>NC_092560.1:84863548-85463548 GCF_037038585.1 Patagioenas fasciata
TACTAGAGCCAAAGTCTGTCTCCCGCACGCTGTTCTGTCCAACCTGTCTTTTCGCGCTTTTTGCGCAAAGTCCTGAAAACACGAGCCGCATCTCTACTCCAAAACTATCTCTCCTCAATTTTGGATCGTGTTCAATTTACAAGGCACAACTCATTTTCCAGCAGGTTGGGCAGCAGCGGAGCCACGGAACACAAGGCTCCCCTTCCCATCGCCCACCCGGGCCAGCGCCGAGCCGCTCTACAACACGCGTGTTGGGTTGTTATTGGGAGACTTTTCCCCCCATTCTTCCATTAGTACCTCGGAAATACTCACGTATTATACTTCCCAGAAATATTTATGCTCCTACCATTTAATGCTGCCTACTTGCTTGCACAAAACTTTGCCTATAAACTCCGTAACCCGTCACACCTATTAAAATTTTCTAGTGCTATCAAGAAAAAGAGTCAATTGCTGTTTGCAACGGGCTTCCTTCTCTTCCAACGACCAGAATCCACGCATTTCCATTAATAAATTTGTTTTCTGGCTCTAAAGGAATTGCAGTATAAAAAGCAGACGTGTACGTTCGATCCTTTCAAATTGAATTTCCAAAAGCCGAGCCTATTCTCGCTCCACATCAAAGGCACTAAACCACCATTTCCTCCGCGTTCCGGTATAATCGCAGAGGTTTAGTTTGTTCTGTTAGGCTGAGCACAACAGGTAAGTGCGAGGAGCACCTCTGAAGGAAGAAGCGCACAGTCGCAAAACCCTGGAATATATGCCAACGTATATTCCAAATACCAACGCGCTCCTGTTTTTAAGGTCTGATAGGATCTGGTTCTAGCGCTGGCTGTTAATGTGGCCCTGCGCTGTTTGCTCTGGATGAGAACTTGTGTGTGGAATTCCCTTCACATCTGGCCTGCGAGCAATGATGTGTTTGTCCTCCTCTGCACGCCCGTCCTCCTCCTTTCCCCCGCAAAGGGAGGAATCCTCAATATCAGTTTGATATTCCCACTTTAGCTCGCTGCTGTGGCATCTTTGATATTCCCGTACTGTTCTTATGCCACATTTCAACCTGTATGTGTTCATGATAATCAATGAGTCGCCCCTGAAGAAAGTAAGCGAATAATGCGATACATGGCCCCGCGACGCCGACTCCTCCCGTCCCACGCCATGGAGTGGGAGTCGGTCACAGCCCCCGGCAACTCCCATTCCCTCGAGGGAAACATCACAAGGTGCTAAAGACCATGGACAAATCTCCATCTCGCTCGGAGAAAGCGAGCGCATCCTGAGCTGTGTGATCTACACGGGGGCAGAAGATGCGTTGGTGACCCAGTGGCAGCAAGAAGAGCCTTGGGAATCACAGAATCATGGAACAGTTTGGGTTGAAGGACCTTCCCGGCTCCCCAGTGCCACCCCTGCCATGACAGGGACATCGTCACCAGCTCAGGTTGCTCAGAGCCCCGTCCAGCTTGCAAATCAACAAACCAATGTGAGAGCACCAGCAGAGCACAGTGCCTGGATTTATTTAATTCTTCTCCATTCAAAGAGAGCAATAATGAAGTGGGAAAGGGAGAGGATGTGTTAAGGAAGGGCTGTGTACAAAGTAGGAAAGGAGTGGGCTCCATACTCCTTCATCATTTTTTCCTTCAGTTCCCTCTTTCCTTAGTTTCCTGCTTTCCCGGCTCCTCTGTCCTTCATTATCCTCTTTCCTGTTATTTTGCTTAAAACTGGCAAAAATTACAAACTGCACAGGCGTTAAAACTGGCCTGAATTCCAAATATAAGCCCAAATCTAGGCCAGAGGTATATTTGGCAAATACAAATCCTTGCCAGATTTACACAGCTCTAATAATAAGGTGACAAGAGCCGTGCACGGGATTACGGACGTGGCCTCGCTCGTCCCTTATAAAGTGCCAAAATAGTTTCCTTTGACTTTTATTCAACCTTTGCTCATGAATCTCAGACCACGAGCTCCAAGAACATTTAAAAAATCGAGGGCGAGACACAAAGCTGTTCAGTATTTGGGCGCGGGTTCAAAGCGCTGTGCCCCATCGCCCCGTCAGGCAGCAGCAGGAGCACAGGGGATGTTCAGGACACGGGACCTGCTCCCCACACATCCCGGCCCGGCCGTGGGGCACAACCCGCTTTCCTATTCACTGTGGGGCTCAGCGCAGTTTCTCCTCTGTTCAACACGTGGGAGAAGGAGCAGGTTCATGTTACCCGCTTTCCTTATCATCTCGGTCGCTGAATCAGAAAAGTCCTTTTTACATGTCTTCCTCCTTTCCTTTTCTTCCCCTTCCCTTTCCCTTCCCTTTTCCTTTCCCTTCCCATTTTCCTTTCCTTTCTCCTTCCCCTTCCTTTCTCCTTTCCTTTTTCTCCTTTCCTTTCTCCTTTCTCTTTTCCTTTCTCCCTTCCCTTCCCTCTCCTTTTTCCTCTCCTTTCCCTCCCTTTCCCCTTTCCCTTCTTCTTCCTTTCCCTCTCCTTTCCCTCCCCCTTTCCTTTCCTTTCCTTTCCTTTCCTTTCCTTTCCTTTCCTTTCCTTTCCTTTCCTTTCCTTTCCTTTCCTTTCCTTTCCTTTCCTTTCCTTCCCTTCCCTTCCCTTCCCTTCCCTTCCCTTTCTCCTTTCCTTCCCTTCCCTCTCCTTTTTCCTCTCCTTTCCTTCCCTCTCCTTTCCCTCCCTTTCCCCTTTCCCTTCTTCTTCCTTTCCCTCTCCTTTCCCTCCCCCTTCCCTTCCCTTCCCTTCCCTTCCCTTCCCTTCCCTTCCCTTCCCTTCCCTTCCCTTCCCTTCCCTTCCCTTCCCTTCCCTTCCCTTCCCTTCCCTCCCCTCCCCTCCCCTTCCCTTCCCTTCCCTTCCTCCTTCCCTTCTCTTTCCTTTCTCCTTTCCTTCTCTTTCCTTTCTCCTTTCCTTCCCTTTCCTTTCTCCTTCCCTTCTCTTTCCTTTCTCTTTTCCTTTCCCCTTTCCTCCCACCGCAGGGCAGGGCTGCGGCCAAGGCACCGTTTCGCAGCTCCTCTCTTTCAAGTGCAGCTCGCTCCCCTGGCTTTTGTATCATCAGCAAAGCTCATTACATGATGGAAGAAATATGTGGGCTCTTAGGAGAGAACAAGTCTGGCTTCAAAGCCCAGCCCGTTCCCAACATGTTCCAGGTGTGCGCCACATGAGCAGGCACCGAACTGGCAGCTGCTGGGGGTGTGATGACAGCTCCATATAACGTGATCAAAACCATTTCACATGTAAAAAAAAAAAAGTGAAAAAAATCAAAGTTGGACAAAGAATAGTTCCAAAGAGGGGAGAGCCCGTCAAACAAAGGGTCGGCTAGTGAAACCATGGAGTTAAACAGCAACGATTTTGCTCATGGGCATGGAGAGCTGATTTTTGCATCAAGAGCAGAAGGGAAAGCGCCTCTGTAACAAACACATCCTCAGTGCCCCCTAACTCCACCGCACCCATGGAACCCGGACCTACTCGGCAGAGAAAAGGCCAACGTGACGTGTCACCTCTCTCCATGGCCCTTCATGCCTTGAAAGCTCTTGGGTTCCTGCAGCCTCCATCAGTGGAAAACAAGGACGACGTGGAGTGGATTTGGGGCATGGACCCAAGCGAGCCATAAGGATGCGTCAGGAGGGTGGCATGGAGCTCTAGGAACTCCAACATGGCCGAGCCGAGGGCTGCAGGCGATAAGCTCAGACTCTGGTTAGGTCTGGGTGCTCCCATCCCCAAAACAGGGATTATGAGAGAATTAATCACCCACTCAGAGATTCCTCTGCAACCCCTTGCGTCCCAAGAGACGTAATTCCAGAGGCTGGCGCTGGAATAGAAGGCTGCTGAAGCCCCAACGTATTCTCATCATGATAACCAAGCAAAGTATTATCCGAGTTACACCAGACATTTCACTTTTCCAGCAGAAGCTGCAAGAAGATCCTTACCAGGAAGGTCCAGCTAAATTGACTTGGAAGCTTCATGATCCATCAGGCTACCAATCACACTCCCATTTCCCACGTATCAGCCCTCGTCACCTCGGATGCCACCAGGGATGCCATTGCCTCCCTCCGTTTTCATGTTCAGTGGAAATGAAGCACCTTGTTTTACCCCCAGCTTCAGCGCTACCGCCATTCGCTGGGACATCATTCCTGCGACGGCACCCAGACCTAACGAGCACGAGACACTAATGAATCCGGCCCGAAAAGAGGCATGAGAACCTCTGATATCAAATTTGTGAAAGCAAAAACACCTCTGAAGAAACATGAGACTCAAGGACAAGGCTGGCAGGACGACCAAGACGGAACTCCGTCGGTACATTGAACGTTAAGTTCAGTCCATCAAAGTGTGAAGCTCAAGGACAAGGCTGGCAGGACGACTTAAATGGAACTCCATCGTTACACTGAACATGAAGTTCAGCCCATGGAAGTGTGAAGCTCAAGGACAAGGTTGGCAGGACAACTAAGACGGAACTCTGTTGGTACACTGAACATGAAGTTCACTCCATGGAAGTGCGAAGCTCGCCCAAGTTCATCCCCTGCAGACGGCGCCAGCAGGAGCAGGATTCTTCTAGATCATGAGGGAGCTCAGAAAAGCATCAGAGCTTTGGATATCAGTGCTTTGCAGACCGATGTCCAGAGTGGCCCAGTGTGAACTTGAACCCGAGGGTGAATGCAACAGCAAAACACAGGCACACATCCCATTGTCCCACCCACTCCTACACACCATGAACACCGAAACACTGCAGGTGTGGGACCTGAAGCATCTGCCTTCAAATGCCACCATGGGACCAGGCCACATCAGCCCTCCCGTCCGGTGAAGAGCGTGTTCATGCCAGCAGAACTCCAAGGCCTCCACAGTTTGCCTTGAGCAGGCAGGACGGAGCATCCCGCAGAAACCGGGTGCAAGCGCTCCAGGTCAGGCTTGTGCACCTGTGACGGTGCCCTCCAGGAACACGTTCTCCTGACCCAGCTGAGCTCCTCCCTATGGATGGGCCAAATCCTGTCCACACACAACGGTACATCTTGTGAAGATGGCAACATACATTCTGGTTACTTCAAACTATCCTAACACACTCCAAGCAGAGTGTCGCAGAGAACGCGTTGCTCGGTCCTTGCGGGACAGGGACACCGGGCGCGTGGCACCGCGCGCCCCGCGGTTCTCCCTGCGGAGCAACGGGAGGACCTGCTCGCTTTGTTGTGTCTTCCCCACAAACGTGAAATATTCCTTTCTCGTGTTTAAGAATTCTGTGATGGCTCCTCCACCGAGTTTAATCCGTCTACTGATGTTCTCACCCACTGTGTGAACACCCATTCTGGAATAATCCCTATTTCCTTCAATATTTCTTGACTCTCTCCTGGGAAATTTATATCCGATTCTGGCATCTGTTCCCCATCCTCTTTTGTGAACACTGAGGCGAAAAACCCATTTATTTTTTAGCAGTGTCTACATCATCTGTCAATAAATTACCCTTTCCATCTCTAAGAAGTCCTAAAATCTACTTTACTGACCTCCTCTTCTCTATGCATTGCAATAATCTTCCATGATTATTTATCTTAACCTCATGTACAATTGGTCCTTTCTCTCTCTTTGCTTTCCGATTATTATATTTTACGCCAAAGCTTGCTCCACACGTTCTCTGACCGTGATGTTTTCCACGTTCAATTCTTGCCTTCCGAGAGTTAAGTTAAAATGTAGGAAGGAAAAACACATCCTCCTAGAAGATGCATTTGGAAAGAGCAAATCTGCTGGCAACGTGAGCCAGAATCGGGCATCTTCAGTTCTGGTGCCATGTAAAAATGAAAATAGAAATAGCAGAAAGGATACGGACATTTGGATATAGATATCATAATTAAAAGGTATTTAAACAACACATTAAAAATGCTTGTAACTCAGTTCTTGCTGATCTGTTTACATAGCTTCCTCATCCAAGAATTAATCCAAACTGCTTTTTCCAAATAATTCACACACATATATATATATATACACACACAGACAATGTCGCTCTTTTTAATATTTGATTGTTGGCCTAATTTCTCTTTATCACATTTAGTCAGCATGTTTGCTTCCCAGAATATCCCCCTGCATCGCTTCTCCTTCTGCGCCCTTTGTACAACTCTTGGATACGCTCACAATCACGTAGGAAAGGTTTGCGGGCAGAGAAGCGATCGGAGCGCTCTGATTTTAGTTAAAAAGAAATAGAACGGAATTAAAGTACCGATGGTTCCTGTTAAATGCATGCTCCATATCTTTTTATTTCACGTGGTACGAGGATCAAAGTGCGGCCGCGGGATCCCATCAGCCCCGTACAGTGTGAGAACTGGTGCTGTCCTTAATTCAGCCCATATGGCGAGATGTATCTACTGGCATGATGCTGGGGAGAACGACTGTGCCCTCCTGTCATACCCTTTTTATCATGTTCATCGGGACTGGTTTATATTTGATTTGGTATATTCCGTGCATCTGACCGAATGTGCTACACGCAGCGGCTGGGCCGGAGCTGTCCCGAGAGCTCTCCAGAGACAGAATTAAACCTTTAACTACACAGGGAAACACTTCTTTTTCCTCCAAGACTCCCCATTCTTCCCATAGAAGGCAATGATCGTTTTGTCTCCTGGATGCATCCTTAGGCGCAGAGAAAAGCACCACAAGCACCCACTGCAGCAAAGCCGAGGGCACTGTGGCTAAGCTGGGACTAAGGCTGGGACTAAGGCTCGGCCACCTCCGAGCCATGACGGCTGCAGCTTTATCTATTTTTTGGTAGGAGAACACGCCGAGACCCAACAAAATAAGTTCATCTTCTTTACCTAATGCCTCATTCGACCCAGTATCTCCGCACACTGTGCAGTTCAGACTGAAGGTAGGAACGGGCTCCAACCGATTATCAATTATCCCGCTAACCCCGCATTGTTTTACACACTCTGTGCCTTAACTAGAGAGCAGAACAAACCCATTGTTTTTGCCTGTTTAACGGACCATGACCGGAGCAGCTATGTAAATGACCCAGTAATTCAACAAATTGGTTTTGTCTCCCGGATTTTCCCACGTGTCCGCGTCCCAGCTGCAAGGCAAACCCAGCGCTCCCCAGCCGCCTACCTGAGCTGTCTGCTCGCCGCCCCGCGACAGCACAGGGATCGCCACTAATTCACAAACCAAGGGCTTTTCGGCGGGGTTTTTTCAGGAGAAAATAAAAAAGCCTAGGAATGGTTTTCCCGGTGGGGTGAGATTCTCTAGAAATCGAATTTTTTCCTCTCTATGAATATTTTAAGGAAGTCATTTATAGGTTTCTCTTAATGCTCAAACAGGTGTGAGCTCCAATTCCCTCCGCCACCAATATCAGCTCAGCTGGAGCAAGAGCAGCAAATGTTTATCTGAAAGCCAGCCCAAGTTCATCTCGGCAAAGGGCAGAAGCTCATTAACCATTAAAGCGCCGTCCGGATGTCGCTTCGCGAGCCCTTTCTGCATTACACGCCTGTGAAGCAGAAAAATGCGGCGGCTCGAGCAGACAAAACCGGGGCCTCCGAGTAATTAGCGCAGCTCGGCGCCCTTCGCTTTGCTGGGGAATGCGCTTTGGAGGGGACCGCCAGGATTCGGGGTTATTATTATTAGCAAGGCCGCTCCTCCGGCTGCACAAACGGCGACTTCAGGCGATATTGTGCAAACTGACAATCTGTACCGCAAATACACATCAAACACCGGGGTTTCACACGGCTTTAGTCCGTGCCACGCTACGAAGAGCACGACCGGCGCGCAAAATAACTTATTAAAAATGCTTGGACTTGTT
Source organism: Patagioenas fasciata (assembly GCF_037038585.1). Classification (NCBI taxonomy): domain Eukaryota; kingdom Metazoa; phylum Chordata; class Aves; order Columbiformes; family Columbidae; genus Patagioenas; species Patagioenas fasciata. The sequence continues at coordinate 84,871,286 of NC_092560.1, forward strand.
TAAGAACAAAACGCAGCGGAATGTAAACTTCACCGAAAACTATGTAGTACAAAATAATATTTCAATTCTTTGCTGGCTCTGCAGACGTTAATTGCCAGTCTACGGTTTCTATTTATACATCTGCTGCTTGTTCCCCAACTAAATGGAAATGTCCTTGTAATTCCTGCTGTCCAGGGCTGTCCGGAGGCTGGGGCTGGATGCTGCAGCTCAGAACTGACTTGCTGCAAAACGTGTTAACTCTTCATTCCTACCTACATCTACAAAATGCTGCTCGGTGCTGATTTTTCCCTGCTGATTTTGTTCCTAGGCAAGGGGGACAAGAAAAGCAGCAGAGAAGCCGGGAGCCGGTGTCTTGTACAAAGCATTTTTGAGCATGTTTCATGGCCCCCGCTGACCGCAAATCCCGCTGTGGTTATCTCAGCAAGCTCAAGCGCCACACCTGAGCTGCGCGGGTCTCAGCCTTGGCACCCGGCACGGGGAAACTGCCGCTCGGGGTTATCCAGAAGCACTTTGTTGTGCAGAAGCCGCTCAGAGTAATGCAGAGAAAAAGGCTGGAAGAAATCCCGCTGTTCCGGGCCAGGGGAGGGACGCGGAGCCTCCGCTGACGCACAACGCGGATACGCGTCCATGAAAGCACAGAATAGACCTGTCTCAAACGAGTCGCTGTGTTTTAACTCGGCGCTTGCCCTCACAACCTTCCAGGGGGCACTTATTTCCCAGCCAAGTGCCGTTTTAACGTTCAGACCCGCTGAAAATGAGTTATTTGGGTTGGTGAACCAATCCAGATTCGGTAAAACTACTCAAGAGGTGACTTTTCCTGGACTGAGGCTGCAAAGCCCGGCCCAGATCTGCCCTTGGGCGCTTGCAGGGCGGGAGGAATGAGATGGGCTGGCGGGGACTCCCGGCCGTGGCCGCGGGTGCCGTGCGGTGCAGCTGCCCGAGGCTGCAGCCACGAGCGGAGCCTGGCATTCCCGGCCCTCTGCTCTCTGAAGGCCTTTCTGGACCTTTTTAGTCGCTACAGTCAGATTTTGTGGTGTTAAACCTCGTCTTAGGTAATGCTACAGCACAGATTCTTCCAGAAAAGATCCCTCAAAGCTCACTTTCGGCTGCTATTTAACAGAACTGCCCTGTTTCTTTCTGTGTGTCGCACAGGACTCCTTTTGCCACATATAATAGTCGTGTCTTTGTTTTCTATATACTCACCAGGCTCATCCAATTAACACCCTTTAAGACTAATACACTGCCCGGAGGAGGTTTGGGAAGCGCTCATAGAGAAACAGACACCCACGGGAAGGGGCGACCGAGCGGGCGTCCCCGTCACCCGTATCCCCATCGCAACCGCGGCTCTGGGTGTCACCAAACCGAGAGGCCATGGAAGGCTTTCGCGGTTCAGATTTCCAACCCAAAACCGCTGGCCGCTCTCCGACGTTTCCCTCGTGGTTGCTCAGGTACCTTCGCTCCTCCAGCTGCGCAACGGGACCCGCGGCCACCTGACACAACAGAGGTGGCGAAAGGGAATTCAGGCTCCTATGCGCCAGACGCCAACTGAGAAAAGTCAAAAACGTGCCAGGATGAAATGTAATCTCATTTCAGGAAATGTTGAAATCATTTCTGCAGAAGGTTAAAAAAATAATAATCAGGCTGAGTCAGATCCACAGCATGGAAAATTTCAGCCCAAATGTTTATGGTTTAGCGATTGAAAGCAAGCCCTTATAATGCTGTGTTGGGTAAACTTCACTAATCTGCAAAAATTCCAGCTCTGCTTGTAACAACAGTAACGGAATCAAAGCTCTGTGGATTAAAAGCCACAGCAACATTCGTGCGGAGACAAGGGCTATCGTAGCATTTAAAATAACGTTACCAATTGGCACGTGCGGGAGTATCCAAGGAACTCGGGGTGCTTTCCAGGCAGGAATTCATCCCATCTTACAATATCCCTGCAAAATATCCAGCGTGTGTTCTTCGGAGAGATGAACCGAAGGCACAGCAAGCAAACAGCACCTTCTTGGGAATAACAGCGCTGGGGGAAATCAGGACTGGGGATTCTCCGAAGGGAAGAGAGCCGAGGGGAACACTTACACGAGCACTAAATCACCGACCCGCTGCCGCAGCCACCGAGACACGGACACTCAGCAACCCTGCACCCTCTGAGAGGGTCACGATGGCACAAAGTCAACAACACCCTCCAGTATTGTAGAAACTTTTCCAGCAACATCTATAAAATCACCGCTTTGAACACCAGAAATATCACGTGGGGAGGGCAGGAGTACGCAAACCGTGCCATAAAATAAGTGCTTTGAATCTTTTCTATTCTCATTTTTACCGCATCCAACAAACTGGGTTAATCGGCTTTGTGAAGGCAGCGCAGGTTTTGTCCCCACCGTCCCCTCTGCTGGGACGGTGACCAAGGCGTTCACAGCTTCACCCTGTGCGCCGCGTTCAATTCGGGGGGGGTCAGGGCACTTTGAAGCGACACAAACCTAAATATTCCTGGTAGGCAAAGCGAGGAGAGGAACTGAATTACAATGAACGAGCAGCTGTCACAATATGACCACAGTAACCAAATCAAAATATCAAGCGCTAACCCAGATGAGATTCAAAGGTCACCACATAAGCCAGCAGCTTTCTCCAGCAGCGCCCGCAACCTCGCTCTAATCCTTGCAGAGAAATGCTCCATTAAGCTCCAGGAGGGTTAGCAGCGAGTTACCGCACGTTGTAAAGGATAAAACCCTAGCAAGAGATCCCAAGAAGGATGAGGAACATTCCCTAAGAGGGCAGCCGGCAACGGGAGAGGCGATGGGGAGCGATGATGGATGCGCCGTGCCTGGCGTGGCTACCAGCCCATGCACATTGCATCGCCGGGCACGTTCCAGTACACCAGTACAACACCAGTACAACACCAGCTCAAGCTGGAGGATTGTCAAGCAGCTCTTTGGCTGTTGCCGAGAGAAAAAGGAGCATGGAAAGGAAACTACAGTGCGACGTGCAGGTGTGTAACAGCAGTTTACGGGGACCTTCCCCAGGGGGCTGGACAAGCCGGCAGGAGCAGGGACACCAGACCACACGTGGGGAGCGGGACGGGGGAGCTGGTGCTCTGTGTCTGAGCGAACGGTGCTGGGCAGCCTTCATCACCACCACACAGCTCGAGTCTGAGCGAACGGTGCTCGGCAGCCTTCATCACCACCACACAGCTCGAGCCTGAGCGAACGGTGCTGGGCAGCCTTCATCACCACCACACAGCTCGAGTCTGAGCGAACGGTGCTCGGCAGCCTTCATCACCACCACACTCACGTTGCTCCTACAATCGCCAGCACAGCCGCGAGCGGTGCGGGGTGAGCCGGTCCCTGCCCATGCGGCGCTGCCCGTGCACACTCGGCATGAGCTGTTAGTCGCTCACGTACGCTGGCACACGCGCTGGTCTGCGTAGGGACATTGTTGCCCATACTGCCGGTTGAAATTGCCAAACCTCCTTTAAAAACCCCCAAAATTCCAGGCCATTTGAGGAGCTCCGTCTGGGGGACGGTGGCCAGAACCACCGGGACCTCCCGCAAACATTGGTGCTTGCAGGGTCCCTCATCAGGGTATGACCCAGCTCAACCCTTTACCTGGGCGCCTCCGAATGCGCTTTTATAGGGCAGGATTTCTGAAAGCAAGAGAAACCAGTATTTTCACTAAGGCTGGCAAAAATACCAGGAGTGGGGAAGGAGATGTGTGTGCAACCCCAGGCGCAGAGGGTCCCGCACAGGCGGCAGAGGGTTCCGCACAGGCGGCACAGAGGGTTCCGCACAGGCGGCAGAGGGTTCCGCACAGGCGGCACAGAGGGGCCCGCACAGGCGGCAGAGGGTTCCACACAGGCGGCAGAGGGTTCCGCACAGGTGGCACAGAGGGTCCCGCACAGGCGGTGCAAAGGGTCCCGCACAGGCGGTGCAAAGGGTTCCGCACAGGCGGCAGAGGGTTCCGCACAGGCGGCAGAGGGTTCCGCACAGGCGGCGCAGAGGATCCCGCACAGGCGGCAGAGGGTTCCACACAGGCAGCACAGAGGGTCCCACACAGGCGGTAGAGGGTTCCGCACAGGTGGCACAGAGGGTCCCGCACAGGCGGCAGAGGGTTCCGCACAGGTGACACAGAGGGTACCGCACAGGCGGTAGAGGGTTCCGCACAGGCGGCACAGAGGGTTCCGCACAGGCGGCACAGAGGGTCCTGCACAGGCGGCACTGAGGGTCCCGCACAGGCGGCACTGAGGGTCCCGCACAGGCGGCACTGAGGGTTCCGCACAGGTGGCAAAGGGTCCTGCACAGGCGGCAGAGGGTTCCGCACAGGCGACAGAGGGTTCCGCACAGGCAGCACTGAGGGTCCTGCACAGGTGGCAGAGGGTTCTGCACAGGCGGCACAGAGGGTTCCGCACAGGCGGCAGAGGGTTCCGCACAGGCGGCACAGAGGGTTCCGCACAGGTGGCAGAGGGTCCCGCACAGGCGGCACTGAGGGTCCCGCACAGGCGGCACTGAGGGTTTCGCAGGCTCCCCAGACCCCATGGCGTGACTTAAGAAGGGAGTGTTGAAACTTGCATGCTTTTTTTGGCTTATGTCAGCCCCTCTAAAACTGCTGTAACCATGTTTCGTACGTGAACACATACAAACGACTACAAGCTCCAACACTGCCCCGTATGTTGAACAACTCGCAAATATTTCCCAATATGAGAAGACGAGGCGTATTTCAGGGACGTATATAAGAGCTGAAGAATGATACATCGCAGTTCAGCCCCGTGTTTGCCTTGGCGCGCGTTCAACCCTTTACAGCGCAGCGTTCGGTTAGTTCATTGACAACGGCAGAAGAAGGGTGTGATCTTGGCCGAGCATAAACATTACTAATATTTTTACATCATCTATTTACTTTAACCAAACTCATTCATCAAGCGTAATTAAAGAAAGTAGCTATCATTCACTTACAAATAATTACAGCCTCTCGGCGCGCTGCCGCCGTGTTTAAAAAGCCACCTTCCCACCCTTAGGCCGAGCACAATCAGCCCCAAAACGCGCACCAGGGGTTTAAGCCCTCGGAATTCTCTTTCTGGTTCACTTATTCCCCTTTTGACAACGCGGCCACGTTAGGAAATGCGATTTCTTACTTTGTATTCTGGAATTGACAAAGGGAGGAGAGAGATTGTCGTGCGACCCAAGGTCTCTGCTGGCCATATGATCATAGTGAGTCCCATCTCCATAGTTCTGTTGACAAATTGGGAAAAAAACACAATTTTACAAGTTGAAAAGGCATTTCGCGCAACCTACAGGTCCCTGCTTCCCTTTCCGGTGTGAAGTGGGCTATCAGAGATATCGCTGCCTATTGATTCTGCTGGAGCGACGTGTTCCGGAGCGTTTTTAAAGCCGTTTCCAATGGTTATTTCATTAGTACTTGACTTTGCTTTGCTGTGTGGATAATCCCGAATGGGTGACTGGCGTGAGGCGCCTCAATTTCGTGCATCAAGCTCTTAGCATCAAAGTCTTCCTGCCCTCAACGTGCAAGAAGAGCGAAGAAATACTTCTTCTAATGTTTTGCTATTTTAATGTAGAAATTTGCTACATGCACGCACTGGCCTATAAAAAAATCAATTAGAAATTAAACTACAACTATTGGCCAAGGCAGCAGTTCTGCAACGTTTTGTTTCTTCGGTTTGGAAGAGCTCAGGAGCAACTAATTCTGCCGACATGGAAATAGCATGGGAAGGAGAGGTCAGGCTGTCTGCAGAACAGCTCTGCAAGTCAATGCACGGGCCTGATTGAAACCGCAGAATTCTTCCCGGGCTCGTGTTCCTTTCTTTATATCTCAAAACTTAATTGTGCGCTCACATTCAAGTTTTTGCATGCATAAATAATCGTGTGTGCAAATTTCGAATTGACTTTTTCAAAACGTTTTTCCCTCGGAAGCAATACAAGTGTCAAGTTAAAAAAAAGGGATAAAAATGCAGGCGACAGATGTGGGCGGTAATGACGTAATGGATGCTAAGCAGCACGGAATAAGAAAAGGTGCAGGGGGGGGATCCCCTGCGCTGACCCCCGTTGCAGCCCCCCAGGGGAAGGACGGGGCAGGATGAACAGGGAACCATGCTTCTCCTCCGCATTCGCTCCAGGGCACGGCGCCGCTCGCCAGCCCTGCTCCTTCACGTTAATTAGAAAACAATTAAAGAGCAATTTAAACAAACTGGTTAAATAAGGGCAGAAGTAAGAGCGAAGGCACTTTTTGCCCAGCGTAAGTGTTCTTCATGCGTTTGCAGGAAGTAAACACAAGTAATCATCGTGGTGCTGAAGCACAAGGCGGGCCCAGCCGGGGAGGGGCAGGGCTGGGATGCTCCAGCCGGGGAGCCGGGATGCTCTGGTGTGGGAATCGGATGCTCTGGTGTGGGACCCAGGATGCTCTGGTATGGAAGCTGGGATGTTCTGGTCAGGGACCTGGAATGCTCTGGCTGAGGAGCTGGGATGCTCCAGTGTGGGAGCTGGGATGCTCCGGTGTGGGACCTGGGATGCTCTGGCCAGAGAGCCGGGATGCTCCGGTGTAGGAGCCGGGATGCTCTGAACACGGACCTGGAATGCTCTGGCTGAGGAGCCAGGATGCTCCTGTGTGGGAATTGGGATGCTCCGGTGCGGGACCCAGGATGCTCTGGTGTGGGAGCTGGGATGCTCTGGTGTGGGAATGGGGATGCTCTGGTGTGGGAGCTGAGATGCTCTGACCAATGACCTGGGATGCTCTGGTGTGGGAATCGGGATGCTCCAGCGTGGGAGCCGGGATGCTCCAGCGTGGGAGCCGGGATGCTCTGGTGTGGGAGCCGGGATGCTCCCAGTGTGGGAGCCGGGATGCTCTGGTGTGGGAATGGGGATGCTCTGGTGTGGGACCTGGGATGCTATGGTGTGGGAGCCGGGATGCTCCCGGTGTGGGACCTGGGGTGCTCTGGTGTGGGACCTGGGGTGCTCTGGTGTGGGACCTGGGGTGCTCTGGTGTGGGAGCCGGGATGCTGTGGCCAGGGAGCCGGGCTGCAGGGGGGGCTCAGAGGACAGGGCCAGGGCAGCCCCCACCGAGCTGCTCGGCAGCGGTTCGGGCCACACGACACAGCTGCTCTGCTGGAAATAGCATCTCATCCCCACCGAAGTAACCGGCATCCCAGCCCGGAGGTGTCCAAAGAATGTGGAGAATCACTGAGAGCCGCAATCGAAATGACTGAGTCCAGCTGTCTCGCCGAGCCCGGCAAGCGCCGCGCGTCACTGCGCCAGAGCAGCTCCGTGCCTGCGTCCCCTGCGGGACCCCACCGCACGTGGGGGCAGAGGTGTGGGGGGACAGCCCTGGTGGTCCCTTCTCCAGCTTCACTGCCCAATTCTTGGCCCGTGGGGTGGCCGTGGAGCTGCCCACAGCCTCTCCTCGGCTCTGCTGACACCCGCGATCCCCAAACCCCCGCAAACCCAACTGCGGGAAGGGAAGAGCGGGCAGAGCACCCTGCGGCACCCGCTCTCTCAGGGGTGCGGGTGCCTCGTACAGCCCAGCAAGAAAAAACGGTTAATTAATATTCTCACCACCTGTTCGAGGTAGTGGAGCAGGTGCCAAATTCAATCACAGGATCAAGTTTGAACGTTCAGGAATGAAAAAAAAAAAGGCAATTTTAAAGCCAGACTACGGCTAACTTTGCATGCCCGTTTTTCTATGCAATCAGGTGTAAAACTCATATTTAAGATTGGAAATTTACATATGCAGGAAGTCTGGTTTGGGGAAAAAGATTAGATATACTTACCCTGGATGGACTAGGATGTCCTGTATTCCCCCAGGACCCTGAGCTAGTTCTGTCTTCTACATCTAGGGACAAAAAAGTTCTTTAGGCTTTATTGCAATAATTCTTTCCTTTTGTATAGGCACTTTTAAATTAATGTTTCAAATTAATCTCCTGTTGCCTTTAATTAAGAATCAGGCACAGGGCTACTACGATGGTAGTGGCTTCTGACCCACCGCTTAAATTAACTCATTTAAATTCACAGCAGAAATGAACCGGACCCTCAGGATCCTGAGGGCTGAGCAGCAAAGTGGCTCCAGCAGCGCCGTGTCTCAGCGCTTCACAACGGGATGCTCTGGACCACGGACGCTCCGTGTCTCAGCGCTTCACAACGGGATGCTCTGGACCACGGACGCTCCGTGTCTCAGCGCTTCACAACGGGATGCTCTGGACCACGTGCAGTCCGTGTCTCAGCGCTTCACAACGGGATGCTCTGGACCACGTGCAGTCCGTGTCTCAGCGCTTCACAACGGGATGCTCTGGACCACGTATGGGCCCACCTGGATCTCCAGCACAAATCCAGCTGTTGTCAACAGGAAAAGCAAACCCCGGCACCGTGAGGCATGTCTGGGGGAAATCAATGCTCCCCACATCGCCTCCTCCAGGCTTTGGCTCCAGAACAGCTCGGGAGCACCTACCAGCACCTCAGGCGAGAGAAAAGCCCATTCCTAAAGCTAATTTGACAGAAAACTCTTGGCAGCTGTTGGGTGGTTTTACCCGTTCTGGGTGGTTTTACCCATTTTCCCCCGCATCGCTAGACCGCAACACCACATTTTCCTCCCCAAATCAGGTTGTAAAGCCATTCTGCACCGGGTTTAACGGGAGCTGTGAATAATCCCACTGAAATCACAGTTTGCTCTGCTGTTCATTCAAATAAACGAGATCACTCACGCTCAACATTAAGCACATCCTTTAGTACATCGGTGGACCGGGCCGGACTGCTTAAATCCATTACCTATTCTTGCTTAGAGTATTTTACATCTCAGGAAATGTGATTGACATTGATCTGTAACAGCTTTATTGCACATTTCAGTGCGATTTTCCACCTTACTCCTGTGTACCCACTGGCATCCTAATGAAATAGGAATATTGCTCGCTTTTGCCATGCACAAACACGAGCTTTAATTTAACTGGAGAAACATACATTTGGGGTCAGCGGGGGCTCCACGCGGCCCAGAATCCGACACGGGCATCGGCTCTGGGATATACGGTACTGGGACCAGGTCTGGTTGACTTCCAAAATATATTAAAACAGCATAAACCACACAAACACAAAACAATAAACCCCACACATTTGTACAGTTTAATACTTTGCCCCGATTGCAATTCCTGTTATCTCAATAACAGATGAACGTGTTAATAGCACAAGGCACTCTTAGGTAAATATTTAATTAAGCTCCAGAAAAAAGAAAGAAAATGTGTATCATTTACCTGACAGATCAGATCAAGCATTCTATTAGGTTAATTAGGTATATTTTTAAAAATCATTTGTGTTATGTAACAGGCAATTAACTGTGCAGAGCCCCCATCCACTGCCTGCTAAAAACCAGCGGCTATTACCCCCTGGCTGTGATGGGCACCGTCCCACCCTCCAGCATCCCAGGTTCCACACTGCACCTGTGTATAACAACCTTCAGTTACTAATGTATATAACAGTTATTAATGTACGTCTTTCTTGAAGAAGAGCCAGCTAATCCGAAGCAATAGCTGCCGTCAAGGCCCCTCGTCCTGCCTGTGGCCACACGGGATTTCCGCGCCAAGCAAGCTTTGCAGCCGCTGTTCTGGGCATCAGGATTTATACGTTAAGAACGCAGGGCATGGTCTTGGGCCCTCTAATGCATCACCTACAATAGACTTCAGAGCCTGCTCTTGGACACAGAGCCCGAGGACGAGCCAAGACTAAGTGGGGCGAAAGCCCAGCCTAGGAGAGGGAAGCACGGCCCAGCGGGATGGACTCGGCTTTTGGGGCCGCCTTGGGGAAGACAGACATGTACGGTACCCAACACCATTCTGCATAGCCAAGTATCCCACAGTGGGTGGAGATAGCAGTCTAACCTCACCGAGCAACTCTCTAAGACTCGCCTACACTCCCAAATTCCTACCCGCCTCCAATTTGGCTGAAAACTCCCACATAATGCCCATGTTCTTCCACCAGAGCAAAAAGTTCCAGACTCCGATCAGAAAAGGCCAAGCGATGGCTCTTGTGCCTTATCTTCGGGGGTCGCGTCTTAGCTTTCCACCAATTTTCTTTGTATTGAGACTTAAATGTGCAAACTACACTATATTACTCTGCAAAACATCAATGAGAAGGCTTAATTAAGTAACACTGACAGATAAATCCATTTCTTTCGCAGTAATCAAATCAAAGCAGGTTGACATAACACAGGAACTTAATACGGTTATTCCCTCGTAATTGGAAAAAGGCCCTTTACTTCTCATTAAAGCAATCTTCTGGGTATTGGCATAATAAGAAGGCTCAGGGCTTTAATACTGCCCTATAAAAGCCCCAAGATACAGACCCCTTAAGCAAACATGCCAGATTATCTAATTCCTCGATCACAGTGGAACATGTAGTTATTGTTTTAAACTACTAATTCTTTATCTCAGCTCCAGACAAAAAGAAGGAACTCGGTCTAAAGCAGGGAACACGAAGCTGGGGGAAAAGCCGCGTTTTCGAGCAACCCCACCATCTTCAGCTGGGAAATGGAGAGCTGAGCGAGATGAAAAATGCTCTCAGACATCAAGAGTTGCAAAGAGCGAATAAAAGCTCCCGTTTCATCGCACGCGTGTGTTTGCTCGGCGGAAGCTGCGGTGCTGAGCAGATGGGCTCCTGTCTCTTCTCATCGGGTTCACGCGGCTCCTCGTGGCGTGACCAGCGAGCCACTGACCACCAAAAGCCACCGACCCCTGTCCCCTCCGACCAGCCCCACTCCAACCCGGGGGGAAGGACCCGCACTAATTGCTGCCTACTTCATCTCGCCCAGTTTACTAATAATTTAGCATGACAGATCGTGCCAGAAGCTTTGTAAGCTCCTAAACCTAATTCCGGAAATTTATTATGTACCCTGTAAGTACCGCCACTTAGGTAATTAGGCCAGCGAAACCCTAATGACACCGAAGTCAAGGCAAAATTCTCCAGTGACTTATTCTCAGAGCCTGGATTTATCCCAGAGTGCACAAACACCAACACGTCTGTAATTTTCTCCAGAATCTGGCTCCCGTAAATGAACCTCACTTAATCACGGGCATTAGACCGCGACATGGCAAGAAGCGAATCATCACGGACAGATGCGGTCAGTTTTGCAGAATACGACTCGCGCGCGATCAATGCGGCGGGATTCGAACTGCGTGACTAAAGCCTCGCTCAGCACCTCGGACGTTCCGCCTACAACTAAAACTGGTGTTTAAATGGAGTCAAACAGCACTGAGCACTTGAAGCAAAAGACCTGAGCAAAGCATATGCAACTGAATCTAGAAAAGATGTTCAGTCTGCAGCCTGAGTTTGGCTGGACTCAGCTCATACGATCTCTGTTCATGACCTGGGGAAATACAGGCGGTAGTTCTGGCTGTGTGACCCTCAGCTCAGCTCCTGCTTTATTCAAGGGGCTTTGATGCAGAATCTGGAGGTGCCATGTAAGGTGCCGTGACCTTGGTCGTAATGCACAGCGCCCTGAAGTCCCTTTGGGGAAGCTCCATTCGACCACTTGAGGTGCTCCCAAACACACCTGACAATTCCAAAATTAGGCTGTTGGTTGGTTGTTTTTCTCTGGAAAAACACACAAACCCGGAAAACAGAACAAAAACCACCACAAACACACACACACACAAAACCCCACCACCCAGCAAACCAATACCAGAATCCTCTTTGCCAGAGTCATCCAAATACTTGGGAAATCATCCAAGGCTGTTGCAATAACACAGGGCGATAAACTGGATGACTCTGGAATATAATTTTGCTTGAAGCTCCCACCACCTCCAATAATGAATACGGGCACATACATGAAATCCTAAAATCACATGCTAGGAAATTATACTCTCATGCTTCGCTCTGGTAAATGGTAACATGGGTATTGCTGGCATTTTGCTCCTAGAAAGACAGTTGGGTAAATAAAAAGTAATTATTTAAAAAAGCTTCTGGTTCTCAGCATCGTTCTGAGCAGCATTTTGAGCAGTTTGATGAGAAAATCCTCCCCCAAGCTTTGCACAAAACCCAGAGCACACTCCCAAGCCCTGGCCAAACCGGCATGGACGCTCATGGAAGTCAATAGAGAGGCATACACACACACACACACACACACACATATATATATATATATATATATTGTTTTCATCAGGTAAACCTCCTCGCTATGGAAAGACGGGTGAAATTCTTCTGCGGGAGTTTTCCATTTGATCTGAATTGGGACTAAAGCGTCACCTCTGGTGTTTGTGTTCCCTCACGTTGAACACGGCAGCGTTGGGAGAAGCGGCGCAATGGGCATCACGGCACTGAACAAACGTAGTCATGGTGGTGCTGAGCAAGCAGCCCGGACCGGGAAATGTGCCCTTTCTCTGCCCGCTTCACAGCAAGAAATACACAACCAGGGGCCTTTTATTTCTTGTTAACACAGTGCTAGGCCAGATCCTTTTAAAGGATCCGCATAAGCTACATATCAAGCCAATAATTCTTGAAGAATAGTCATTTCGTGTGCACGACTGCAAAATAATATTTATTGATATAATGATTTGTCTTTGTGGCTCTGAAGTAGAACTGCGTTACTATAATTCCAAAATAATGTAACAAACTTGGAAAATATTTTAACATAGAGGAGCGTAAAAATACTTAATTGATGACATTTTCAGATTTGAATTTTATCTTCAAGGAAAAAAGAATAAATAGTTTATTAACCAAGGAAGGTAAGTTTCTATGGGATTTAACAGCCAAAATATCTTCAAACGAGAAGGAAAAGGACCGAGATCTCTACGTGAAACAGACTTTTTGCACACACGCCACACTAACCCATGGTCAGCATCTCTCACTGGATCTCCCATTGGGTCCAAAGAGCGAAGGATGGGGACAATCCTGGGCTCTGATTGTGATTATCACACTCAGACAAGCACAAGAACCAGGAACTCGGGCACTGCAGTTTCCCTTGGAGCTCCAAGGCACCTTAGGAACGGTCCAGCAGATCCTGCTCGCACAGACCGAGCTCAACACACCCGCTCTGGGCACTGACACCTTTCCTGCTCTTTGCTTTTTCAAAAGAATTTCATGTTGCTTAAGAACTATGTTTTTTAAGAACGAAATAAAAAGCGAGCTCAACGAAAAAGGACAAAATCCAGAAGAAGGATAAAAGAGCAGCAGATCAAGGGAAGAACGAGCCGGTCAGCTGAAGGGCTGGCGTATTTAAATGCACACCCACTGATGCAATGTGTTTGAAGATTTTGCTCTAAATGTCATATGGTAAGAAGGCACTGGAGAGGGAGGTGCTGTGGAAGAAGGGCAGGTGAAGGTGAGCGAGCGGTGAAGGAGCCAGGAGATGGGGATGGGGCCGACAGCACAGACTGGGACCGGCCATGGGCACCAGGGATGGAAACTGGGACCTGAGACAGGAGATAAGAAAGGGATGGGAGACATGGGAGATGGTGAGAGAGGTGGGAGATGATGAGAGAGGTGGGAGACATGGGAGATGGTGGGAGATGATGAGAGAGGTGGGAGACAATGAGAGAGATGGGAGACGATGAGAGAGGTGGGAGATGGTGAGAGAGGTGGGAGATGATGAGAGAGGTGGGAGATGGTGAGAGAGGTGGGAGACGGTGAGAGAGGTGGGAGACGGTGAGAGAGGTGGGAGACGGTGAGAGAGGTGGGAGACAGTGAGAGAGGTGGGAGATGGTGAGAGAGGTGGGAGACGGTGAGAGAGGTGGGAGACAAGACGGGGACCGATGAGGAGGGACACGGTTCAGCCCCCGGGGCGGGAGAACCCATACCATGTCAACCCGCAATCACCAGACCAACCACGAGTCCATCGGCCTTTCCCCGAGAGCCGTGTGGAGAAAGCACGGGTTCAAAATGGGGAATTCCTATTGCTTCTTTGGGAAACAATTTCCTACTGGTTTGCTCAAGAGATTAGATGCAGAGCTTTAGGTGTTTTTCAGACCAGCTGCCAGATCTATGCAATGCACTTCAATGGTTGCTGTTAAAGCCACAAATAATTGGAAAATTCCTTTGAATCAGACGGTCATTTTACCTTCTGCCCGAATTTCCAAGGTCTGTACAAACACCCACGGACGGTCGCCACTCGAGAGCATTTGCCGTAAAACACCAAGAGCGTCAACAAGTCTAAACTGTTCTCCACGTCGATATTGCTAACAAAGGATCGCGCTGTGCGGCGCGGGTGAGCTCACAGACCCCGCATTGTCTCCAGGGCGTTACACAAGCTCTTCTCCAGCACACACACGGCACGGAGGCTGTGCCTGGACTTCACGTGACTTTCACACATCCACTCCATCTGCCCAACTCCAGCGTTTAACCCGCTTCTAGCAGATCTGCTGCAAATACAAGCAGACAGTGAGGAAAAGTCTATGTTCTAGTTATATTGTCCCTTCCTGCTTATCAGGTTGATTCTGTTCTGGGTTTGGATAGTTGCGGGCAGGGAGTGCTGTGGGAAAAGGGTTTCCTGAGGAAAATGGCTCTTTTATTTACTTTAACATGAGAGGAGATGAAGTTTAGTAGGAAAGCGTCTGTTTCTCAGGACTCTTTGAGTTACAAAATGAACATGGTTTATAAACTGTGGTTATCTCATTAATTTACTGTATATTCATATATAGTCTATACTAAGTGCTTCATTTTCACTTGAACCCAAGAACCTAGAGCACTGCAGAGTTATAATTAACCACACTTGCTCCAGGCAAAGTGCGTATGTTCTACACCATGACCTAAAAATATGTAAGGGTAGATCTGCTTAAGCTCTCATGCGTAACACATTATGAAGGTCTCGGTTCGAGGCAAATGGACATTTCGGTTTCAAATGAGTCACCAAAGGCGATGGTGGAAACCTGGATGAGAAGCGACCTATGGCCAAGCCACTTGTGATGGGACGGCCAACCAGGAGACAATGGCGGGCTTGTCTTCTCTTACAAATGACAATGACCTCAATGATTCACTGCACGGCACCCCAGGCTTCTCTGCTGAGACACTCAGATGCCCATCGAAGGTCACCTTCTTATTTTAACACTCTTTTGTCCCCTTTCTGGGAGAACTCTTCTTCGAGCTTCTAAATAAATACATTTTCCAATGGTTTTTTTTGCACCGGAAAATTTTTGCCATGAAATATTAAGAAACTCTTTGCTTTAATAATCAAAGCTGGGTCACTCATTCCTAAGGTTTGTGTCCTTGGTACGAACTCCCTGCACAAGGATCCCAAATCTTTCTGGGAAGGCAGAAACACCAAGAGAAATGTGAGCAAAGAGCGCGTTGAGCCCCCATCCCTGGAGGGTGACCATGAGGCTCTTGGGGACATGGGCTGGACTATGGTTGGACTCCATCATCCCAAAGGTCTTGTCCGACCCAAATGATTCTGGGAGTGCCCAGCAGCTCCTCATTCTTTCCTCCTTTTTTCCTGCAGCTTATGGATGGTTCAGATTTAACTCTTAATTAACAGAAATAATATATGAGGAGTTGGACTTACAAGAAGCACCCCTCTCACAAATTGCTAAAATAGGCTGAATAATGGCATGAAGCAGCATTTAATAATTTGTTCCCCAGTCCCACAGCGTTCGTGATCTCATCAAGAGCTGGCGGCGGCGCTGCGATACATCACAGCAATCTGGGGAGGGCACCGCGCTCCACGGGCAGCAAGGAGCAACCAGGGTACGCTCGGCTCCTCCGCGGTAAGGAGATTATCGCATGGAATAAGCCAGCCTAGGACCTCGGAGCACCATGGAGACAACAGCACCTTCAGCACGATACGTACCCTCACGGAAAGCTATCTGCCCTGATCCGAAAAGAAAAGAAAAGAACGCCAAAAAATGTGTTCTTCAACTTGACGCCGGTAATTTAACTACACAACTTGAAATATAAATATAGAAAAACCCAACACCTCCAGCAGAAATCAGGGGAAGAAGCAGGAAGATGAGCATTTTCAAAATGAGGTAATAAGTTTAGGTGCTGAAATAGCGCATTAAAAACTTAATCCAGGCACCCTTCGTCTAATCCAGGAATGTCCATAAAAACCAGGGTCCTGGCACCTGAATAGTTGAGCCAGGAGAGCCCAGCGTGGAGCTGGAAAGGGCACAGGCGCCACGAACAGGGAACCCCGCGGGCTGGGCTGACAAACCATCACCATTAAAAACAAAGCTGGTATTTGTTCCCACTGGCGTGCAGTTGTGCTTTGAGCCCCCACTCCTGCAGCAGGAGCTCTGCCCTGTGA
The DNA here is from genome assembly GCF_037038585.1 of Patagioenas fasciata. Taxonomy (NCBI): domain Eukaryota; kingdom Metazoa; phylum Chordata; class Aves; order Columbiformes; family Columbidae; genus Patagioenas; species Patagioenas fasciata. The sequence goes on from NC_092560.1 coordinate 84,887,501, forward strand.
CAAAAAATCAAGCGTTACAAAAATGCAAACTTTATTTTCCACTTAGGAGCAGGAAATCAGTGCAGTGATGGGCTCGTTCCCTTTGAACGGGGAGCGCATCTGCTGGAGCTGTTCCTGTCTACACTGCGCTGCCCTCTAAACCAGATTTGCTGCAGACCACAGCGCAGCTGGTTCTGGGCCTCCCCAGCCACCACACAACTGGGTCGTTCCCAATATTTATGCTTCTTGGAAACAGAAGGATTAGCGGGGAATGTGCAACTGGAGGTAAAAACCCAAAAAAGCAAACAAAAGCCCAAAGCCAACCTGCGCAAATCCAGCTCATCCCGTCCCAGATGATACCCAGTGCGGGGAATAACAGCTACTGTCCTGATTGCAAACCATGCGCAGCTGCTGCAAGGGAAATCAAACTAAACAGAAGAAAAAGAGCTAATGAAACTAAAGGACATTTCCTGCTAAACTTGTAATCTTGGGAGAACAGCGCTTTAATTTAAGCCTATTTTAAAATGACTTCATCTATATGAAAATTACATTAAAAGTGCCCTAGATGTATTTGCATTTAAAGTGTACTCTGACAGCCCTTAGCAAACAGTTTCTATTTACCGGACACTTGCTGTCGTAAGACAATCCATACGTTTCTGGGCAGAGAGTATCAACTGACAAGGGAAGAAACCTACTAGAAATCAACTGTAGAGAAGTTCTAAGTGATCTATTCCAGTTGAATTTAGGAGGGAGAAAGGGCCTGGGGCAGCCCGGCTGTGTCATCGGTGCCCCAAATTTCCCATTTTGGTTGCAATTCTCCACAACCCCAAAACCCTATTATTTGTGTGGCCCAATTATTTCAGTGTGACGGCTAAAAGAGTTCCTCGATACAGCGGATGCAGAAATATCTCATATTAAAATCCCTGTTCATTCTCATGGTTAAACGTAGGCATTTAGCAAAGCACGTTCGGCAGCTCAAGCTCTGCTCAAACCACCCATAAAGCATTATTGAGAGATCACTGCCACATGAATGCGCTGAGGGTGCCAAAGGACAATGTGTTCATGCTCAACACTCTCCTGAGATTATTTGTAATATTATAATGCCACTAAACCCAGAAATCTCGATTTTTCTCCCCCAAATTCATATTTCCACCTGTTCTGAAGCCGCTCAACCCCCCATACGAAAAGGCACAAAGATCCAGTAAGATCCGCTAACAAAACGGGTTCAAGCACTCAACTCAACGAAGATGGAAGAAAAGCATTGCAACGTTGGTCAAGAACAGTCTTTTCTATCTTTTATCTGATATCTTAATGTCTATTGTACATAGAAAGAATTAAATAGCAGGACATCCACAACAGTGGATGTTTAAAGGTGAGAGCTGCATTTTAAGCATCTCCTGCACCGTCAGAAGACGTGGGGTCAGTTCTAAGGCAAAATGTGCTGTTGAACTCACCAGCACGTCCCCCAGTTCAACTGGAACGCTTGCTAATGGAAAACAAAACGCACCTGCAATCATATGCCCTCTTAAAGAAGGGATAAATAACATAGGTATGTATATATACACACACATACATTAACTGAGCGCATTTCAGGAGGAAAAAAAAGAGGAGCAAATGCCTACATGTCGTAGCTTTTTAACCATTTAATATTTACCTAAGGAAAAGTCTATTTGTCTTCAATGATCCCACAAACTACTGATGGTGCATTTGGATCTGGGCATTATGTCGCAAAAATAAATGTTCTCTTCTTATTCCAAGCTGTGTAAAATCCAGTGCGGATTCCACCTTGGATTTTGTTCAGGTTCTTTGGACAGGAAACGTCCCTCACGACACCCAAAAATGAACATAACGCACTGGAAACGTCCAGACAGGGGACAGCACAACAGGTTACGATGACAGCTGAATCGCAACGCTTCGAGCGTCTCCTGGCTAATTCTGCATTGTAATAGAAAAGCTTTAAGAAAAAGAAAGGATGACATGCACATGAGCGCCAAATTAATTCATTATGATCAGTGCTACCACAATGAACGCCAAATTAACTCGTCACCATAGGACACACAAAGCCCTGCCCACGCGTTGTATGGGCTGACGGAAAAGAACAGGACGCTCAACCTTCCCTGCACATGGTGTCTGTCCATCCGTCCATCCGTCCATCCATCCATCCATCCATCCGTCCATCTGTCCATCCATCCATCCATCCATCCATCCGTCCATCTGTCCATCCATCCATCCGTCCATCTGTCCATCCATGCCGAGCACATTCTCCTGGTGTTAACCACCACGGGCTGCCCTCCTGTGCTCACCAAACCTCCTTGACGCTTCTCCAGGGCTGAACTCCGTAAGGACAGCGGTGGATTGGGAAGCAAAGCCCGGGGAGCAAGGGCTCTGAACCCCCAAGGCTCTGCACCTCCCATTTTCCAGCCTGGCCACAAGAAACGCACCGGGCTCCGACTCCCACTGCTCCCGAGAAAACCACCATTCCTCTGCAAAAACTCATTAGAAGAAAAATAGAGTGTAAAAACGCCCTTGAAGGGCAGGATGGAAACTGCCAAGTGTCTCATCCTTCTTGCTCACCCCTTCGGTGAACATTCGGGAATGCGGGGGCTCCCGTGATGAAAGACGCCAAAAGAAGTTTCGGTGCATCGCTGGAAATCCTCTGTCTTTAGATCCTCATTCAAGTCATCTTCATGAATTATAAGGACTTTGGAGATTGCTGCTGAGATTAACCCTGGGGAAAAGTCCATGCCTTTCTGAAGGGTGTGTTTAGCCAGTTCTGTATGGGTCATTAAAAAAGAAATCATGCTTAAAGGTATCCTTCGAAATGAAGTTAGGGCATTTAAAACCGCAGAGATGTGCAGGTGAATAAGTGATGTCCCTCCACCGAGCCAGCACACCGGGCCACGTCCCACTGGAATACGTTACACCACTCCCACTAAGTGTTTTTTCCTGTTACATACCTTAACGGTACTGAGCGAAAAACAACCACGGGCTCAAGAGCTGGAAACCTTACCCCCACCACGGCTGGATCGCAGCTCCTGCCTCCCTCTCAGCTACTGAACTGGTTAATTAGAGGGTTTGCCAGCAGAATTTGGGGGGAATTTCCATCCTTCCTCCCCCGCTCTCCCTTTGTAGCGCTTTGCCAAGCCAGAGAGCAAGAACGGTCCAGCGCACCAGGGCATCGGGGCAGCGTCTCCATGCACCCGCGCAGCTCCAGCGCAACCTGCGGCTTCTCCCTTCCCTGGCACAATGTACTCTAATTACACATGTTCACTTAGGAAAAAACTAAACCAAGAGAGGTCAGTTTAATGAAAAGAGCCTGACATAATGGAAGCAGCTGGGGGATATTTTTCTGTGTCCCAACTGCTATTTCTTCCATTATTTAGGGGTACTTGTATTCCCAAATAAAGCGTTTTTACATATGACATAAACCCAAAGCACAAGAATCTCAGTCAACATATTTTCCCCACCTAATTTATTCAAGGTTTCTCTTTTTTAAAAATAAATATCACTTAAAATTTCAGCTCTAGTGGCAAAAGGTTTATCGGTCTTTGTACTTCATTACGGGTTTTTTATTAAGTCGTGTTTGTTCGTTTGAGTAGCAAATGAAACTACTGCAAAGGGCAGGCTGGTTTGTAAAGGAGAGAGATATGACCTAAAGGGAACACGTTTTACCGGAGTGAAATAAACTGAGGAAACAGTTTGCACATTAAAAACCCCTTAAAAGGAAGCATCATCTTAAAAAAGAGCAAAAGCAAGCTTTGGTGAGGAAAGCAGCTGGGGGGAGGAAGCGCTGGTGCTTTCATCCCGCTGCTCTGATGGTACGAGGACGGGCAGCACGACGGGGACCGTGCTCTGCGGGCCCAGCACAGCCAGGACACGGGGGCACACACGTGTGCACGCACACATGGTGTATACAGACACACACACACAGGTACAAGTGATGACAGGTGAGGGAAAGCGCTGGTCTCGCCAGCCTCGTGCACGTGTGCTCTGCCGTGTCCTCCCGTGGGGCTCCCACGCCTGCCCTGTCCACGCCAGCTCCCAAACCAGCCGATATCACGCAGGCCAAGCCAGTGGCACAACCCTTCCCAATCTCCTCTCATTCCTTACTCTTTCCAGCCAACTAACCCAGCATATTCTTCTCTCCCACTTGTTGTGATGCTTGCCCTTGCGGTTGTGTTCCAACGCCCTGCATGGTGCTTCACAAGCAAACGAGGTAGATGCACAAGCACTGACAACCTTCCATTTGAAAGTTTCCACTAATGGAAATGTTTACAAAACTTCCTGCTGTTAAACTCATTGCATATCCTGGTATCTTTCATCCAAGCCATTTCCCCTTCCAAGAAAAGAGCGGAACCCTCCCAAGGGCCCGGGACGCAGTCGGTTGTGAGCAGCACACGCTCTGCTTTGGGTTCTCCCTGCTGTCTCCTGACGCCAAGAGCCGCATTGTCCCCAGTCACCCCACCACCGGCCAGAGGTGGCTCTTCCCGGCAGCAGCAGCACTGTGAATTGATCCCTATTAGATCCATTTCCCAGATGGAAAACGATTCCCCGATCGCAGCCTCGGCGCTTTCGCTCTGTGGCTTCCTGGGATGAGCACCCGGAGCAGCAACACCAAGTGGTGCTGGGCTCGGTGCTGAGCCTGCAGCGTCCCTCGGGCACGGGAAGAATGATGTCTCCTCCACCTTCATCCCCAGGGCAGCGTGAGGCTGGAAATGGGGAGCGCAGCAGCGTGCAGGTAGGAGCAGACATGGGAATCACCACCATTTGTCAAAGCTCACATCACCAAGAACTTGAGTTCTGGTTTGGGTCCGCTACCTATGTACCATATATACAATGAAATCATCACAGAACCCACAGATTTATATATATATGCCATACAGAAGTGCACACACAGAGATGAACGGAAATCCAGCAGACAACACAATCCAACTTTGCATGCGTTGCATAACAAGCCTACTTTATGAGCACTAAGTTTTCTGTGTTCTCCCCTAAGAACAAGCAATTATGAAGGTGAAGAAAGGTAATGGCTTTAAAACAACACACTAATCCCAATATTAGTGCCTTGGAAAGGGAAAACTGCCAGGGATTTGGAGTAATGCCCAGTTATCTGTCTTACCTTCAGTAATAAAACTGTACTATAAACATGAGCAAGAGAGGCAGGATACACTTTAACCTTGCTATTTTTTTTAAACTGTTCTTTGTAGCACAAGTGATAATCTACCAGCTTTAAAAAAAACCCTGTAGATATTCATCAACATGCCAACATGAAGCCTTTTATTTAGTATATACATTTTAAAGTCTAGTTTATTCCACTCCCTTGCGTGACTGTTTAATTCTCCAATCGCTTTAGCTACTGAAATAAAAAACACTGCAAGAAAACCCCAAACGGTGGTGGAAGTGGCAAGAGCTGACTCAGTGTTCTGGGACTCAATGGTTCCTACTGAGATTTAACCCCAGCCTAAGCAAGCCAGGGACCGGGCTCCATTGTGGGAACAGTCTGGAAGACGCTAAATGCTGTTAGTGCCCCGGACTGCGGGTGCTGTTCTAATAAAACTCAGATTAAAGTGTTGCGTGCAACAGTAATGGGAGCCCTCTGACTAAATCTGTGTTGTGATCATTCCTTTTGAATTACTGTTGAGTGCAAGAAGTTTTGGCACCTATAGCCAGCTATAGAGGAATTGGTGCCACGCAGCGTGCGTGCGAGCGGAAAGCGTGCATGGGGAAGGATGGGTTAAGGATATGTGGGTTAAGCACAGGTGAAGGATGGGTTAAGGATATGTGGGTTGTGCATGGGGAAGGATGGGTTAAGGATATGTGGGTTGTGCATGGGGAAGGATGGGTTAAGGATATGTGGGTTAAGCACGGGTGAAGGATGGGTTAAGGATATGTGGGTTAAGCACGGGTGAAGGATGGGTTAAGGATATGTGGGTTAAGCATGGGTGAAGGATGGGTTAAGGATATGTGGGTTAAGCATGGGTGAAGGATGGGTTAAGGATATGTGGGTTAAGCATGGGTGAAGGATGGGTTAAGGATATGTGGGTTGTGCATGGGGAAGGATGGGTTAAGGATATGTGGGTTAAGCACGGGTGAAGGATGGGTTAAGGATATGTGGGTTAAGCACGGGTGAAGGATGGGTTAAGGATATGTGGGTTAAGCACGGGTGAAGGATGGGTTAAGGATATGTGGGTTAAGCACGGGTGAAGGGTGTCTGAGGATGCGCCGGCATGTTCTGCACACACAACACCTGACTTCTCACCACTTTATTCCTTCAGTTTTACAAACTCTGGCACCGATGCTCCTCCCATTCAGACATCAAGCCCTAAGACTCTGCGTCACTAAACACTTTTATTTGATAGAAAGTTTGTCACCAGCTTCCCGTTTCTCATTTCCCTGAATGTCTTAGGGTGACCCTAAGCAGCCCCAGCGCCGGTACCCGCCCTCGGGTACCATGCATCCCGCCCAGCTCCTTGCTCGCTGTCTGCAGAAGCCTCTGCACACAAATCACACTCCGTGCTTATTAACCTGGGAGACACTGCAGCCGATGCACCACAACATCAAAAATGTATTAAAAAAATCGCGAGCAGCTCCAGATGCCTGTTTTCCTGTATGCGCCTAAGCTATCGTTCAATAGCTGCAAATCAAATTAGAGCGGCAGTTTGTTTACAAGCAACATCACAATTGGAACAATAACAGACTAGTAACAAAACCAACAAAAATAAAATATGAGTCAAGTTGTTCTTTGCCAGGCTGAGGTCTCGAGATGGGCCTGCTCGGCCCCTTGGGGATGCCGGCGCTATAAGCACAATAGCGGCAGGACGTGGCTCATTTCCTCCAGCGCTCGGCGGGCCCTGCGAGAGCTCTGTAAACTTCCTTCCTGGCAACTGTCGGCAGCTCTCGCGACTAATAATATCCTGTTGATGTCTGCACAGACCCACCTCTTCAATAACAATTACACCGAAAACGATGCGTGCGCTTTTGCGCACACGCCGCTGCGTTAAAGGGAACAATCCAGCGCCGGACCGATGGAACCCGCTCCGGCTGATCCGCTCGGAGATCGAGCCTGGGTGCCAAACGGTGCGCTTGGAATGGTGTGATGGGGAGTAAGGAAAGCTCTGAAATAAACTGGTTCGGTCCCAATATAAATGTGGACCGCAAGGGGAAGGAGCGTTGGGTGAGTGTATGGCCTGGTGCGATGCTCAGAAACGGAGCCGCATCCTCCAGCATCGGCTTCGGATGGACCCACACGCACCACAGCCCGCGGGCACACAAAAGCCATTGTGTGGAGAGCAGCATTAACCACAGCTAATGTGGTTCGGATTAACTGTTAAAACACTCTCACATCGAACTGCAAGGATTTGGATATGAGGGGGGAAAACAAAACAAACATTTACTGGAAAATGGAAGCGATAAGATCAGATTACCCCTCAATTCTGGGGAATGGTGACCTCTTCACTCCAGCCCCCATACCAAACAACAGAAATTTCTCTTCTCTTCTCTTCTCTTCTCTTCTCTTCTCTTCTCTTCTCTTCTCTTCTCTTCTCTTCTCTTCTCTTCTCTTCTCTTCTCTTCTCTTCTCTTCTCTTCTCTTCTCTTCTCTTCTCTTCTCTCCTCTCCTCTCCTCTCCTCTCCTCTCCTCTCCTCTCCTCTCCTCTCCTCTCCTCTCCTCTCCTCTCCTCTCCTCTCCTCTCTTCTCTTCCCTTCCCCTCTCTTCTCCTTCCCTTCCTTTTCCCTTCCCTCCCTTCCCTTCTCTTCAGGAAACTGGGTCTGATCCTGATTTATTCACTCAGGAATTAATCAAGAGTGGCTTCACAAAGAACAATATGGGCTTGCTTGCTCAATCTCTCCGAAAACGACATATTTCAGCATCTAGTTGTGGCATTAGGCGCTCACACAAAAGTCAGCGTCTTCACGCTGGATGACTTGTCTACAAGCACGTAACAAATGGGCGGCCGCGGCAGGAGCGGAGCCGAGGCATCGCAGCGCTCCCACGGCCCATTTCAACACGGCCTTTCAGACCCTAAATCACCAGCCCGCTCCACTTCTCAGCGATACGAGCGGGTCAAATACAACGGAGAAAGAGGAGAAATAGCCAGACACCGAGAGAGAGTTTCTAGAGAGCAATGAAAGAGGCCGGGGCGTGAAGTTGTTTGCGTGCATATTCCTCCTGGTTTATATCCCCCCGTCCTCCCCGGTGTATTCTCCATAATTCTGGGATAAGTAATCAGAAGGTTGAGCATGAAACAGGGAGAGCCCGACTCACCCAGAACTGGGGAAACTGGTGGGAAAGGGACCCCAGGAGCAGCCCCAGCACTGCACACCCTGGGGGTCACAGCCCCACACGTCACCCCCACCAACCAAGGGAGAAACAACACCTCCAAGTGCCAAAGATACAAGTGGCATGGTTTGCGCCGCTTTGGGTTTTTTTCCCCCCCCATTTAAACGGTTCTGTGAAATGTCTTTTTCTTGAATTCTATGAATTTTTCATTAGTATAGGTCACGGATTTTTTTCCTTGTAAAAAGTTTCGCAATCATGCAAAGTAAATCAATGATTCAGTAAAAAATGGAGCCCGGTGTAATCCAACACGAGCGAGTTCTGCAGCAGAGCGCAGGCAACGCAGCCATTAGTTTGCCGTGGCAACATTTATTTATTTTTTATAAGAAATGCGTATAATGGAAAACACACACAACCTCCTGGAATTTGCCTATAAATATCTAAGTACTCCCAACTCTCTGAGCAGAATGCAAATACACTCCTCTTTTACTTCTTTCAGGAAATTCCCAATGACTTCCTGTCATAAAGTCCAATAATCACTGTCTCTTCTCTAACGTTCTAGAGTTGCTTTGCCACTAATGTGTGTGTCTCAACTTTCCCTCCAGGATGAAGTCAAAAGTCTCCTTTCCACCCATGACCAGCCTATGCCTTGGAGCAGAACGCTTCCCAACAGCCTCACTTGCATCTGCAATTTTCCCAGGGGATTCCAAGTTATTTTACCATCATTCAAGTAAAGTTGAGTTTAGTTTCACCTACGGAGATTCAGACAGGTATCGGATTTTCATTATTCATGACAGTAAATCCATAGATGCGCATGTAAAAGCAGAGCCCCCGTCAGTCTCCACGACTTAGTCCTGCTCAGAAACAGGAATGAGCCAGGATGCGGTGTGTGTGTTTATGGGAATATTGCACGTCGGACACCCCCGCCATCCCCACAAATCCCTCCTATAAACCTGGGTCCTCACCCTTCTCCATCTCCTGACCACGTACAATATTCCACTCGCTCACATCTGCTTTCACACCTCTTGTTTTCCATAGGATGTTTTGAAAGATAGCAGAAATGTCCATTCTATATGGGGTTACTCACGTTTCACATGCTGGGATGGCAGCGGATATTACAAGGAGGCGCAAGGCATTGTTTTTGTTATTTGAAATGAAGCAATCACGCACCACTCCCCACTAATCCCTCCCCCAGCTCCCAGTCCTGCGCCTCGAAGCTGGACCTTGCTCCTTCCCAGTCCTCACTGTATAGAATTTGCTCCTATTGCCATCAATAGGTTATTAACTCCCAGGTATTTTTCAGGGGGTTCATGCGGAAGGTGAATTCCAAAGGTCACTTGTACCAACCTGTAATCAATATGTACAGGTATTAAGAGCCCACTTCACTAACAATTCCACTTTCTGTGGCTCACAGGATCCTGAAATCTCGGGGCCGGGGGTTGGCAATGGGGAACCCAGGGTCTTCTGGCGCTCGCCGCGCTGCAGGAGCTCAGGGTGAAGCCTTTGCTGGAAGAGCCAGCTCAACCCACAGCTGCTGCTCAGACCAGCAGAGGCGACGGATGCTGCACACCATCCAGTATTCTAAAGGGATTTGTAAAGGCTCCCTCAGCTGAAGGTGCTGTCGCAATATCCCGAAGCTGCAGAAGGGTCTGCCCCACAGAGAGGCTGAGAGGCGGAAGGGTTTGTCAGGCAGGGTCCCCACGTGTCACCCCGGGACACGATGGGCACTCACTGTGCTCCAGTCCTGCCTGTTGCTTTGGAGGTGAGGGCTGCAGAAACAGCGTTTATACCCTTGTGAGCTTCTGCTTGGTGGAAAACACATCTTCATTACGTTTGAAATGCAGTTTGCGGTGACCTTAGCTCTGCCCTCGATTGCCTTTAAGAGAATGGGGCTTGTGTGGGGACTGGCGAGTACATGGCTGTTGCTACACACCAGGACTGGAAATTCGCTGAATAAGACAGAAAAGGTCTAATCTATGCACTTACTAATGGCCTTCCTGCAAATACCTTCCCACTTCATGTATTTATGCACTTTCAAGATCCATTTTCCACAGGCACACAAATGGCAATGCCAAATAAAGCAGCAAAGTCTGCAGAGCAGAGCCCGGAGCACCTCAGGTCCTCCGGACACCCGTCCCGCTGGGACAGCACCTGCAGAGAACCCGGGTGCAAAGAGGGGGACAGTCCTGGAGCATCCCGGTGCGGGGACACGGCCCTGGAGCAGCCCGGTGCGGGGACACGGCCCTGGAGCATCCTGGTGCAGGGACACAGCACAAGGAGAGGGACATGGCCCTGGAGCATCCCGGTGCGGGGACACGGCCCTGGAGCAGCCCGGTGCGGGGACACTGCACAAGGAGAGGGACATGGCCCTGGAGCATCCCGGTGCGGGGACACAGCACAAAGAGAGGGACACGGCCCTGGAGCATCCCAGCGCGGGGACATGGCACAAAGAAAGGGACAGTCCTGGAGCATCCCAGTGCGGGGACACGGCACAAAGAGAGACTTAGGGTGATGGAGCATCCCAGCACGGGGACACAGCACAAAGCCCTGCTGAGCCCCCCAGCAGGCTACCATCTCCCACGGCCTGTGAGAAGGGAAAATACACAGCACAAACCAAAAAAACCCCAAACAAAATACTTCTGGTCACTCTTGAGAACAAGTCCAGGGAAATACACCTGGTTTTGGTCTCATGAAAACCGACGGCAATCGCTGCTGGATTGGGCAAAGCTGTGAAGTTTGACCGTAGCGGGGTCTCTGAGTCAGGGCTGTACGTACAGCGTTACACCAGGGTTTGCTGGGTGCACATGTACACAATGTATGGACGACACACTCCACAGACACAAACCCAACTCGGTCTGCCCGCTCGCGCCCCCCAGCATGGACAAACACCTCCTCTGCTCCCCATCGGCCACGGAAAAGAGCTGCGTAACAAGTCTGGGCGCTCTCCTTACGCTGGCAGACCATCACACATTTCTGCTGACAGCCTAATAAAGTACTTTTCAAATGGAGATGTTGTTTGCAACTTGATCAGAGTACAAACACAGCTCCTCTTATCCAACTTGTTCCACCTATTTCCTTATAGATACCTAATTAGGGAGCCTACCCCTTCTATAAAAGAAAACTCTTCCCAGTCATCCTCTGATCCTGTGCTAAGAACACACGTGCAACAACAGCTCCTGTCGATGGGAATGAACCGGGTCAGCGTGTGAATCACAGGACCCATCGGAGCGGGGTCTGGGGAGGGGATGAGGCCACGGGGATGGGAAAGAAACGTCGCTAAAACAAAACAAATCTGCAGTAACATTAATGAAAATGCACGTGTTGAATTTTGTCTAGTTTTCTTCCACAAAATGGAGAATAAAAACTGAAAATGAAATAAAATGAACCCAGAGAAACTGCAGGCAGCTGCGAGGCTCCTGCGCTTTGCATGGATACGGCACCGCCAGAGCAAAACCAGCAACAAATACTGACACTGGGTATCGAAGTCAGAGCTGGTAACAAAACACCTGAGGCAGGTGAGCAAACCTGCACCTCCCTGTGCACCCCCCGCTGGGAGGGCAGCGGTGCCACCAGGAGCTCTGCTGAACCCGGTGCGAAACCGGTGCGAAACCGGTGTGAAACCGGTGCGAAACCAGCGTGGCACACTGCAGGAGGCAACCATGAAGAGGATCGGGACACCTTCCCTGTTTCCTCTCTGGAAGTCGCAGCGTTTGCCGCTGTCAGCACCGCTCGGGTTCGCCCTGCAGAACGAAGCCGCCATTGCCCAATCTCGGCTCCTCCGCACAGAAATTTGTTTTCAATTTTCTCAAATCCAGGTATTATGAAGATTGACCTCAATGGAGTCTTTTAAGCTCGCTCCGGAGATTTAGATATGGTTTATGGGCTGCAACATGACTAGTTAAATCAACCCTTTAATAATCTCCTCTTCACAGTTCTAATACACTCTCTTCTTTCTCATTTAGAATTTATACTGAGTACAGGTTTTGATGCTGGAAATGTGCTTTATAAAGAGCACACGTGCTTTTTCTTCCCTTCTTTCCAGCCCAGTCCCCCCCAGCACGCTGGGGACAGGAGGAGGATAACAAACCAACCTGTATCTTCGTTTTCCCATCACCCCTCCCGACTCCGAGAGGATGAGAAACAGGGAGAGGAAAATGAAATCGGCTCCAAAGAACTGAGTAACACACCGAGCTCATCGTTCCCAAGGGCAGGCAGCTCCAAAGAGCCACACGAGAGGCGGAGGGAAACCTGGCCAGCCTGAGAACGGAGCTCAGCATCGCCATTCTGTGCTGGGATAACACACATGCCCTTCCTAAACAGCCAGATCCATTTGGATGGTGGGAGAGGGAAGACACCTGATCACAGATGGGTCGGCGATGGGTTTCTTGTTCATGTTAGGTTTCCCTGTTTCCCATAGTTCTTGTCCCTGGCTGCTCTGCACAGCAGGGATTGCAGGAAAACTGTGCGAGTAATACAGAAATAATCCCGAACAGACAAAAGAAACCCACTGGATATATATAAAGATGCTTTTGCACTTAAGGGATTTCAAAGAGAGAACGCTTTGCAAAAGAAATAAGAAAACAAAAAGGGTGCATGGAATAAGCTGTTCTTCCTACGGAGATGCTTTGGCTGTAGTTACCAGGATTGTTGGTAAAAAAACTCCCCAAGGCAGAATTTTTAAGTACCAGGCAAAAGACACAGATTAATCTGGTTTTTAGCTATTTTGTTGATAGGCTCAGCAGCTTCTCATTTGGGGAACCGAGTTCTACAACTACCTGTGCAGTCGAAACCCATGCAACTAAATTCCTGGATGCAGAATGGAGTCATTTATAGAGAAAGATACTCTGGTCCTAATCTTGCAAATACACTTTTGTGTGTATATTTGTATATATACCCTGTATTTACAAACATCCATGAGACTTCTAGCACACACTGGGAGCTCTAACAAGACTGAGTTGGGTGATATTCACTTTCTTCTCATTTGCAATGTATTGCTGTGTGCTCTGAAATAAACTGCATGTAACACCAGGCAGTTTGCTGGGGAGCTCCCCGGGCTATTTGGTGGCTTGGATCTTTTGTTCCTCTTTTAGTATTTAACTTGAGGGGCAAACTAACACCAGGGGAAGGAAAACCATCACTTCTATCCGTCAGAAATCAAACTGCAAACGTTTGGAATGAAAGATACTTTCAAAATAATTCAAGGTGAGTTTAAAACTTTGGCTTAAGATCTAAACGCGCACTAATTAAACAATGTAAATGAGCTAAAAGTTGCTATTCGAGCACTGCAAATTTGGTGTTTGTGTTTCAAAGCAGCATAGGGCACTGATGGGAAGGCAATAACCAGCCTGCAGGAACACAGGAGCATTTCTGGTATCGCCAGCCCCTTCTCCAACGTGCACCACGCTGCCTTCGGGCCCATTTGCTGTCCCAGCCCAATGGTGAACGTGTTCAAGGCAGGAGGTGAAAACGGTACCATAGGTTGTGTTTTTCCTCTGCTCCATCGATCCAAGCACAGAGCGGATTTCCTAGCGCTGAACCGCTGAAGGTCACTCAAACCAAATCCATTCACTCATACACATCACTACCAGTGCAGAAAAACTGTGTAAGCTTATAGTCAAACTACTAACAATTCCTTAAACCACTGCGTTTTGCCTATTATGACTCAACCCCAAATTTCATCCAAACGCAATACTTGCAGGAAACTACAATTTAAAATCACGACCAAATAACTCGTGAGAGTTCCGTTCACTCTTAAGGTAACACAAAGATCACTGAGTTAGCAATATAACTGTTCAGATGCAAGCGATATACACCAAATCACTCTACTTTGTAGAAAATAATGGTAATGTCAATGCAGAAGAGAGCCGAAGTCTGTTGTTTAATGAGGATCTGATAGTGACCGACTGCAATCGGTGATTTAAGTCACTTCCCATCCAAATCCCCCCAGAAGGAGAAGTCCAGGGGTTCACTTCAAATCGGTACCAGAACATTTTTCTACCAACTTGCAAAGAACCATTTTGTTCCGTGTGAATTTTGGGCACAGATTTGAAGTTTCCTGCAGAAAATGTCGCAAACGGCCTGTTCTTCAAAAGCCTCCGAAAAGGAGAAGGGAGATGGGCGGTTGTGGTTTGGTTGGGCTGTTTTAGAGAAGGGCTCTGCTGGGGAAGGGAGGGACCCGGCACAACCCGGGGCTGTAAATAACCCAGCCCAGCTCCACCAGGGTTCGTTTGCAGAGCAGAGAGCAGCAGAGCGAGTAACGGGGCTGGAGCGCGGGGATGGATGGGGAGCCGGGCACGGGGCAGGAAGATGCGCTCATGCTGGGCTGGGAGGAAATATCATTACAGGGTGATAAACACAGATCGCGAAGCCAGGAAGAGGAGGGTGGAGAACGCGAGGGAAGAAAATCAAGAGGAATGAGCAGATTAGGAAGTGACTTGGAGGAAGTTGGTTATTTCGCTTGCGGACACTAAACCGCCGCTGAAGGACTCGCTGACAAATATCTTTTGTAAACGCCAAGATGAGCAAAAATTGTGAAAGTTGAAATATCTATTTGAAATGGAATAGCGATTTAGAATAAGTTACGAACAAAAAGAAAGAAAAGATTTCAGAGATTGAGCAGCCAAGAGAGCAAATGGGCCATTCACCCCCAAACCCAACCCCGGTAGTGCAGGGGCAGGAGTCCCCGAGGCCCGGGGAGGGCAGAGCAATGCAAAGGTGGGGAGCGAAGCCAGTGTGACCTCCTGCCACCAAATGTGGCCATTACAGCCGTCTGAATAACAGCAAAGGCGTTGGGAAACCATCTGAGAACAAGCTACTTTAATTCTTTTGCGTAACTGTTGCTTAGGAAAATCAGGTACAAACCAGTTATTTCTTACAAGGATTTTAAAGGAGTGCATGGTCAAGCAGAGCTTTAAATTAAATAAATAATGAGGAATAACCCATTAACTGGCTGGCGAGTGGGATGTAGGTTTTCCAGCAAGTGGGAGACATGCAGGATACTGTCAGAACATATTTGCTGTCCACGAGGAAGACACAACTGCATTTGCTCCATCATATTGAGTATCACGTTCAAATCAATGAACGGAGATTTCCTGCTTAGCAAAACGTTAAATATTTGGGTGAAAGCTCAAGTGTTTGAAGTTTGCCATGCTTGTTGCTCTCCATGTTGAACACAACACAAGGCAGAGGCTCCAGCAGACTCATCCCCGAGCCGAGCGAACGAGCTCCGTGGTCCTGCCGCCCACTGCAAAGGGGAGAACGCGCCCCAGCCTTTGGGAAGACTGGCAATAAAACGCAGTTCTCTCGCACGCAAATCTTCTGGCAGATAGAAAAGCAATCTCAGCCTCTTGCTAAAGGCACACTCGCTAATTGAAACAGAAATAAAACGAGGAATAGGAAAGAGATAAAACTACAAAGTTATGTCTTGGTCCAATTAGTAGGTAGGGAGTTAAATTATCAGTTAAAGACATTCTACAAGTTTCAATGTTGAAAATTGGAAGGGAAAATACACGCGCTGCTACCTGGTCTATGATAGCACAACCCACAACACTTTCTAGTAAAATAATACGTTCAAACCTCTAGACATAGCCCAGCGCTAAACGCAATTAAAGACGAGGAAGGATGCTGAAAGCCATGGCAGGTCACCTAGCACATCCATCCACACCTCGTGTCGCACTGCAACACGCCAAGGGCGTCCCATTGTTCTTTCCTGTGCCCCATTGCTCTTTCCCATGCCCCACTGTTCTTGCCCCACTGTTCTTTCCTGTGCCGAACAGCCCCTTTCGGGCTGTGTCTCGCACATCTGTCCAGAGCACACCTGCACAAGGTGCCGCCGCCGTCCCACCCCCAGAAAACAAGCGCGACTGGTGAGAGCAGGTTTGCGGGACGCGGCGTGTAAACGCGCTGACAAACAGAGGGTCAGGTCCCGTCCACGGCGACGCGGAGCGCGCGGGTGGGGCGGCCCCGCCGCAGCGGGACACGAACCGCGCCAGCGGCTGGGACTGCGTGCTGGGGAGCCGCACGAAAGCAAAAGGAAACGCTTTCTCTGAGTACAGCAGAAATACTCGAGTGTGTGAGTCAGTAGTTCCAAAAATACATCTCATAAGCTGCAAAACAGATACGTATGTTGCCATGGCACTTCAGCAAAATTAACGAGTCTCAAGCTTGTTTCGTATATGAATAAAAATCCAAGGGATGGTAGTTTCCTCTACCCTCAGCTGCTTTATTGCTCACACACTACGGCCAGTTTTGCCACTGATTTCATTTGTTTTTTTTCTGGATCTGACTTTCACAGACTTGTAAAGGGCACTTAAAGGTGCAGGCAGGTGCTTAGCACACAGGTGCCTGATCCTCAGTGCTGGTTAGATGCTCCACGCTGCCCAAAATCCTATTAGACCCCTCTCCGCACGCCTAGGCACCTAAAGCCTGTGCAAATCCAGCTGTTGGAGCGGGATCCCGCATTGGTACCATTCACGGGAGCTTTCCCCAACTTGCACAGCATGGAGCCAGCCCCAAATGAACGCTGCGATTAAATCGTCTCCTGCACACGAAGAGCAAGGTGCACTTAGGTGGGTGTTAACAAGAAATAAGAGAAAGGAGAAAAAAGCAAGCACGTTACTAATCTGGGCTCTTATTCACATCTGCTGAAGCCTGGAGCATCTCCAACCCGGCTCACGCTCCCGCACTCGGTGCCAGGAGGAGCACGAGCAGGATGGGAACAGAAAGGCACGGGGTAGCTGGTCCCACCGGGCAGGTACAGGGGACAGGGACTCAGTCCTGACCTCCCCTGATGAATGGGGACAGCGATGTCCCCTCAGCCCATTGGCACTGGGCCTGCGAGCAGCAGAGCTCTGAACGCCCGCGATTCCAAATTACAAGGCGGTGCATCTCCCCTCGGCGTAGCTTGTGATAATTCAACACGCCAATGGCCAAACGCAAAGGGCAGGCAGCTGGCTGTCCCCAGACACCGCCCAACCAAGGCAAACATCCTTCATCGTATACAACGTATGGATATACGCAGTGTGCACACACTGCTCTCCAACAGCCGGGCACCTGCCCGTGCTCGCTGTCCTCGGCCACCGCTGCTCAAAAATGGGGCAGAAATCCCTCCTGAAGACCCACACATCTGTTCTCCACTGCCCGAGCACAAACACCAAAGCGGGCTCAGGACCGACTGTCCCCACCCCTCTCCAAGCTGTCCCCAGACCTGACGTGTCCAGCTCCCGCTCCCCAGCGCTTGTGCCTGGGGACAGTCCCAGCCCAAGAGAGCCAAGCTGGTGAGGATCGGGTTTAGAGGATCCAGCCCCAGTCCTTCCGAGCCGGCAGAACCAGCCCCGCTGCACGGAACCAAGGGTTCTCAGAACAACGTGCGGTGAAGCCCCGGGCTCTGTGCTCTTTCAAACGCACACCGAGCACAATGAACAGCCCAACCGGGTAGGGATCCTCACCATGCCCAAGGTAAGACCAACTTCTGCTTGTACGTGGAAGCTATGAGAGTTAAACCTCTTGCAATCTTCTCTTAGCTCTCAAGGGTTCCAATGAAAGCAGGGAACAAGAGGGGTGGACTTTTTTTTTGGCAAATGTTAAATGTAAAGTCTCAGGAAAATGTTTGCAATATGCAAATAATTTCGCAGCAATTCACTTGTTTTTGAAGATGTGCGCCACTATAATCATAAATCAAAATTAGGTGCGAAAAATAATAAATTAGCAATTTTCAGGGATTTAATAATCTTGCCTTTACAATTCACTCCGGCATATCAGCACCATTTTTACATTAACAGCCTTACTTTCAAAAATAGACATAACACTATCATAACATTTCATGCTTTCGGGTGGTTTTTTTAGAGAATGTCAAGAAGCAGCTCCCAGTGAGCGTTTCCATCCATCACGGCTGAGGAGGATGGGGGAGCACAGGGACCCCCAGCCCCTGCCTCCAAACACCCGCAGCAGCACCTGCCTTTGCCACACGCTGTGAATGGTCCTGCAGCCCCCACCCAATGCTTTCTAAGAGTTGCTTCTGTATTTTATTCACCTTCAAACACGCACCAATTAATTTCTCCTCATTTGGATTGTGTTTTCACTACAGTTGCGTGCAGCGAGATGAAGGCGTCTCACGTTGTCACTGTACGAGCCCTCCTGAAAACTCTCGAAATAAAGCAAGCTGGGGATGGGAGGAGATGGATTATTTCGGTACAGAGCTCGGCGCTAACGTCACGGGTTGCGGTTTCAGATGTTTTTTGCCCGTGTCCTCACCCAGTGCACAGAGCACCAGGGCTCAACTTGCTTGCTGATGGCTCTCAATACCCGAGTATTTCTGCTGATCATGTATGGTATCACCTTTGATCCTTTTGCTTTGCTTTCCTCCATTCACCGATACCGGCTTTAGCGGGTGTGTGAATTTGTGGAAAGCAAGAAAAAACCCCTAAAAGTCAGCAGAACAGCAAATGGGGCTGGGGAAGTGAAATTATCTACGGCCAAGGACGCAACTGCTTGCGACTGAAATACACTTCACAGTAGGGTTTCAACTACATTCAAAACTCAGCTTCTACATAACAGCGCACTTAATAATAAACCTGGTTTTTCCCAGCAAGCCTTGTTGAGCTCCCCCTGCATTATCACACGGCGGTTGGTTCCCCTCCTCGACGTGGCATCTGTCTGCACGAGGCTGCAATCTGGAGGGCACTCGAGCCCGAGACGTGGGGCTACATCCCTGCTGCCCGGCGAGGGGACACGGCTGTCCCTGCCCCATGAGGGGACACGGCTGTCCCTGCCCCATGAGGGGACACGGCTGCCCCTGACCCACAAGGGGACACGGCTGCCCCTGCCCAGTGAGGGGACACGGCTGCCCCTGCCCAGTGAGGGGACACGGCTGTCCCAGCCCAGTGAGGGGACACGGCCGTCCCAGCCCAGTGAGGGGACACGGCCGCCCCGACCCACGAGGGGACACAGCTGCCCCGACCCACGAGGGGACACGGCTGTCCCAGCCCAGTGAGGGGACAAGGCCGCCCCTGACCCATGAGGGGACACGGCCATCCCTGCTGCCCGGCGAGGGGACACGGCTGCTCCTGCCCCACGAGGGGACACAACTGTCCCTGCCTCATGAGGGGACACGGCCGCCCCTGCCCAGCGAGGGGACACAGCTGCCCCACGAGGGGACACAGTTGTCCCAGCCCAGCGAGGGGACACGGCCGCCCCTGCCCCACGAGGGGACACGGCTGTCCCAGCCCAGCGAGGGGACACGGCCGCCCCTGCCCCACGAGGGGACACGGCTGTCCCAGCCCAGCGAGGGGACACGGCCGCGCCAGCCCCTCCGCAGCCGCCGGCGCAGTCACGCGAGATCCCCTCAATGCACAAAGCCCTCCTTGTTGAGCTGAGTTTGTTCACGCTACAATCCCAGCAGCACATCTGGTGCCCACAGTGACCAAAACATTCCTTGTTAGCTTCCCAGTAAATAAATTCTTCTCTGCAGAAACACTCCAGTGACTAAGATGAAAATAGTGTGGAAAAGGAAATGTGCCGGACCATTTATACTGTTTTTCTACGTGGTTTAATGGGCAGAGCGCTGCTGAATACCAGGCTGCAGTTCAATTGAAGTGTTCACTGTCATCACCAGCAGCTGCAGAGCCCCGAGACTCAAACACAGCCCTCCCATTCAAGCTCATTTCAGCCATTGTTGCTTATAATATGATCTAAAGGAACATTTGCAGGATTTCATAGGAAGTTTAAATGTTGTTTGATGAGAGCCATTAGATATTTAAATCTGAAATGAATGGCGCACAGCAGCGAGAGAGGCAATCACAGCACACCTATCGGAGCACTGAACTGCGTGGCTATCATTGGCACTTGTTCCTGGCTAACACCGCGATCCCGCCGGGTGAAGTCCCGCCTGCAGGGACCATTTTCCAGAGAGCAACCGGTTCTATACAACCTGGGCACAAAGTGAAAAGAAAACCACCAAATGGAGTCTCGCTCTTTTGAACAGTATTGCATGAATACTCTTCCCTTCCACCTCTTGGTGTTCCTGGGTCCTGCCTCTATGCTTCTTCAGCTGACTTATTTGTCCTCTTCCTGTTTTTCTCCTGCTCTTCTCTGCATTCCTACTCGCTCTCTTGCGGACTTCACGTTTCTTTCTTATCAATATATTCCATCAAGTCAGACCCTTGTACTTTGTCTCCATTTGAGAGAGCAATAAATAGACACCTGCTAGGGAACACCTCCTCACTCCTGTGCACCAAAGAGTTGGCAATTTGATGGTTACCAACTCCTCTATTCAATCCCTTCCCACCTAAAATCACCGTTCCCCATTCAGTCTCCAGAGCAGTAGCAGGTGTATCAACTCTCCCAACTCTCTGCTTTCCTTCCATGCGCTCCTCCCTGATTTTCAGCCCAAGGGCGGATGCCCAACCTGTTCTCAGCCCTCCTCTTTGACCGATTCTTTGCTTTTGCGCACGGATACGGCTGATGGCTCTCACCGTAACTCTTCTCCACCTTCAGGCCTCCACGCCAGCATCCTTCCCTGCTTCTCCAACCCTTCGTCCGCACTCCACAGCCCCGGCTGCCTCTTCCCTGCCCTCCTCATCCTCACCCCTTCCACTCTGCCGGCTCCAGCTCTCCCTCAGCGCGGTGCTTTGCCAATTCCTTCCAACAGAACACGACTCCCTCCTGGTCCTTGTCCCCTCCATCCTCCAGCTTCTCCTCCATCCTCTCTCAGAACAGAAGGTTCTCCCCAGCCCTGTCTCCTCAGCTCATTATTCCTTCTTCCTAGCGATCCCCTCCATTCTCCTCGTTGCCCGTGTCCCCATGTCCAACCTCCCTTTCCTCCCCACCTCCGGGTCCACCCTCCCGCAGCCCACCACCCCTGCCCACCCTCCTCGTGTCTTCTCCTGCCCTCCCGTCCCACCGCGCCTCCATCCATTATTCACCAGCCGCCGGGAAGAGCCGAGCGCAGCTATTTACACCGAACAATACCGTCCCTTTGTCTTCTGGTGCTCCCCAATCTGTCTGTCCATCTGTTCTCCCTCGCTTTACACTCCCGCTTTAAGCTCCTGGGGAAGGATCCTCCTCTTTGTTTCGGGCTTGCCCAGTCACAATAAGGTTACAGTTCAGGACTAGACCACCTCAGTGTCATGATTCTTCAAGTAAATAAATAAAACCTAGATTTTATTTGGCTTCGGCCTGTTAAAATCTTTCTTTTAACAATAACAACTCTCTTTAGTCAGAGCAGTGATTTTCTCAGGAATATTTTCCTCCCTTCGTTCTGAAAATGAACCAACTTTGATTCCTGGGAAATTCTATCCAGAAAAGGCTCGAAAGGAAGCAAACAACTACAAAAGATGGCAAACAACAAGACTTGTTGTTGTGGACAAAGACGGGAAAACAATGCTATTTTGCTTCCTGGCTTTCATTTTTTGTTTTTCCTCCAAAAGTTTTGAAGAAAACGTAACAAACGTAACGGGATTTCTAACCTGATGTCCATGGCCCGCAAGCCGTGATGGACACCGTACAAGAACAGCAAAGAGTTACACGGACAAGGAATGAAAACCCAGCGCTGAAAACCAGCCAGACTGCTCCCTATAGAACAGTGACTGTTTTTAGAGGTCTGTTCCTTTGGCAGGTTTTGGGGTGTTCGGCCTTGTTTTTTCCATATTACAGACAGGCCAGTTTACTTCCCTTCCGTTCATAATGAAGCTGATTTCAAATAACAAAAATAGCACACCATGAGGATGGGAAAGCCATCAGATACAAGAACTAATGCACGGGGAAGAATTAACCATGCACCGCTAATTAATTTTCCAAACGTGTTTGTTTTTTGCGGAGAGGAGAGCGGTGGTGCCCACGCTGACCCCAAACCCCAAAACAACACCAAAACCACCGTGCAAACCTGAAACACCAACGGAAAACCTTTCTTTCACAAAGCCACCTTCTTGTAATTAATTCAGAGCTCATATATAGCTTTTCATTGCAAATCATTCTGCTGCAATTTGGCTATTTTTTAAATAAGTCTGAGAACAGGGAAACTATGAAAAAATCATCCTAATTCATCACCTACATAACATGAACTGCATGGAAAAGGCAAACCAAGCTGTACAATGTTCTAGACATTTTCTGACTTCTCATATAATTCTGTAATAGATGAGAACAGCACTTCCCTTGATTTTAAGTAAGTCTTCTATTAGATAATATCTCACTAAATATTGCTGAAGAAGAAGAAAAACATCCCATTTACAGGATAACATCTACCTACAATTAAGGCCCTTCCAGCCTTTGAACAAAAGGCACTAACCAAGAAAATACTGAGATTTATCTCTTTCTTCCTGACATAAAACAAAGTCCCGCAGGATCTCCGAACACCAAACTCAGTGCCCATAGACCGAACCGCCGCTCTGAACCAAACCAATTAATATCGTCATTCTGCTAACGAGGGCCCTTCATGTAGATCCCCACTGCCCAGAGAGAACAGGTTGTGCGCAAGGCGACCGACCCGCCAAGGTCAGCTCCAGCACACGCAATGCAATGCAATGCAATGCAATGCTATGGTGCAGGCGGGAAGCTGAAGGCCAGGCTGGGGGACCCCAAGGACACCCCTTTGCTGTTCAATCCAGCCCACTCGGGGGGCTGTGACCGCTCATTAACAGCCGCTAACGACATGGCCACAGCGGGGATTGCGCTGGTTCGGGGAGGTCGGCGCTCCGGGCCGCACCGACATACCTTCGCAGATAAATATTATGAAAGCTTCAAAATATTTCTCCATTTCAACCAAAATAAAGCACTGGTGACCATAACACACCTGCAAGCCAGACTCGCTGCCTTCAGCCCAGGTGCAGGGGGAGCCCCCGCAGCACCTTCCCGACATTTCCCATTCAAATATGCATTAACCCCCCTTTTTCTGCTCGTCCCAGGGACAACGCTCCCCGGCACGTCTCTCCCGGACCTTCAGGCTGCTGTCCTGACCACGGCGACGTTTGGTTTTATGCCGTTTGCGGGCTGTAATTTCATTTCTAACAGCAGCAGGGCGGTGGGGGAGGCTTCGTCTGTCCCCCCGAGCGGGATGGTCCGTCCGTCTGTCCGCACGTGCTGCCCAGGGCCCCGGGACGGCCGCTGCCCGCTCACCCGCGGCGCTGCGCCAAGGCGGGACTGCATCTCCTACGTTTGTATGGAAAAGGACAAGTGAATAAAAAACCAAACCCTGGTGCTTTTAGTCCCTTTTCAATAAGTTCTATCAAATAATGTCTTTTGCTAACTACATTAGAGAGCAATTATGACTTAATGGCTGTCTAAAGCCATTATCAGTGTACATTTAACCTTTCAATATTTAAAGATAATATTTAATTTGAGCAAATTAATGGACTGCCTGTGAGACCAAATATATCTATTTAGTCTCTCTGGTTTGCCATCAGTGATATTTCCCTTTAAACACCAACTTGTGTGACAAGCAAACTGGTGAAGTTGTCCCTTGCACTCACAGCTCCAATACACATGATTAATACAGCGCTGAAGCCAAATCTCACATAACCACCAGATCCATCCATACTCCTGTTCACGTTACTTTCATAGCCCTTGCTATTTCCGAGCAAATATGTATTTTAGTTGTCTACCTTCTTCCTACTGTTTTCATCATTAATTACCGTTACACGTTTGAC
This sequence comes from Patagioenas fasciata, assembly GCF_037038585.1. Lineage (NCBI taxonomy): Eukaryota > Metazoa > Chordata > Aves > Columbiformes > Columbidae > Patagioenas > Patagioenas fasciata. The sequence goes on from NC_092560.1 coordinate 84,911,393, forward strand.
TAAGATTCCCTCCTTTAAATATGTGAGTTCCAAAAGCGTTCCCAGCACAACGCACATCCCGTATCTTCATTAACGGGTGCAGGGGTGGTTATGAATTATCAATAGCGCCTCAGAACAACACTCAGGAAAGCCCCTTCTCCTTTCACATCACAGTTGCCATGGAGTCTTCCCAAAATTCCAAATTAAAATGTACACTGCTTAATACCAATTTTTATGCTCGTTCCAGTGACCGAAACCCCTTATTATTTCAAGTGGCAGATTTCAAGTGAGTTTTGCACCGTTCATTTCGAACAGCGAAGTCGACGGCCAGGTTTGCACAGCGGAATCTCCTCTCTGTCTCCCCGATAACAGAATGCGAACCTCAGGCCACTCAGATGACTCATTCTCCAGCACCACAAGCTAGAGCTGCTTCTGTAAATGCTGACACAGATAGAGAAATTGCAGTTTAAGGGTGAAAACTTGGATTTCACTCCAGGGATCTTGCAATCCAATCTCAAGAAGGAGAGGCGAAGAAGGAGGGAACACCTTAAAATACATCTCTTCCCAATTTAACTGGCTGTGCATGATGCTCCATGATGTCATCCTTGTAGTCTCTGCTCTCTTAAATAAAAAGGTGATAATGTTGAAAGTTTGCACTATTTAAATAAACATAGGCAAATTATTGCACTTCCCCAATGCAAGCATCTAAGTGACTGCAAATGCATGATCATGTCAAAACCTGGTGGAGCTCCAGAACTGGGTTGACATCTCATTCACATATTGAAAGGTTAGAGGTGTTCCTCTGTGAATAAGGCGCTTTAAATATAGTTTGACTTTGCACATTATGCGCACTTTTGATTCCACGGTACTACTTATCGGCTTCTGTGACAAAACGCAGAAGTTTGCGTTGCACGAGCGTGAGTCTGGCACGAATCCACCCAACTCGGTGAAGCTCCATCCAGCCGGTCCCACTGTGCATGAGCGGAACTCAGCGCATCGCTGCCGGCCGGGATCCAACCGGACTCTTCCTTCGGTAAAAACTGAGACCACAGCTTAAGAAAACATATATGCATGTTACATTTTGACCCATGCACCGTAGAGAAGGTTTAGCAGCAGAAGAGCTGCCGACACACACGGAATTTCAGGCTGAACTCCGTACCTACGAGCGCATTGGAAGCGGTGGAAGTCAAAACGCGAGCGCTCGCTTGCAATCCTGCAAAAACGAAGGAAAATATTGGGAGGAAAACACCCAACCCATGCACATTTACGGTTGGTATCTCCTCACCGATATCAGGTGAACGCCCGGGTGACTTTTCCTAGCGCAAAGTCACGTTCCTGCAGGGACGCGCCACGCCGCGCGGGGACAGATGGAGCAGGGAGACGTGCTATTCAAGTGCTGGAACAAGAACAAATATCAACTGGCCAGATTTAAAGTTTGTCAAAACATTACAATAAGACTTCTGGCCATCAGGCCTGAGACGCTGGAACACTATTCCAAGATGATTTTTGGATCAAAAATCTGACCAAGCTTAAGATGGAGCACGGCAAACTAAGCAAGAGCAGGCAGCTGGACCTGCTCACCCAAAACCTCCCTTCCAGGCCTAACTTCCTTTTCAAACACTCTAACAATTGGCAATGATACACATCCCATGTCTACAACCACCACGGAAACACTTTGCAGCATGAGACTTTCATCCCGAAGCCCAACGCTGGCAACTAAAGACACAGGTGGGAATGATTAACGCCAGCTTCCTACAGAGAAACCGCTCAGGAATGCGGGATTACCTGTTTCCAACAAACCCGGTGGAGAAGAGGTTGGATTTTCTCTGCTGTTGCTTGCGAGATGCTACAGGAATCCCAGCTGTTCATGGGATCTTATCCTACACGATCTCACAGCTCGTGTGATTTACTCCGGAATGCAAAGGGCTCCATGACGGTAGCACCAGCATCGGCCAAAAACACAACCTCATCCCTTCTGTCTTTCTACAAGAGCTTGGTTTGAACCAAGCACCAAGTGAACATTGTAAGAATAACCACTCACGACCCTTTCTCATTATATAAATTTCTTTTTTAGAAGTTTTTATCCAGCAACGCTACCGTAAACATTTTTTTCTTCAATACCCACAAGAGCCTAAAAGAAAGAGTGGGAAACTAAGGACCCCCATGCTATAAACCAGTGGAAGACTTAGATTTGCGAGGCAGCACACACAGAGACACGACACCCGCGTCCCTCCCTGCAGAAACTTGGTCTCCAGCTCAGCTCCTTCCAGAGGAAACCACCACCAAGGCTCACTCCAAAGGGAATTACTGGTAAGCGGCTTAGGTGCAAGCTCCAAGCCCAAATTAATCTTGAGACAATTAGATCCAGCTCCATTGAGCAGAAGACAGTTAAGCCCCAAGCCGTGGAACCCAACACCAGCGCAAATGAGCTTTGGCGGGCGGTGCGACTGCGGGAAGGAGGAAGGATGCGGGATGAAGGGTGCGGGATGAAGGACGCGGGATGAAGGACGCGGGATGAAGGACGCGGGATGAAGGGCGCGGGATGAAGGGCGCGGGATGAAGGGCGCGGGATGAAGGACGCGGGATGAAGGACGCGGGATGAAGGACGCGGGATGCTCCCGGAGCAGGGACTCGCAAGAGCTGAACGGCTGCAAAATGAAGTTTACACTGGGGCCCTGTGGCAAACACCAGAATAGGAGAGCGAAAAACAAACAAATACCGGTCTGCCTTTGCAAACCTTATTAATTTCAGAAATTACAGCCTCTGAAACCAACGCCAACCATTAGGAATCAGAGATTGTCCTTTGGTTGTCATCTTAAAAGCTCAAAGAGGACTGTATCTACAGACCTGAAAGAAGATAATTGTTGGTTAGACTTCTGTTTGCGACCATCAGAAATGTTACCTTAATTTGGCCTTAATGACCTATAATCTCTTTTAGCATATGGCTTTTAGAATGGTTATTATTCAGCTTGATCTATGGCTATAATGGAGCAGAACAGAACTGTGGGTATAATTAAAATAAGTTCCTGTAAAAGTGGAATATGTAGTACATTGCTAATGTGTAAATGACTAAATAACTTAATTAGATGAAATGAAGTGCACTTATAACCACAGATGCTTAAGCCGAATCATGATAATGTTGTGTGTGTGAATATATTTTTTTAAACATGTTTATAACCCAAACAGTAGGACAAGGAAATACAAAGTGTACGCCAGTTAGAAGGACGGCAGCGGATTTTTTAAAGGGAAGTTTTTCTTACAAATTACTGTGAAGCTGGTAGAGAAAAATGAGTTTTAAATCGCTTCAAAACACTGAAAGGAAGTAACTTTTCAATAGGCTGTTCCAAGACCTGCAAGCATCGCCCAGCAAAACCTTGAGCAGAGCATATGGGAAAATGATTCTTCTGGGCAAGCCCAAGAGAATAACTATACAAACGGAGCCCTCCCACCTATTCACATCGTGCCTTTCCATGCCTGCACCAATTCATTAGCAAGAGCAGCTCGGGCAGCGAGACGTACAAACGCGCAGCACCCGGGCACAGCAGAGCCCAATGCTTCCCATGGGGAAGCCAGCAGGAAAACTCCCGTGGCCTTCAGCATCCCCAGGGCCGCGCTCAACGCGGGGAAAATCACACAAAGCGCACTTGAGGACCCAAACCGGGGGGCTGAGCTCGACTGCCTCCCATCTGAGCCCGTCCAACTGAATAGGAGAAGCTCTAAAAATCACTTAGAGCTCTTGTGCTCATCGCTTCATCCATATTCATCCTTCCTCTCTCAGCGACTCCTTGCCGTAGGTGAATGTAACATAACCATGAGCATGATGAGCAGATGAATAAGACAAATTATGGAACGTGTGCCTGAAGGAGGCTTCAGCCAAACGAGCGACCAGGAAGCGCGCACTCTGAGTCTGCAATGAAAGCCGAGGAGGAAGGGGCACGGCGGTGCCCGGGGGCTGCTGCGCATCAGCTTCCCAGAAACCAACCGTTCTCCTCGCTAAAATGTATCTCAGACTTTATCCCATCCGCTTCCCAGCGGAACACAAGACACTCGGCATAAAACGGCACAACTTGGGGGGTGTTTGTAGAGCTCCATGATGTATTCCAGTTGTGGATCTGATGGACCATATCCATCCACCACCGCTGCCTCCCGCATCTTAGCTGGTGGTTTTTATTACTCGCAAGAAAGCCAAGGTTACCAAGTTGTAGTGCCCAGATAACGTTCTCCCATCAGTTCACTCCCTCATATTTATTAATTAGCTGCCTCTAATGAGGAAGAGAAGTGCGCTATTTGCGGTGTTTCTGAGCGAGGCAGACACAAGAAGTGTGAACAGCCACCAGCAAGCCCAGCCCGGTTCACGAGGCAGAACTGGTGATGATTCTCTAACAGGAACCTGCCCCGTTTCCCCGACATGTTCTTCCCTCTCAGGAAACTCTGATCAAACTAGAAAAGATCAAAACCCTCTTCAAGATGACAACGATTTGAAAACGCTACAATGAATGCAGGAGAGCAAAATAGCTCTTGTATGTAAGCAAACCCATTTTAAGGCAAAATTTGGACTGAGTCAAAAGTCTCAGAATAACTGTTTGGAATGTGTTGCTGTTAGTCACCGAGTTGGAAGGGAATCAAGAGATGCTAATAACGGAGAGGCGCGGTGGCGGCTGCAGACACCCCGCCACCAGCCCTTCCATGGGGCAGGAATGGGGTGAAACGGCACCCCAAGAAACCCCCCGGGTCCAAAGGGGAAGGGGACAGCAAGGGGACAGAAGTGTCACCTCCCAACAGGCTCCATTTCAGGCTCCTCCTCGGGAGCCAAGTGAAATCAATTAGCGCTGCAACTGGAACCAATTAACCCTCTCAAAAGCGCAACACCAAACACAGTGGCAGTCTTTAATAAACGGGAGAAATACAGAAATCATGAAATACTGCGCTGAGAGAGCAGCTTTCCAGTCTAGAGATGATGTGGACTCTCGATTCTTCAGAGACGTAAGAATGAAGGATTTTGTGTTCCAAAACAACCAAAAATTGAAAAAATAAAGGATTCAGGGAACTTGAGCCATTTGTACCATTGTACCGATATGAAGCCAACACCATTCCAAGTGCCCTGCCAAGGGGCTCACCCACCCTCCCGAGCCCACGCAAGCTCACTCTGCCCAGCACTGCGGATAAGACTGAGCTGAACACGAGGAAACGACTTCATATTAAAAAGAATAAAGCTGCTTCTTTTATAATCCTGGACTTTCTATTTAAGCTCTTTCTATTTTGGATTAAGAAAATACCAATTCTGCATTAGGCACTGCCCTGTTTACAAACACATCACATGGCAGAGCGAGGATGTTTTCTTTACATGTAAAAATACGTTAAAAACCAGTCAGATATCACAGATATCAACAGTGGAAAATATCATACTTTTAGTGCAGAACATCTCATCTTCTCCTTGTAGTGAGATACTAGGAGTTCGATGGCCACATGCGACACTTGGGCATTTACAGGCACTGGGACTCCAGAACCACCAAAATGCAAATCTGCCCTCTGGTTCAGTTTTGACTACAGCATTTTCAGTTCCTTCCTCCTTTCCTACGTCTTCACTTCTACATTTTCAAGAGAACCTTTTCTGCACCCTGAGCAAGCAACCATCAGAAGGCAAGGGGACCATGTGGGGTTACCGCACTGATCGGGGGGTTTCTGGGCACGGGAGGATCCTGATCCTTATTTTGGCAGGTGTTTGCGGATCCCCCACCAGCCCGGAGCGGAGCGGCGGAGCTCTCTGCCCTGCAAAAAGACGGAATGTTGCCCCACTGTGCCGGGCTAATGGAGTTTAATGAAGTGCAGTGTTTTTCCTGTCCTACAGAGCCTGCATTCACCAGCCCAAGGAAACAATAAAAGCATGTCACTAAAGGGGAAGAGAGAAATGAGACCACAAACATCTGCACGAGCGGGGACCCACGGAAAGGTGACGACTGACCACGCCGCTCAGCCGATCCTACGCAAGTAACCTGGACACAACTGAATTCCCAGCGCCTCAAAAAGAAATCAAACGTGGGTCATTATATATAGACAGATATGGTTTTAATCTGACAACGTTCTTGTGCTTCGGCTAAACTGGGTTTGTGGTTAAAGGGGCCAATGTAGTGCCAATAACGCTTCTGTGTAGGACTGATGACGCAGCACCCCCGGCAAGGGGACACTGCCCAACCACCGACCCGGCCTGAGCACCTCCCTGCTCCCTGATAACTGGCAATTTGGCCACGTTCACCTCCTAACTGGCCATGGGCACAGTCCCGGTGTCTGCCGGACACCTCGGTCCCGGGCAGGAGAGCTGAAGCAGCACCAGCATTTCACACCGACCAAGCGCTCAATCAAATCTCAACACGAGCGTGAACCTGGAGCCCTCGGCTGCCCCTCCTGCCCATTGACTGCTTCAGTTGGGGAAGACAGAGATTAAAGGCAAAGAATATGGAATATAAATGAGAAAATTAGGAGAGGGAAAAAAAAGACAATGTCCATTAGTTAATAAGCTAGTTTATAAACTAAATGCTCTAATTTGTGGTGTTTACAAAATATCTAATTTTAGGAACACGAATTTTCCCCTGTTTATACAAGAAGACGCAGTATTTCCCAAGTAAGTAAATCTTTCCAAAGAGCATAAAATCAACAAAGTGATTAGACACAAAAACCAGAAGTTAAGCAACGCATTTGCTAACAACTCCGATCTTGCAGAATAACGCGTTATCTGGGCTCTGATCGGGACTTAACACATCATCTTTCCCAAAGGACTGTAATGGACAAAACGCGGTTAAATCCAGCTGGCTCAGGAGAGCCCAGGTTAGCACCAGAACACCAGCAGGCAGAAGAACCCGAGTTTGCGGCCAACACACAAGCACCCAAGTGGCACCGGTGGCATGGAGGGACAGTCCCAGGCAGAACCACCACGCAGAGCGCTGCTCTACATTCCAGGCAGATGTGACCTATGCTATATGAAACGCCACGTGAATGAGGTTTTGAAGGACTGCTGGGTCTTGAGAGTCCAAATCGTCTCCCCTGTGCACAAGATATCAAAATATCTGCAGCATTCCAGCTCCCAGACCTTGGGCACCTGAGGATAAGGAGCATTTATTCCCAAGGCAGCGCACGGCACCGCATTTCAGGATTAGCTGCTATACCCATAATGAAGTATGCAGATCTATAAGGAGCTAAAAATAATGTAATAGTTATTTCTGTATTATAACCATGCACAGACGCGTCACGGCTGTCACTGCTCCCTCCAGTGAGAACACCCGTGCTCCAGCCTGCAGAATCCCGCCGGCCACGGGCTCGCCTGCGCGTCCACCCGTGGTACAGGGATCACACAGACAGCCCCCATCCCAGCCTCACCCCTGCGTGCTTTCGTTCCTCAACTACCAGCAAACCCTCTTTTGGGTGGTTTCACTCCACACGGATATTTCAGGCTCTGTTCTTCGGCTCCATCTGAGACCCAAAGTGCCCACGGAGCAGCGTGGGACGGGCAGAGCGGCGGGGAGGGCACCGCACATCGTTTGGCTTTCTTATATTTGTGGGACCACCTCTTCCAGGCTTAAAGTTCCTGTGCCGGCCTTAAGCCCGGTTCAAAGGCTTGGGGCAAAGTCCCAAACGGATCTGAAAGGTTTGTAATGGAAATGCTGACAGACCCTTCAGCCCAATGGCACTGGCAGGTGCTCCCACAATACGGGAACATAATTCAATCAAGCTTTTGGCTGACGTCACGGAGCACAAAACAGCTCAAATGCTTTATGAACAGAACCAGAACCCCTGAGATTCAATTACGGTCTTGATATTCGATCAGGAGTCATACTTAGCTGTTTTTAATATAACAAAACCTTTGTACCAGTTATTTATCAAATAGCTCAATCGTATTTAAAGGTACAGTCAGAGGAAAAAGTGCACGGTGCCACGTTAACCTGACAGTCCCAAATGCTCAGCAAAAACACAGGCTTTTCTTCTAGACAAACAGCACCAGGAGAGAGTCTCATCTTTATATAACACAGAACAAAAAGAACTGGATCCCCGCTTTCTTAGGGATTACACACATGCAATTCATTCAGGGATTTCAATTTTTTCCAGTTTTTGAACCCCTAAAATTATCCTGGCTGAGGTACTGATTGCTGCATAATGACTGTAACATGCGATAGAGGTTTGTTTTCGCTTGTTTTTTTAAAATAAACTCCGCTGCAACCCACAGCAAGAGCCCATGGGGCTGACAGGAGCTGCTGCCATGGGGATGATCCAAAGGTAAAACCTCCTGTTGGGAGCCTCCCTGGCTCTGCGCCACCAGCGAAGCACCAACCAGGGACCAAGCCCTTCTGCATCGGGCCGGAGAAGACGACGGCTCGCTGTGCGCACACACGGCAGAGCGGGGTGCCCTGTACGCACATATCATGAAGCAGGGTGCCCTATACACACATGGCAGAGCAGGGTGCCCTGTACGCACATATCACGAAGCAGGGTGCCCTATAGACACATACAGTGAAGCAGGGTGCCCTATACACACATGGTGAAGCAGGGTGCCCTACAGACACACACGGCGAAGCAGGGCGCCCTGTATGTACATATCATGAAGCAGGGTGCCCTATACGCACATGGTGAAGCAGGGTTCCCTATACACACGTATCATGAAGCAGGGTGCCCTATAGACACATACAGCGAAGCAGGGTGCCCTATACACACACGGTGAAGCAGGATTCCCTATACACACATATCATGAAGCAGGGTGCCCTACAGACACATACAGCGAAGCAGGGTGCCCTATACGCACACGGTGAAGTAGGGTTCCCTATACACACGCATCATGAAGCAGGGTGCCGTATAGACACATACAGCGAAGTAGGGTGCCCTATACACACACAGTGAAACAGGGTGCCCTACAGACACACGTATCATGAAGCAGAGTGCCCTATAGACACATACAGCGAAGCAGGGTGCCCTATACGCACACGTTGAAGCAGGGTGCCCTACAGACACACATGGCGAAGTAGGGCGCCCTATATGCACATATCACGAAGCAGGGTGCCCTATAGACACATACAGTGAAGCGGGGTGCCCTATACAGACACGCGGTGAAGCGGGGTGCCCTATACAGACGTATCATGAAGCAGGGTGCCCTATACGCACACACAGTGAAGCAGGGTGCCCTATACAGACATATCATGAAGCAGGGTGCCCTATATACATGTATCATGAAGCAGGCATGGCATGGCAAAGCAAGGTACCCTATGCACACACGGTAAAAAGGGTACCCTATACACACACATGGTGAAGCTGGGTGCCCTATACACACACACACAGTGAAGCAGGGTGCCCTATACACACCTATAATGAAGCAGGCATGGCATGGCGAAGCAGGGTACCCTATGCACACGCGGTGAAAAAGGGTGCCCTATACACACATAGGTCAGAGCAGGGTGCCCCATCCATGGCGCACAGCACCGTGACCGCCTGCCCTGCTCCTGGATCCCAAAGCAAGAGAAGCTGAAGGCATGGGAGCCCCAGCCCAACACGGGCACCCATGCAGGGCTGCCGGTGCCCACCCCTGCGGTGCACACACGCTGGTGCACATCTCCAGTAAAACCCTGAGCCAAGGAAACCCAGACGGCAGCCCCACTGAAAGCAGCTGGAAACACGGGTGAGTTTGGAGCAGGGAGAGGAGCGAGCGGCTCCCGAACGCACAGCATACGTGCCCTGCCCAGACCACAGAGCCCAGGGCAGCGCCAAGCGCCGCAGCCAGCACCTTCACCTCGGAAGCCTTTCTACCAGGGGAAGAGAAAATCATTACATTCAACATACCAAGTCTCTGGGGATTAGACAAATTCCACAAGAGCGCTCTGCAAATACAGCAGCGCGTGTGAAGCGTTGTTTCCAAAATAGATCAATACCCGGCACAGACAACAATAGACTGCAGCTACGTATTGTCATTACAACCAATAGTAGTCTTGAAAGACACGGTTAAACGGCGACTGTCACAATAGCTCTCGCACGAACAATGCTGTTACCGCACCTTCTCACCGCTCTCAAACCCACCAGGGTAAACCCGGTTTTAAATACACCTGGTCGGTTGATACGCAGACCAACTGCACTAGTGTTTGCCTTGGCAGAGGAGTAAATATGCTCACCTTTCTCGACACTTTATCTATTTCTCTAAAGTTTGCTAAGAAAAGAAATTACACGACAGCCTTTCAAAACATTAGGAGAATTATCTGAGAATTTGGCCGGTGCCACCCCCTTTGCCCAGAGGCACCAAGCACTGCAAGCAGGTTGAAGAAGAACACCAAGCAGGCTGGTGCTCCAAGACCACGGATTTGTGCCCCACACAACCCCCAAGTCACAGCACGAATGGCAAGGGGCCGGTTTCAGCATCTGGGCCAGATCCCGTGGGGCACACGAGCCCTCCCAGACGGCAGAAGCAGCGGAGGCCCCCAGCATCTGAGCCTGACGGGCAGCATCAGCTGCCCAAACCGCCCAGGAAACTCGGGAGTGACTTGCACTCGGCGGTTAATAGCGCACAATAAATAACACCAAATTGAATTATTCAAGGGACTCATCTGAACTGTCGTTATCCCTCCTGCCTTCCAAGGGGCAAGAGGAGCTCTCCGGACTATGTGCAGGCGCTGGCAGATGGTACGTGCTCTTACATGTATATTAATTTTATATGCCGACGTCTCCAGCAGCCCATGCCGAAGCACACAGGCTCTGCTCTGTGTGACCGCACAGCGAGCGTGGGACTGGAAACGGGCTGGGGACCCAGTCCTTCAAGAGGCTGATCCCAGCCATTACAAATCAAATCCACTTCTTGAAATGGAATTTCTACCCCTTTCTAGTTCTACTTTGATTACGTCCACATCCCTGGTGTCGTTTAGCTGGGAAAACGTTGGTAAAAGATCTTTAAACCATGACAAACACATAGCCTGTCCCTCATTAAACAATGGCAGATCTGTTATCTTGGCTTATGGGAACTGATCTAAATAACATCATGATATCAAACACTGAAAACCACAGGCCTGGGGCCACCGGGGCTCCACTCTTTTTCTGAGCCTTGCAAAGACACCAATTTCCAGATACAAAATGTAGTTTACCATTAGAAGTAAATGTTTGATCTGCAAAGCTTACAAAACGACTTTGTTTATCATAGCAGATGAAAAAAACACACAATAATTTTAAACTCCAAACAAAACTGTTTATATGACAGCTTTTAGTGCTCCGTGATTCTGTGCATTTAAGAGAGATTCGAGCAATTAACAGCATAAACTTTCATTACATACTTCTATTATATATGTTTATGTGACTTAGTTGTTCATCTGTTATTTAAGTGATCTCCTCGTTACAATAGCACGGTAAAGATATTTGCTGATCTTGTCAAAAAACCTCAAGCAGTTCATTCACAACATTCCCGGGATCCCAAAGCATGTGCTTAAATCCTTTTACCTACCAGGTAAGTAAAACACCAAAGCAATCCCAAGCTCGGTAATGGTTGAAATCACGGGGGACAGAGCTGCAGGGGGGAATCAAATCATAAATGAAATCGCACGTTCTTTCTGCTGCAGCCAAAACACAAGCTAAGTGCTGAAAGGCTGAAAGATGGGCACAGTTCTTTGTGCCTATTTCATGTTTCTTGGGAAGCCAGTCAACGGGAGCTGACAAGAGTCAGTCTGAATTTGGGAGTAGTACAAGCTCAAATCCAAGGGGAAGAAGCCAGACTGTACACTTCTTATTCCTTCTCCACATCCCTTGCTGACCACGTCACACAAGGTTTGTGCTCCTGCTTAATTCCAAGCGAGCCCCGCGTTCCCCAGTACCTTGTGCACCACTTCTGGTCCTGCTCCATTTGGCAGGGCCAGCACAAACCTTTCCTCCAAGTGACACTCGGCTGGATGCGGCCCCAAGCATTTCAGCCTCTCAGACAGCTAATGTCTATGGCTTTGAATTATTAAATACAGCCAGGACTCCTGACAAGGTAGACACGCAGTGATTAGGACAAAAAGTACTCGGAAATAAAGCTGCAGCATTCAACAGGAATGACCGAAGCGTTTCAGCTGCAATTCTCTCAGACCAGATCTGACGCAACCTTTCTGCAGAGTATTTGTTCAGACCCTCTTCCCTTTCATAAGGCTGGTTTTCTTCCAAAATCAGAATTCAAGGGGATTTGTTGTTGTTGTTTGCCAAGACAGGACCTTCAGCTTCCAGATTTAAATGTACATGAGTGGCTGTGTCCTCTGCAGGACACACTCGGTTTGCCACGGGGAGCAAGACACAAACTCTCTCCTTTGTAACTAAATATTTAGCTCCTCCAAGTATGCGCCGCGGCGCTCGGGCCAATTCAAACAGCGGACGCGGGTCCCTCTGCCCCCACAGCTCTCCCTTCCCGGGACGCGGAGGGGAGGAGGATGCAGCGCTCCACAAGTAAACATCGCTGGAAGGATGGGAGGCAACGAGCATTCTTCTTCTTCTTAATCATAATTACGAAACGCTAGGGATGGGAAATATGGAAGCGGCCGCCTTTGTGTACGCGCGCAGCTGAGGCCGCCGGTGTTCGCGGGCGGGCGGGGTGCGCGGGGGCTCGGCCGGTGCAGCCCTGGCACGGCGCCTGGCACCGGGCGCTGCTGCCACACGCACCGAGCCAGCCGGCGCTCTGCGCCGCAGCCGGCATCCCCAGCGGAGCCACCGCCGCAGCGGCACAGCCGCGCACCCACCGCGCTGCGCCCTCGGCACCGACTCGGCCGTAACATCAGCACTGCTCGGGGATTTGGTTTTGCTTTGAATGGCAATTCCGCGTTCTAAGGCCGTAACAGACGCCAGTCTCGCCAAGCCCTGCCCGGTACGGGGTGTGCGGCACAGGGACCCCGGCACATCCCACCCGAGCGCTACCAGAGCCTCGCCAACATACACGCTCCATCTGATTTCTGATGATTCCCCCAATAATGGCAGAATTATGCACCTTTCCCAGAAGGCCACGCACCAAAAAATGAGCTGCACTTCAATATATATATATTTGTTTATAATTCACTCACAGACATATCCAAAGCAAAAAACAAAGGACCTCCAAACACCAAGCTGTATTAATTTGGCAGCCCTGTTATTCTAAGGCAGGACAAGCCCTGACCGAACTAACGGCAAAATTGAAAGCAAGTCTTTGAAGCCTTCCAAGCGCCTTCGCTCTGTTCAGTGATGTCTGTGCTACCAAAGGCTTTACAATTTGGGGGTTTTTTGTGCAACAGGAGCGGCCAATCGTAAGGATTTGGTTGTTCTACTGCTACACCACCCACACGATATTCAAACATATACACAGTGGGCAATCTGTAACAGATGCCTGAAAACTTAGGTAAAATTCAATACTTAAAATAGAAGAAGCAGAAATTGAACATAATCAGGAAGATGTGGGCTCTGATTAACAGCTTGAAAACTGAAATATGCCCAATGTGACAGACCCGGCACCACAATTGTCGCAAAAATCCACTCCCAAAAATTAAGCACCAGCGATCACCATCCTCCCCTTACTTTGCAACGGCTCGCACTTGCATTATGACAAACGCTTTTACTGCGGGAGCTACGGTGAACTATTCAGAACATTTTAGAAGATCTTGGAAAACCGCTTTTATTTTGGTGACTGTCCTGAAAAAAAGGGGGAAAAAAAACCCAACCCACCACGCTTCATTGTAACGGAGGTGTATTGTTCAGTTGAAGTCACAGGTATTAAATCACCTCCCAAATACAATGTAAATGGGAGGTGAGCGCAGGGGGTGTTTTCTGCCCGGCCAGGTCAGTCCCTCGGCAGCGTGGCCGAATTGTTTCAGTGCTCTCTGCTGAACACCTGCAAACATCAAACAAGAACTCCTGCTCCTTTGCTGGGTTGACAAAAGCCTTTCATGTGAAAAATGCTCCCCGGGAACGGGAACGGCGGGGCTGTGGCTCAGGTTACATTCCTTCCTCCCCTGCAGCCCGCACCATTTCTTAACGTGGTAAGAAGCCACGTTGGTGAAATTAAAGATTAAAAGGAAATGTGGCTTTACTTTATTTTCATTCACACATTACAAATCACAACAGAGCATCATATATTAGATGAGTAAAAAGCTATTAAGATGACTTTAAGCATGAAATATTACCACACTTCCTAAAGCACAGTTAGTTTCACTTCACTGCTTGGGATTACTTTTCTTTAGGGTGTTCGGTGTGGTGGTTGTTTCTTTCTTCTCCCCCCTTATAGAAGCAGCTCTGGGTGGACGCAGAGCAATGACATCTGTGGCTCCCCGCCTCAAAGAGAATTTGGAAAGGGCTGCTAGGAGAAGGTCGGCTCAAACTCCACAAGGGCATCTCTAGGAGGAAAACCAGCCTGCCTCCGGGTGGCTGCAATTCCGCGTTATCAATACGCATAATTAGGATAATAACCGGTGTTCCCGTGCTGTTAGCAGAGCTCTCTCAGCCTGCATCCAGACGTGCCGTGCAGCACTTGGTACCCAAGCTGGGCGTCTGGAGCACGAGCGGCGCCCGGAGCCGGACACCACCCCGCGCCCAGCACCTCCCTGCCCGATCCCAGCCGCAAACGCAGCCGGGTCCCCCGTGCGCTGCGCGAGCGCCCGGCCGACACACGGACACGTCTGTCCGGAGCCTGGTGCAGCCGCACACTCACGCGTTCTCCAGCGTGGGAGGGCTCGGGCGCTATTTTAAATGGTCTCTGTCTCAATATGACTAACTTACTCCAGCTCATTGCGTTCTTTGTGTGTCTGAAACGACGTGGCAAAGTTACTCCAAGGCTTGTAGATTTAGAGACAATAAAAAGCAATACGAGCCCCCGACTTCGCTCCCTGCTTGGGTTTGCTATCCTGCGCATTTCTGATCAAAATGACTCCGCAGAAGAGGCTCACGATGCATTTACCCAATATAACTATCTAGTCGACTGCTGTCACACCGAGTGTCAGTGGCTGCACTGCCTGGTATATAAGCCTGACAAATCGATTTGCCTGGCACAAACACTCTTTGCTTCTCTCCGGTGAAAACAAATATCGTGAATATTATTTATTTGGTTAAATCAGTTATTAAAACTCCGAAATTCACAAAATGACAAAAAAAACAGGATTAAAATCTTTAGCTTGTGAGATATAAGGCAAATTACATTTGGAAAGTTATTCAAAGCTAACAGTAAAATTCTCCAGGTCGCTATATTTGTAATATAACCAAATTCGTGAAGATAAAACAAAACCACGTCATTATTTTGAAAGTCTGAATAGGCTGAAATTCGCAAAATGAGTGCTTAATAATTGCAGGCGGTGTTTGATCCAGTATCTTAAACATTTATATTACAGACTACCTTCAAATTAGGATGTCCTTCTTTGGAAATCAAACGTTAATTGACGTACTCGCGCATTTAACACAAACGGCTCTAGCGAACGCACAGAGAGGCTCCTCTACCAGAGCCCGAGCTGCAGACAGCAGGCACCAAACTCAGTGCGGTGACGTGTTCGTACCAGCCAGCCACCGGCACTCTGCAGCCAAGACCTGTCCAAGGCCCCCATGCGCCCCAGCCCAGCGCCGCGTGTAACAACAGTCGGTACGGAGCGCCGGGACCGCTACACCGCGACGGGCTCGTGTCCGGCCAAACAGCCTCCCAAACTGACTGCGAACGCCCAAGGACCTCTGCTGGGTTTGCTTCCGATCCGCCACGCATATAAAAGCCTCTCCATCAAACTTGAGTTGCCAGACAATTCTTGGACACCTACGTTGTACCGCACGCTCCTTTTGTCATCAAACAGGGCTCCTGTTTGCGTGAAACGCACAAGCTGCCCATACAGCACCACCACAGCCACAGAAACAGACCAACAAATCCTTGCAGGGACGCTCCAAACCCAGCCAAATCTTTAGTAAGAAAATGGCCTCATTCCCACCAGGAAAAGAAAGGAGCCTGAAGATTTGAATTCACTGGGAAATACTCCACCAGCAAACGTGATCTCTAACACCAAAGAGCCCTTTTCCCGGAAGAGGTTGCTGTTTATCCTCGGGTACTTGCTTATTTATTTATTTAACCCAAGCAGCCTTCCATTCTTATTCACTAAATTCATTCCCACGCAACACCTTTTGATTCTGATTTCTGACACGTGAAAGAAATAGCCTGAAATTGTAAATAAAAATCTCTAACGCCCCGTTTCAAAAAGAAAATGATTTAAACTAGCTCACCTTGAAGAATTATATAAGTTTAGGGGTTTTAAAAAAAATAATCATAAACGCATGGAAATACCGCGAAAATGTCCCAGTCTTAGGGAAATAATAATAATAGCCAGCGCTCAGGAATAATTCCACTCCAATCTGAATGACTCTGCTCCCCAAAAGAGATTAACACAACCACAACAAAGGTGATGCCTAACGGATAAATAACTAACAACATTTTAACTGTATACCAAACAAAAATGGTACCTACTTGAGCCAGTAAAATGTCCACTTGCCAAGGAAGTTGGTCCATTTTTCCCACTGCTCACAGGAGGTGAAAACATCTAAAAAAAACAAAGAGGCATTAGTACTGGAAAACGAGAGATTCCCGAGTCCGCTGGCTGGCAAAAGTTGCTTCCAGGTCCGCTCGGCAGCGCGGTCGCGGTTTGTGCCCCCCGAGCCGCCACCCCCGCGAGCCAGCGCTGCCCCTCGCAGCCCCAGCCCCGGCGCGGGGTGCCCGAGGCCCCCGACCCCGGCGCGGTGCCGGCCCCAGCGGGCTCGCTCGCTCCCTCGCCCGCCGCACGCTGACAAAGGCAGAAACAAAGTTGGTTGTTGGTGAAACCTTGGCCATAAATGTAGCAACGTCCATTTCCATCCCGCTCTAGGATTTGCCTGGCATATGGGAACCCAAAGAATAATAATGCAAAGTGCCACCTGCCCTAAATTCTCATTTCGTCTCTAGCACAGAGCAATTGGAAGCGCGGCTCTCTCCCTCTCCCCCTCTCTCTCCCTCTCTCTCGCTCCCTCTCTCTCTCCCCAGCATTTATTTCGACCCTAATTGGTTTCTCTCTTCTCCGACGTGTCTAGTGGATAATACGCACCTTCCCTGAGTCAGAGCCTGCAAAAAGCCAAGGAACAAACGCAAAAAGTGCAGCAAGCAAAAGAGGGGGCTGCGAAGCTTGGCTGGGGCTGCGGGTCCTGGGCCGGGCTCCCCCGCCAGCCCTCCCTCCCTCCCTCTCTCCCCCCCCCCTCCCCAGCAGGGCACGGGGTGCGGGCCGGCCGGGCTGGCCGCGGGCTGACATCTGCGGGAGGAGGGCACGGGGAGGAAGGAAGGGGCTGCCGGGGGGGGGCCTCGCAAAACTCGACAAGTGCACACGTCCGGGTCCGCGTTTGGCCTCCAGCAGCCGGGCCACGGGCGGCCCAGACTCACAGCAGTCGCTTGGGGGTTTTTTTGATTTAAACTTACTAAAAAAAAAAGCCAAAAAAAGCGCCCCATCTCCACCATGTAGCTGGGGGGCTCCGGGAAGGGCCGGAGCAGTTTTAACGACAGCAGGAGCCACACGAGATTCCAGTGAAAACTTTCAACTGAGACAGTCGTGGATTTCTTTGCACTTTCCGCGTGCCAAAAAATGAAACAAGGGAAGAACCGAAAATAGAATATAAGCAACTAATTAGCAATTAATTAGTTCACGTGCCAACAACGCTATAAAATGTAAAGCACAATAAAAGTGCTAGATATTGTTATTAACCAATGATGAGAAATGTTCGCTTTTAAGGGCATCTCTTTTTGCACGAATTATTTCAGACATCCAAGACATTAACGTAAGCTCTGAACACAATTCCATCTCCCATCACATACAATAAGAAATAAGAAAAACGCTCTAATTTTTGTTTTTCTCTTTTTCCTTTTTTTTTTTTTTAAGCAAAAAGATATTTACCACGGTTCTAGCTGCTGATTAAAAATTGCCCAATGCACTTAGATCACAGTTTGGTTTGGTTGGTTTGCTTTTGGTTTGGTTTTTTCTCAGTTTAACAGATCAGCTAGAAGATATTTTTTACAGCTGTTGTTAATTTCCACCGTTGTTTCTTACCGCACTGAAATCCAGTAAATCACTCAGTTCTTTGTCCGTCCCTAAGGCAGCCATTCGCTGTTGGTGATGCATTTTAGCAAAATCACACAAACCTAGAAACATGGAAATAACCGCAATCAGAAAGCCAGTCCCGAGCCTTGCAGGAAACACAATCGGGTTTTTCAGGGGGTGGGTAGTTGAGAAGAAGGGAGGGGAAAAAAAAGATGGAGGGGCAGCAAAAACAACAACAACAACAACAACAAAAAAGCGATATTGTATTTCCAAAGAGGCGATGGCAACCCGGGAGCATCCACTCTAAACCCAAATCCGGAGGAGAAAAAAGAAGAGAAAGCCTCGCTCCCGGAGCATCATTTATGCAACAGGAGGTTCAGCGAGGAATGAATGAGGATCCCAGGGAAGGAACTACAGCCATCCGCTCCCAACTTTTTCCCTTCTCCTTCTTCCACGCAAAGTCGCGTTTCGAGGCAGAAAGAGCGGTAACAGCAATTAAAAAAAATAAAGAGGAAAAAAAGCAAAGTCGCAGGCTACGGAGGCGCCGGTGCGGAGGGGCCGGGAGCGAAGCGGAGAGCAGCCTTTGCCAATTAGCCCCAATTTCTAATTTGCGGAGAGGAAAGCGGGGGGACGGGGGGGTCAATAACAACAACCCAGCAGCGGTTCGGGCCTGTGCGGAGTCATCGGTGCCTGCGAGCGCCGGGGGAGGGGAGGGGAAGAGAGGAGAGGAGAGGAGGAAGGGAAGGAAGCGAAGGGAAGGGAAGGGGCGCGGAGCCGAGCCGAGCCGAGCCGAGCCGCCCCCCGCCGGCCGGGCCCCCCTGCCCGGGCCCCCCGCCCGCTCCGCGCCCCCGCGGTTGCGCGGCCCTGAGCGCGGAGCGCAGCGCGTCCCTACCCGCACATGGAGCGCAGCGCCCGGCCGCCTCCCGCACTTTTTTTGCAGGGATTATACTTTAAATTTCCCCAGCTCGCGTATATACACATGGCAAAGCGAGTTTATACGAGGCTGCAAATACACGTGACGCGCACACTTGGCCAAGAGGAACGGTATTTTTTCCCCCCCTCTCTTGTATTATCCGCTCCATTTTCTTTTTATTTTGGTTTGTGATTCCCCCCCGCCCCGCCCCTGCCGCTTCAAACCGAGCTTTTCGCTTCACATCGCTGCAAACTTTGCAAAATCAAGTTTGTGGGGCCGATGGCAGCGGCCCTCTCCCCCCTCCCTGCATCTTACACTTTGATTTTACATTTTGCCATTGCAGGCCCGACACGCTCCACAAAAAACTAGTTCGACTTCATTTTCCGGTAGGAAATAGAGCACCGAGTTACCACGCTCGGCGTTTGCACCTTAGTGTCTATTTTACACGTGTAATTGCACCGTGTATCTACAATGTATCTATTTCTATAGCTATATTTATCAACGATTCTGTGTGCACACACGCGGTGTACTTCCTACTTGCATTTAAACATCGTATAACTTGCACCTCTTTTTAAATAACACATTGGGATCGACAATTATTTCCAAAAAAAATACAGACAAGTTACTCTAACAGCAAAATTTAACTTTACCTTAAATGGCCACAAATATGGTCACAATATTCCAAGGAAAAAAAATGAATAAAAATAAAAATTAAAAAAAAAATATAAAAAAGGCTTCTTCTGCCAAAGTGCTTTATTATCTCACACGTGTGTGACCCTCCAGAACCAGGCAAAGTGTGTCAGTGCTGCTCCGCGTACTCCAGGTTTACAGGCTCCCTACACCTGGCTTTGTTGGGGTCTGGGCTCCCCACCCAGCCGGCCGAGCCAGGCAACCAACCAAAAAATGGAGAAAAAGAAAGGAAAAAAGAAGGTCCGACAACTTTTCCCTCTTTTGTTTTTACAAACACATGGTGAGTGACACCGTGCGGGCGCCGTGGCGGCTCCGGGACTTTCCCTCCGGCCTTCCTTAAAAAAAAAAAAAAACAACCAAAAAAAAAAAGGCAAAAGCCCCCGAGCGAGCGCGGAGCCGCCCGTCCCAAAGTTGTTCCAAGTTTACAGCGCTCTCCTCCTCCTCCTCCTCAGCAGCACGGCCTCCCCCGCGGAGACGCGGATAATCGCATCTTTCCCGGGCAGACACATCGCCAGCCGCTCACATCCGGGCAATGCCCGCCGCCTTATAAGCGCCGCCGCCGCCGCGCCGCCGCTCGCAGACAATGACGAGGAGGGAGGGAGGCGGGCGGGACGGACGGACGGACCGAGCCACCGACCGACCGACCGACGGGCCGCGCGGGGCCACCAAGATGGAGGGACCCGCCGCGCTCGCGCAGCCCCGGGCCACGCGGGAACCCCCGCGCCTGGGGGGGTCTGCACGGCTCCCCCCACACACACACCGCCTGCGCAGCAGCCCGGCAGGGGGGTGCAGGGGTGCAGGGGCTGCTGCTGCCAGCCGGGCGGAGGGGATGGGGGGGTTCCGTGGGGGTTTGCATAAAATAGCAGCAGAGCGCGACGTTCTGGGGGTGCACAAACGGCTCTGGGGGTGCACAAACAGCTCTGGTGCTGCACGAGCCGCTCTGGCCGTGCACAAACGGCTCTGGGGGTGCACAAACAGCTCTGGTGCTGCACGAGCCGCTCTGGCCGTGCACAAACGGCTCTGGTTGGTGCACAGACAGCTGTGGCCGTGCACAAACAGCTCTGCTTGGTGCACAAACAGCTCTGGCCGTGCACAAACGGCTCTGCTTGGTGCACAAACAGCTCTGCTTGGTGCACAAACAGCTCTGGTTGGTGCACAAACAGCTGTGGTGCTGCACGAGCCGCTCTGGCCGTGCACAAACAGCTCTGGTGGTGCACAAACAGCTCTGATTGGTGCACGAGCCGCTCTGGTTGGTGCACAAACGGCTCTGGCTGTGCACGAGCCCTTCTGGCCGTGCAAACAGCTCTGGTTGGTGCACGAGCCGCTCTGGTGGTGCACAAACAGCTCTGGTTGGTGCACAAACGGCTCTGGTTGGTGCACAAACGGCTCTGGCTGTGCACGAGCACCTCTGGCCGTGCAAACAGCTCTGGTTGGTACACGAGCTGCTCTGGTTGGTGCACAAACAGCTCTGGTGGTGCACAAATGGCTCTGGCTGTGCACAAACAGCTCTGGTTGGTGCACGAACTGCTGTGGCCGTGCACAAACAGCTCTGGGGGTGCACAAATCAATGTTATGGTGCACACACCCTGCTGGGAGTGCACAAGCTGTTCTGGGGGTGCACAAATCAATGTTATGGTGTACAAACCATTTTGGGGGTGCACAAATGATTGTGAAGGTGCATAAACCTTTCTGGGAGTGCACGCGCTGCTCTGGTGATGCACAAATCATTGTTACGGTGCACGAACCCTTCTGGGGGTGCACAAACTGTGCACAAACAGTTCTGGGGGTGCACAGACTGCTCTGATGGTGCACGAACCGTTCTGGCAGCGCACAAACTGTGCTCATAGTGCACAAACTGTTCAGGGGGTGCCCAAACCTCCTTTCTCAGGAGCCCCCGAAGCCACCAGCACCCCCATTTCTCACTGGGAATAATGGTTCAGCGAGAGCACTCGCCTGCTCATCACGCTTCTAGCGGAGCTCCTGGAAGTCAAGCCGAGTCTTCTCCTGCTCCCAGCGGATTCTGAACAGAACGTCCAGTTTGGACACGTTCACAGGTCCGGGCACGTGCTGTGAGCACATCCAGCATGGATGGCGCTGCGTGGGACGTGGATCTGCAGAGCTGCGACGGGCTCCGCGGGTGTGGGTCGTCCAGACGGGACAGGCACGCTGGGATGCTTTAGTGCCTCAGGAGGCTTAGGGGGACATTTAAGGGACAGCGTACACAGACAATATGGCTTACTTTTTCTACCATATTGGCTTCAGTTGGTCCTCAATGGCTGCCTCGATGGCCAGAGCGCCGAGTTCAGTGAGGCTCTGAGGGCAGATCCGTTCCTGAACAGACCCCGCGACCGCCGCTGTGCCCTGGCTGCGTGTTTCATCGCACTCCCCCACGTAGATGTTCCTTCCGACGCCTTTCAGATGAAGAGGAGAGGAGAAGCAGCGGGAGCAGCGTGTCCCGTGAGGGCACACAAAGTCGCAGATGATGGCGCAAAGTGCCCCAGTCCCCCGGTGGGACGGTGACAGCCACAGCCCCACCACCATGGCGGATCTCACAGGTCAGTACCTGGCGGGGAGGCCTGAGGCTGCCCGGGCTGTCCCTGCTGCACGGAGCTGTGGCCCCAAGGGCAGGGCACGGGGACAGACCCCTCCACCAGCTCCCACTGTGTCACCGGGGGCTGGCTCCCGGTCCCACAGCCCCACAGCCCACCATGGGGACAGGGACGTGTCCCTGGCTGCCTGCTGGGCAGTGTGAGCCCTGGGTGCCGTCCCTCGAAGGGACATGGGTGGCTTTCTGAGGGTGGGAGGTGGCAAAGCCCCCAGAAGCATGGTGGTGGTGGCATGGTGGTGTCCCCAGCCAGGGGACAGTTTTGGTGGCGAGGGCTCCTCATTCAGTGTACCCAGAGCTGAGCGAACACAGCCATTTCCCTCTATTATTGAAGTTTTCCTATCTGAGAGTTATTATTCCCTTGGCACCAGCAGTGGTCTTAGCGCTATACATGGTACAAAGAAAAGCCCGGGCTGGTGCCAAATTGCTTATTGTTTAAAATGCAGATGATTTTTTCTCCTCAAAGTGAATCAATACAGAGAAAACCAGAGGCAAAACCAAATAATATGAGCCCTCAGAGGAGAGACAAGGCTTTATTTAGTTATTTAACCCAGTAATGCACCCAGGATCTCCAGATACCACTGAAGAAATAAAGCCTTGGTAGATATTAGGCTGGGGAGAGCAGGGCCCGGCGCGTCCCGGTTTGAATGCTCATTCTTGGTGACACGCAAGACTTCACACATAGTGACACAAGCAAAGCCGGGCTCTCTAGCAAGACTTTGTCTTTCTAGACTACGCTAGGTTGGCAAACTGAAAATCAATGCAGAAGCTACGGTTAATAATGGGCTTTGGGCTTTTGTTTTTAGATTGAATAGGAAGAGGAAGAACACAACTGCCGTACTGGCCTCAGTATTATTATTTTGTGGTTCTAATCCACTGTATTTTATGCTGTCCCCATATGTTCAGTTTTGAGTGTGCCACGGAATTTGGTGTGGACGCTTCACGGGTGCAGATGTTGGGGCTGCTGACAGTTGGGTCTTTACCACCTCGGAAGACACGTGAAGCGATTTGGAGCGATGTGCTGCGAGCTGAAGTGCTCTGTTAACAGGCTAAGCGGGGCTACAGCTCCAAGCATCGCACTAAAATTCGCGTCTTGACGTTCCTGAGTGTGTCCATTAGCTATATGTCTCCAAATAAATTCTTTCACCCTGTCTGTAGGCTTCAATAGCGGGATAGCAAAGCACTAAACTGCGTTCTGTTCCGCTTTGGGGATGATTGTGCCCTTTTTCATTCCTCTAAAGATCCCTCAAAATGTGGATTTATAAACCCATGAAGGAGTTGAGCGTGCACATGTTGGGTAGATACTCTTTATGGATTTGCAGATAAACTCTTTGGGAATTTTATCAGTATTTTGAAAGCGCTGTGTTGCTACTCTAACTGGTGCCATGGAAGAACCCATGTGGAAACTGCTAATTCTGGCCAGCACGGTACAGCGCCATGGACGAGCCCAGGGGCCAGGTGCCAAACGATGGTGACAAAACGAGCGGCCGCATGGCGCTTTGCTCAGGGACTGCAGGGACCAGGCATAAGAATGGCGCGTGGTGCAGTAATTAATGCCCGCGTCCAAAACGTGCGCTGAAGGAGCTTGCAGTGGCGCTGGTGCTGTCGTGTCCCACACCGCAGCTGTGCTGGTGGGATGTCCGTGGGAAGCTGCTTCTCCTGGGGCGTCCATGGCCACGCTCAGCGCAGGGCGCCCAGCACCGTCCCCGTCTGGCCCCGGCAGGATTCTCCCTCCCCGCAGGGAGCGGGGAGAAGGGTCCGGGCTCTGCTGCACAAGCAGATGCAAAGAGCTGTTGGGGCCAGGATAGTAATCAAGACAGAGGTCTTTTCTGAGCTTCTCTTCTGGTGAGTCATTTTCAAAGGAACGAAGCTGAAACCACAGCGTTATTGCCAATGACTCCTTCCATGGGTGTTGCCTTTCTTTGCTTGGAAATGCTTGAAGCAATGTGTAGTGAGTTTTAAAACTGGGTATTTTTGGCCCCGAACCAAGAACGTATCTGTGTTCCACCCTGAGATAACACCTTGCAGTTGTCTCCCCGTTCACTTATTTGCTATTAAAGACTGAAGATGGGCACAGGACTGGAGGCCCAACACATGCATAAGGTGTTCTGCTTTATTCATGGTGGTGGTTCGGATACTGAGTGCTAAAGCGCCAGAATAGAAAAGCAAGTCAATAGTTTTCATGGGGTCAAAGGCTCCTGAGTTTCTCCAGAATAGTCTAAGGCCAAGATGCACAAGCGGTGCTCCGTGCACGACCTCCCCACTCGTGTCTGTGCCGATGGCCCCTGCGAGCACCACGGAGCCAGCAGGAGGAAATCTAGAGACCCTTCACCAAAACCGAGAAGCGTTTGATGCAGAGATGGTAGCGGGATGTATTTTTAGGCTATATAACACGTGCCTATGGGAAAGTTACTATTGGTCTTTTTTTTTGGGAGAAAGTCAGGATTTGGGTTGGGTGAATTATAAATTGTTATTTCTCTTGTTTCACTTGCAGCTGCTTCAACACCCGAGGGTGTTCTCTGCCCTCAGAGCCGGGGAGTGGAGCCACGGCTTGGGGAGCTGGTGGAGCAGTGGGGGCCCTGATGTGTCCCCTCGGCCACCTGGGACCACACCATCCACACCCACCGGTGACACAGCAGGTAGGGACCCACTCGGCACCAGACTGCGGTGGGCGTTCTTAAAGGCTTCTAGAGCTGCCCAATGGTACCAGTGGGCATCCTCACTTAGATTAGACTCCCTTTATCAATAAACGTGGGTTTAGAGGCTAAATCTGTAGGTGTTTGTTTAGTCTAAGTAGTGTGGTTTAGTACACATACGTCCAGTACAGTCAACAAAGGAACCAAATTAATATAACTTCGCTAATTTCGGTACGCTTTAGCTAAGAATAACTTTTGTCTATTGCCTCAAAAAGATTCGTGTTCAGATTTCCGTGGAAAGATAACATAGGGGGAAGAAAAATGTTCTGCTGTACTTCTGTGAATTCCTGTTAAAATTGGGTTTACTTTCTTTTTCCCTAGTGGGAGGGTATGTTTGACTTCAATTAAAACGAAATGTCGTCATTTTAGGACGTGCGGCGTGGTTTTAATGGGATGGGATCCTTCGGTCTGTTAGGAGGAGACGGCAGGTTTGGAAAGGGCTGCAGGGCTGGGGCTTGGTGGCTCTGGGCGCTCGTGGCCCCTGGCAATGCCGTGTGCTGGAACACCCCCAGCCCAGCACAGCACCCCCAGCACAGAACCCCCAGCACGGCACCCCCAGCATGGCACCCCCAGCACCCTCAGCACGGCACCCCCAGCATGGCACCCCCAGCACGGCACCCCCAGCACAGCACCCCCAGCACCCCCAGCACAGCACCCCCAGCACCCCCAGCACGGCACCCCCAGCACCCTCAGCATGGCACCTCCAGCACGGCACCCCCAGCACCCCCAGCACAGCACCCCCAGCACGGCACCCCCAGCACCCTCAGCATGGCACCCCCAGCACGGCACCCCCAGCACAGCACCCCCAGCACAGCACCCCCAGCAGTCGCTGACTATGAGACTGTACTATACATCCTGCAAGTGCGGAAAGTCCCCATGAGTGAATTTTAACATACAACTGCATCCAAAGCCCCATCCTATGTGCGACTTTGTAGCTCTAAAGAGGTTTTCCGTGTATTTTATTGGCTCGCCATTTAGGTTTGTGGTGGAAAAACGTTGTTTTGAGTCAAACTGCACTGAAGTTAGTTCTGTGCGTTTCCTTCAGTCGAGTGAATGGGCATATGTAGGTGGTTATGGAAATCCACAGGTCGCGATGACAGATTGGCTAAGAATACAAAGTGTGCGATATAGCGATTTCTTATAAAGATTTCAGCAGAGATCTTTAATATTTCCTAAAGAACCAGCATCTGGAAAAAATGTTTTTCCTCTAGAAACATTTTTAGTTGTTTTTTTTTTCCATGAAATGATAGGGAAATGTTGTTTGGAGCTGTATCATAGCTGATTTACGTAGTAAAAAGCCATATCCGTATGGATATCAGAACTACCAGCTCAAACGCAACTCCATGGTCGTTTTTGAAGATGAGTGTTGTTTGCCAAGTAGAAGACGACGTTTTGAGCTGGGGAATAGCACCAGGACATCACTTTGCAGAAAGAGATGTGTTTGAGAAGTTCTCTTCAAGTTCGATATTAAAGTCCAGCCCAGGGTTGGGCGGCTGCTGAGCTTTGCTCAGACCGTCCCCACGTTTGCCGTGCTCCGATGTCTGTGCTACTCGTTCAACGCCAATGGTTTACTGTGCCAGCTCTCATCCCCTTAAAGCTTCTGAGCATCTAAGATGCGATGGTTTTCATTTCTCTGGCTTTATTCTCATTAGCGGTTTGGTCTGTATTTTGGCGTCGAGCTCATCGTTTTATCCGCGCGAAGGTAGGACGAAGCGTGCAAACTCTATATTGCTGTTGTTTCAAACATCTTTTTCGTGTAAATGATGACATTTGAATAGAGACTTAAGATTTGGAAAGCTTATAGTTGATTCTGGCAGAAAGTGAATCAGATATTAAGGACATTTCTCTAGGAGCGACTGGGAACGTTACTGTTATTGACACCCAAGGGCACAGGTCATGGGCTGGCTTGGGACAAGGGCCACGAGTCACCAGGAGCATAGCGGCTGAACCAAAAATGGAAGAAGAAAATGTATCCGCTTGAAGATTTTACGTTCTTCTTTTCCCCAGAATTTACTCAAACAAGAATAGCTTATTTACGTGGCTTGTGGAAATCGGACACGCTTGTTCTTCACTTGCAAAAACAGGCAAGGCCTTTTGAAGGGATGCTCTTCGTGAGCGGAGCCGGGCGCGCAGCTGCTGTGTGACTGAGTGATTCGAAACCTTAGGGACGGCCGATTCATTGGAGGTGATCTGTTTACTCAAGGCCAAGCATCATCCAAATACCTGCCTAGCTTTGCTTTTCCTTAATGAGCAGTAAACCGTCGCATAGTTTGGAGCAGGTCTGCGGGACTTTTCCAATGCGGTTTTGCCCAGGTCGGACCATGGCAACCAGGATTGTTTCAGTCTGATATTCCTCTTTATACACGAGTGTCCGCCCTCAGTTTCTACACAGAAATATCTATGGCCAAGGGAAAAGTTCACAACATTTTATGCAGCTGCTTAAACAATGCCAGGGTAGATGGCATTTCTTGGCCTGTATATCATGGGAGGAACAGTTGTAGGGAGTTCCTGAGATTTCATAGTCTGGTCACCCAAATGGTGTTGTTTAACATACTGAGTGTTCTTTGAAGTTTCTGCACTGCTGGTGGAAAATCATTCTTGTTATATCTGATTTTAGTTCTTGCACCCAGGTGCATGGAAGCTCATGCGAGATCCTCGGGTTTGGGGACTGTGCGCTGACATACGTTGCTCGTCCTTATAACCTAATTAAGAGGCGATGTGAAAATTTAGCATGGGAATAAGAATAGAGAAGGGATGAAGAAAATAATTGGAGGAATACATGGTGGTTGGATTAGTTATTTTCACAATTAGCTCCTTGAATTAGCTACTTGACAAGCAATACAGAGGAAAGAATAAAGGGCTATCTCTGACAAGGACAGTTGTTAGGGAAGCTGCTACTCTAAGTGTATTATGATTTAAATATAAAGAGCTTCAGGTTTCAGTTAAATGGATTGTAATTCTTCTTATTTTTCTAATGCTAGATTTGTTTCATTTCCATATTAAACCCCTTTTATTAAACCACGCAGTGTATGCTGGAAATGTCAACCTTTGTTTCAAGCGCAATGGGGTTTGCTGGGGACAGCTGAGGGCATAATCGGACCATTAGTGTTTGGTCAACATTCCATTCATTGTATGGGATGCATATGGGGAAGGAAACGCTACTAGAATTCATTTCATGGCAAACTAGGTTCAGTGGTTTGGGGGGACCCAATTCCGGTTTAAACTCAAGTTGGAAGTCGGTCTTCATTCATCCGCTCAGGAGGTGTAAAAGTGACATTGGATACATGTAACCATGTATTTATGGAGATACACATATGTACATGTTATATATATATTGAGATATAGATATATTTACACGCAGGTTATATATATGTATTTATATCAATATCTATAACCAGTCAAGATTAGTACCACATGTGAAATTGCAGATTTCCAGATAAACCCTGTCCAATGGTGTAATAACGAATATCACATAAACAAGCACCAACTTGATTTTGCCTTCAAAAGCTTGAGGATTGTTACAAGAGCGATCATTGCAGTGTTCTGCTGGTGCTGGAAGCTGGAACCCACTGCATAAAATATGCATCCTTTCCAGTTCACATCAGGAATTTAGGAGATCGGGGACAGTGAATCAAATAGTTATCTGCACCATGTGTTCCTTCCTCATAAATGGATTTTCCCTAGGAATTGTAGAACGTAGTTGAAAGCAACGGGAGGACTTTGGGAGGTCATTACAGTGGTGAGTGGTTTGTCGTGAGACCGACACTGGAAATCAAAGATTGCTATAGAACAAAATTAAGTAACTTCTCACAGAAATGTCAAAGAAAACCTGTTAAAAGAAAAGCCATTGCAGTGATTAAGAGTTTAAAGTGAGCTTTAGATGAGCAGTGTGAACATGAGTGTGTTTCCTACTACAGAAAGCTGTAGTGAATTCTGCGTTTCAGAGAGTTTGGCCAGTGAAAGCAGTGAACAGAGGCCGAAAAAGGACTCTGTCCGTCACCTTTGTCCATGTGTTCTGAAGAGGTTGTCATAGAGCTGAGTATTAAATGTGTATGTAAAGCAGCGATAGACGTTAGAAGAGGAGGATTTTTCATTCTAGTGCCGTTACTTAAAAAACTTCATGTAAAGAGCAAATAAAATCCTCAGGGAGTCTTTCCATGGATGGCAGAGCATTTGGGGAAGAGCCTCTGGAGCCCACACCCCAGCTCCCGGGAAATACACCCAGGACTGTTCTCTGGATCCTTAATTACAACTCTCGCCAGTGCCATCAAGGAAGACGAGCATGGGCCGCGGGATGTCCCCGTGTCCCCGTGTCACCAGCGCGGAGCTGCAGCCGCCGCTGACCGCGCACCAGCAGCAGAGCCGTCGGAGCTGCGGGTCGCACCGAGCCCACCATAAATCACAGGGCTGATCCTCTCGACTGTTCGGGATCCAGGGAAACCATCTGGCCGGCATTCACACTTTTGGCTAATGAGTCCTTTGGAAGCTCTCCCGCGATTGTGTCATGTGGATGAGTATGCGAGGCGGCAGGATGATATTCTCGCTCTGCAGCCTCGCTCCACACAGTCCTCTGTTTAAGTTTCACGTCCACCCAGGAGCTTAGCGCCGTCACATTCCATGTGCTCACCCTTGGTTACCGGTGCCGCCGTCCCTTGTGGCAGAACAGTGACTCTGTGGGGTTTTGATGAGTTTTCTATCTCTTTTGATGAGTTTTCTCTCTCTTTGTGTCATGTCCACTGTCACTGCAAAGATGGCCCCAAATCCTCGGGGATCCATCAGACAACGTGCTGCTTTTCACATCCTACATCCTACATCCATCCTTCCCAAAACGTCTCCTCTGCTCTTTCGAACCCTTTGCTCTCCCAGTTGCCTTTTGCTTTGAGTCCCTTTCTTTCAAATGCCTTCTTTTCAGGATTAGATTTGGGGGGACATCTAGGAATCCTTGCGGTATGAAACCAGATGCTTCCTTCCATGTATTTTGCTGGGAGGATGGCACTGAAGGCAGCGCTCTCCGCAGATGTTTGCACCGCTGCGGTGCTTCCCGTGCTGCCCTAACAAAGCGCTCGCTTTGCTCATGCACAGGGACAAGAAAACACTTAAATATACGCTCAGAAGTAGAGACATGAGAGGTTTGTCCCTGTGGTTTTAAGCACGCACGTGTGTGTGTAAGGGTATATTTTTAAATCCCAGTTAAGCATGTGCCTCGTGCTTAAATGTTGTGTTGAATCAGGATGGGAACACACACGTGGTTGAAATTAAACATATTTAGTGCTCTTTTGGAGGCAAAACCTAAATCGTTATTTTTAGCCCGTGCCTCAGGAACTGTGCCCTCTTTCCTTCCTATGACTTCAGTACTGTAAGAACCTCCTCTCTATCTCCGTGTGGATTGCAGGCATAGTCTCTTTGGTAGCAGCAGCTTGAGTGGGACCTAAAGGGAAACTCAAGCTCATGCTCCTTGATTCGTAACAAGAAGCTCCGTGCATCGCCCCGTCCTGGCTCCGGAGCACCCCAAAAAGCTCAGCCTAACTGTGGGGCAGCGCAGAACATCTGCTGGGCCACCCTACCCGGTGCAGGTGTAAAAAGTCAAGAGAGAGATACCAAAATATCCCAAATGAGCAGAGCGATGCCATTGCGCAGCAGTGCTGAGGCCCCGGCCGTGTCAGGGGAAGCTCAGATCAATTTTAATCTGTGTAAAGCAGCATAAAGAGAAAAGTTTGTGCTTCATTTAGTGATTTTCCAAACAAGGGGTTTTGTTGGTGTGTTTCACAGTTTTTACATGGATAGCAATACCGTCCTGTTACAGTAATAAGACTGTGCATTTCTCTAGTGAATGATTTAATACATCAAAACCAGGTTGATTTCTCCTTCATTGTCAGTCTTCAAGTTTGACCTTGTGTGTGAGCGCTATAGACCCTGCTCCGAGCCTGGGACGCACCGTGACATGCGGTGAAGGTGAAATTCGTGTTGAAGTCAGTGTGACAACGACCAGCGCCTTGTTGCCCCTATGTTACATGAGATGAGGCATCATTTATGTTGCTGTATTTTTTTATAAACCCTTTAAGAAAAACCATTTGCTTTTCTGGGCTGCAGAAGCACAAACCACACAAGACCCGTACACGAAAATGATCGGATTTCCCAGACCGTGGTGAAGTTGAAGGCTGTAAAACTTACTGACGGTTTCCTGCAAGGGGGTTTGGCTTTTGAAGCCTGACACATCTTCATGCAGGAATGAAGGACTATTTAAGGTCTATATGAAGGTCTATTTAAGGGCTCGCTGAAGCCCCGGTGAAGTGTTGCAGATAGAATTTGACGTTCCTCACCAATGGTGCCTACCATTGGAGTCAGGCCGCCCGGCTTCGGCTGTGCTTTCAAATTATTTGCTTTGCTATAGAATAAACCCCAGCCAGAGTGGTATTTGTGCCAATATTTCCTTTCCTCGCGGATAATCCATTGTGTGGGATGAAGTCTCTATTTCTGCAACTGTTCTAAGGATTAGAAATGCAGTCAGCGCCGGGTCTTAAAAGGAGCTCTTAAAAGAAGCGATAGGACACAAACGGGCTGCGAACACAACCCAAGGCAACCCGATCGCTCACAAAACTCCATTCCCGAAATCATGGGCCCAAACGGCAGGCCGGTGCCACCGGGGCTTCCCTTAGGCCTGGCTTTAGAGCTTGTGCGGGTCAGCCTTGCTCAGCCCAGGCCGTAGACTGAGTCTCCCTGCAAACAACACCTCATTTTCTTCTGAGCCTTCATTGCTCTGCTGCTGTGTCTCGTTTTGCTTCATATAAAACCACTTTTTCCCGAGATCCTCTGTGATTTATGCACATTAATTTAGGCATAATAAAAACCGTAATACACCTGACACGAAAAAAATTCAGATAGATATTTGAGGCGTACGTATACAGGTGTATATAAATTCATTCACTTTTCACATAAGATATCTTGTAATTAACGGGCAGATTATTTACATTCTAGACAAATTTGTCTTAATCTTTGCTTGTTCCCAACCATTTAAAATACGTTGTGCTTGGGTATCTCAACAGCTCTGCTTTCAGTGGCTTGTTCCTGGGTTTAACTCCTAAATCACTTGGGCGCTTTTGCAGAACTCGTTCACCGAAAATTAATCTTGAATAAAATCCACGTTTTATAAAAAAGCCTTTTTGAAGCTGTTTCCAAGTGTCTTTAATGTTCTGCTTTATATAAAACGTAATAACGAAACGTCGTATTTAAAAGCAAATATTCCTGCGTGCTATCATCTATTCATTCAATTATTCAGTGGAGTTTTGAACAATCAAACCTAAAAAAGGAAGGCGTGAATAGAATGATGTGGCAAACGCGGCAGTGTCTCTGTGGCCTTCATTATCATTGTCAAGAAGGAAATTTACATAAATGGAGAATTATGGGGTTTGTTTTGTTTTTTACCGTTCCGAGATGACTATTTTATCTGTGCCGTGTAATCTTGGAAACAAAAGTAATTGAAAGCATCAGGATACTATCAGAGTGAATATAGTGTATCGTACAAAAATGCGCATTTTGTACCTTTTCTATTGTTCTAAAAGGAAACACATTGTCCACGTAGTTGGTTCTTTTGCTGTTAGTGAACGCCAGGAGTATGAACAACGGCGAGGAAAGGCTGGTGCTGCGCCGTCTCCTGACCTCTCGCTCTGTGTGTGTGTGTTCACAGATGATGAATATTGACAACACTGTAATTAATCGGGAGGTTCCGTTGAGCTGATGTCCCCCCAAGCCATAGGGACCATAGGGTGTGATTGCGGGAGGAGTTGTTGAGTCAAGCTGGGGAAGAGCTCGGCCGCTTGTACCGTCTGCACTCCCACCGAGGAGAGGAGCGAGAAGGTCCAGGACATTCGGCTGGATTTGTGTCGCCTTGTTGCACTCTGTGTCTTCTGGCAGAAGACAGAGGAAGGAATTCAAGGCTTGAAGCGTTTATAGCTGCGGGATTCCTAAGGAAGGTTGGGATTTATTATTTTGCGTAGCAAAAATACGGGTAATAGCGCTGAACTGATGGAATGGTAGGATCTGAAAGGCTCATCCCAGAACCCAACAACCAAACCCGAGCCACGTTCCCATGGAGATTTCTGGATTTTTAATAGTGCCAGCGTAGAGAAATGAGAGAAGGAAGCAGCAGCCTTTGCTCCCTCCAGCTTTTCTGTAATAAATGGAGTTAGAAGGGAATGCAGGATGCTCATGGCAGCTGGGAAGGGCAGTAAGGGAATGATTGATGCGCGAACCCTTAACACACAGAGTCTGGAAACTGTTGAGCGGGGAACAGATCTCAGAATTATGTTGTGCTTCTGGCAGACGCTTTTTGGTCGGTATCGTTCCAGAAACCATTGTTTGTGTTCTCTAGAATAACCTGCTCCCATCTCAGTCCACATCATCGCCCCGATTTAGTGCTCCCCAACCGGTGAAGGCGTAGACGTCTCTACCCAGGTGAGAACGCGAGCGGCTCTCATTTGGAGCCAGCCCCGTTGCTGTTTCCAACCTCCTGTGTGGGCACAGGCCCTCATTCTGCACCTCCTTGCCAAGAAACAGTCAGTCTAGTACCTTCTGCTTTATATTTACAAAAATATTTGTTCGTCCGCTCTCAAAGCTGCTGCTGAAGCTCCGAGGTGTCGCATCGAGCAGGCAAATCGATCGCGTGGAGAATGTACACGGTTGCTTATAGACTGTTTCAAATGCGATTTATCAACCTGCCGTCGTTCAACAAGTGCTCAGGAGTAATGGATAAGAGCGAGATCTTCAGTTCGACACCG
The DNA here is from genome assembly GCF_037038585.1 of Patagioenas fasciata. NCBI lineage: Eukaryota > Metazoa > Chordata > Aves > Columbiformes > Columbidae > Patagioenas > Patagioenas fasciata. Next base: position 84,945,073 of record NC_092560.1, read on the forward strand.
TGAGGTCTCTGTTGAGAGGGGAGCCATGGCAGGATGGGGCTGAATTCCCTGGCTCTGTTGTTATTTTAGTTCACAAGATAGAAGGGCAGCTGGTTTCTATTCCACTGTGCAATCACTGCACAGACCCAGGAACAGCTTCACTTTCATCTGCAGGAGTTTGGAAAGGAAACGGCAATACAAGGAGCAGCAAACCCGTAGCGGCGCGAGTGTTCCAGCATCCAGCCTCTGTTGGGCTTGGATCCCGATGCCTCTGGACCCAGCTCTCTGCATTTAGGCCGTCTGCACTTTGGAGGTGTATACGTGTCTCACTGTAGTGCAAACACCGATGTTTGGCCACCGTGCACCCACAGATCTCCGTGCACCATGAAGATGTCCTGAAACCCGCAGCTCCCAGCCCCGTCACGGTGTTCAACAGCTCCAAAAGCCTCAGGTGAATGGGAGAAGGGCTGAGAGGTGACGTTGTACCTGCACGGCTTTCACATGAGCTACAGGCGAGTTTCCTGAGGTTGAAAATAAGACAGTGAAAGCAAATACTTGCCCTTCTCTCTGTTCCTATTAATTTCCCCGCTGTGACGCCAAATGAAACAATCCTGAAATCGTCCAGCGCGAGGAGTTGGGACCGAGGAGCCGCGGGAAACCCAAAAGACATCAACGCCATCAAGCCCAAGCGTGTTACTGCTATATATGCTGCATTTTCTTATTTAACTTTTAAACTAAACTACCTGACATCACCCCTTTAACAAGGCGAACTTGCAGTGATAATGCGGGGCTAGGAGTTTTTAAATAAGGGTTCTCCCATTCTGTTTAAAAACGCAGATTAAGGAATTTTTGGAGGTGCTTTAAGAGCTCTGCATGGATCCCTAATGTGGTGTGGACTCTTAAAAAAGAGCAGTCCTGTTTAAGGCTGAAACCTCTTCTAATTTTTGCAAGAAATAGGGTCATGATATGTTTGGTAGGATGAGGATGTGGGGTTTTGGTGTAAGCCGTCCTTCCTGAAAACTACAATATCCTTCGCTGTTCTGCCATAACTCCATCAAAAACATTCTCTGATCTGCTTCCCTACACCTCCCCATCCTTTGTGCAAATACGGTTTATGGATTGTACATTTGATGTTGAATATTTGGGCCTGCAGCATAAAATAGGGTCAAAAAGCATCCGTGTAATTTACCTGAAGTTGTCACCTTCATTAGGAAGCTGTGTCATTAACAAATAACCCTGCTGTAGGTTGGGTTTTGGCCAGGTCACTGCAGCCTGTGTATTGTCCCCGCTGCAACGCTATTGCACTGCTTAATATGCACTAAATGGAAATAAATATCTTAACATTGGTTTAGGAGGAGTAATGGAAATGCGTGAAGTTATCCCTAAAATACGATAACCTCCTGTTCCCCAGCAGGAACTCCAGGGCCTTGTTCAGATACATTGATTGTGTTGTCTGCAAAACTAGAGAGAGAGCTTAAAAGATTGAAAAGAAATGAGGGATTAGGAAAAAAAAAGCACTAGAGGGAGGAAGCACAAAGCAAAACTGCATCTGGCTAGCGTAAATGCACAGGTTCTTGCATATTACATGTTCTCATTGTTATCCTTACTATTGAGTCGCAAGTGAAATAGTTTAACTAAAGCAGTGATGCCCCGCTGGGTGGTTTCCAGGACCATTGAACCTCATGGCACTTGTTTAACACCTCGTCCTCGCCCGTGGCTCCACCAGCGAGGCTTTGGCTGCAGTGGGGACGTGACCGGGGGTGCTCCGAGCATCATCGTCCCCATCGCCTTCCTGCAGCAAAGACATTGATAGGTTGTGCCTTTACAGGTCTAGTCGGAAGAGAAGGATGAAACAGCTGATGTTCCTGGGCTTTAGCAAGCGCTAAGATGCCTCCAACTGGCAACTGAAAGCGCCCGAGGCTGGCTCCTGCTCGCAGGCGTCCCGGTGTGAGCACCCGGAACCGACACTGAGCCGCCGCGCGCCTCTCACTGTGCAGCCGGTGACAGAGCCGTTGGGCTCAGGGCGACGGGAGCGTCGGGCCGAGCTGGCACCACCCGCTGTGCCCCCAGACCGGGGCACAAAGTCCGGCCATAAACACGCTGAGTGCTCACTCTGTGCTTTACACATTAAGCAGTCATCCTTACCATTATTGTTCTGGTTTTTAGGAGACTAGCAAAATTACCAGCCCCATGATCTCCCCGGTTGCACCCGTTGAAGTTGTGCCGGAGCTTTGGCTTGCCTGCAAACTGGAGCTCAAACAAGAGCTGCCCCGGTTCACACTGCGCTGGGAGCGCTCTGGATTTACACCAGAGACAAGCCGTGCTTTCCACTCCAAGCTTATTATTGTCAAGCGGGTTCTCCCCTAAGTGGAAGCAAGAAGCAATCTTGCTTTTCATTTCATCGCCAGGAAGCATCAGAAACGCAAAGGGTCAGCGGAGGAAGAGGAGAATAAGGAGAAAAGCAGGCTGTCTGAAGTAAAGATGTGTTTTGTGCATGAATAACTCCCTAACAATCTGCTGAAGGAGTGATTTTGTATCAGCCTGAAACCCCAAACCAGCATCATTTTTATTTGCCAAGCACCTGTGAAAGAATGCAGCTGCAAGACCATGGGAAAACAATGGGAACTGTGACAGTTCATTAATATAAACCAGCGACTAGATTTATTTGGAAAAGTCATTGATACAGAATTACACTGGAGGACACAGTGGCATTCCTGAGGTATGCCAGCGAGCAGCTAACTAAGATTATAGATGTGTGTACATCATTGGAACTCCAATGGTTGTTTGGTAACGGTTACGATTTATTGTGTATGTCAGACAGCGAAACAAATGTATAAGGAGGAGTGATTGCTTCAGCGTTTCCTTGTTTCTTTGTTTTTTATTCGTTACCCGTTTTCATGTGTTTTTTGACGGGGTTTTTTGTCGCTCGCTCTGGCTGTATTTTCTGGTGAAGCAAGAGTTTGGAAAGTGCAGGCGATATTTCAAGCGGTGATCTGCACAGATGGGAGTGAGGGAACATCTTCCCGCGAAACCCGTTCTCGGATACCCTGTGATCCAAGCGGCTCCGTGTCTGCGCTAGGCGGGGCGCCCTGACCCCGGCGGGAAGGCGCTGGGGTGGCGCTGGGGACGCGGGGACGGTCCGGGACCGGCAGACGTGTCCTCCCGAGGGGTCGGTGAGTGGTGCGGACGCGGGTGCGCGGTCGGTGCTGCCCCGTGAGTTGGTCCATGGAAGAACGTTGTGCAGGTCCGAGCTGCCGAGGTGTTTGGCCGCTCCCGGTGTTCCGCCCTTAGAAAGTTCGGTGCTTTTAATGAGTTTGAGGTCCATCTCCGGCGTGCGGAGTGATGAAGAGGCTCTGTCACTGTGAGCAGCAGTTACAAATGACAGGGCGGGCAGTGCTGTTCTGGGTAAGCCCAAACCAGTTTGCTTTGCGTGGATCAGCAGCTACTGAAGAGGTACGGGACCGCAGGCATTAGGCTGTTGCAGATTTTCGTGGGGTTGAGGGTGCGATGTCAGGAGAGACGTTTGCTGCCCACTCTGCAAACAGCAAAACGTGACGGCAGAATAAGGGGTAAAATGACAATCGGGTTTCGGATATGAATAGTTTTGGGGAAATCTCTGTGATCAGGTCAGTTCAAAGAAGCTGAACATGACCAGTCTGACTTGCTCAATCTCCTCCCTTTTCCTTTCTTTCCTTCTCTGCTCCCCTATCTCTCCCTCTCTTCTTTTTAAAACCGAATTTTCCCATTTCCAGATGCAACTGCAATATAAAGTAGAAATAAACCAAGGCAGTTAAATTGTTGAAGCCCATAATCTCTCCACATAACCCCTAAGAAAAAGGGTGCATCATCCAACTCTGTGTAGCGGTTATGGGTCCCTATTGCTGCACTATCTGTAAATACAAGAGTAGCTCAGCTTATGAAATTTTGAAGCACAGGAGGCGCAAAGGAAGCCTGGCGGTGTCTGTGGAGCCGCTGGGAAGCTGGTGGCAGCGTCCTGGTGCCGCAGAAAGCCGTCTGCCAGTGTAATATACCTGCGAAATGGTTGGTTGGTGGGAGGGTGAGTGATGCTGCACTCACAAATGTCTTCTCGGCGCACAGGAAACGTGGAGTGATTCTGTTCGTTATTTGCCGGCAGTAAAACGAGCGGCGGGTACGTGCGTAGGGCGGTGGGAAAGGGAGGAAATGTTTGCGTGAGCTCTGTTACAGACTGGTTGTACAGGATCGCTTTTGGACATGTGGAGCTAGCACCTTCATTTTCGGCTTTTCCCCTCCTTCCCTCTGCCCAGAATCTCCCTGGACTCACAAGAGCTGTGGGGGCTGTGCGGACACTCACCTTCCATCCGGTGTTTCACTCGGATAGCCGCTGTACCTTTGTGTCGCTAAACCCTAAATTTCGGTGGCTTTCTTTTCCTCCTCTCCTGAAATGGCTTTGCAATGCTTATCCTTAAGTAATAGTCAGTAAAGGCAAATTATCTTCAATCAAGCAAGGTTTATTTAATTTAGAAAATAGCAAATAGAGAGAAAATCAAACTAAATGAAATGAAAACAGAATAATTCATATCTAATCTAAGGTCTTGCTCGACCGAATGCTTCTCGTAGTTCTGCTCTTCTTGTTGTGCTTATTACAAGACAGGGGCCGTTTGTCCCAAACCGGCCACCTCTCCAGGCCCAGCGTTGCCCAAGTCTGAAGGGCACGGGGCTGCTCACCCTTTATTCACCCTTTCATTATCTTATCCTGCCTTTTGTATTAACATGCAATCCACCGCTGGACCCCGTATTAATGAAGCTTCTTACAGCATCCTGCTAGAAAGCTTTCCAACTTCCTTCCGATTAACACGCGGTGCTTCAGAGGAGCCCTCGGAGTGGGGAGGTGTCTGGCAACTGCACAGAACCTTTTTTCAGGCAACTTCACCTAAGATGTCCTTGTTAAATTAACGACTCCTCAAATGCTGATTACCCCCTCCGGTTGGTTTCTTCATTGTCTTCCAGGCAGAGCGCTTGCTTTCCTATATTTTGTTTAGGTTACAGCTGAAAAGTATCATCTTGCTTTAACGCTTCCAATTGATGTCAGACGAGCTGGATTGAGATTGTCGTGTGTAAACCAGTGACTCTTCCGGAGATGCATAACTGGGCACAGAAGAAGTGTAGGGGTGGCGCAGTGGGTGAGGACGGAGTCCTGCTGGAGGCTGCTGTGACGAAGGGGAGCCGGCAGCACGCAGGACTTTGCGTTTACACGCAGGGCAACCCAGAATGGATAATTATTTCTGCTTCTCAGTCTTCATGCCCTGAATTTAAAGTGGTAGAACGGATCTGGTTTTTAGTGGTCAGACGTTATCAGTAACCCAGGTAAGACTCTGGGGAGCTGTAACCATCTCCAAGTACGTTGGAATAAACGTGGAGCCTTAGGGGACACATCGGTAAAGCTTCACCATGTGTGCAAGCACTTGTATCTTCCAGGAGGGGGGAGGAAACTTGCCACCAAAACTAGAAATGAAAAACATGAGGAAGACTTTGATGATTCCCTCCCTTCTTGAAAAGCCCCGTCCAAGCTCCACAGTAAAGAAGGATTGCTGGAGAAAGTGGACTGGGAGCTCGAGCATAAAGCGAGCGGTGGGAGAGCTGGTTTCCTCCCGCGCCAGGAGTGCTGGCACGCTCTGGTTCCGCAGGAAGGGAGGACGTCTCCATCGTGCCGCCCAGCCGCTGTCCGCGCTCCGCAGAGCCTGCCGGTGCGGAGAGCAGCGAACGGAGGAAAGTCCTCCCCGCCACGGCGCACGGGAGCTCGGCGGTCCTGAGCGCTCCCAGGCCTGGAAGTGCTTGTGCATCTACCGCATAACGACCTTTTAGAGCACAGTATCCCGCGTAAACGCTTGCTTTTGTGCCGCGATTCCATCTGCAAGTTATACACAGCGTCTGTTTCTGCCCTTGGCGCCTGGAGGTGCCCGCGGGTGCCGAGGAGGACACCTCGAATTCATCCTGGGACCGGGGCTGTTGTGGGTGCTGTGCCGCGTGAGCCCCTTGGGGCAGTGAGTCCCAGCGCCAGCAGGTTTGATGGCATAACTTGCACTGAAGCCGCTGCATCGCCACGTACCTGTCCGTCTGTCTGAGCAGCCGTCGGAACAGCGCAGCAGGACTGCGGCCACACCGAGAACACGAGGACCACGCAGCGGTGCGCTGGGATAAATCCAGTTCTAGTCCTCACAGAGGGATCCTCATTAAGCCCTCCACAGTACATGGAGCTCGTTAAGAAGCCGCATTCCTCGCCACTAAGGTGTGGACCTGCCCCAGGGCCTCCGGGCCAACTGCGCCGGTGCGAGGAATGTGGAGCAAACACCTCCTGCGTGGGACCCGTGGGCGTGCGGGTGTCCTGGGGCTGCCTCTTTCCCCAGTCCAGCTCTGCCTTCCAGGCACTGGAGCTGCCGAGAGCTGCAGCCGTGGAGTCGCTTCTGCCTCTGCATTCTTGGCTGCGGCTTCTGCTGGAGCTTCGCTTGCCACCGTGCTGGCTTCTTACACTGGTCCCTGTCAAAACGCTTCCCTCCTTTGCGCCGAGAAAGCCTGTCAGTGTGAAATGAGCTGGTTTTGTTGCTGCTTGTGTAATACTGCAGGTATTTGCGTGCGGTGAGGGGGTCTTGAAGAACCATGCGGTCTCTGCAGCGGCAAGACTCGCTTGGAGAGTCGTGGAGCAGAGGGGGAGACCCTGCGGTGGTGGAGATCACTGGCTTGCCTTGCATCCAGTATAGATTTCATCTGACTTAAGATGCACAACTCATACGCCTCCCTCAGTGAACCAAATATTAGATAAATAAATTACAACAAGATATTCCTGTAGGATTATTCTGCATCCAGTTCTAGGATTATTACCGAGAAGTAATAATTAGTGCAATGGCATCATCATACTAATTTGTTTTGTTCTTAATTTCTACACAAAGAAGCTGAGCCTTGGTCCTAGAGGAGAGCTGTGCTTGGGGTGCTTAACAACAAGCTCTGGCGCAGAGCACCAAGCCTTGAGAGCTGCTCTCGGGCAGCAAACAGAGTACCAGCGCAATAGAGGTGTTACACACATATACAGTGATCTGAAGAGTTAACATCTATTGCAAGTATTGTATAAGAACAAGAAGGGCATTCATATCTGACCAGGAAGGCTGTTTCTGGAGGTGCGAGGCAGGTTGGATCCAGTAAGCCCCCAAATGTATCTTAGTGACAGTAATAAATCACCAGCACCTCTCAACAGGCAGGTGTCCACACAGACCCGGGGAAGAGCTCGGAATGATTCCTTTGCCAGTTAAACGCTAACAATAAGAGCCTTTCAAGGTTAGCAACACGATTTGTGAGAACGAGCAAACTATTGGGAAGGCTTCGCTCCGCCGTCTAAGTGAATAAGCCTTGGTACCAGCAGGTCAGATCTTGCTTTTGGTGAATCAGTAGTTATTTTGCAAGGGGAGGATTAGGTCTGTACTTGCTGTTTGAAAATAAACAAAACGATATATTAAATTAGACTTCCACTGCTGCAGAATGTTGTGGGAAAGTAAAACCGATACCGTTAAATTACAGAGAAAGGAGGAGAGTCCAAAATTTCCAAAACGTTCTCTTTTTCTTTTTTAACGACTGTCATTATATTTTGATGTGTTTAATAATACAGCAGAGGTTAAATGAAACATGAAAAAGGGATGTACATTAAAATTGAGATAACTCTTCCTTCAGTGAAGTGGAACCCAGCAGATGTAGCTGCACACTGTAATTGCTGCCTGTTTCCTGTCACTCTGATTAAGTTGCATTGTCCCTGCTCCAAGTGTAGGAATCAGCGGCTTCCCATAGGGCACAGCATGGGACAACTGGCTCCGGCACTCAAATGACTCTGCGCACCTCCTGCTTGTCCTGGTAATGGTATAGGCACACAATATACATTGATGACTTATAAAACCAATAGGCTGTGCAGTGCGGGAGAGGCGCAGTGTCTTCCGTCTCCGCGGCGCTCCAGCCCAGGGCCGAGGTTTCTCGGTCGGGTTCAACTCCCCGGTTCTGGAGGCCAAATAACCCCGCGCCGGCTGCGCCGCCTTCGCTGGCTTTCTCGGGAGTTATTATGCACCTTCTAGCGTTGCTCTTTTACTCCTTTCAAAATATAACATTGTTCATTCTGTTCACAGTTATTCATGTTTTCCTTTCTGTAATAAATCCCTGCTTACAGGATTAAACTGCTAATGGTAAAATCCAGTACCTATCTGGGGAACGCGAGGCCAGATTCCCAGCTGCTATAAATTGCAGTAGATCCACTGAAGCCAGCGGGGTTATTCTGATTTACAACAGCTGTTGGACTTGCCTGAGAGGTCCATAAAGTGATAGTTTGTTTTTATTCCATTCAGAAAGAATGCGATGTGCCTCATTCAGCAGAGCATTGCCCTGCTTTTGTCCCACGGTGGTTCTGCTGCTCCCCGTGCCTTTACATCAGCGCGAAGCTCCGGTAGCGCCGAGGTGCGGCCGGGCTGCTGCTCAGCGTTAGTGACTGCGTTTTACAAGTGGCCTCCAGTTACTGGCTGCTGAATTGCATACGTGGTGGCCGGGTTGTGTATCTACATTCAACCGTGCTTTGGCACGGGGGTAAAGTCAGGTTCTGCTCCCAGAGCCCCGGCAAACGAGGGCGGCGCGGTACCCGCTCTGCAGGCAGCTCCCCGTGGGAGCCACAACCCGCTTCAGATGTTGAGGTTCATCGGGAGGAGATTCGGAGCTTCAGGCGACCCAGCAAAGGTGGCGGGGAAGCAGCAGTGGTGCATCAGAGCGGCCGTGCACCCGGGCGTAGCTCACTGGTGCTGAGCAGCTCCAGCGCTCGCACACCGAGCCGCCCCAGTCTCCACCGCCTTCGCCGTTAGCAGCAGCTGAGCGGCAGGGCTGCGGATTAGGGGTTGGGATTTAGGCATCCAGCCCGTTCAGAGTCCCTTTTTGGCTCTTTAATCCCCAGTTGGATCTGGGACCTTGCTTTCTAAAAATGGAAATTAATATTAGAAGTCATTCCTTAACACATGTTTATTTTCCAATTTATAGAATGTACCTATTACATTCTCCAGACACATGTGCTTGATTATAATGATTATCATATGTATTTCTAAGGCACTCATCACCATAATATCAAATGTCATTATAGAAATTATGAAAGAGCATCAGCATTTCTTCCAAGGAAGAAGCCAGTTTCCTCTTTTCCCACCGCATTAGTGAAATCACACAGATTAAACTGACTTTATGCCACTTTTGTTCCAGCGCAAGACAAAACAAGCGAGTCCCCAGTGAGATGTGCAATGCGCACCTGAAGCCAAGCGCTGCGGAGCCGGGGGGGCCGGGAGGCAGAGCCACAGAGCCGCTGGCCCCCTGCCCTGCCGGCCTGGCTCCAACACAAGGAGAATTAGCAGCAACTTCTGAGGCAAAACCCGACTTAAAGACCTGGCGTGGGTCAGCAAGAAAGGAAGATGCCGCGGTGTTTTCTTACTTGGTGCTGGTGGGACCCGTGTGTGTTCTCCAGCGCTAGCTCTCTTTGTCCTTAATGAATAAAAAAGGCATTTGTTCTTTCTGAACGGCATCGCCTGCCCAAACCTCAAGGCTTGCAGCCCTGCTTCCTGCAGCGTGTAGGGGTTTAAGGTCTTGGCTTTGGGCACAGCTGAGCAGAAGAGCCCCTTGAGCCCCAGGCTTGGGTGCCGTGTCTGTGTGACGCGGGGGCGAAGCAGCAGGGAGGCTGCGTGTGGGTTGCTGACTTGGACTAAAACCTTGGTTTTAATTTCTTCGTGCCGTTTATGTGATTATTTTTGTGCTTCGTATGCTCAAAAATCCCAGGAAAAAAGAAGAAAATCTTTTTTTCATTTTTGCTTTGCAAGTCACTTTGTAAAGAACCACTTTGGTGTCTTTAGAGGGCTTTAAACCCACCTGTTTCCTCTGTAAAGCGCAGAGGAGGAAACAGGCGTGAGCGGCCAGCGCGGCACAGACCTTCGCATTCAGGAACGTGAAGTGAAACTAAATATATTGGCCCCACATCTGGGACAAGTTTTTCAAGGAGGGTTTTTGCTCTCAAAGCGAAAAGATCTGTTCCATTCGTAGAAAGGTTGAAGGAAGGCAGAGAAGCCCCCACACAGCCAGCCCAGGGCAGCAGCGACGGCAGCAGGACGGAGAAAGGGGACCGAACCCAGGAGGCTGAGCTGGCGGCTCCGCATCGCCGCCTGCTCCCTCCCATCGCGGCGGGCACGTGTGGACACTCGAACGCCTCTAAGGTCACTTGGATAATGGAAAACTGCTCAGGATGATATCTAGCTCAGGCAGGGGCTCTTCTAAGGATTTAAACAACATCTATCTTCATTATTTTACACCCTTGTGTCTGTATGATTGATTCATGCTAAATTTTGTCTAATTGCTCAGAAGGTCTTAAGGACTGACATTTGGAGAGAGCCAAATGGGATGTCTGAGCTCCCCCTGCTGCTCTGCCACCGGCTCTCCTGGGCGGAAAATCCGGCATGGAAATGACGAGCTGCTTGGAGGTGGAGAACCTCTTGGTCCGTGTGTCTGGAGGGCGCCCGGGCCGCTGTGCTGTGTATTCAGAGCATCCGGCGCTCCTCCGGGTGGCCGGAGCTGCCGGGGCCCCGCGCCGCCCAGGTGGTTTGAGACAAAGAGCTCACGCAGATGGGCTTGGGTCGGGTTAGCGACAGAGCGTGTGCCTGGGCTTAACGGCGTTGAGGTGTTCAAGGCAAGGCGGCAATGGGCAGAGCTCTGTGCTGCTTAAACCCCCAAGAGGTGACATCTCACCTGCAACGTGGGCTCTGGGTCCCCAAAACCCTAATCATGGAGCCGAGCGCCTCTGCTCTGTGCTGTGTGTGGATGGCACCCCAGGGCGGTGCTGTGCTGCCCCAAACCCAACACGGACGGTGGCACCCCATGACAATGCTGTGCTGTCCCCAAACCCAACATGGACGGTGGCACCCCAGGGCAATGCTGTGCTGTCCCCAAACCCAACACGGAGGGTGGCACCCCAGGGCAATGCTGTGCTGTCCCCAAACCCAACACGGACGGTGGCACCCCAGGGCAATGCTGTGCTGTGTCCCCAAACCCAACACGGATGGTGGCACCCCAGGGCAATGCTGTGCTGTCCCCAAACCCAACACGGACGGTGGCACCCCAGGGCAATGCTGTGCTGTCCCCAAACCCAACACGGACGGTGGCACCCCATGGCAATGCTGTGCTGTCCCCAAACCCAACACGGATGGTGGCACCCCAGGGCAATGCTGTGCTGTCCCCAAACCCAACACGGACGGTGGCACCCCAGGGCAATGCTGTGCTGTCCCCAAACCCAACATGGACGGTGGCACCCCAGGGCAATGCTGTGCTGTGTCCCCAAACCCAACACGGAGGGTGGCACCCCAGGGCGATGCTGTGCTGTCCCCAAACCCAACACAGAGGGTGGCACCCCAGGGCGATGCTGTGCTGTGTCCCCAAACCCAACACGGAGGGTGGCACCCCAAGGCAATGCTGTGCTGTGTCCCCAAACCCAACACGGAGGGTGGCACCCCAGGGCGATGCTGTGCTGTGTCCCCAAACCCAACACGGAGGGTGGCACCCCAGGGCGATGCTGTGCTGTGTCCACGAAGCCCCTGCATCCCCCATGCACCCAGCACACCCCCCAGCTTTATTTATTCCTGTCTTTTCTCGCTTCAAAGGGGGTCAAATGTTATTCCCATTTCCAGGGCAGAACCTCCTCTGTCCCATTCTTCATCCTCTGCACAAAACCCCGTTTGTTTTTACTTTAATCCCGCGCATGCCTGAAAACGCTATCTGCTGGTATTATTTTGCCCCAGTATTATATTTTCTGAACAGATGTGCCTGAGCTATCTGGCAAGGGTTCCCTGGATTTTTAGTTTTGTTCTTTTCCGTCGCTGAACTTCAGTTAAAACGTCTGGACGTTTCAAATGCGGTTGGGCGCTGATTTAAGGCGAGAAATACTAGTAAGAAAAACATTAGAACAATTTAAACTATTTTTAAAAATTCAATAAGCTCTCGAAGGTTTCATTGGGAACACGAGTCCTATTAACCAATTACTGAGTGCAGCCTCGAGAAATTCACATGTGTTTGGCTTGACAGGTAGCTTATTTTTCTCTTTATTGTTTACTCAGGCCCCGGTCCAGGAAAACCTTTGAGCACTTGACTTGCTGCAGGCGCTGAAAGGTTCCTTTTCTTTTCAGGGCATGAATTGCACGTTTTGGATAAGGGCATTGCGGAGGAGGTTTGGGGATGGAGGGCTCCGTGCACATGGGTCCTGTGTCAGGGATAACTGGGATAGCTGGTAGGACAGGAGGCTGCAAAGGCAGGAAGAATGGGACTTGTTCTGGGTGGAGAGGAGAGCAAAAGGTGGGAATAAATCCATCCGTGTGCCAGCGGAGCAATAGGTAGAGAGGAAGAGCCAGCAGAAAGCGGTATGGCAAGGCAAATGCGCGCCAGGCTCTCGGCATTAGCTGCTCGTTATTTACGCGCTCAAATGTCTGTGATCCAGTGCATGGACGCAAAAGCTGCGGAAAATATCTCCATTTTCAAACAGAGTTTTAATTATTTGTAAAGACTTCAATTGTTGAACAGATAATGTCATGGATTGGTCCTCACAGTGTGAAGTGCAACCGTCCAGAACCCCCACAGTATTATAAATAGGCTTCGGAGCTGGGATTGATTGATGTTTGGCATAAAATCTATTCCTCTGAGCATGTATATTCCTTCTGTTCACCAGTTTCATACAAATATACTTGGGCTGATTTTTTATTCAAATCTCCAATTTATGTAGGGTTTAAACTGTTAAATATTTAAAGCCTTTTTCATCTTCTTTTTTTCTTCCCTCTTTTCTTTTAGAGGTAACTAAATCTCTTCCCTAACACAAACAAGACCCGGAGATTTAGCACATTCCTGTGGGGGAGAGAAAGGGTTTATTAATTATATTGAGACTCAAATAATATGCTTCCTTGACACTAATGTTCCATCAGTTCCAACCACAAGTATCCTATGGGATAGCTTTAAAGCCTTTATCAGGGTCTAGATTACTGCATTTATGGCTCCATAGAAGGAAGAATTTAATGAACGGCACTCCGAGTTTGAACAGAGAACCGGAGATGGAGCGATGGCAGGCGTGGAAACGGTGACAATGAGGAGTTATTGCAGGGGAGTCTCTGGCACTCCGTGAGGAAACATCAAATGAAATCAGTCTAATGTACCTGTGCGAGGATCTACGTCCATATCCGAGGCTCCTTGTTGCACCTCGTCTGCTTCTGACAGCCGAGATCTCGCAGGGCTCGCCTCTTTCGGGAGGTTTCCCTGCCAAAGTCTTACTTAGGTTTTCGCTTATCAAATCAATACACTCAGATAACTTCATCTTTGAATTTTTATGACATGGGTACTTTTGTTTCAGCCGCCCTTTTTTCCCTATCCTCAGCTAATACATTTAAATAGCATCACCCTTGTGGCTGTTACGAATTCATGTATGCAAGGCTTTGTATTGCGGCGGCACCTCGACATCGCAGTCAGGAGGCGAGACCCCATTATGTCGCAGTTATTTTGGGTAGCAGAGTAAAATCGGGAGCCATAGCTGAAGGGATGGCCGTATTGTATAGTTTATGTACACATATGGAAACCCAACACCATTAGCACAGCGATAAGAATGGCAAGACAAAAGTGAGATAACCTGACGTGTCTGTATTGCGACTTGCGTTGCAAAGCGCCCCCCGGCCAGGGGAGACCCGTGCCCAGCAAATAAGGCAAAACTCCTCTCTAAATCAATACATCTAAGTAGTTCACAGCAAGCGGAGTATCATTGGGAATTCTAATGTCTGAGCTTTTCACAGATGAGAAATACACAGTGTATCAGTTATTCAAGCATCAGCACTACCCCAAATCGATTCTGGGGTGCCTGCTAGACAGGTTTGTAACGGAAGAGAAGCCAAATAGATCAGACTTGAAGAAAAGCCGGAGGGTGTTAGGGAGGCGATCAGGCTGCAGGTCGGGGAATTCTGGCCTAAAAAAGAGTTTTGGGCTCCTACTGCAGCCTTTGGAGAATCTGCTTGAATTTCAAAGGTGCCGAGGATCCAAGGGGACTGACAAACGCTCCCGTCGATGGAGCCCAGAGCAGCAGGGCTGGCGAGCCCTGCCCTCACACGTCTCAGCGGCAATGAATCCTTGCATTATTTAGCGCCCCAAACACATCTATAACGTTAGTTGTACACGTGTAGACTTCTCAAGCCGTTTTTCTCAACGCGTGAGACCTGTGCAAGGTCAGCTCACCAGCACCAGGGGAAAATAGGTGTTCCGGGGCTCAGTGGAAGTTTAAACTAAGAATTAATTTGGATATTGTAGCATTTGACAAACCTCAGCTCCTGATGTCTCCCGCTCAGCCTTACTTTATAGGCACATCTGTTAGTTTAAAGCGTTTTGGGTTTATTGAAGAAGCCTTTACAAAGAAAAAACAGATGATGAAAATCTCATCTGTCAAAACTGTTATTAAAACCGGTAACAGTGTGAGGTTGTGTTTAAATTGAAAGCATCGTTTATTTTTTATCAAACATTTTATAAACAATAACGTTTGAGAAGGATTTGGGAGACCTGGAGAGCCCTCAACAAAACGCAGTTCGTTATGTGGCTTTGTTTAATGTGCGGAGAAGTGGTGGTGCTGCCACCCCTCGATGGGGGGACGGGAGCTGTGACAGTCACCTGTGCACAAACACCGGTCACAAGTCACAACCAGGGGTGTGGAACGGCTGGGAAGGGCTCGCATCGGGGGAAAGGACGATGGGGACAGCAGCTTCTCAGCCTTGGGCCTGGGTGAGAGCCAAGTTTGCAGTTTAATTATCACAATGAAGGAGGGATCTGACATCCCTCTCTGAACGGGGACCAGCGGATGGAGGGGGAGTCCAGCCCAAGGTTTGGGGTGCAGCTGTCCACACAAGGGCTGCGGTAAAGTTGCCTTGTGGATCAACCAGCTCATCCCTCTGCAAAGAACGGGAGAAGGAAAACCCCTCTGCTCCCTGCCCTGGTGCCCAGAGCCGCTTTGCATGGCCCAAAGCACCAGGCAGCATGGTGTAGGGGAAAGGGGCGGGGGAACGGGGCTGGGGAACGGGGCTGGGGAACAGGAGTGGGGAACGGGGCTGGGGAACAGGAGTGGGGAACGGGGCTGGGGAACCAGGGCTGGGGAACCAGGGCTGGGGAACGGGGCTGGGGAACCAGAACTGGGGAACCAGGGCTGGGGAATGGGGCTGGGGAACCAGGGCTGGGGAACCAGAACTGGGGAACCAGGGCTGGGGAACGGGGCTGGGGAAGTGGGGCTGGGGAATGGGACTGGGGAACAGGGCTGGGGAACCGGGGCTGGGGAACGGGGCTGGGGAACTGGAACGGGGGAACTGGAGCTGGGGAACTGGGTGTGGGGAAGCAGGGCTGGGTACCTGCTGCATGAAGATGGAGCCATTCCTAAGGCTCTGATCCTTTAATCTGCACATCCCAACCAAGAGCGGTCTCACCTGGACGGATCTGGGCCGGTCGCTGCACATTTCTGAGCAGCACTGAAAATTAGGCTTTTTTCCTTGCAGGTAATTTTGGCGTTTCCCCCTGCTCGTTATTCCTCTATGAGCCTCAGAGTATGGAAATCCATGGGAGGTTTCTAGACAAAGTCAATTCTGAAATTCAAAGGCAGGCTAATGTACCTTTCCAGAACTGCTATGGCAGGCATTTCTAAATGCTGCAGTGTCTTCATCTTCAGAAACTCTGGAAAAAGAACAGCGTTCTGGCATCTTTTCCTTAGATTCTCTGTTGAAATATGAGCACTTCACACTTGTGTTAAACAGAAGTGCCTTCGTCAGCCCGATCTGGGACAAGCTCCTGGAAGTTCATAAGGGTAGGGGATGGTTTTTGGGCAGAAGATATCACTAACATCACAAATAGTGTCTTTCCTGCAGGATTGCTAAATGGGGTTTAAATGAGTCAAAACAAGGTTCATAGAACAACTTTTACATTGCAGAAAACTAAGCAAAAGAACATTTACAAACGACGCCATTGACTTTGTTGATCATTTTAATCCCTTGGCTGCTGTTGCAGACATTGATGGTTGAATTAAACTAATGATGGGAAGATCTCGGAGGACTCGGCTGGCAAGTGGGAGCGGTGTTTTCCAAAACGCTCAGCATTAACCGAACTCCGCTCGGCTGGAGTCCGGCCCTGCTTTGTGCACATCTCCGTGCGCATCTTCTGCAGGCGGGGGTTTGGGATCCAGCTGTTCCTGTGCGGTTTCCTTGTATTGTTTCGCCGTAGAAAGAATGAAAGACAAAAGAAGCCCAAAAAGTTTTAGATATTTATTGCAAACTATCTGCTCTTTTTCAAGCCGGCCGTGATTTGAGGTCAGCCCACCCCTCCCTCTGTGCAATGTGGGCTTTCTGTGCTCTGTCTCCATTTACGGTTATTGCGTTGTAAACATGCAGCAAGCAGGAGTTATCATTTGCATATCTCTGAGAATTAGCCAGAAAGCGTCTCTCTCCATCCATGATTTATACTGCGAGCGTGACAATCGGGAGTCTGCCCCAGTCCCCAACACCCTTTCAAGTAGCTGCCCTGATCTCTGACCTGGAAGGCAGAACCGATTGAGATATGCACAGAAGACATTCAGTTATGAAGCAGAGATTAGCTGGGGATCAAGGAGCGATAAAGGAAGAGCAGCAGAAAGATAAATACTGAAGGAGGACTCTATCCATTAACCAGACCTGGGCTTACATTACAATATTTTATCTAATCCTACTCCAAACTTTGGAATTTATGTTCAAAATACTTCTGGTTTAGGTACGGCTTTAAAAAACCAAAATCTGATTCATGAGGTTTTGCAAGATCCAAGGTGCTTAGTTTGTCTCTTGGTGTGACTGGAAATTCGATTTTTCCAAAGTAAATCAAGGTCTTAGGACTGTTTGTTCCTGCCCATTCCGGTACCGCTGGGTGGTTGCAATGGGATTTTAAATCCACTGAGGCGTGGAGGGTTTGGGATAGCTGACTTTGCATACTGACTTCCATACACACATATATCGATATTTCCCGTTCATAACGAGCTAAACCAGCACATGTTGGAGATGGCCAGGTGGGGCTGTTCTCTTTTCCAGGAGCTGTGCCTGGTGCAGGTTCGTTGTTCAGAGCTGGGGAGCGAAGGCACTGCTGCCCTGGGCCGTTGTCCCCTTTGTTGTAAAATGCAGAGAACAATGAGAGAAGCAGGGAGCAGGAAGCTGGTAATTCCCCTAAGGGGTGCTTCCAAAGCACATCCTCCACCTGAGCTCTCCTCTTCCTCCCTGTGACGGGGTGGGGACTGGAAGCTCTTCCCGTTGCGCCGCTGCCCACGGGGTGCTCAGCTCTTCCCAGGCTCTTCGTTACAAACTTCGGGAGATCCCTGCTCAAGTTCTGGGTAAAGCTTCTTCATACACAGAACCTTATATATCTATAAAGTGCGTAGCTTGGCAGTCGCATGTCACTGACATGATGCTGATGCAAGAAGGTCATTCATGGCTTCACCTTTAATGGAGCCCCAAAAAAGGAGGAGTAGTGCACTGGGGTTTTTTGTATAACTCGCGTAATAATTTGCAAATCTCTTCATAACTAAACCAGTCTTAGGAGCTGTGGAAAGGCCTCTGGGCAAGGCAGGGTCTTCACCTTTAAAGATCTGACGAGCATCCTCCTTTTCCTACAGCCTCTCATTCCTCCAGTCTTAGAGCTTCTGTAATTAATCCTGGTCGCTCTAGTTTTGCATTTTTGCACTTTAATGCTTAGAATTGCCTCTTCTGGATTTTACAACACAAATCCACATGTTTCTTGGCTACTTTTCAGCTGCTGCTGGTCGCGGCCCTCCACAGCTCGGAAGAAGTTATGCAATCTTGCCAACGCTTAATTGCCCATGAGCTGAAAAGCTGCCGCATTGTTCAGTGTTACAGCGTGGCCTGGGCTCACGAGCCCTGCGTTGGGGGTGCCGGGTTCCGCTGGGACGGCGCTTCAGCCGCCGTTTGGAGATCTTTTGCCCGCTGAAGATACCCCGTGAGCAGAGGGTTTGATGTCTACAGACCATTCCAATTGCCCCCGACGCGGTGAGATCCAAGAGACCCCAGTGATGTGTCATTTCCCAGGCTGCGGTGCCAATGACCAGGGCAGCGTTTGGATTCGTTTTCCAATGGCACAATGCGCTGTGCTCAGGGTGTTGCAGAGCTGTACCACGAAGCAGGCTGGAGGACGTGCCAGCGGCGTGTTTCCCCGCTTTGGAGGGTCAGACGGCAGATCTGGCTGCTCAGCATCACTCAGCTCAGGGTAACCTGGCTGCCTGCCCGCGCCGTCTAGAGCCCCGAAGGGAGACAGGACTTCCCTGGGAGCTACAGGCAGGAAAAGCATCTTTTCTGGTCCTGTGGTACTTGACGTGCGTGGCGTGTTCTATCAAAAGATGTGCTCCAATGCCTATTTTGGGAAGCAGGCGATCAGATGGGAAGAGCGCGGCTCCGCAGCAGCCGTGGCTGCGAGGCACCACCGCGGAGCCACGCTCCCCGCCGCACGCTCCGCCAGCCCCGGCGCTCGGCTCCTCGCCTCTCAGCAGCGCCTTTGGCTGCCTCCTCCTCCTGACTTTCTATCCTTAGCACCATTCGCAGGCTTTCAGCTAGCTCACACTTCTCGCTCTCTAATCTTAGCGCCACTTCTAACTATAGAGTGGCTTCGAGCTTCGGGGTCTCTCACTTTTGTTCGGGCTCTTCCTGGGACACGGCCAAGTAGGTGAAAGCCTGGCGAAGGGGGAGCGAGCTGTGCTGTGGGACGGCGCAGACCTCGTATGTGGCTTCTCTTCCACATGTTTCATGTGTTTCATATGCAGACTTGGGCTCGGCTTACTGAGGGAACAAGTAGCACATTGTCTTGATCTCTCTGTTCTTTTCCAATGTCCAGTTTTCATATCTAAATAAAGAAAGAGCCCTTCCTCATGCTTCCTTCTCATGGAGTACAAACCTAAACCTCGGCTTCATCTTTAAAACACTTCCACATCAGGATGTGCTGGCAAGGATAAGCCCTTACTCACATTTTATTGCAAATCTGTATGAACCCTGCCGAGTACCTCGTTCTATGGGAATTCTATGGCAGAACATACAGAACACAGAGTCCTTGGGTCCTGTCAGCTTGAGGAATCTGAATTAAGGTTGCTTTGCTTCCTACCATGGTTCGGCAAACTCATTGGTTTGGTTTGGTTTGATTTGGTTTGGTTTGATTTGGTTTGGTTTGGTTTGGTTTGGTTTGGTTTGGTTTGGTTTGGTTTGGTTTACTTTGGTTTGGTTTGCTTTGCTTTGCTTTGCTTTGCTTTGCTTTGCTTTGGTTTGGTTTGCTTTGGTTTGGTTTGCTTTGGTTTGGTTTGGTTTGCTTTGCTTTGCTTTGCTTTGCTTTGGTTTGCTTTGCCTTGCTTTGCTTTGCTTTGCTTTGCTTTGGTTTTCCTCCCTTGTACAAATTCAAATGAAGACAGTGTCTGGAGGGACCCTCATTTCTGCATTGCTCAGACTCTCCTGAGGAGCACAGAAGGAAGTCGAGTAGCTTCGCTTAATGAATAAAATAAAGCGGTGGAGAAATACTGTCTCTCAGATAACCAGAAGGACCTCAAGACATCTTCGAGTCATTAAAAATGAACTAAACATCTTCCTGGCTCGCTCGTACCTACCTGAATTGTGATCCATGGGAGGAGATGAATTTGGCATGTCGTAGTGAAGAGAAATGTGGATACAGTATGGATAATTCAACTCATGCTATATTTATGGGAAAGTTATGTGAGGTGCTCCAAAGCATGATAGTAAAGGTCTGTCTTTACCATCCCCTTAAAAGAGAGAATCACCAGTTCAGTAATACTTCTTGACACGTAGTATTGATCACAGTTCGGAACGAATCACAGATACTTGGAAATAACTGAAACAGGAGTAAAAGCGAAAACCTGTGTACAATCCCATGTGGCCAGATTTATCAGCGCTCTACGTGAAAACCAGTTGGTTTAGTCTCAGAAAATCCAGGTTCCCTCTCTAATTAATGGGAGAGACTGGGCTGCTGAGGGGGGACTTGTCCTGCCCCACATTGCCTTGCTGTGCACTGAACAAACCAAACCTTTCTGCAGGTACAAGACTGCACAGGGCGCTTGAATTCTGCCTGTGCAGAGGACCAGAGAAATCACTGGAGTTGTAAAAATGCTCATCAGGGATGGGTTTTTTGGGGGGTATTTTGTTTGTTTGATTGATTTTTTAAATTTTGATTTATTTAAATCTGTTTCCACGCATGTCATTCCCGGCATACTGCGATGCAAAGGGTTGCAGCACCAGCCAAGGAGGCAATAGGTGGTGGTGGAACGTGGAGCTGGAAGCCACGAGTTGAATCTGCTGCGCCTTCTCTTTCCCCTCGTTATCCTCGCAACCCTCCTCGTTCTCTATTTCCATCCTCGTTCACCATTTCCAAACGTAGTTACTAAACCCGTGTCCTCTGATGTGAATCTTAATTCAGCTCCAACAGTCGGGTTGCCCATTGCGGTGGACGCTCTGCTGCTGCACAAAACCAGGGTGGGAGACACCCAAGAGCCACGGGGCCAGCGGACACTGGGTTGTAACCCGGGTACAGTCGGCGAACCTGAGCAGACACCGTGCGTCACTGTCAAATGTCTCCTTGTTCCCTTTTGCAGTTCGGTACGTGGTGGGAAACCACTATTAAAATCATAATAATTGCGATGTTTACTGGGTAGCTCGAGCGCTACCAGACTGGGAGGAAATGCCTTGTTCAGGCTCATTTTCAGTGGAGCAGCCAGAGGCCTCGGGAAAACTACAGCCAGCCCTTTTTATAATAAAATAGCCTTGTAATATTTATTAATGTGAGAAGCGCAGTTAAATGTTTGATGAAAGAGCTATTGTATGCTTGGGTTTACAGTAAACAGTTAAAGCTCTTCAAGCGAAGCTGAAGCAAGTGGAGTATTTGCTTAGATTTGGCAAGAAGAAATATTGTAAATAATTCAGAGGGTGTAATTTGATTCTAGATTTTTCTGGGCTGCGTGGCATATGGCCCTTCTGGTCGTGTTTCCTTGAGCTTTGCTGCCTCCCTTTCCTAACTCTGCGATTAAAGCTGCGGGTCAGGCGGGGATTAAGCAGAGAGGAGGTTGGTGCCACGGGGACGAGGTGCCCGGGAGACACATCCCAACTCTCATTTTGGGAGCTTTTCCTGTAGAACTCCTCGGGCGAATGGGGCTGTGTGAGCGCTGAGTGTTATTATTTATTAGGCACATACATTCCGTAATTACTTTGCAAATATGATCATTATATTTGAAGTTACGGAGTACTTCAAACATTAATTGCCACATAACTTGCAGATTTCAGATCTGATACACAAAGCTAATCATCAGTCATTAAGTATTAAAGAAGAGAGCACTGGAAATTTATTAAATTACTTCAGATCGCTGATTAAACGTCATCTTTGGAAATTCCTGAAAGCCTACTGAGATTCGCTTCTGAGTGACCATTGGGGATCGAGGCCTGAAACACAGCCGAACGCTTTCATTCCCGGGGGGATCACGGGCCTGTGACCCACAAAATGCTCCTTCTCTGGAGCCCGGAGCAAAGTCTTAAACCTGGGTATTTCTTGTGTTAATGCTTGGATAACAGATCTTGCTGCTTGTTAGCTGGGAGAAGCACAAGCCCCGTTTTGTGGGCTCTGTCCTTTCCCGGAGCACTCCCAGGTTAATTCAGAGTCACAAACTCTATTTTAAAGCCACGCGTTTAGTTCACAACCCCACTTAGGAAAATGGCGTTTTAAACCGGGTTTGTACTGTTTCAGAGTAATCATTCACAAACGATCTGAGCGAACGGTTAAAGCTCTCGAGTTTTGCAGCTGAAGTTGGCAGCAAAAAGCCCCCGTTTCACTGGGCAATAATCAGTTTGCATTGCTGCCTTCCCTTCGCTGGCAGCCGGCGTTACCGGCTCAAACAAGGCAAAGATCTTGGTTAGGATCCACCGAGAAATCCACTTGAAAATATCCTTCAAAGAAACAGAATGTTTAGTGTTCATTTCGTTTATCTTTTCATTGATTTGTAGCGTATTAGGCTTTTTAAAGGATTTACGTGCAAAACAAAATTGACTTATATTCACTTCTTGGTGACTGATATTTTGGATTCACGTGCCACGTAAAAATCCATCGTTAAAAAAGTCCATTTGAAACAGATAGAGGCAAATTATAGTAAAACCACCAAAGCAGTCGTGCAGTATGTATTTTTAATTTGGTAGGCAGGTTTTTCGGGAGGCAACCTCCTTCCGAATGTGTCTTTTCCCACGAAGACCTCACGTAGCGTTTTCTGCCTGGGGTGCAGCGCGGGTTGGGGGTGTGCGTGGGGCTCTGGGTCACCGTGCCAGCACCCGCCTGTCCCTGCGCGCCCCGGCAACACCTCCCGTGGGCAGAGTTTTCCCCCATTCCCTCCGAGGCTGGATGTCAGCGCTCGCTCCCCCGTTCCGCAGCCGCCCCGCTGACGCAGAGCAGGTTTGGTTGCCAGGGGAAATGGCAAACGGGGAGACAAGCTGACACCCACAGGCCACCGCCGAAACGAGCTGGCATCTGGGTCCCGCAGCTGCCAAACCTCGGCGGCGAGCGGCCGCGGCAATCAGCCCCGGCGATGGAGCAGAGCGAGGAGGAGGAGGCGGCGAAGGGCATGTGGTGCACAATCAGTGCCGCAATCAAAGGGGAGAGCCCGTGCCAGCTGGTTGCTGCGCTCCCACCCCCTGCCAAAAGCGCAAAATAATATTTAAAGGCAACGTGGACAAAAGGCCGGCAGCTTGCGTGGCCCGTGGCGGCGGGGGCTGCCGCAAGGGCTCCGGGGCCCCTTTACGCCCCGTGCCAGCTCTCTTTAGGCTTCTGTGCCGCTCAGAGAACTGCAGCTACTTTTAAAACTACAGGTTGTGCCAGGAAAAAGTCGAGATGTCTATGGCTGAGAGCGTGGAGATTGCGGCAGCGGTGGCGGGAGCGGGGACGGTTAATAGCGGGAGGCTGGCTGTATAGTGCAGATGTCAAGAGGCGCTGCCTGCTTTTGATGGGCAGCCCGATGCATGACAAACATTGCAATGTGTCAAAATGGGGAAAAAATTCCTATCATCCACCATATGAAGTGTTTTACTGTGTTGCCCATTCTGGGTAGCTCTTTTGCAGATGTATTTTTGGATGGGGAAATGCAGAAGTGAAACGGGTTGGGAAAAAGAGGCGCGTACTCTCTGCAGAGAGCAGCCAGCTAGTGTGATGGTCCACGGGCACCTTCGCCTCCCCCAGACCCGTCTGCTCCGGCCACGGAGCACCCAGCAGGCTGGGAGGAGCCGGAGGGGTCACCGAGAGCATCTCATCCCATCCCATCCCAGCACAGCACAGCACCGGCTCAGCGCTGAGCTGGACCGTAAAGCAGCTGGGGACAGTGCAGGTGTTGCATCTATTATTGAAAAGGATCTGCAGCACTTAGGAGCATTGTAAAAATAAGACATCCTGATGCTTTTGAGGAGGTGTGCTCTCCCATGGTGGCTTTGGAGGGCTGTGTCACGCCGTGTGGGGATAGCGTGGCGCCAGGGTGCGTTTGGGAGCTCACGAGGGGTTGACCTGTAGATTTGGTGTCTATAGGGAAACAACGTGTGAAGTTGTACTGCCGTGACGGCTGTGCCACACCAACTGTGTGACCCAGGAGTGGAACCGAGTTGGTACGTGTGTCGGGGTTTAATGAGAGACACAATGGCTTCTTCAGCCCCCCGGGACACTTGCCCTGTTCCCAGTGCTGCCTTGGGGGCACCTCCAGGCCGGTTTTGGGGTGACGAGGTGGTTTGCAGCGCTTGCTTTGCCGCTGGGAAGGACCCTCGCTGTGTTCTTAGCGATTAATAGCGGTGGGTTAACGTTTGGCTCGTCCTACAGATCTGTTAGATATCGCTTTGCCGCTGCTGCACGGCGCACACCAAACCCTGCACTGCAGGCGTGAACTTGCTCTCTGTGCTCCGGTGGTGCCGGATGCAAAGTTGCCCAGCTGATTGTGCCAAAGGCCCTTTTGCACAGACCGAACACGACTGCTGTTCTTCTACCGGGCGGAAATGAGGAGAATGGCCATCATTCCACGGGCAGAAAGGGCCGCGGCAGCCTTGCTGCTCATTCGTGTGGTGCAGAACAGAAACGCTGGCAGAGCCAATGGCGCAAATGAGATTGGGTTTTAAGAAAGAGCCCTAACAAACAGTCCGCATTTCAGCCGATGTTGTGTTGTGTGATCACACCACATTAATAGATCAAAGAGAAAATTTTGTTATAGTTAGGCACGAAATCCACTATTTTTGTAGTGAAAAAGGTCTTAGGTTTGCAAAGAGTCACCTTGTTTGCTGACATTGCTTCTAGGAGTAAAATAACAAAAGCAAAACTCGCTTGCTTTTCTGAACTCTCTGCTAAAATCTGACTGTGGTACAGGACAGGTACGGCAGATCTGACCATTTTCTATTTTAGCGTTCTTTGAGTACTTCTGAGATTTATTTGGAAGAAGCTCCAGGATTCAACCTGATTTTCTGATTTTGCTCTGTTGAGCCTTCTTCATATTTCTTCTCTTCTTTCCTTCTTCTTCTTGTTCCTCTCCTCCTTTTTTTTTAAATTAGGAACACACTTCAGATAGTGATCAGTAATTTCTCAGTGCAGCGCACGTGAAATTAAACATATTACTGCTCATATGAATAAAGTCGTGCATCACACCCTGTTCTCTTGCCCCCTCTTCCCAAACACACACACGGTCACTCACAAACCTCTTCCTTGTCCTCTGCTTTGTGCTTCCATTTGCTGATATCTGGGATTCCTAGGTGTGCTGTACCTTGCTGGGCTCAGCTCAGCTCAGCTCAGCTCAGTTATCTGCGCAGGGCCCGGAGCCGCATTCCTCTCGTGCTTGTCACCTCTGCCTCTCCAGCGCCTGTGCTGCACCAGCTCCTTCTTCTCCTGGGCTGGTTTGACGTTGACGCTGACGAATTTGTGGAATTCAAAGGGATTTTGAATCGCCCACGGTTGGTTTATCAGTGCTGGATCTATGGCGTTTCTCCGGGACGTGGTTTACTCTGCCGTTCCCTCCTTCAGCGGGCGGTGAAATGCTGCTAAATGTAGGTGTCATTTCCTCCATTTGCACTTTCCGACCCAGTCTGAACAGAGATCAACCTTCAATATCTTAAAAACCGATAATATTGTTTGATGATCAAACTGAAAATTGTCACAATAGAGTGGAAAAAATAAGTCCTCTAAGAAAATGGGGTTTAGCAAAGCTCGGGATTTGGACCTGAACTGAACTCTGTACTTATTTATATGTCACCGAAGCTGTCCCCAATATTGCCAATAATAATAAGAAACGTAACAGGGATGTGTATTTTGCATACGTATTTTGGGTTTGCAGCTGATAGGCGCCATTTTGGTTTCAGAATATGTTAATATATATACTGTTATCGGATAATATGTTCTGAATAAGCAACTCGAGCTGCTTCGGGTGACGCTTTGCAAGCCGCTGCCTCAGTGCTGCTCCGTTAAGATGTTTCCAGCTTTGCCAAACTGCCCGAAGGAGCTGTGGATTTTATGTGCTACCCTTTTACATTTCCAGTGTCACTTTTAACAGGCACGCACCCGTGACAAACACCTGACGGTGTGCCCGCCGTAATGCAGAGACTCGATATGCATATAACCCTTACCTCTTACAGCATGAAGTGCATTTGCACCATTGCCTGCGATGAGGATTGAGCTATTGGTTCTTTATTTTGCACGCCTTGTTGTGTGCTGGTAGCGGAGCGATGTGTTAACCCAGCCGGGTGCCTGAGGCTGGGGTGCCATGCTGGCACTTGTTCTTTTCCATAGGGTGCTCTGTGCCTGGGACGCACATCCCACAACTTCCGATGCTGCGTGTTTTGTCAAGCGACGTCTGGCGTGTCTCGTGTGAGGAAATGTGGAGATACGAGAAAGGTTGAGATGAACCATAGCGTTAGCATAAGGATGCAACCACAGGTCTCGGAAAACTCGTTCATTTTGCTGCCCAGCTGACAATGCACTGATTTTCCCCGGATAAGGGTGATGAGCTCCCTCCTCCCCAGCCCCATCGCTCAGAAACCCCGGCGTCTGGGCGCTCGGTCTGAGGTGAAGAGCTCATCCAGCTCCCGCTCCAGCTGGTGTGTATTTAGAGCCGCATTTTGCCGCCTCGGGTGGTTTCTGCATTTCTGGGACGGGCAGACCTTCCTTCTGGCCCGGCCGTGTCCTTCAGCATCGAGGAGCAGCGCCACCTCTTCTTCCTCCTGCATCCCTTCTCCAGCAAGGGCTGTGGGGTCATCCCACCAGCGTGTGCCGGGCAGAGTTACGCTGGAATGCGTAAAGGCTGATGTGCTCGGCCACAAAACCCCTTCCATCGGGGGCTGCTGAGCCAGCCCCACCAGCCCAAGCAGGCAGGAGCAGGCAGGAGCAGGCAGGGAGCGCGTTCCTGCAGGCAGCACCTGCTAGTGCTGCCGTAAAGAGCAAGGGAAGAGCTGGGGAGCTCCTCATCATCCCAAAAACGCCCGCTGCACAGGCAGGCGGTGCTCAGCGTGATGGAGAGCGGGCCGGGGCCACGCCGTAAACCGCCTGGATGCGGCGAGAGCCGAGCCCCAAGCAGCACATTGCGGCTCCTGAATATTTCATGGGTCGCGCAAGGCGTTGGGAGCAGAGCGATCTGCCGTTCTCCGTTCTGCGCGGCTCCTTCCCGAAGCCTGTTCTCCTCTCTCTCCCACCAATGCTGCTTTTCATTTGGCAGGAGTGATTACCCTTCCTTTTCGTTAATAACGGAGCTGAAATGCCCAGACCAGTGCTTGGGTTTATAAGCATCCTCGGCAGCATCGGCGGTGATGTCAGCTCCGAGTATGCTAATTAATCTGTGGTCCCTCTTCTGGCTGTTTCTGCAGTAACAGAGCAAAAATCATTTTAGGTTATGTATCACGACTGCCTGTTGTTTATTTTTTATTGTCTTTCTCTCTGTATGGCTCAATTACAAACCCGAAGAAGCTTTGCTTTCAGGGTAGGGGCCGCGCTCGGCGTGGTGCAATGCTGCCTGCGGAGCCGTGCGCAGCGCCGCGATGCTGAGCGTAGCATGGGGTGGAGATGCAGGTGCAGGGTTTTGGGGAGCCCCACGTCCACAGGGACCCACGGGGACGCCCAGCATCGCGGGGGCTCCCGGGGAGCTGGCGTGGGCTGGGTTTGCATCCAGCAACCAGCACCTGCATCTTCATTTTCTCGTGTGGGTGCAGAGTTTTCCAGGGCTCGGTGAGCTTTCCCAACCCGTTCCCGCTTCCCTCCCCGGTCCCGGTCGGCACGGGGGGAGCGCGGATCCCAGTGCCCCGTGTCCCCAGGGAACCCCAACCCATTCGGACCCCCCGGGGCTCCCACCCAGCCGTCCCCCAGCCCAGGACTCATATTTGCAATAGAAACAGCGTTTGGCTGCGATGAGCAAACTTCACAGTGGCTTGCGTGCAGCCTTTGGGTTTGTAAATGAAGGGAAGGGTTGGGAGAAGGGGGCTGGCCGTGATATACAGGGAAATCTCGTTATGAGAATTTATCCTCTTCATTAAAAGCTCCTAAGATCTTCATCTCTGGTATTTAATGTACCAAATTCAATATTCTGAATGTAGTTTGCATATAAAAATAGCAATATCATATTTTTTTTTAAATGGAAGGGGGAAGGGAAAGTTTTAACTAAGCCACACACTTTAATAGCTTTTTTTTTCATAAATCCAGGCTCTGGGAAATATTTGCCAGCCAAGAATAAACTGTTTGCAGGAACTGAAGGTTTTTCTCCCAGTGAAAGTTGTGTTTTCTTTCTACGCAAAGCAGGATGCCCTGAGAAGCAGAAATGATGAATCCTTAGGAAAAGGAAAAGATCCATTGCCCTTGTGAGAGACAAAGACTCAGCCTTGAAAACCCTGGGTTTATAAATGAAGAAAATGCATGAATAATAGAAAACACACAACCTAAAATCTAATTAAGTTGAGTGAGTCGATAAGTTTCTGTTTCTGGATGCTGGAGACTTTCCATTTATCTCCTTCACATTCAACCACTTAGAAAAACCTGGGAAAATGCGCTGTATGATGCACAATATGTAAGAATATGTGCTTTATTCATTGTGAGTTTCCTCTACCATACTCCAGCTCCTAATCTCACTGTGTGCATCCCCACATTTGCCCGTCAGGAAGGTTCCGGACTCGCTCTTTTGTGGCCCAGGGGCCACCCCCGGCCGTGGGGCTGCGCTGGGGCCGTGGGGCAGGAGGAGGGGACCTGTAGCACAGCACGGCCTGGCCGCTTTAAGGAGACTCGGTTTTCATTTGTGTGCTTGCGTTTGGCTCTTGAGCGCTGCAGAACGACTTCACCCGCGTGTAAGCGAGAGACCAATCCTCCGCCAGGTCCCTGCTGTCACCCCAGCGCGGGACGTTCACGACATCCCAAGGAAAGTCGTTTTCATACTGTCACATTACAGGAGAAAGTGAAGGAAGGGCTGACACCCCCAATGTGCTGCAGCCAGAGTGGGGGCGAGGTGGGGCTGCTGGGGATGGGGATGCTGCCACCGCTCACACTCTTGCCATTGCTGCCATGGCTATCGCCACTGCCATTGCCACCACTGCCATTGCTCTCATTGCTGCCACCACTGCCATTGCTGCCATTGCCACCACCGCTGCCATTGCCACCACTGCTATTGCTGCCATTGCCACCACCACTGCCATTGCTGCCATTGCCATCACTGCTATTGCTGCCATTGCTGCCACCACTGCCACTGCTGCCATTGCCACCACCGCTGCCACCGCTGCCATTGCCGCCGTTGCCGCCGCCGGTACCGCGGCGCCGCAGCCAGCCGCAGCACCTGGCCGGGTGCGCAGCGGCAGCTCAGCGCCTCGACAGCGGTAACGATTTAGAAGCGGGATGCTAAACAAGATATATACATGATGTCAAATATTGGCTGCACACATCTAAGCCAATCACTTCTAAATAAATTAACCATGGCATCGCCTAATACGATCCACCTGCTTTCCTCCTCGTGTTGTTCCAGACCCTACCTGAACCCCCCTTTGATTAAATGTCAAAAGCTTGCCTTGTGCCTGCAGATTTCACTGAAGGCGGATAACAGAAAGGTTCCTCCTGTGACTCCATAAAACTGAAATAAATTCCACTGGCATCTTGTAAATTTTTATTTTCTACAATGACTGCAGGCCCCATCTGCGACCCAGCTGTTATTAGAAGGGAAAGCGTTGGCCCTTCTGCATTACAAAACAGCATAGAACAGTAATTGCCAGTGGAAGAGATTAAGTGTAGACACTAAAAATGTTTACTCGCAATGAATATGCATAACGATGGGTAGGAAACAGCACTGGAAGATTAAAAAGAGAGAAGGGTTTGTTTACAAGGCTGGGAAAAAAAAAGAGGGGAATGTCAGTTGGCCCCAAGCCTGAAATAGGAACGAAAAACCTTTGGGCAAGGCATTAGGGAGAAAAACAGATGGTTTGTGAACCTTTTATTAGATAGAAAAATCATTAATCAAGCCCAGGCTGGAAATGGCAGGGTTTTTGGTAGTTCATATTTTAGTTTATTTTTTCTTAAAGCGACAGAGCGCGGTGCGGCTGGCGGAGCCGGCTGGCGGCGCGGCAGCGTTGTCGGCGTGCGGCGCTGGGCCGCGCTGAGCGCCTCTGCGCAGGAAATCCCTCCGTGGGGGTCACGTTTCAGCACCTGTTCTGCCCATACACCGAGGCAATTAAAACGAGAGAAAAAATGAGAAATAAGAAGGGGTTTGCTTTTTCATGGGCGCTGCGTCGCGGCTGCCGGGGGGGCGGGGGAGAAGCGTAGGGCACGGAAAGTTCTGCAGCCAGGCTCGCGAATAAAGAGCCGTTTAGCAGAGCTGGCGATGCGCGCGCCCTCCGTCGCAGCCCCGCTTCCCTTTATGCCGCTGCTAGAAGACAAAAACCCGTGGCGTTGGGCACGCTGGGCACCGGCGAGCCGCACGGAGAGCGGTGCTCTGGCTGCCCGTGGTGCCACAAACGCGGGGCTTTGTTCGGTTTGCGTCCCCTTCTCCAGCGCCACCAGCCTCCACGCAGGGCTCGGCTTTCCCATCCATTGCAGGATGGGGACACAGGGTGACAGGAGCAGAAGGGGGACGTGGGGTGAAGGGACGTGTCCCTAATGACGCACCAGTGATGGATCGGCAAGGGGACACCCAAAATCCAGCCAGAACTGTCCCCCGAGTGCCCTGGTACCCCCTGAGCATCCTGGGTGTCCCCGGGGCCGCCCCGTGGCTCCTGGGCTGGGCGCACCTCCAGCACCGCTTGCTGGGGGAGTCATTCCTCTGTTTTCCATGTAAATTATTAGCAATGAGAGGAGGTAAATAATAATTAGAAAAACCCAAATCTAGTCTGTGAATCATAAAGATCCCTCTGTGTGCTTAATTATATTTGATGGCCACGAAAGCCGGGTTGAAACCGTTAAAGATCTCCCGTTCCCAGGTGCACGCACGCCGTGGCACAAGGCGGCACCGGGGACCCGGGGACCCTCGCCGCTGCCAAACACGTCTGTGGGACAAATGGTGTCTGGCCCTTGCCCCGGGCAGGTGTAAATGTGCTCGTTTTAGCTGAGCTGGTTTTGAATACCTTGGGACGGGAGCAGAATCAGACTCGTGGGGTTTGATCCTTGATTGCGCTCGTGCGGGAAATCTGGGGTGAATCTGCGGATCCCCGGGGAGTTACTTGGTGTTTGCATTTATGGAACAGCCCCGTAATTCGCTCTGGTAGAATTTAACAAATTTATATTAAAAAAAAGCTAGAAACCTCAGCTCTATCAAATCCTGGAAGCAAGTAAGAGTTACAAAAGATGACATTAAGAATGAAGGACAACATTTTTAATGGTAAACTCAGGACCAAAAGCAAAGCCAGGCTCCTTCTTCAGGGAATAAAGGGGAATGGTTTCTTTTTCCAATTTCTTTCATACCGCAGAGGAGCTGCCCACACATTTCCTAATTCTTAGACTAATAACTCTGAGATGAACTTCCTAAAACATATGAGCTTCATCAGAGCCGGGGGAGCGGGGGGAGAGAGCGAGGGGGAAGTACAAAATGATCTTTGTAAGAAATAGTAGCTGGGATTGCTAGCGTTGCATATGTTACAGCACATCATTAATAACAGTGATCAAAAGGAAAAGAACATCTTAGCAGCTGCATCAAATTATTATAGAAATTGGAATTTTCAAATGAGCTCAGAGTTTAAAAAAAAAGAAAATTAAAAAAAAATAAGAAAACAGAGGGGCACCATGTGCTGGGGGTCAGAGCGCTCTGCAGAGCCACAGGATAATCCCAAAATGTACTGAAAGGGCTGCGATGAAAATGAAATTCTTCTTCCTTTTGTGGTCTTTGCAATATTATGAGACAAAACGTGGGGGGAAAGTAAGATGCACATCTTCTTAGGGTGGCGTTGATGGACGCTGGGCTCGGGACCCCCAGCGCCGTCCCCCCAGCCTGCGGGAGGGACGGGCTGCTCGGCTCTCCGAGGAGGAATTGCTCTTCCTCTCGCAGAAATTGGTGCGCGGCCATGGGTTTTATATCCCCCGTGTGCACGGAGAGTGGGAGGGATGCTGCGGCTCGCCCCAGGAGCGCGGCCCAGCGCCGGCTGCGCCACAACGGGTGTTTTATAACAGCGTTGCGCAAAGGCGCGCGGCCCGGCCAAGCCAAGCCCTCCTGCTTCTCACAGCAATTTGGGAGGAGATCAAGGCCTTGGGGAGCTGGGTTTTGCACCTGCCCGGCTTGGGGGTGGTTCTGGGGTCCCTTTACCGCTGGGGGTGACAACAGGGGGGCTCGGGCTCCTCCGTGCGCCATCGGCGGATGGTTTAGGAGTAACCCCTGTGTCCCGGTGGGGGGAACCCATGGTGGCGCCTTTGAAATTAATTGGAGGGTCTGTCGGTGTCAGTGGGATTGGCTGTAGGGAGATCCAGTGCTCAGCGGGAGCGCAAGGTGACGTGGAGAAACTCTTTAAAGATTCAGGTTTGATGTCGATATAAAAGCCTTTCTTAAAAACGCATTCCCGAGCCCCCTCGCTTTCTTTTAAAGCGATGTTTTTATAATCCGAACCAGTTACGGCGGCTCCAGTTACACATCTGCCTGCTGCGGGTGACGTTGCAGCCCATGGCAGCCAGCAGTAAAAGCGCAGGTGTTTCGGTTTTGAAGTAACCATTTGCAGACTGAACCGGGACGGGGGCCTGGGCTGATGGTTTTCTGTGGCCGCGTCCCCGCGGCCGTGCGGGGGTTAAAGCGTCGCAGGGGGGCCGCTCTGACCTCCCCGCTCTCCCATCTGCCGGGAACCCTGCAACCTGCTTGTCAATGAGCGTTTCCCGCACACAGCCCGGCTCCTCCTGCTTCTGCATGCAGAACAGACCATTCAGTGTGTGTGTCCGTTCTGCCGCATGCTTTCCCCCTGTACTTTCTGCCATCGTTATCGTCACTTTGGTTCGGTAAATAATGTTGACACACGGTTCCAGAAGAGCTGTGGAGTGTCCATCTGACACCCGCACAATCAGAAGTTCAGCTCTTTGTAAAAAAGGACAGATTGAGCCTCCAGTTTCTTGGTGAGCGCTTCCTCCTTCCCCCGTGAAGGCTGGCGCGGAAGATGTGGGATCCCCGCTAGCCCTGTCACGATGAGGAAATCTATTATTTCCTATTAAATCCCTTCAAATAATCCATTCATCTGATCTTGGAGAAATGCAAAGCGCTCATTAATCATACAACTGGTGAGCACTGATTTACAGATTAATCTAATTAGCCCTCATTTGTTTCAGGTGAAAGCGGCGCTGGAGCAGCCGCTGCCCAGCGCACAAAGCCCCGCACATGTGGCTCCGTGTACCAGTCAGGATCAATTACCGCCTTGACTTTGCGGAGCTCACGCTGCTCTGGTCGAGGCTCTGTCAACATTTCCATTACAAATTCAAACACCGCTTTTAAGGGATTTATTACTCAGCCATAACATTGGGTTGACTCTTGGCATCCAAGATGTGAGCCGGGGATCGCCGGGTATTCAGCCAAACCGCCGGAGCTCTGGCAGAGCCCGGAGGGTGCAGGGGAAGGGGGAGCGCTGGGGCTGGGTCCTCAGCTTTGCAGCTTTGAGAAGGGCTTTGTTTTGTGAATGTAGATTTTGGCGAATTCACTGCTGGAATTAAATCTCTGCAGCGGATGGAAAAAGCGCGATGACTGATTCCTGCCGTGGTCACCCCTCCTCTGCCATCCCCACTGCTCTGGAGGCACGGGGGAGCAGGGATGTGCTCCCCTGCACCCCAGAATGGGTCCCGTCAACACCCAGACCCTGATCCTGCACCGCAGGGGACACCCCACTTCTCCCAGAGGGGATGGGGACACCCTGCGTCACCCATCCTGCGTCACCCATCCCAGGGCTGGGGACACCCTGGGTCACCTGTCCCAGGGCACATCCCAGGGCAGGGGACACCCTGGGTCACCCGTCCCAGGGCAGGGGCACCCTGGGTCACCCATCCCAGGGCACGTCCCAGGGCAGGGGGCACCCTGGGTCACCCATCCCAGGGCACGTCCCAGGGTAGGGCACATCCCTGGGTCACCCGTCCCAGGGCACCCATCCCAGGGCAGGGGCACCCTGGGTCACCCATCCCAGGGCAGGGGACACCGTGGGTCACCCATCCCCTGGTGTGTGGTTGTGCCAGGGCTGATAAACACACAGAGCCCGTCTGATCCCCGGTGTCCCCTTTCCCGGGGATTTCCTGAGCCCCGGTGCGGTCGGGTGTCCGATGTGACGGAGCAGCCGGTTCGGCTCCCCGGGGAACACCCCGTGCTTAAGAATGCTGTTATTTCTTCTATGGAAAAAATAAAAAAGGTACAAATGATAGTTCCAAAGGAGCAATTTATATTTGTACCCAGAAATTGCCCTGTTAGTTTCACAGATGTATGCTTTGGACTGACGACGAGATTAGAGTGGAAACCTGCGTGTTGAACTGACAAGGCAAAACATATTAAGCCAGCTTGTGGGATGCGGAGAAAAAACCTGCTAGGGAAAAACCCAACAGAAATGCTTCCGATTTATTTTCATCAGCATCTAGGTAAATACAATGTAATGGGAATATTTAAAGACCTATAATCTTATTTACATTCTGAGCATGACTACGGTTCCCAGTGCATTGCAGACATCTGTCAGACAAACAGACAAGACTCTGCAAAGATATTTTAAATGCTGTTCTCTTAAACAGCAAGGAAGCTGTTTGGGGCTTTGGCAGCATCGCTGGGATATGACATGTCTTTTTTGCTTCCTTTTTTTTCCCTGTAGCAAATGATTCCTTCAGCTTCTTACAGGGAAGCTTAAGAAATTCTGTTTGATAGGGTATTTAGTGTGAAAATGGAAGTGATAACTCACGGTCCGATCTCATTTGTCTCCTCTGCCCGTGCCCACTTCGGGTCTATTTTAAGGACTTTTCTTCCCCCTCTCATTTCAATATGAAAATAGCACGGCACAGGTCAGCCTCATCAAACAACATAACGAAAATGTGCTTGTATTTAATCTAACGCAGGTCAGCCTCATCAAACAACATAACGAAAATGTGCTTGTATTTAATCTAACGCATCCTGAAGGGCAAAAGGAGGGACTATCAGGTGTAGGATAAAGTGGCCTTTCCGCGGGCGCCCGCCCAGCCCGGCTGTCCCACACTTCCCAGAGGAACGTGTCGGGTGGTGACAGTGCAGGCGTGGACACCCCGTCCCACGCCGGGGTGACCTTGGCCTCGGGCCGGGTGCTGAGCCGACGGGTGGGGACATGGCCCTGCTGGCCCCGGAGCAGCTCACGCTTCGTGTCACCCGCAATATAGTGACCACAGCATTGTCCCCACCACTGCTGGGCAGGGCCGGGGGACAGCACAGTCACCTCCTCCCCGCACATTGCGCCACTGGTCCTGCCCTGCGGCATCTTGCTAAAGATAATAATGATCTCGCTGTGTTCCCTGAGATCTTCTCTGAGCCTGTTTTCAGCTGCTCGACACAATATTGCTGCATAATTTGGAGTGTCTCCTCTTCATTTTTTTTGGATGCGAGACTTAGCAACAGAGAAAGGTGCTAAAGAGAGACAAAACTTGTGTGGGTGGCTGGAGATTAGCCATTTGGAAATCTCTCCTTTTCTTTGTACCGCAAGCTGTTTGCGTGTTTCCACTTCCAAATTGCTATACTTGGGTGCGAGCGCGCCGGTGCAGCCGCCTCGCGCTGAGCCCCCGGCACTGCCGAGGTGCAGAGATCCCGTAAGGCCGGCGCTGCCTGCGGGCAGGCGGGAGGGCAGGCGGGAGGGCAGGCAGGAGAGCAGGCAGGAGAGCAGGCAGACAGGCTGCATCCCCTGGTGAACATCCTCAGTGAGCATCCCTCAGTGAGCATCCCTCAGTGAGCATCCCTGGGTGAACATCCCTCGGTCAGCATCCCTAGGTGAACATCCCTGGCTGAGCATCCCTGGGTGAATATCCCTGACCGAGTATCCCTGAGTGAACATCCCTCGGTCAGCATCCCTGGGTGAACATCCCTGGGTGATCATCCCTGGCTGAGCATCCCTGGGTCAGCATCCCTGGGTGATCATCCCTTGATCATCATCCCTGGGTGGTCATCCCTGGCTGAGCATCCCTGGGTCAGCATCCCTAGGTGATCATCCCTGGGTGATCATCCCCGGGTCAGCATCCCTGGGTGATCATCCCTGGGTGAGGATGCCTGAGTGAACATCCCTGAGTGAGCATCCTTGGGTGAATATCCCTGGGTGAGTGTCTGTGTCCAAGCATACCTGGGTGATCATCCCTGGGTCAGCATCCCTGGGTGATCATCCCTTGGTCAGCACCCCTGGGTGATCATCCCTGGGTCAGCATCCCTGGGTGATCATCCCTGGGTGATCATCCCTGGGTCAGCATCCCTGGGTCAGCATCCCTGGGTGATCGTCCCTGGGTCAGCATCCGTGGGTGATCATCCCTGGGTGATCGTCCCTGGGTGATCGTCCCTGGCCGTGGCCGGAGCTGCCGTGGGGTGTCCCCCTGCCCGGCCCAGGCGACGCTCGCACCCTGGCACACACAGGGCAAGTTCCCAACCTCATCGGTATGAAATCCAGAACTCCTCTTATTAAACATTCTCTTCATTTCCAAAGACAAATATGAACAGAAACACAACCAAACATGTACTGTATTAAAATCATTGATTCACAATATTTAAATTTCCAGCTAGCCTCCAATTAGCAGGCTTTCCAATATTTGAACAGAAGACCATTTTAATGCAATTACAAACACATTTTAGGCATCTAAATTTTTTGCATAATTAGTTCCCTATTAAACTATTTATGTAGCCCTTTTTCCATCAGAAACAGAGAAAGCAGAACAATTTTATTCCTTACTGTTACAATAATTAACTATGCAAGTAGAACAGCATATTAATAGAGTATAATTTGTTTACATTTAAAAGAAAATTGTGTTAGATTAGCATAGCAAAAGACTATTTCCATATCCAGGCAGTAATATGCAGGCCTAATAGCAATTTACAGTGTAGTTAAAGAATATTATTAATAAAGTAATACAGTGTAATTCTGTTTGCCCCCACCATATTTCACAATGTCCTTAATTACAGCTAATTCCATCGAGACTAATTTGGGTGTTATTAAGCGGTAGACACAGGAATCTTAAATACAACCTTTGTTAATGACGAAGTTGCAAAGTTACTGGGGAGCCTGTTCCCGCGGCAGAAGGGCGGCGCACGGCTCTTCCATGGTGGACGGGACGGTGCTGGGGGATGCGGGGACGATGCTGAGGGATACGGGGACAGTGCTGAAGGATACAGGGACGATGCTGAGGGATGCGGGGACGATGCTGAGGGATGTGGGGACAATGCTGAGGGATGCAGGAGTGATGCTGAGGGATGCAGAAGCGATGCTGAGGGATGCAGGAGTGATGCTGAAGGATGCAGGAGCGATGCTGAAGGATGCAGCGACGATGCTGAGGGATGCGGGGAGGATGCTGAGGGATGCGGGAAGGATGCTGAAGGATGCAGGAGCAATGCTGAAGGATGCAGGGATGATGCTAAGCGATGCAGGAGTAATGCTGAGGGATGCAGGGAGGATGCCGAAGGATGCAGGAGCGATGCTGAAGGATGCAGGAGCGATGCTGAGGGATGCAGGGACGATGCTGAAGGATGCAGGGAGGATGCTGAGGGATGCAGGAGCGATGCTGAGGGATGCAGGAGTGATGCTGAGGGATGCAGGAATGATGCTGAAAGATGCAGGAGCGATGCCAAGGGATGCAGGAGCGATGATGAGGGATGCAGGAGAGATGCTGAGGGATGCAGGAATGATGCCGAGGGATAATAACATTTGTAATCTTATAAATAGGGGAGGCATAAGCCAGTAATCAGTTTGTCTCCACACTGTATCCCCATGAAGTCAACAGAATTACAGAGAGAAACTTCTCCTTTGAGCATTGTTTTTGCCCAGAAAAGGTTATTCCTTCCATGGGCAATCAAGATGTTTTCTATTCCAGTATTTAGATGCACATCAATGCACTGGATTAAATTTCTCCACATGCCAGTATGCCCCAGCATATGTTTTCGAGGCACAGAATACACATCCCATCATGCTAAAATGATTTGTGGCAAAATCACACAAAGCCCAAGTAAGTGAGTTTTTAATTGTGCTCTTGAAAGCAATTACACTTGTTCTCTCCTGTCGCTGGCAAGCCTGCTGGGGACATCCCTGCCTTTGGGACAGGGACATCCCTACCTTTGGGACAGCACATCCCTGCCTTTGGGACAGGGACATCCCTGCCTTTGGGACAGGGACATCCCTACCTTCGGGACAGCACATCCCTGCCTCTGGGACAGGGACATCCCTGCCTTTGGGAGACGGTTATCTACAGCCCATTTCTCTCAACATAGCTTTTAAATAGTCTTCCTTTTGTAAAAAAGAATATATATATATATATATATGTAATCTAACTCTCAGTAGAATTTGCTGAATTGTGCACAAGTGCTCGTTTCCATCCAGGACTGAAGAGACCACTGGTGAATACGGCTCTGCAATAATCTGTTCCACCGAAAATTAGAAAAGGGAAAAAGGAAAAAAAAAAGAGGAGATAGAGAAAGAGAGAAATCATAGCAGTGTCTTCATATCCTGCAGATGGCTAATATTCATATGGAGCTGGCAGGCGCCTCCAATGCCAAGCCGAAAGCAGAGAGCATCAGCCTGTTCTTGCACCCGGAGCTGGCAGCCTGGCGCCCGCCTCCCACAGCCCCAGCCCCGGGAACGGAACAGCCTACGGCGGCTCCTGCTCGGGGTGCACAGAGCTCTCAGGAGCCCTTGCGCTAGGAGCTGGAAAAGTGAGGAGATGGGAAGAGCTTCTGTCCATCTCTGAAGAGCTTCTGTCCATCCCTGAAGAGTGTTGGTCCATCCCTGAAGAGCTTCTGTCCATCCCTGAAGAGCTTCTGTCCATTCCTGAAGAGTGTTGGTCCATCCCTGAAGAGCATCGGTCCATCCCTGAAGAGCATCGGTCCATCCCTGAAGAGCTTCAGTCCATTCCTGAAAAGCTTCAGTCCATCCCTGAAGAGCTTCAGTCCATTCCTGAAGAGTGTTGGTCTATCCCTGAAGAGCTTCCATCCATCCCTGAAGATCTTCCATCCCTCCCCGAAGAGCTTCGGTCCATCCCTGAAGAGCGTTGGTCCATCCCTGAAGAGCTTCATTCCGTCCCTGCCTCCGCTTTTAGGGCATCCAAAACGCTGCTGCGTTTTCCATCCTCCTGTCCCAACAGCACACAACCCAGGGGGTTTTAATTTGTCTCAACCTGTGTGTTATTTTGCTTCTTACCTTTGCTTTGCTTCCTTTTGAAATCAACAAGCTCTGTGCATTCCCGAACTAATAGTTGTGAGATGAGAATGGGACCTGACGGGTGGCAGTCCTATCAAGGACTTCCAAAAAAGAAAAACCCAAATACTTGTGCCCTAGAACAATATGTATCTTTTTTTCATTAGTCAGAATGACTTCTACAGCTTGGGAGGGTGACTGGGAAGGACAGATAAGTGTTGCCTTTTGACATTCAGATGATATTACTAAGACATTTCTATGTAGTGTGCGCCAACCGATGTGGTACTTCTGCATGTGTTTTGCCGTTGTCTTGTGGGCCAGAAAACTGGCTTGCCTTGGAGTAATTTAATGCATCTTTAATTAGCATTGCTGTTTAATACAACAGCACACTAACATGACAACGCCTCTTCTCTGTCGAGAGATCTGGAGATGCTTTTAGTGCACCCTTTCTCATTCTTTCTTGATGAATCACAGCGTTTCTCTTCTTTATAAAGACATAGGTGTGAGTCAAACCTCGCCCGAAAAGGCAGAGCTGCTGCAAATGGCCCCAGCTCTACCCGATGCTGAAGCATGTTCCGAAAGCCATGGAATATGGCGTGAAAGAGTATTTGCTATAAGCTTAGGAGCCCTACAAACCTTTCTGGGCAAGGTGTGCCGCCAGCTCCGGGAGGGAAGCTCCTTCCCGCTGCACCGCAGCCAGCAGAGCAGGTGATTCCCCAGGCACCGGCTTGCCGCAAAGACAATTAATAATTAATGCTGCAGAATCATTAATGCCGCGGTGGTTAGAAGCACTTGTGCTGCGTGCGGCTCCGCGGGGGACCTGGGCGGGATGCACGCAGCTTTGGGCAGACGCCTCACCCTCCCGTGGCATTCAGCCTTTTCAAATCACTTCCCTGCCTCCCTCGCTGCCTGTCGAAGGTTTTTGAGGACGCCAGCATCGCAACGCTCTTATTTATGCTTTGGGATAGGCTGAATGCTCCCCGTGCCAGTTAGAACGTGGCTCTGGCAGCAGCGCCTCCCCGGTGACATTTTGCAATGCCTCGGGAAGGGGCACCGCGCCGACCCTCAGGCGGGGGCGAGTGGACGGCGTCGCACGCAGCGCAACGGCTTCCATCCCCAATGGGGATGTGCAGAATGATCAAGCCCAGTCGATGTGCAGGTTGGAAATACTTGTCCCAAATAACAGGGTAGTTTACAACCCGTCTCTGCTTTTGACATGCTGATATCCTCAAATAGCAACAATAAAGCTTCTGTCTTCTTTCAAGATATTTGTCATCTTTTGATCTTAAGCCAGAAAAAATTGAATTCTGGGAGATCAAAACTCCTAACCTGATAGCTTATATCCTCAGCAAGTGCTTATCGAGTGTAATCCAGAAAGATGGCACATTTCAAAAGTGACAATGAATAAAGTTCAGCGCGCTGCAAAAAAGTAAACAGACTTCAAAC
The DNA here is from genome assembly GCF_037038585.1 of Patagioenas fasciata. Classification (NCBI taxonomy): domain Eukaryota; kingdom Metazoa; phylum Chordata; class Aves; order Columbiformes; family Columbidae; genus Patagioenas; species Patagioenas fasciata. The sequence continues at coordinate 84,985,380 of NC_092560.1, forward strand.
AGAAGCGGCGTTCGCGGGCCGTGAATTCCCTCTAACGGGCGGCTGAGCCCCGGTCCTTTGCTGGTCGTCTGACTCACAGGAATTTTAAATGAAATTAAGGCTGTAAAAGCTAAATAACATATCATTTCAAAGAGAAAATGCCAAGTTCAGTATTGAATACATATTTCATGAGCTCTGTCCTGTTGTGCTCCAGCAGCTGCCCAGTGCTGCCCAGCCGCCCCTGCACGACACGGTTCCTGTTCCATGGCCGGGTGGGAAATCTTCGTTTTCAAACCCACCCCCCTGGTTGATTCTGCTCACACGCATGTACACACCCACACGTGCATACATACCCATGTACACACCCACACATTCATACATACACATGTACACACCCACACATGCATGCACACACGTGCACACACCCACACATGCATGCACACACACACATGCATGCACACACATGCACACACACACACATGCATGCACACACATGCACACACCCACGCATGCATATACACACCCACACATGCATACATACACATGCACACACCCACACATGCATGCACACACACCCACACATGCATGCACACACCCACACATGCATGCGCATGCATGCACACACGTACAGACCACATGTACATGCACTTGTACATACGCACAGATGAATGCACACACCTGCACAGACATGCAGACATATGCACATACCCGCACATGCATGCACACCCCAGTGCATGCATGCACACAGCTACACACGCATGCACACAGCTGCACGTGCATGCACACCCATATACACACCCACAGATGAATGCATACACATGCACACACCTGCGCATGCATGCACACACCCACACATGCACACTATGCATGCATGCACACACATGTACATAGCCACAGATGAATGCACACACCTGCACAGACATGCACACACCTGCACATGCATGCACGCACCCACACATGCACGCACACTATGCATGCATGCACACACATGTACATAGCCACAGATGAATGCACACACCTGCACAGATATGCACACACCTGCATACTCAGGCACACATCTGCACACACGTGCGCACACCTGCACATGAATGCACACACGTACACATTGATGCATGCATGCACACACCTGTACACGCCTGCACACAGCTGCACGTCCATGCACACAGCTGCACATGCATTCACACACAAGTACAAACCCACAGGTGAATGCATACACATACACACACCTTCACACACCTGCACATGCACGCACACACATGTACACACCCACAGATGAATGCATACACATACACACACGTCCACACACCTGCACATGCACGCACACACATGTACACACCCACAGATGAATGCATACACATACACACACGTTCACACACCTGCACATGCACGCACACACATGTACACACCCACAGATGAATGCATACACATACACACACCTTCACACACCTGCACATGCACGCACACACAGGTACACACCCACAGATGAATGCATACACATACACACACCTTCACACACCTGCACATGCACGCACACACATGTACACACACACAGATGAACGCATACACATGCACACACCTGCACACGCATGCACACACCCACACATGCACGCACACAACTATGCATGCATGCACACACCTGCACACGCATGCACACACCTGCACACGCATGCACACAGCCGCACATGCATGTACACACGTACACACCCACAGATGAATGCATACACCTGCACACACCTGCACACACCTGCACCACACAGGCAGCAGCGTGCCCCCCCCTGCACGCCCGGAGCGCCCCCAGCCCCAGGCCGGCCGCGGTCTGTGCCGGTTTCTCCGTGCTGACCCCGGAGCTGTTGCTCAGCTCACCCCTCCAGGCTGCAGAAACTTAACCTGGGAGAATGATGCGAAAAAGAACCCAAGAATTCTTGAAAAGCCTTTTATCAGCACTAAGGCTACAAGGCAGGCAGAAGAAAACAAAGTCAGCAGTGGTTGTAAATTGTCTGGAAACCATAAATTAAAATTAAAGAGTTCAAATATGATATAAAATCATTTAATCTGGATGATTTATGCTCGTTCTCAGATGCAATTATTTACTAACGCTTCTGTTTATTGCTCTTTTGACTTTTTTAATTACTGTATTCCAAAAATTCAATTACCGAGTGTAGTATATATTTCAAGCAATAGTATTGTAAATAAAAAGAGAACCAATTAATAATGTGCTTAGTCTAGCAAAGCTAAATCAAGTGTAATACAAAGTGCTGGCAAGTTGCTGAGGGCTGGGGAACTGGGAGAAGCCCCGGTGTCAGCGGCGAGGGCTGCGCTGGGACAGCGCGGGGGGCGCTTTGCGGGGACCGCGGCCGTTTTGGGGGGTTTTGGGGTTTCTGGCGTTGTCTACTCCCCGGGTGGGACGTGTCGGTGTCCCCGGGCGCGTCCCCTCGCACTGGTTTTGTACCTTAAAAACTAATCCGGGACACGGGGTCGCTGAGGGGCAATGGGAGGAGGGCGCCGCTGCGGTTCCGCCGTGTTTGCAGAATAAATAGTTTGTCCTTTTATCTCGTTCCGTCAACAGACTTTGGCATCACTAGAAAAATCAATTTCTGGTCACCTTAGGAAGATTGTTGGACAAATATCTGGGCTGAGACCTTTGCTTGTAGCTGATATTTACTTTCTCTCTCTATAAATATATACAGGCGCTAGTAGAGCGGAGACACTGTGCAGGATGCTGTAGATGAACGCTGGCTGTGTGAGATGACTTTATCCTGAAAGAAAAGCCTGATCTAAGATTTTTAAATGGGAAGAATGAGATTTTCGTGGTGGCTGGGGTTGGAAGGGGCCTCTGCAGACCCCCCAGTCCGTGGCCTCGCTCAGAAATGGCTGGATAGGTTTTCTGGGGGGTAAAACCCCAAACGTGGGGCCGCAGGTCGCTGCCTCCCCGCAGCAGATCGGCTCCACCAGCACCTCCTTTCGCCCTAGATAAGAATTAGAGGTGTTTCCTGCGGCACAGGGAGCTCGTTTCTCCTCCTGCACCTTGTGCCCAGTAAATCCCCCAGCTCCCCGCCTCGCGGCTCCGCTGTTTCACCTGCGCGAGAAGTGATTTGGGAAAGGCGATAGCGGCTCTGCCCGTGAGCGCTGCCGCTCGCGTACAACCCGGGAGTTTTACAAGCAATGGGTAAAACTTCAAGCAGAACAGAAGAAAGCGCTCTCCAAATTCTCTTCTGTCCTCAGGAAACGCCTTATAAACTGGAATTGATTCTTGTAAAACCTTCATGAAAAATAAATCCAAACATCTCGAAACATCTGTTGTGGAGCACGAGGTTCCTGTGAGTGAGTCCAGCCTCAGCGCCCCCTTGGACGCCCTGATAAAGGGGAGATATGGGAGAGGGTTTCTCGGGCATCGAGTGCTGCCCTGGGCTGGCTGCTCCGCTCCATGTGTTTTAGAAGAACTTGCCCGGAGAGCCAACGCTCGGCTGCCCGAGCAGTGTCCTGTGATTACAGCCTCATTGCAATATTTATTAGGCCTGATTACAAAGTGATAAACAGCTGGAGTTGTTGACAGAATGGCTTGTCCACAACGGGTGTGCTGGGCTGAAGCAGCCCCAGCCCGGCGCAGACGGGTCCCCAGGACGTTCCCTGATGTCCTTCACCTCGGGTGCCGCGTCTCCTGTTCTCTGCAGGGCTCAGACCGGGGAGCGCGGCTGCATCTTCTTACCTCCTATTTATTAATGGGAGTCACACGGCTAAATCCCAGCGCGCCGACCCGCGCGGCTCCCGCCGCATCTCCATATGGTCGGGAGGACTCGGGGACACCCTGTGTCTGAAGGTACCAAGTGGCTTAATTAGAATATTCAAGTGATTTACAGCTCCTAAATCATAGGTATCATTAAGCTAACTCTGCTCAAAAGGGGCTCTGACACGCCTGCACTTCCAGCAGTAACATATGGAGGCGAATCCTCCGCAGTCAGCAAAGCGGCGCAGCAGCCGGACGCGCGGGGCGCTCGGGTGCGTGGATGGATGTGCCAGAGCAGCCCAAGGTCAAGGGCGTCCTGCAGAGCACAGGGCTCAGGTGCGGTTGGTGGGGACGAGAGGAGGGCTGAGGGGCAACAGGGACGCCCGGGAGGCTGAGCACTGGGGTCAGGGGGGGACACGGTGTTATCCACCGGGTCTGGGCGCAGAGTGGGGTACACGGTGTTATCCAGCGGGTCTGGGCGCAGAGTGGGGTACACGGTGTTATCCACCGGGTCTGGGCGCAGAGTGGGGTACACGGTGTTATCCACCGGGTCTGAGTGCAGAACAGGGTACACGGTGTTATCCACCGGGTCTGGGTGCACAGGGGGTCAGGGGGGGAACACAGTGTTATCCACCGGGTCTGGGTGCAGAGCGGGGTACATGGTGTTATCCACCAGGTCTGGGTGCACAGGGAGTCAGGGGGGGAACACGGTGTTATCCACCGGGTATGGGTGCACAGGGAGTCAGGGGGGGGAGCACAGTGTTATCCACTGGGTCTGGGTGCACAGGGGGTCAGGGGGGTACACGATGTTATCCACTGGGTCTGGGTGCACAGGGGGTCAGGGGGGTACACGGTGTTATCCACTGGGTCTGGGTGCACAGGGGGTCGGGGGGGACACGGTGTTATCCACTGGGTCTGGGTGCACAGGGAGTCAGGGGGGGAACACGGTGTTATCCACCGGGTCTGGGTGCACAGGGGGTCAGGGGGGGACACAGTGTTATCCACTGGGTCTGGGTACAGAGTGGGGTACACGGTGTTATCCACCAGGTCTGGGTGCACAGGGGGTCAGGGGGGAACACGGTGTTATCCACCGGATTTGGGTGCAGAGCGGGATACACGGTGTTATCCACCGGGTCTGGGTGCAGAGCGGGATACATGGTGTTATCCACCGGGTCTGGGTGCACAGGGGGTCAGAGGGGGACACGGTGTTATCCACCGGGTCTGGGTGCACAGGGGGTCAGAGGGGGACACGGTGTTATCCACCGGGTCTGGGTGCACAGGGGGTCAGAGGGGGACACGGTGTTATCCACCGGGTCTGGTTGCAGAGCGGGATACATGGTGTTATCCACCGGGTCTGGGTGCACAGAGCAGGGTTTAGAGGGGGAACACGGTGTTATCCACCGGGTCTGGGTGCACAGAGCGGGGTCGGGGGGGGGAACACGGTGTTATCCACTGGGTCTGGGTGCAGAGCGCTGAGAAAAGACGTGGGTCCGTGTTTCTGCTCAGCAAAGCTGAAATCAGGGCTCTGTGTTTGCATGTTGTGCGCCGTAAAACCAAGTCCTACCCAGGAGGAAAATGGAAAAAGTGCATTTTTGAGCAACAGTTGGAGGGGGGGGCTGTGGCAGAGTTTTCTTTGTGTTTATATGAAAGGTGTTCCAGATGGTGGTTTAGGGGGATTTACGCCCAGACCAGATGCAGGCTGCTGGTCTAGACTCGTTCCTGGTGCGGGACAGGCGCTACAACTTGTTGTACAAGAGAAGCCCCTGAATGCGGGATTTCATTACACAAGTTATTATCAGCTAAACAGTGAACGTGCTACCTGAGCAGGAAAAAGCATTAAAACATATTTACACTTGAAAAGAAGTAATTAGTCATAGTTCAATCACTATGGAATGTGCCAGGCCAGGACGGAGGAATTAGTGTAAATAGACAGAGACAAGAGAGATTTATTATTAAATTAAAGTCACTTAATTACTGCAAATGTTAAATATGCGGTTTTCTGGCATTTAAATGATATTTTTCACCAAAATTAAAATGAATTGTCCACTCTGAATTCCCACTTTTAGGCAGCATGTAAATGTCAGTCCTAAATTAAAGTTAACTAGGATCGGTGTCTGCTATACCTTTAAAAAAAAAACAAAAAGATTTAATTAGAATCAATAAACCACTTTTTATTGAAGTTTCCAACGTGGTCTGTTATTCTAAACATACAGAGACCTGCGAATCTGAAACCTTCAAAGATTTTTAACAGGTTTGGGTCAAAGGGGAGATGTGAGCAGCAGCACCTGGGCGAGGAGCCCCTGGTGCCCCAGCATCCCCACATCCCTTGGTACCCCGGCATCCCCACATCCCTTGGTACCCTGGTACCCCAGCATCCCTTGGTACCCCAGCAGCCCCGCATCCCTGGGTACCCTGGTACCCCGGCATCCCTTGGTACCCCAGCATCCCTGCATCCCTTGGTACCCCAGCAGCCCCGCATCCCTGGGTATCCTGATACCCCAGCATCCCTTGGTACCCCAGCATCCCTGCATCCCTTGGTACCCTGGTACCCCAGCATCCCCCACATCCCTTGGTACCCCAGCAGCCCCGCATCCCTGGGTACCCTGGTACCCCGGCATCCCTTGGTACCCCAGCATCCCTGCATCCCTTGGTACCCCAGCAGCCCCGCATCCCTGGGTATCCTGATACCCCAGCATCCCTTGGTACCCCAGCATCCCTGCATCCCTTGGTACCCTGGTACCCCAGCATCCCCCACATCCCTTGGTACCCTGGTACCCCAGCATCCCCCGCATCCCTTGGTACACTGGTACCCCAGCATCCCCGCATCCCTTGATACCCCGGTATCTTGCATCCCTGGGTACCCTGGCATCCCTGCATCCCTTGGTACCCTGGCATCCCTGCATCCCTTGGTACCCTGGCAGTCCCCGCATCCCTTGGTACCCCGGCACCCCCACACCCCTTGGTACCCCTGCATCCCTTGGTACCCCAGCACCCCACATCCCCTGGCTCCCAGCACCCTGGTCTCCGCCCTGTGCCCAGGACCCCGGGCTGGTCCCGCTCCCGGCAGGACAAAACCCGTAAAGCCGCGCTGATCGACACCAGATGAGCGTCGCATCCCCGCTCCTTTTTTCTTGCTGGGTGTTTTTGGATGGGCTCCATGCACGCTGTGAGGTAAGCGTGCTGCCTTTTGACTTTCAATTAAACCCACTATTTTTAACTTAAATACATCCTCCCAGCTCCTCGGAGTGTTTTCATAAAAAGAAATCAAAACATATCTGCCCATGCTTTCGGTTGGAAATGATGAAAAGCCCTCTAATCCGCAGATGTCTCTGTGTTATCAGGGCTGTGATTCAGCAGCTACCCGTGCCCCGAACCCCCTTTCCCTGGGTGTTTTGCTGACCAGTGTCCCCCCGCTCCTGCAGTCAGCAGCACCTCCTCACGCCGCCGTTTCCACTCAACAGCTTTTCCACGTTGCCACTTTAATTTGTTATTTAAAAACTCATTTCTGTGAGCCGCGCGACTACCGTACTCATAATCACCGCTGCGTGGAAGTGATTATATTAGAGGCCTTTTGACAGTGCGTGCACTCAGATCAAGATGTAATATGCATTTCATATCCCCTGACTCCCTGTCCTAAAATAGAGACAAAACATTCCGTAATGTCAGAGTGCCTTGAATTAGTTTTAATTTGATTAGAAATATCCCACAAGGCTGCCCGAGTACATAGAGATTATGTATAATTAATGCCGTGATCAATTAGATCTGAATTGTTAGTCCATCAAGAAGCAATAACATGGGCTCTGATTTTCAAAGAGTTTTCCCTTAATCCTCTTGTTCTAGGGCTCTTTATGATGAGATACAAAAGCTCCTAAATTAGGGCAACATGATATTGCACACATTTGGAAAAAACAATCATCCCTCTGTGTATGATTTCTGAGTACATCAGGGAGAGGCCCATCCAGCTCCGTCCCTGGTGCCGCTGCAGCTTGTTCGTCGAGCAGTAAAATTCAGTTGATTTCCTTTCCATCAGCATTTGTTGCTCGCAGCCCAACGTGGCTTTGCCTGGTGCCACACCGGGTGCCACCCCATTGATGGGACATCGTCCCCCCGTGCCCTGCACCGAGCTGGGGCTCAGGCGCTGCCAGGTTCAGCTGACAGTGGTGGGACATGTCCCAAACCAACCTGGCAGCGCGGGAAGGGCTCAGGTGGGGGTGAGGAAAGCTCCCTGCGTGGAAGTGGGTGATGAGGACACCCCTGCTCTGTGCCCGGGAACCCCCACCCTGCGATGCTGGTGCTGCACGGGTCACTGGTCCAGACTGGTGTCTGGGGACACTGCTGGGCAACGTGGCCTCGCGCGAGGATCCTGAGCTGATGCGCGGGTGCTGTGTTGATGCGAGGATGCTGTGCTGATGTGAGGATGCTGTGCCTGTGCAAAGATGTTGTGTTGATGCTGAGTTGATGTGGGGATGCTGAGCTGATGTGAGGATGCTGTGTTGATGCGAGGATGCTGAGCTGATGTGAGGATGCTGAGCTGATGTGAGGATGCTGAGCTGATGTGAGGATGCTGTGTCGATATGAGGATACTGAGTGGATGTGAGGATGCTGTGCCCATGTGAGGATGCTGTGCCCATGCAAGGATGCTGAGCTGATGTGAGGATGCTGTGCCCATGTGAGGATGCTGTGCCTATGCAAGGATGCTGTGTCGATGTGAGGATGCTGTTCCTATGTGAGGATGCTGTGCCCATGCGAGGATGCTGTGCCCATGCGAGGATGCTCTGCCCATGCGAGGATGCTGTGCCGATGTGAGGATGCTGTGCCCATGCAAGGATGCTGAGCTGATGTGAGGATGCTGTGTCAATGTGAGGATACTGAGCGGATGTGAGGATACTGTGCCCATGCGAGGATGCTATGTCGATGTGAGGATGCTGTTCTCATGCGAGGATGCTGAGCTGATCCGAGGATGCTGTGCCCATATGAGGATGCTGTGCTCATGCAGGGATGCTGTTCCCATGCGAGGATGCTGTGCCCGTGCAAGGATGGGCTTTGTTGTGGAGCAGCCCCATTCCTGGGCACGTGTGCGGATCAGGACCAGAGGACGCGCAGGGGCACAGCACCCCGTGGGCACAGCACCCTGTGGACACAGCACCCCGTGGGCACAGCACCCTGTGGACACAGCACCCTGTGGGCACAGCACCCCGTGGGAACAGCACCCCGTGGACACAGCACCCCGTGGACACAGCACCCCGCGGGCACAGCACCCCGTGGGCACAGCACCCTGTGGGCACAGCACCCCGCGGGCGCAGCCGCACGGCACCGTTGACCTGGAAGGGTCCGTCCGCAGTTCGCAGGTGGCGGGGGAGCCCACACCTGGTCTCTGGCGGGATTTCGAGCCGTGACCTCGGCAGGGTGTGAGGTGTCAGGGGCCGGATCGCTTTGGAAGCGGTGGCCAAGTTGTGTGCTTTAAAATGCACATCAAGGTGGGAATTGTCTTCCAGTGTACAACACGAAAAATCTGTGAATAATTCATAGGAATTTATTATTCAGTGAGTAATTCCTACAAAAGGTAAAATCAGGCGGTGAAGCCCTAAGGAATGTTTCCCTCCAAACCGCTACATCAGTCTGCAGGCTGAGGTATGAATATTTTAAATACAACGATATTTTCCCTTTTTGACAGCCGGTATGTGTCACCGAAGGTCACAGAGCCGGCCCAAACCCGCCACTGATCCTGTGTGAGAAAGGGCCACACTCTGACGCTTCATCCCAGCTGGAAAATCCATGTACAAATGTGTTTAAAATGTCTCAGGAAATGGGATTTCCCTGCCTGTTCCTGGTTTTGGACTCTGATCTGGTTTTAGGGCATTTAACCTGGGCTGTTTGGGTCCCGGGAGGGGATGGCGGTGCCGATGGTCCCGCGGTGGCCGACCCGGGAGCTGCGTGGGCTGACGGTTTGCAAAACCAGCACTGGGGAGGCTCTGGCGTTTTGTGAAGAGCAAATAAGACTTTGAAACACGGCATCATCCGTTGTAGATTCTCAAATAAAGGCTTTCAAACCATAATTTTTTTGAGAGGTAAAATGTTTCAATTGATGCTTAGTTGCAAGTTTCCTTAATGATTAATAAGCAGGATGAAAACAGCATTATACTTGACTGTGTTCTGACGCGGTAAGTGGCAATATGTCGTACCCTTAAGACAATCGCAACATAAACGGAAAACATAATGAAAAATCAACCTGTTTAAAACAGCTAATGACAACTTTGAGTGCGCTTTGCTTGTTTGGAGCTGTTCCCTTTGCAGTTGCTCTCGTACCGCGGGCGACGCGGTCTCTGGACACAACGGGGTTTATTCAAACAGCGTCTTCCTGACCGGCCCCGCTCACAACGTGCGCTGCAGCCGGAGCGCGTTGAAAATAGGAGCTTAAACATTTCGCTTGAGGATTTGAAGTTTGTGGCTGGTTTAAAAATGCATATTTGCAGTGTCAGCTGCACAGCCTGAAAGTGCCTCTGTGTTCAGGGGCTGCTGAGGACCTTTTTGCCCTGCGTCTCCTCTTTCTGCCTTTTCCTCCCGTGCCGCCTGTCCGCTCGCAGGTGGCAGAGACCCCCGCTGCCAGCAGCTGCCTCAATTCCTGCTGCAACTCGCTGCAGTATTGATGCCGCGTTGTCTTGCTGTGTTACACCTTCCTCCAGCCGCTTCCACTAACTTCTTTCACCTTTTTCTCTCCCAACTGTGTGTCAGAGTCCTGTGCATGCTGCAAGCACTTGTACTGCCTTGCAGGGAGGCACAAACCCAGGGATGTACGAACCCAGGGATGCACAAACCCAGGGATGCAGGAACCCAGGGATGCACAAATCCAGGGATGTACAATCACAGGGATGCACAAACCCAGGGATGCACGAACCCAGGGATGCACGAACCCAGGGATGTATGAACCCAGGGATGTACGAACCCAGGGATGCATGAACCCAGGGATGCACAATCCCAGGGATGCACAAACCCGGGGATGTACGAACCCGGGGATGTACGAACCCGGGGACGTACGAACCCAGGGATGCACAAACCCAGGGATGCACAATCACAGGGACGTACAAACCCAGGGATGCACGAAGCCAGGGATGCACAATCCCAGGGGATGTACCAAACCACTGGTCCAGACAGGATGGGAATGGGCATCACCTGGGAAAGGATGTGCTGGTGTGGATGGAGCTGGGCAGTCCAACTCCTGCTCTTACATCTGTCCTGAGGAAGTTTCTCTGATCGTGAATTGAAGAGCTGAAAGACACCTTGGAATGAGTCTGGGCCAAACCCCACACGTGGGCACCGGCTGTGCGGGGACAGGAGCCTGAGCCCCCGTCAGTGCCCCTTCCAGGGGAAAAGCCCCTTTTAGGCTCACACACAGAGCCACTCTTCATTATTTTGTGTCACTCGTTTCTCATTTGTTGCTATGCATATTGTGCCATTATAACAGGAAATTACATTTGCATCTTGTGTGGCACAAGCATGTTGTGAATATCATAAAAACACATATGGTCATAAATGGTTTAAAAAAAAGGCGATAAAACTGACATTTAGAAAACAGCTTTTGAAAAGAGAAAACATGTTCGTGTGGAGCTTTTGTACATCTCTTGTATGTGAAAAATTCTCTGGTCTCATTTTAGAAGCTTTTTCGTCAAACTTAGTTTTTTTCTACATATTAGTTTCGATGTTTTAGAAATGTTAGGTGGTGTTTTGAGCTCGCACATCCTCAGCTCTCACAGGCCAAGTCTGAACAGTCCCTGAGCCCCCCCGGCTGCTGAGAGCGGAATTCCCTTTGCAGCATTTGTTCCGAGCTGCACAGATTCCGTCGCCGTTTTTGGTGAAACTCCCTCATTTTGAATAACCGCTAAGGGTAGCGGGGTGAACCTGTGATGGTTTTGCATTTGCAGAAATGAGTTTTCAGCCGTTCAGCTGTAGAAGTGGGGTTTGATCGGAACCTCCCTGAACTCAGCCGGTAACCAGCTGTGGAGCCGGGAGAGGATGGGTTCACATCAGCATCGTTATATGTGGACTCTGCAACAGCAAAAGGCGGTGTATGTTAGAAGATCTTAACTTTAAACAGGAAAAATACAAGCAAAGCTAACTAGGAAGCTGTGAGGCTTTGCGGTGGTGCCGTGCTGCCTCGGCGCGGGCCGCCGTGTCCCCGGGGCTTGGCTGTGCCGTATCACCGTGTCCCTGGAGCTGCTTTTGCCATCACTCGGCTCTGGCTCTCGGTCCAACTCAGTGTCTCAGGAAGATCTCTGCTAGTCAGGGCTCTGTGCTCACAGCAGGGAATTCATTCTCATTTTCCAGGGCTGTAAACTGCAAACCTTTTATCTGTAGCCTTTAACACGATCTGTGACAAGCAGATCCGATGTTAGCATGCTATGCTATAAATCTTCCTGAAATGTTCCTTTACACAGAAATTATGGTACTGATTCATGATCCAAATGCGGATTTTCAGTGTGGGGCTTGCCAAGCCGCCATCACTCCCTTCTGCTCGGAATGATCTTGGGAACTGTCTACCCAGCAAAGGAGCCGTGGTGCAGGCAGCACCGAGCTCCTGGGTTCCCACCAGCCATGGCAGAGGTTTCCCCACCATGCAGCTGTGTCCTTTTCTGGCAAACTCTCTGGGTGAAGACACTCGAAGAAGGCTGGATTTGCCTGCTGCTCAGTGCAAAGAAGTTCAGTTTCCCTGTTTTCTATGGGCTTTGTGCAAATCGGCAGCAGGCGTCCGTCCTTCACGTGTTGGCTCTGCAGGGCACCCCGTCCCTACTCCGGTCACATCGATTGCTGTCCCCACGGGCAGGAAATATTTATTTCCACAAGCTACTCAGCTGGAGCAAGGAGTTTCTCCTGCTTCACATTGGTTTTAACCTGAGCCGTTCCAAGTTCACAGGCAGTGCCCCACATTGCTCCCCTCCTGCTTTAAGAATTACCCCCCGCATCCCTGGTCCTGCACCGGGATGAAGGATGTGATGTCCCCCACATCCCTGGTCCTGCACTGGGACGAAGGACGCGATGGCCCCCACATCCCTGCTCCTGCTCTGGGATGAAGGACGCGATGGCCCCCACATCCCTGCTCCTGCACCAGGATGAAGGACACGATGTCCCGCGCATCCCTGGCCGCACACTGGGATGAAGGACGCAATGTCCCCCACATCCGTGGTCCCGCACTAGGATGAAGGATGTGATGTCCCCCGCATCCCTGCTCCTGCACCGGGATGAAGGACGCGATGTCCACCACATCCCTGCTCCTGCACCGGGATGAAGGACGCGATGTCCACCACATCCCTGCTCCTGCACCGGGATGAAGGACGCGATGTCCACCACATCCCTGCTCCTGCACCGGGATGAAGGACGCAATGTCCCCCACATCCTTGCTCCTGCACCGGGATGAAGGATGCGATGTCCCCCACATCCTTGCTCCTGCACCAGGATGAAGGACGCGATGTCCACCACATCCCTGCTCCTGCACCAGGATGAAGGATGCGATGTCCCCCACATCCTTGCTCCTGCACCGGGATGAAGGATGTGATGTCCCCCACATCCCTGCTCCTGCACCGGGATGAAGGATGCGATGTCCCCCACATCCCTGGTCCTGCACTGGGATGAAGGATGTGATGTCCCCCACATCCCTGGTCCTGCACTGGGATGAAGGATGCGATGTCCCCTGCATCCCTGGCCTCTCACCAGTCCCTCGCTGAGCATCCATCCTGGTGCTGAGCCCCTGCCTGGGACAAACTGACGTGGCAAAGATGGAGAGTCTGCAGTTGGGTTTCTGAATCCGCAGCTAGGCACTGGCTGACAAAGCTGTGACTTGCAGAAGCACAAGGTACTAGAAAAAAGACATTTCCCTCCCCGTGCCAGCTGCCAGTGCATCGGCAGCTCCCAGCCCGGTGTAATTCTTCCCCCTAGTTTCCAGTATTGGAATAGTTGACGTTAAAGCAAGTACCCGCTGCTACCGCAGAGCCTCCCACCTCCGAGACACCCCCTGGGCCTGGCGTGCCCTCGCCAGCCAGCGTTTGAGATTTTTGGGGTAAAAACCAGCTGGCGAAGGACACGGATGGGGGCTGGGGTAGGGGCCAGCCTGGGGGAGACGCGACACACATGTCCCACACAGCTACGTGCCCACCATCAACTTCCCCGTGACTCATTTCTTCATCTGCTGAACGGAGGCAATTGTTGCGTCTCCATAAAGCAAATACAATCCGCCAACACCCACAAATTTGCCTCCTCCCCATCGCCCACCTCCCGCTCCTCTCCTTTCCTCGTGGTGCGACTCAGCCGGACACCCTCCATCCCTGCAATGTCCCCAAAATCAGAGCGTCCCTGCAACGTCCCCAAGATCAGAGCGTCCCTGCAACATCCCCAAAATCAGAGCATCCTTGCAATGTCCCTAAAATCAGAGCGTCCCTGCAACATCCCCAAGATCAGAGCATCCCTGCAACATCCCCCAAATCAGCGCATCCTTCAGCAGCTGCGGCTGGAGCTGGGGCAGGAGGAGGAGGAGGAGGAGGAAGGGCTGAGAGAGCCCCAGGGTAAAACACAGGGTCACTGCCGCCCAGGAAAACAAACCGGCTGCAGCACACGAACCGGATGCGAGGCAGAGCTGCCCCACTTTCAGGCTTCCGCAGCAAAGCCGCGATCAGGATTAACATTCCGATATTGATGAGAGGTGCCGCTCAGAGCCGGCAAGGCCAGCCCTGCCTCCCTCTCTGCGCCGCGTCTGTGCCACCGTCGGCAGCCTTCAGTCTGGTTCCCGATTCCACATTCTCTTTTAATATGAATCGGAACATTTTGTACTTCCTGAATTTAGCTAGGTGTCATATTTGTTGCTGAGCACCCGTAATTTTTGGAAGAGTGTTTGTACTGAAAATGGAAACCTGTCATTTCCTTGCAACTCCCTTCTACATTTAATTACATCAGCTATTGTATCCGAATGTTTCACATCTCCTCTGTTAAATTATGATAATGTTGCTCAGATTAAAACTAACATGCATATCAAAAATTCTATAACCACATACAATTTTCCTCATTCTTTCTAAAATTTCAGCAGGCACTGATCTCTCAGTGGAGTTGTATCTTCCATCATAATAAACCATCAAAAATAGAGAGTTGAATATTAAGTCCCCATTTTAGCAAATCATCTTTATTCTCCCTCTTCCGAGAAATCCAGGGAGGGGAAGCAGGTATTTTGGAGGCAGGTGGCCGGTGTGTGAAGACGGGCGTGCTCTGCGCTGTGCTCTGCGCTGTGCTCTGCGCTGTGCTCCGTGCTGACGCGTCCTGACAGCACTGAGCTGGGGAAAAGGTCCGCGAATATTTGCTCACATCGTTCCTGAACAAAACCTCCAAGCTACGAGTGTCCCCAGACGTTGTGGCACAAGAAGCAGCTCTCAGTTCCAGCGCGGTGCCGGCCGGGTGGCTCAGCCGGTGGTGTTTGCTCCCAGGTGGGATGCTGTAGGTACCCCCGGCCCCGCGGGTGTGCAGCCCCGTCCTTGCTCTGCACACTCGCTCTCCACCCTGCCCTCAGTGTTTTTTAAGCCTGACTAAATCCAGCCCTGCGCCTAAAGCCAAACATGCAGCAAGACGCCTCCATGCGAAGCCACGCGCTGCAGAACGTGCCCGAAATCCAGCGGTAGCACCTCTGGAGAGGCGGGAGAACACAGAGGTTACTGGGAAGGTGGCGCTGGCAGGATGCGCACAGGGCATAGCACGGTCAGACAGCCGGGGCAGGGCCACAGGGACACCGTGCAGCAGGACCGGGGGCTGATCGTGTCCCTTGGAAGGCATCTGTCCTCTCCTGTATTCATAGCATTTGTATCTTTTAAATAACAAGTGCAGTAATCAACTTAGGTAAGTGAACTGATCCCGTTTTGTTTCTCAGATGCCCTGGGAGTTGGATCTGGAACACAGATCCAGCAGCGCTGGTCTCCGCCGGTGCGCCGAGCGCCCTGTCCCCGCTGCACAGACACATCCATTTTTAAAAACGGGCCTTCTGTGCTCTTTCTTTTTTCAGCTGTGTCACTCTAAACTAAGTGAAAGATGTTCTCGGTTTAGTGGGATTAAAAACCAAAGTACGGCAGAAGTATTCTGGCAGCCAGGGCGGCGTTTCTCTAAAATGCTCTGCCACAGGCACATCTGAAATTAAACGAGGATTTAATAGCCGCCAAACTCGGGAAATGGCTCTGCAAACTGCCCTGCGCAGCCACCCCAAAGCCCGTCGGTTTTGCGGTGTTGCGGATGGCCTGAGAGAAGCGGGTCCCCAGGGGCACAGGGTGATGTGGCGGGGACGGGGATGCGGTGGCGTGGGGTGGCGTGGGGACGGTCCCTTCCGAGCGGAGCAGGAGGGGACGGGGCCGCGCTGCCCTGGAGCTGCTGCTCGCGTGACGGCGCTGGCGCGCTGGTGGCTGCTCCTGCTGCTCGCGAGCAAAGTCTCTCAATTGCCCTTCCAGGATTTGAAATTGGAGTCAGAAAAACAGAAATGGGATGAAAATGAGACGAGAGAAAACAAAACAAGAGAACTAGTGCTTTGGAAGCCTGTTCAAGGCTATAACCTCCTGTGACGTTTGTGCTAGAGAATAAATGCGTGCTCCGTTCCAGGCGCGGGGCAGCAGGGAGGGAATGTCCCTGGTGTGGGGACCTGCTGATGTGCCGGGTGATGGGGACAAGACACGGAGCCGAGGTCCCCGGGTTACCTCATGCTAGTGCAAGATTATCATGTTTTCATTGAGGACCACAAATTCCTGTTGTGTTTCGCTTTGGTTTGTTCTTTTCCAGAGGAGCACTGTTTTCACATGGTGTCTCAGGAACCTCGGGACATCTGCACCGTAGCTCTTTCCCTGGGAGCTGCCAAAGCTCTTCTCATCTTATTGATTGTTTAAGGCCAGAAAGAAAACGGGTAGTGAGGCTCGTGCTGGCCACCATTGGCCGTGTTGTGGCGAGGAGGCCGCGGTGGAAGCGCGTTGGCGGCCCTTTGGGGAGCGGAGGGAGCCGGTGCTGACAACGCTCCTTCAGACGCAGAATGAGCCCATTGAGAACACCGAGTGCCTTGGAAGAGTTCCGAGCTCAGAAACAGGCGCATGTTGCGGTTGAGTCACGAGTTGGCACAAGTGACACCAGCACATTTTTTGGTTTTTAAGTGTACTTTTCTTTTGCAGATTGAGAGACAAGGGACCATTATCATCCTTTAATTTAATCGCAGCCCCGGAATAGCTGCATCCAGCACAGTCCTGCTGCCGAGCTGCAGCAGCTCTTGCAGAGGATATTTGTCTTGATTTTCAGACCCGAAGGGACAGGCTTTCTGTTCTGGCTCTTACTGGATGCTTCCAATGGCTAAATTCTCATCCTTGCTGAAAATTTGTACCAAAACCTGCTTATCTCTAGCCCGAAATGATTTGGCTGTAATTCCCACTGTGGATCTCAGGACCTTCCTGCCTGTAGGATTAAGAGGTCCGTTCCAATCTATTCTTTGGCAGGTATGTTAAAGCCTCCGGTTGCTCAGACCTTTTCATGTCCTCTTCATAAGGTTTTCCTGGTGAAATTTAGCTGTGAATGAGCAGCGTCAGAGGAAGGGCTTGTGTGCCTCAGAGCCGGTCTGCTTTTTGGCGCCTGTGAGGGATATTACCTCTCCTTGCCTATATGATTTCCAATGCCTCGGACAAGTTGCATTTTTAGTAGAAAAACGTGCTTTATTTGCGAAGGATGCGAAACCACGCCATTTTTGAGCAGGAGCTGTAAAAAGAAGCAAAGGAGAAGGAACGTGGTTTTGCTTTTTTCCTTTATATCTGTATCTTACCCATAGTTAATATTCAACCCTGTGGCCGAATAAATCCTTGCACTAACATCTTACCCTGCGCAGGGCAGGACAGGAACTGAGGTTGTATCAGCACGTTCACTCTTTGGCCATTTTCAGGTGGTCAGAATTCCCCCGACAGCCCAAGGGTCCGGTGGCACAAGCGGTGTCCCCAGGGTGGACGCAGCCCCCATGTCACCACTGCCACTGATGCCGGGCTCAGGGGAATTGAAACCCATCCTTACTCAGGTGTATCGTCTGGAGCCTGGACTACATGGCTTTTGAAGGTCCCTTCCAACCCAAACTATTCTGTGATTCTATGGACCAGACAGGAGGAAAAAAGGCTTCACTTGAAGCACCCTGGGCATGCCTGCGTGGTTGGGGTTCCTGCACCCTATAGCCCTGCGTGGTTGTGGTTCCTGCACCCCATGGAGAAGTGCCGATGGGATCAGGCACAGATGGGAGACACAGAGCTGTCGTAATTAGCCTGGGTTTGAAAATGTTATAATTGGGATGGTAAACAAGTTCACAAGGACCCTATTGAGGCAAAGGGATTGCCATGGAAACAGCGGAAAAGTCTGGGAAGGAGGAAGGGATGGAGGGGCGGGGGCAGCGGGAGGGAAGGTGCCGTGGGTGCTCGGGGCCGCGCTCCTGGCTCCGGTCCCTGTGGCCATGGGACACCGGGGGTGAGGGGACACGGGCTCTGCCCCGGCGTGTCACCCAGCCTGCGCTCCAGAGGGACCCCCTGATCCCAGCCTTGAGCTTTCTTAGGCTAAGCACACAGGAGTGACACCAGTCTGCAGGTGAATCAGAGAATCATAGAATGCCAGGTTTCAGGGACCGCAAGGATCCTCCGGTCCAGCCTGTCTTGGCACAAGCCCGGCCCAGCCAAGCTGAATCCCAAACGTGTCCAGCGCTGGGGAACCCACCACTGCCTGGGGAGATTATTCAAGGGCTGATTGTTCTCATGGGAAAAGATTTTGCTCTGTGTCCAGTAACTTGTACCCATCGCCCTCAGCTTTTCCACAGACTCCTTTACCACAAGTAAAAAGCTCTGTGATAACACTAAGCTTAGCAAGCTCTTATTTACTCCAAAATAGCATTTTTAAAACCCCTTTTTTTGTTAATCAGCTATTTATCTTTAATAGGGTAATACTTTTCATTCCAAGACAAATGCGGCGATTTTCCTCACCATAGTAAAACAATAAAATTAGTTTATAGGCAAAAAGAAATGTTAAGGGCCCGGTGGCGCTGAAAGCCCATTAACAAATCTTTTTTAAGTGGCAGACTTGCAGCGTGAGTAAATGGACAGAAGAAGGAGTTGTACGTCTTCAAATCATCAGGAGCTGAATTTGGTGATCAGTTTATGGAGTTGGGGTGAACTTGTGCGAAGACTTGGGCTTTCTGCCTTTTGTGGCTAAAATGAAAACCAAACCGCAGTTTTGTTCTCTGGGGTTATTTTAGACAGCAAAGGGTGGTTGGGAAGGAGCCTCCTCATGGCTTTCATCAAGCGAAATAAATAGATAAGCAAGGCAGGTGTTACAGTGACAGTAAAGCTCTGCTGCACAGGGCAGCACTGACACGTAATTCCGTAATGTATCAGAACTGCAATATAATATATGGCTGCTGGGTGCACTAAGGGTCATTGAAATGGAGCTGGAGAGAAAACCAGCTTTTTAGTGGTATTTTGTCCCGTCATGTATTTAAATACATCCTCAATGGCACTTCTGCTACTCCCGTGGAATATAGTTCCACAATCCGATATACCCGTCTGAACCTTTTTGAGAGCAAATCTAATCGTTCCATTAAAAGTTTATAGTAACAATGCAACAAAGAAGGAGGATGAGGATGTGAAACTGAGCGCATTCCTGACCTGAAACAAGTTTTAGGAAGTCCCTGAAGCCTTGAAGAAGTGTCTGAACGGTGTGTTTGTGGGGGTGGTCTGGAGGAAGGGAAGGACGAGCGCTGCCCTCGCTGCCGAGCGCCCCCCGCGCTGCCCTGGGACGAGGGAAGAGGCCCTTCCGCCACATCCGCGTTCACCCTGGAAACACACGCACTTGAATTCGGCAGGGCTGGGCTTTTCCAAAAGTGCAGAGCGAACACATGTGGGCGCATTGCTATTGAGCGGAGGACCGCAAGCCCAGATTTTTCCATCACTATCGCAACTGCGCGGCAGCACCATTTATCATTTTTCCAGTTGCTGCGTTCTGTTCCAATCGCAGCGAATTGCTGGGAAGGATCTTTGATAATAACTAGCCACTCAGACCTAGGAGACTTCATTTATTATGGCATAATATACACATTACCTAACTTGTGTTGGACCATATGGAGAGCTCTCTGTTGAATTTGGCGGAGTTACTGGGGTGAAACAAGGATGAATTTTGTTCCTCATCCTCTTCAATTATGCCATAGATTGGATCACGCGGCGAACTCCAGCAGATCATCTGGGCACAGCAATCAGCCCCCAGGACCACAGCGCTGATCGGGCCGTGCCAAGACACACGGCGCTCAGCACTGGAGCACCGCGGGGAGCGCGAGCAGCACCGGTCCCCGCGGCAAACCAGCCGGGCTTGGCGCGCTCCTAAAGCCGGGCTTAACGCTCCCCTAAAGCCAGGCTCAACGCTCCCCTAAAGCCGGGCTCTTCTCCGCAACGGGAGCTGCCGTCTCAGCCTGTCCCTGGAAGGCAGACAAAGGCTCTGGGGAGATCGCGCTCCTCTCCGAGCGTGGGGGGCAGGTGGACGATAAGATCAGAACTCCAGTAAAGCGAGGTCAGCTCAGTCCTGCATTGGAGCTGCGGGGAATGGAGCTGCAAAGCTCAGCTCTGCAGGGATAAACCCTGTGATGACACAGGGTAAATCAGCTCTGCGGATATCCCATCTCTGCCTTTGCGCATACGCATGTACATTCTTTCATTTCCCTACAAATATATGTACACGTGTCCCTGTACATACCCACATACGTATATGTGGTGGGATATAGGCAAAAGAACTTGTATCAGACTGATTTCTTGTGGATCTTGCAGATTGCCAGCACTAACCGGGGAAGCTCAGAAACCCGGTCTTACCTGCTGCCCTTAATTCCCACAGAGCTGAATCATTTAAAGTGGTGCCAAGATGCCCAGCGCCACCCAGGACTGAGCCCCGCTGGTCCCAGTGCCCGGATACTGGGTGCCACATTTACCCCCGCACTGCTGCGCTTCTATTTACCCCCAAATCTCCCTGATAAATAGACTCTGTTTAACTAAAATCCCCTTTTTGGTATAGAAGGACTAATAGAACATGACATTTATTATTCAAAAGAGGTGGCAAACGAATCAAGACATTGATTCAATGTGAATAGGCAGAATATGATCCCCCGCTCCTGCCTCGGTGCCGCTCTCTCTCTCAGACATAAATAATAAAACGGTTCCCATTCCCATTCCATTATCGCTAATAATGAGTTATGGGTAAAGCCTACCATGTCCCTTGAAAAAGGCAAGATATAGCTATGCTCATGGTTGATTATTAGAGGATAAAATAAAAAGATTGATGCCCAAAAAAAAGTCCAATTAGTGTTAGTCTATTGGAGAGGAAGCTGAGCATGCTGCTCTAGCACTGCCAAATGAAATTAAGGCCCAATTATTGATAAATGAAGAGTGGTTTGTGCTGGAGTCTGGCCTGGAGTCGAGGAAATACATCTGTCATTTGGCCTGCACAGGAGTCATTCATGTGTGACATAGCATCCTGTGCATTTATCATGCATCTGTAGATTTTTGTTTTAATTCAGTTAGCTGTCTAACTAGATTCGGCGCTGGGTGCCTCGCGTGCGGGCGGAATTTGGACTGACAGATGCAATTCGAGTCTGAAATGGTGTGTGACACAACTAGCTAGCCTGCATATTAATTATTATTGAAACCATTGTGGCCGAAGCCTGCGCACTAATTGTCTATTATATTTTGTTATCTGCTTTTGTGGCTTTTGCGTTTACCAGTCGCCCGGTGGCTGCGGGGCAGGCGGGAGACAAACAGCTCCACGGGCCATTGTTGTCAGCGCCCTCGCCGCTGCCACGCAAATTGGAAGCGGAGGTGTTAGGAAGATGCGATGAAAGTGCCTCATTTTCCCGTTCCGTAAAGACTGCAAGTGCTAAGAATGAGATAAGTGGGGTCAGGAGCTGGGCGGGGGGATCCGCTCTTCGTAAAACTGAACTTGCTGAAATAGTTTATTAGTTCCATTGTCAAATGCAAATGGAAAACAAACATTTGTTAAGATGATAAAATTGCAGCGCCGGTGAGATATTTCTGATGGCGGTTCGGTGCAGTCGCCTGTGAGGCTTATTTATCCCTCCGCACTAAAGTTTGATTTAAAGTTCATGTAATTTCATCACCGTATTGTGGGGAGAGCTGAAAATGAATGTCACCTCCAAGCACAGAGAGCTAATGGAGTTTCTCAGAAGTTCCAAGAGCGCATTAAGCAAGGAGGAGACCAAACCGCCTGCTCTGTGCTTTTCCCTTTGCCACCGCGTTCCCACTCTTTTCCCTTTCTCCTGCCTGCGTGGATTAAGCCAACACGACCTCCACGTGCCCAGCGCTCCTGCAGGGGCCGGGGGAGTTGTGTGTGCAGACTGACAGCTGGCACCAGGCTGCTCGCTGTCACAGGCACCCATGGGAGCCCTGGGGAGCTGCTCCTTGCCGTGTGTCCCTGCGTGCCTCTGCAAGGGACACCATGGCACTGGCGGCTGCTTCACCTGTGCCTCACCAACCCACCCACTGTCCCTCCAGTACAGGATGCATTTCAGACATTGAAAATAAGTGGAATATAATCCCACTTCATCATCCTACCTCGCTTCGGGGCACCACCATGAGCCAGCTGCATGTGCAGATGCGTTGGGCGGTCGTGGGGGTGACACCGGTGGGAGGTGGCGGACGGTGACAGCCCTGCTCCCCATCACCTCCTGCAGCAGCACAGGACGGTCTGTATTGATCTTGTATTGATTTGAATGCTCAGGCAGTGTTTGACACCCGGGGGTGTGAGGATGGAGCAGAACCCATTGGGACACTGTGGATGAGCCCGGCTGACCTGTGTCCCCTGCGTGCTGCTGTGTCCCCTGCATGCAGCTGTGTCCCCTGCGTGCTGCTGTGTCCCCTGCATGCAGCTGTGTCCCCTGCATGCTGCTGTGTCCCCTGCGTGCTGCTGTGTCCCCTGCATGCAGCTGTGTCCCCTGCGTGCTGCTGTGTCCCCTGCGTGCTGCTGTGTCCCCTGCATGCAGCTGTGTCCCCTGCGTGCTGCTGTGTCCCCTGCGTGCTGCTGTGTCCCCTGCATGCAGCTGTGTCCCCTGCATGCTGCTGTGTCCCCTGCATGCAGCTGTGTCCCCTGCATGCTGCTGTGTCCCCTGCATGCAGCTGTGTCCCCTGCGTGCTGCTTTGTCCCCTGCATGCAGCTGTGTCCCCTGCGTGCTGCTGTGTCCCCTGCGTGCTGCTGTGTCCCCTGCATGCAGCTGTGTCCCCTGCGTGCTGCTGTGTCCCCTGCATGCTGCTGTGTCCCCTGCATGCAGCTGTGTCCCCTGCGTGCTGCTGTGTCCCCTGCATGCGGCTGTGTCCCCTGCATGCTGCTGTGTCCCCCGCGTGCTGCTGTGTCCCCTGCATGCTGCTGTGTCCCCTGCGTGCTGCTGTGTTCCCTGTGTGCTGCTGTGTCCCCCGCATGCTGCTGTGTCCCCTGCATGCAGCTGTGTCCCCTGCGTGCTGCTGTGTCCCCTGCATGCGGCTGTGTCCCCTGCATGCTGCTGTGTCCCCCGCGTGCTGCTGTGTCCCCTGCATGCTGCTGTGTCCCCTGCGTGCTGCTGTGTTCCCTGTGTGCTGCTGTGTCCCCTGCATGCTGCTGTGTCCCCTGCGTGCTGCTGTGTTCCCTGTGTGCTGCTGTGTCCCCCACATGCTGCTGTGTCCCCTGCGTGCGGCTCCACCTGCGCCGTCACCCTCCGCCATGCACAGAAAAGCCATTTTTGCTGCCAACAACAGTTCCATGTTTACAAAAGAATATGCAAAGCAGCACTAAGTAGAGAATGACATTTTCCCCCTCACAAAGAGACAGATTTCCTTGCGCTGGCATGCTGCACAGCTCCATCCAGATCACGTCACCGGCACTGAGTGCTGGGGCCGGTTTGGCACAGCCAAAAAGCAGGGGCAGGGACACGGGCACCGCTTCTCGCAGCCCCGGGGTGACCCTCCTGCAGGACGTCCTTCCCACCTCTCCCCACAGAAACCGGCCAGGTTAATTGGCACAGGTAAAATCCCCATGGGGTATCAATACTCCACGGAGAGTTCTATTCTAGCTTAGTTTTCATCCCTGATTTATTTGAACACCCCAGGTTTATCCCGCAGGGAATCAAATAGATGGGGGTCTTTCCCTTGCTGGCACAGACACACATTTCAACGTATGGATGCAATGCGCTTTCACTGGAGCTGCAGAAACGACTTTATTACACAAAGCAAGCCGGAAAGCCTCCTTTGCTGCGAAGTTCACCTTTTAGTGGGCTGGTTCATTTTGTTCTCCTTTGTTTATCTCACCTTTGGGCGCAGCTCGGTGCGGTTGGCGGCAGTGCCGGGCGCTGGGAGCGGGTCACGGAGGTGCCACCCGAAGGCAGCTGTCACCGCTGGGTACCGAACCGACCCCGCTTTAGAAACGCGCGGTGTTACCGTCACAGCGCCAGCCTTCGGTTTGGCCCGTTTGGATGGAAACGCAGCTCCGCGGGTTGAGGAGACGGCTGCCGCAGTGTGGCCGAGCTGCCTTTTGAAGGCACCTCGTGCACAACGTGGGATGAAAACAGGAAAACGTTTCTTCTTCGAAAAAAAAAGGCACATCGATAAAACTGTTCCTTAAAAACACAAAATACAACAACCCACCCAAGGAAAATAAACCCGGGCAAGCCGAACTGCAGAGGCACAACAATAGCTGCAGGGCTGAGAGCTTGTAAAGAAAGCCTGTGCCCAGAGTCGAGTTTTACAGTGAGTTTTAAACCACTTTAAAATGTCAAGTTTGGTTTTTGACGTGGTTACGTTTACCTCATAAAAATAAAGTGATTTGAAGAGCCTTTGGGGCCCTGGAACAGCTCCCGCTCTCGCTATATAGACCGTGCTTCTCGTGTTGGTTTAAGCTGCTTATTGCCTTTTATGATACTCTGGTTATTAGGTTAGATCAGCAGCACTTCCATTAAAAACCTCTATTGATCATATGCAATACCTGCATGGTCGGCAGCTTTTATGTGAAGAGGATAAATGATATACTTGTTTCTAACCGTTAAACTGGAGGGTTATCAAGGGACTGAATAACTGCCCTTAATATAGCAATTATTTTTGCAGGTACAGTACTTGGTAATGCTTAAGCATAATTACCTAGTAATCTGGTCTTTACTACGTAACTGCAAAGCGTAATATTTGCACCCTGTAAAATAAAACAGCCATTTTAAAATATTTAATACTTTCTGGCTTTCTTTTGTGTTTTCCCCACAAAACCGCGCTGCTGGGTGTCCCCGGACCCCTGGACCCCCGCATGGGACAGGGCTGAGCGGTGGGCAGAGCCGGTGATGCCGGTGTCCCGGTGATGCTGGGGCTGGTGTCCCAGTGATGCCGGTGTCCTGGTGATGCTGGGGCCGGTGTCCTGGTGATGCTGGTGTCCTGGTGATGCCGGCATTTTGGTGATGCCAGTGTCCTGGTGATGCCGGTGTCCCAGTGATGCTGGTGTCCTGGTGACGCCGGGGCCGGTGTCCTGGTGATGCTGCTGTCCCGGTGATGCTGGTGTCCTGGTGATGCCGGAGTTCTGGTGATGCCGGTGTCCTGGTGACGCTGGTGTCCTGGTGATGCTGGTGTCCCGGTGATGCCAGGACCAGTGTCCCAGTGATGCCAGTGTCCCGGTGATGCTAGTGTCCCAGTGATGCCGGTGTCCTGGTGATACCGGGGCTGGTGTCCCAGTGATGCCAGTGTCCTGGTGATACTGGTGTCCCAGTGATGCCGGTGTTCTGGCGATGCCAATGTCCTGGTGATGTTGGTGTCCTGGTGATGCTGGGGCTGGTGTCCCAGTGATACCAGTGTCCTGGTGATGCTGGTGTCCCAGTGATGCCGGTGTCCTGGTGATGCCGGTGTCCTGGTGATGTTGGTGTCTTGGTGATCCTGGTGTGCCAGTGATGCCGGCATTCTGGTGATGCCGGTGTCCTGGTGATGCTGGTGTCCTGGTGATGCTGGTGTCCGGCTGATGCCAGCGTTCTGGTGATGCCAGTGTCCTGATGATGCTGGGACTGGTGTCCTGGTGATGCCGGTGTCCCGGTGATGCCAGTGTCCCGGTGATGCCAGGGCCAGTGTCCCAGTGATGCCGGTGTCCCGGTGATGCCGGTGTCCCAGTGATGCCGGTGTCCCGGTGATGCCGGTGTCCCGGTGATGCCGGGGCTGGTGTCCCAGTGCCAGGAGCGGTGCCGCCAGTCCCCAGCAAAGCCAATGTGGGTATGTTGATGCCTGGCGCCCCGGAGCTCCCGCAGCCCGGGGATGCTCCGCAGCCCGGGGTTGCTGAGCCGCTGTAATGTGTTATGACACAGATCAGCTGCCGTTCCCCAGTCTCAAAGGAAACCTTGAGGAATCGCATTCCTTTGACTGTATTAAATTATCTGCAACTGTTGTCCTTTAAACACAAACTCAAGGCCCTTTCGCTGGAGCATTAAGCATGGATGGCAGGGAGGGTGAAATCTCTTTAAAGCTATTGTTTCTTTGGCTATTTGGTTTACCTTTAGTTTTATAACAAAGTAAAGTAATAAATGAAGGGTTAGGAGAATTGTTACTATAGCAATCCCCATGGTAACATAAAAAATACCACAAACACTCATCTTCAGACTGGAGCTCCTGGGAGAGCAGGACTCGCAGTGAAACGCAGGGATGGCTCTGCCTGTCGGCCACACGAAATCCCCCAAAATCTCAAATTACGCTCAGGAAAAGTTAATGCTGTTAAATAAACATAGTATCTTGAATCTTCACTGTTTTCTTGCAAAATCCCAGTGAGCACATTGCTTTAGAAAGTGTTTCTGATCTGAACCCAAGTTTGCAAGGGGGATGCTTCTGTTCGTTGTCCGCGGGTCCCCTGGGTGTTGGCACAGCCCCGGTGGTGGCACAGCTCGGCCGTCACCAGCACAGGGCATTGCACCCGCACTGCACTCGCATTTCCCCCCGTCTCCTCACGTCTCTGCGAAAGGAGCAGATTCGGGAGCTATTCCACTCGCACCACGCGTCACCCGTGGAAAGGTGGAGGAGTCACTAACAGTCAGCCCAAGGGATGAAATAAAGACACCTGTTGAAGGAGCGCTCAGAGTCATTAATGAAAATAGTTATTCTGGGTTAAATCCTGATATTTTCCTTTAAAAGTAATGTTCTTGCTCTAGGAGAACTGCCCAAAGAATTGCAAGTGCGAGGTGTCGCTCCCGATGGCCCAAGCGCACTCGAGCTGCTCCCCCAGGGTCGAGCTCCCCAAAAAGAGCAGCAAAATCATGCAGCATCTCCCCGTTTTCCCTGCGGAAAAGCTGAGGCCCTTCAACAGGGATTTGAACTTGGGACGCCAAGTGAATGGTGAGTGGGAAGAATCAAATGAGCGCTGGTGATCCCGCGCACAGAAACAAATAGGAAGGCAGGGGCGAGGGCCGGGTCGCTGCTGGGCTCTGCAGTTGGGCTGGACCGCAGCCACGCTCCGAGCCTCAGCATCCGTCCGGGGATAGATCTGGCTCTTCGGCAGGGCTGACAATTAGGCCGTACAGTTAATATTTTTACAGCTGTTTTATTAATAACACATACAGAGCATCCAGCCAGGATTTGTTGGAGACACCTCAGGAAAATGACTGATGTAAATAACAGATGGATGCGGAATATTCTTACAAACAGGCATAAAGATATTCCCATCTTGTTTAGAAGGAATTTAAATAGACAGATTGCAGATAAACAGGCAAACTGAAAAGAGGAGGCAGTGGGAATGGGAACTGATAAAAGCCAACGGCGATGTGGGGTCTTCGAAGCGGGGGGACGCTGCCAGCACCCAGAACCTGAGGTTGTGGCCCCCCCAGCTCTTGCAGGTCGGGCTCACCCACAGCTCCCCAGCCTGGAAATGCGGAGGACGGGGATCATTTCAACATCCTTGCAATGGGTTTGCCTTTAAATTTTAACCCCGCTGTTACATGGGTTTACATCTACAAATCTCTTTGAATTTTTGTGCGCAGTGATAAAAGAGAGAAGGGAGCGGTGGGTATAATGCAGCGGAGCTTTTGAAGCAACGCCCAGCCAAAGGTGCTGTAACAGCCATTTATAGGGGCCACGGTCTTATATACATAGATATCTATAGTGTGTGTGTCTGGGTATAGGTATGTGCACGGATATAGTGCATTTATAAACGTACATGCACTAACTGGAGCAGGAACGCTTGCGGCTGGAACACGTGTCCTTGTGGGGCCAGAGCAGCTTGGAGGGGACGCGGGGAGTGAGGGTCCCTATGGTCACCCCGACAAAGCCACCCCGAGGCTGCTGCTCCAGCTTTCCTTTCATAAGCAAACTGCCGCCAGCCTCGACCCAAAACGGGCACATTTGTGGCCAAACCGCGCAAAGCCCGATCTGCCTGGGCAGTGAGCGCCGCCCCCTCAGGCACAGCCGGGAGCTCCGCACCTGCGCACGGGTTCGCTCCGGATAGCGCCCTTCTGGTGCAAAGAGCCGCCACGCATCGCGTGTGCGGCACGAGCTGCTCAGCACCGCCCGTGTGCGATACACCGCTGCTTTGTGCGGAATCGGTAGAGCAAAATAAACTGGCGTCCGTCATACGGATGCGCAGTTGGATTCGCGCGTTGGGGTTTTCCTGGGAGCTTTGCGAGCAGAGCCGATGGTTCACAGCTGGAACCGCCGGGCTGTCCGGAGCACGGTGCCGAGGGCAGGGTGCCCAGAGGCAGCGATGGCCCCTTCTCTTCGGTTTCCTCCCAGGTCTTTGCGAGCAGAGCGTTTTCTCAGAGACGCAGCCTGCGGAGCCCTGGGATTAGATGAGAATTTCCGCTCTTATCTCTGGATAAAGGCAGTTGGCTGGAGGGCAGCGGCTGGGAGCGTGCCTCGCTGGCCCAGCAGCAGGTAAACAACCGCTGCATGAGCTCAGCGCTCAAGAATACTGCGCTGAGCTTGGGAAACAGCCCCGCAGCCAACGAGCGCCAAAGGACGGCAGAAGGTGCAGGGCCCCGCGCTCGCCGCAGCGCACAGAGCAGCGTGTGCACAGCACATCAGTGCTACCAAACATACACGGGAAAAAGTTAAATATCGGATTTCTGCTAGGAGCTGGAAAGGGTTATAGACAAGGAATGATAATTGTTTCATTGTATTAACCTAGCATCTGACACAGGATTAAGTATTCATCCTGCCTTTGCTCTAGGTGTTTGTGGCAGTAAATGGCCTCAGCGGGGCTGCCTCCCCCGGCTGGGAGCAGGATCCCGGTTCCCCAGCGATGCTGCTGAGCTCAAGAGGGGCTCGGAGGAGCCTCCAGGCGGGGGTGACACACACGGGTCTCCCCCAGTGAAGGAATGAACCATGGCTTACCCCATTTCCTGCCTTCCAGCTGGTTTGCACTCAGATGAGTTCAGATCGAAATGCTAGCATGCCTTGCTCTTCAGTGAAGGTATAGATGGCATATATGGTATGTATCAATAGCTGTGCCCGCAGCGCTGGAGCCGGGTTGCGCTCTGATTCTCAGTGTTGATCATTTACTCTCTGTTTCATGTTCTCCCCATGAAAGCCATGGTAATATTCCCATGATCCAGACTAAACCAGAGAGGAACAGCGCGGCACAGCAGATGCAGGGGGCATCCTCGTGTCCTGACAGGCCGTGTACTGACACTACGGCCCTGGTAGTACCGTGATTCTACATTAATGGGATGCTAAATAGAATCATCGAATCATAGAATCATTTTGGTTGGAAGAGACCCTCGTTAAGTCCAACCGTTAACCTGTGTATATATAAAAACGTCTGCGGGAATGCTGTCTGGGCAGCGTGGTGATCGCTCTTTCCTAAAGCCATGAGGATGAATTAATTGCTCTGGACTCCCTGAGTCATGATGAGCGATCCCATCATGATCTTTCATTAGGCTTTATCTATATAACCACCCCCCACACACAGGTGTATAAATATGTATTTATGTAAACACGTACTGAATATTGGTATAAATGCGGTGGAATTCTCTCTTATTGTCTTAAGCTGTCACTAATGCAGCAGCCGGGCTGCACAGGGCACAGGAGGGGTCCCACCTAATGCCCGTGGTACTGTTGATCTCGATTTACGCTGCTTCCAGCATCCTGAAACTCGCAGGTATGCACGTAGCACGTTCTCACCCCAGCACGCATTCAGCAGAGAAACATCGCTCTGAATAGCGGTGAAGTCGGCAGCGTATGGAAAAAATACGAAAAGCAAACATATTCAGGAGTTCTAAAAATCAAACTGTGATAAATATCAGCATAACAAGCCTGGGCTGGGAACACACCGTCCTCCCAGAGGAGACCGTCTGACTATCAGTGCCTTTGGGAAGGCGCTTTCTCCAGGGCTCTGCACCGAGCGCAGGGGAAGATAAACACCAGCGCCTTTTCCAGCCTGCGCGTCTCCAGGCATCTAAATTAAGAGATGGTGTTATCAGTGATAAAAGTTCGTTCGGGGTGCATTTCAGTTGCTTCGGAGGTTTTTAAGGAGAAGAATAAACAAACAGCAATTAGCACCATATTGAACATCGCTGACATTTTGCGCAGCCTATTTCTGTCGCTGGTGGGGGCAGATCTGCTCTGGCGACTCGCTGCGTCTCGGCACAGCTGCCTGGCGACGCCCCCGTGATGGAGACGGCAGCTCCATCACGGGACAGAGGGGCTCGCACCCCTCCTGGGCCTGGGCCAGCTCCAACCAGAGCTTCCCTGGTGGTCCACGGTGGAAAACCCTCTGGTTCTGGTGCTGTGGCTGGACAGAGCTGGCCCAGCGCCGCGTTGCACCAGCACCCCGAGGCTCCACCATCCATCCTGGTGGCCACTCCTGCGCTGGTGGCCGGCCAGATCAGAACATGATACGCTGGCAATGTAATTCGATTGTGTTAACTCTAACTAACACCACACAACTTCCCGACGCTCGCGGAAGCCCCTTGCCGGGGATGGGCCGCTCGCCGCAGCAGCCATCGCTCCGTTAGCGGGGTGATCGGGAATCGCAGCGGAGATAAAGGAGAAGAACCAGAGGCAGATAGCGTATTGTGCTTAGCTTACTGATGTGCTGAGCTCTACAGTACAGACGTCTTAACACATAAATTTAACAATTATTATTGTGTTGCCCTTTTCCAAGAAAGGGTAAAGGAGATTTGTAGGAGCACTTAACACATGTAAATCCCCACCTCTTTAAACCAAAGCAGTGTGTTAAATGGGTCCATAAATATCATAAGTATTCTGTCCTTTTAGAAATCATACCTTTTTTTTTTCTCCTTTCTGTGCAATTAAACCTGTGCCTTATTATAACACAACTCTTGGGAACCAGACATTTAAAATACTCTAAACAGGTGTTTATTGAGACAGACAACGATCTTCGTTGGGTTAAACCTAAGTTGAAGTCAAAGGCACGAGGCAGCATACGCAACACGCGGCCCTGAGTCACGATTGGGCTCTCGCTTTGCCGAAAATGAGCTCGCGGCTCGTTCAGCCGCATCTCCCACCGCACGCAGGGCTGCGGTGTTCACCTGGGGCTCCTCTCTTTGCGGGGGGGATCTGCCCATTTCTGCGCTGGAGAAGCCCCCACGGGCCATGTCCTCGCCGTGCACCGCACCGCGTTTCTCTAACTGTTCCTTGCACGCCTTCAACACGTATTATGATTGAAAAGTGCCTAATGTATAATTGATATGTTATGCTTATCACACAAAGCCCCAGTTGTAAATTAATGGGGTTGGACAGTGCTTAAATGCTGTATTTCCGAGTCAAAATGCACTCGCTGGCCTGTTCCCTCTGTGATTGCTGCCATAACTCTGCGGTGTTGCATCACTGCCAATTTAACTACACTTTACCAGTCCCGTGAACAAGGAAAAATGAAAATCACATTTGGCACTTTTAACCAGATAATTATTTTTAAGGAACTAGCAGGAGCGTTCGATACATTCTGCAGTTTTTTCCATCTGTTGGGGCTGGCGTGCAAGGCTGGCGCTCCAGGAACGGGGCAGATCTCACGAGCGAGCGTGTCCGGGTTCCTGTGCGCTGGGGCGTGCGCACGGTGTCCGTTTGCGGCACATCTGGCTGCAACGTGCGCCTCGTTAGCTACACCTGTAAATCTGGGGTCAGCGCCTGCGCCTGGAAGGGCCCAAATAACGAGCTGGTTGAACGGGGTAATGAAGGGTGCAGGTGGGGCCGCTCGGCGCGGGCAGCGCTGGGGCCGCCCGGCGTTAATCGCCGCTGAAGCCGCTACGTACAAAATGTGTTTTCTCGGCACAAAGCGCTTTGTCCAACTGCACTTGGGTAAAGTAACCAACTTTGTGTAATCCTATAATGCTCAACTTTCCTCGCTCAAGCGAACTAATCCGCGCGTTGTATAAATCAGCTTGGGTGTTTGGTTAAGGTTCAAAGCCAGCCCAAATACTTTTGATTTGGGATGAAATATCCACTTGCTTCTTTTTCCCCTTGGCACGTTCCGTGCTTGGCCAAACTGAGTAAACCCCTAACGCGACGGAGCGCAGAGCAGGAGCCGGTGAGGAGCCTTCCCAGCCCTCCAGGGCTGCTGGAAACGGGACAAGCAACGCAGGCATTTGTGGCAGTGCCACCAGGGTGTCAGGGCACCCCAGCACAGAGAGGGGAGCTCCCCGGAGACGGGGTTGCCGTGTGCCGGCGCGGTGAGGGTGCCCTGGCTGTTGGGTCCACGGCAGCAAGCGAAGCGGGGCTGGGCAGGCTGGCTTCTAGGTTTGCTTTTTCAAATAACAGGGGGAACATCTCCTGCTCAATTCTGCAGTTGCTATAGTGATTGATTAAATTAAAACAAACCAAACAAACCCAACTTGTAAATTCAAAATCCTAATTGTACTGACAACAATCTAAATGTGGTTAGAACAGTGAGTCACACTCCAGATTATGTATCTCAAATAAGGTTTTAATTTAAATTTAACAAGGCAATTATTGTACAGTATGTTAATTCAGTATCATTTGATTAACAGAAACGTGTTGCTTGAGCTTTAACACCTATGGCATTTAGTTAGATCTATATCTATTGCATTGTTAAACCTCTCGGTGCTAAGAATTAACATACAATAAGCACACATGTAAATGCACCTTTCTAGGTTTGTTAATACACCTGTTGGATATTTAGTGTATGGCAGCTGATTATTAAAAGCGTATAGAGGTCCATCAGCCATGTAGCAAATATGGGCATTGCACATATGACATATACTGCCATCTACATTTGCTTAATATGCAGTAGAGGTCCCGAACACCTCGGACAGACGTGAAGAGGAGGTGTCTTGTTCGGAACATCTCATCCGAAGTGCTCCAGGTTGTGTAAATGACCCTGTTCCCCAGCCCAGACCTCCCCGTGCTTTCCTTTGCAAAACACCAACGTTTTGCACCAAGTTGAAAACCAAACCAAAAAGTAGGGAGGCATAACGAAAACGCTCAATTCCGTACCGAGCTCCGTGCTGCAGAGCTGACTGCATGGCATTGTTTATTCATCTTCACGTCTAATCCCAGAAAAGCTTCTGTTTCTTCCTTTCTTCTTCTGTTTCTTTCGGGCCATCTGAGACACATGAGAAACGGGGCCGTTCCCTCAGAAAACCTTCCAGATAGGGCCGGTTCCGTGCGGTTTTGCGGAGTGAAGCAGCACCGGGACACAACGCCAGGTCACGTTTCCCCTGCCGAGCCCAGCCTGGAGCATTAACACATAATCATTTATTTTAAGCATGAGTTACTTTTAAACTACTAATGATTTTAAGCGATTTTGGATGGATATTTATCTATAAATAAACCGCATTTCCCTTTCAACGCACATTCCCAAGCCTGTCTATAAATGCAGTTGATCACTAGGTTCACCCTCTCCTCAGGTTCAGAGCGATGGACTTTGGGGTTTTACCCTGGGCTGCTGGGAAAAGGAAAGGCAGCCGGGAACAAGGGACTGGAAATGGGTTACGGCACCGGTGCTGGGCGCTAAACCTGTTTTCCTATGCATATAGATTACAGTTTTGTGCATAGCAAGTAAACAGATGCATAAAGATGCATTGTTTCATAAGCATTAAAAAAAACCCCCGCTGCAAATATAGTGCTTTTAATTTGTTTTTATGATTACTTGTAATTAATTAGCATCAAAAGTAAATTATCAACATAGCTAAAACCTGAAATTGTACCAACAAATGCAGGAATGGTTTTGCGGGTTTATCTTTATACCAAGGTGGAAAAGAGAAATTATCTTTTACTTTTTTAACTATGCTTAAATTAAAGTGTCAAAAGCTGGTGGCAGCGCAGCCTAAAAATGCACAAAAAGAGAAGGAATATTCTATAATTCCAAGCTGTGCAGGGAGCGTACCGTGCACATAAATATTTAAGGCAGTTCCAAGTCTGGCTCATTATTAAAGTTGGGTTTCAAAAAGAATTTTCAGAAATCATGTTTACACTTTATAGAGCAATTTATGAGGTCACTGCTCATGCAGCTCATCAAAAACCTCAACCTTCGGCTGAAAGCCGTAAAATGGAGGCATTTTGACAGGATCTGGAGACTTTTAACAAGTTGTTGCTGCTCGGCCCCGAGACACATGGGGCTGGTTGTGTTTGGTGCACCTAAACCCACCCGTGGGTCGCGGACACAGCGATGCGCCTGCCCCATCCACCTGCCCCATCCGCCTGCCCTGATGTTTGTGGCCCCATCCTGTGGTCCTGCCAAACGGTTTGCACGGTCTGCGGGATGAAGGACACAGGGAGGGACGAGCGGCTGCGGTGGGCTGGTCCGGCTCATCTCCAGCCACCAAAACTGGACAACCGGGACGGGAGAGGACAGACAAATGAACAGCAACTCGGAGGGAGCTGGCATTGCTTGCCTGCATTGATTGAGTCCAATGCAGTTCTGGTCATGTCGTGCACCATGGAAGAAGCACGGGGTCCACCGTCCATCGAGGGAAAACTCTGACATGCCATGTCGCCAACCTCCTTGGAGACAAAGCAGGGTCTGTGCAGGGAAACACTAAATCCAGGCTTTCGTTAAATCACTATATAAAGCCAGTTCTGCTGGAAGAGGCACCCGAGCGCAGGGTGATGGGGTGCAGAGGCCTCTTCTCAGCACCCATCCCTGCCAAGGGAACCGCTGACTGCCGTGGGCTGTCCCGTGGTTTTCAGTCGGGGATTATATCAGGTGTCCCCCAGTCTCTGGGGACCCTGCTGACCTGGGCGTCCTTAAGCCAGGCCCAGCGTCTGGACCGCGTTCAAGAGGGTTCAGCGAGGTTCAGGACAGGTGCTCCACAGCTTCACAGTTCTCTGGCTTCCAAAAGCAGCACAGACCTGGGAAACAGAAGTTGGAGGCGCATCCACAACTCCCTGTTTCTGCGAGCGCATCTCCGACGTTTCCATCCTGGTACCTTCCCGTGAGCCACAGAGGCTGCGAGCTCTCTTTCAAATGGGAGTAGTGCCTGATAAGCGCTTTTTAAACACCACTTTTACCATTAAATGCCAAATCTAGAGCTCCGTGCATCGCCTCATTAGTTATTAATGAAGCAACATATTTGTTCAAAATTTATGATTGTTGATTTGCTCCCATCATTGTATGAAATATTAACACAGCATTTGTACTTGCAACCATTTTGCAGACATTAGATTGTGAATTTGCATATTCATGAGTGCTCATAAATGTTTAAGGAGACAGCGCAGAAAGCATGTGAGCTGTCAGCGAGCCAGTAAAAAGGCATATTTACAGTGTTAATAAGTATTTGAGTTTATAGGACAAAACGGCAAGTTACAAATTAAATGCATTGCGGTTTGCCTGTTGCAACGAACTGCAGGAGCTCTTTCCCCTCTTGTTTTTTAGTGGGCTGAGTAAACTTCAGCCGACCTGTGAAAGTCCGTGGAGCGGTTGGGATGGAGAGAAACCACCAGGGGTTTACCAGGGATGCACATGGGGAGATACGGGTGAGCACGTCCACCTGCCCTTGAGTACGAGTCCATCAAACAGCTGCTCTGCTGACCCCAGTCAAGTTTTGAAGGTGCTGTTGCAAGCAGGGAGAAATAGTAATGGCTTACAGCACTTATATTGACCATAAAATGTTAAATTAGTTTTATGAAATAATATTTTCATGTCTGTTGACTTTTTTAAAAGCAGGACAGTGATTCATCGGCAAGACAACAAAACTTCCTTTTCTGCTTACTGGATATTTTCCCCTCTGCAGAGCATAAATCATATTTTGCGTGAAGTGTGCATCCTCGCTTTGAGCGACCCATGTTTTAATAGCATGGCCGAGTCGGTTATTTTAATCTCTGGTACTTTATAATAAATGCTTTTTATTGATTTTTATTGTACAGCGCCCTGAATTGAATAAACCGGGTACACAGGCGGCTGAAGGAGAAAACGCACTCAGCATGTTTCCGAGTTGAAGGTGGAAAGGCGCTGGTTGGCACTTTCTTTGCTCAGCGCCCCGCGAGCACCGTCTGAAGGAGCGAGGGCCGTGTGCCTGTTATTCTTGCCTCCTAAAGTCCGAGCACTGGGATGATTCTTCAGGAAGGCCAAATAGCCTACATAGAGGGAGTGTTTTATTTTTTATAAAGAAAGGAAACATTTTCTTTGAAAGCCAGAGGACCAGCTTATGTTTTCCCAACACTTAGTGCTGGGAAGGAGCTCAGGATTCTCTCTCCACTGCCGTGTGCATCGTGCTCACGTTGGGTGTCCAGGAGCACGTGGAAGCCAGCAGGACATGGAGCATGGAGGTTCTGCACCTGCAGCACCCAAACTCATCCCTCACCCCCTGCCCGGGGTCTCACAGTTTACCAAGGGCTGTATAACCCGTCACTAGCGGCTCCTTTAGCCAATATCGCTCTTGCCAACCAAACCCCGCTGATGCCCCCCGGGGAGCAGCTGGAGGTGCCAGCGCGGAGCTGTCATCGTGTGGTTGTCCCCGCAGGTGACCGGCGGCGGCAGCCACCGCACGGCAGCGCCGGAGCTCAGCGCTGGCTCCGTGCTCCTCGGCCCGAGACGAGCTGATTTCTTTGGGGTGCGATAACCACGACCTGCTCCATTAAGTAGCAAACAAAGTACAGCTGGATGTAGCAAGCTCAGCTGGACTCTTCGCTCTCGCAGAAGCTGCTTGATGAGGAAAGATGCTGTGCCCTTGTCGCACAGCTCCTGCTGTAGGCTGCGAAGACGGGCATCCATTGATTCCTGCGTAATATGGATTCACACTGCCTTTCCGCAACAGCGTGTTTCACACCCTAAAATAACCTGGCAAAAAACATGCTTTTTCCTGCTGGTTTAGCTGTAAAATGTGTTACTACTCTAGGTAATGTGCTGCTTATTACACAATTACCTGAAGTGCTTTACAATGCATTAATTGCTGCTTGATTTAAACATTTCCCATTTAGTAACCAAGCTATATCATTGTGACAAATTACAAGTCAATAATCGGGTTACTCAGAAGAGGAAATGAAGAAGCTGGAGACTGCTTCATTAAGGGAGCCAGACCATTGCTAAGTAAAATAGCGAGCTGATGCGATTATCAATATTGAGATGCATGGACGCAGACTCGTGCGGCGGAGGCGAGCGGGGGAGCAGAAGGTACAACCGAGCCTCCTTCAGGGCTGCTTTTTGCGCCCAGAATAACCATTGGGAAGACTCAGAGTGGACTAAAGCAGGAACGGGCTTCCTTCCTCGCCAGGGCTTGTCCTGCCCGCTGGGGGCGCGGGGTGGTGGCTGGAATGGGTGGCTTTTCCCGGGATAAACCTCCAGCGTCCTCCTTGCTGCAAAAGTGCTTTATTTTCCTTTTGCTGTTGGGACCAAGCTCCAGGGCCGGCTCCTTGCAGTGGCTCCTGCATCCCGAAGAGCAGGTGGGAGCTCGCACAGCCGGGTGCTTGCGCTGGGGCTTTGGTGCTGCCAAAATGAGTCCTGTCCACACACCTGCAGGGTTCTGGGCAGGACTGCGTTGTGTTCTCTGAACTTCCCTCCTCTCTCCAAGGTCTCCCAAGTCAAATATTGAAGCTCTATCCCCATCATTAAAATCCCTTATGCTTTCATCATCGGTTGTCCCCAGGAGCTGGGACTGTTAATAACATGCTAAGCAAACCGTGTGGTTTCACTGCAACCGTCAGAGGCTCCTTTTCCCAGGATTGCTCAGCATTAGCCTAACCCAGCCTCACTGATTCCAGAATGAGATCGATGCTGAGCAAATCCTACCATTAATGCTTTGACCCCACCTTGTATTGCTTTTTCACAAGGGCACGTGCAGAGATGTCATATTTTAAAAGCACTAGTGTGGGAAAAATTAACACGAAGGATTTTTAACAGAGGACTAATAAATAAAAGAAAAGCCAAGTGTGGAAATAAATAAAATTACCACATAAAAAGCGATCCTGGGTAGGAAGGACAAGGAGGGAGGCAGAAAGCTGGAGAACAAAGATGGATTCTGAGGGCTGGTGCAGAGGAGGACACACAAGCTGAGTGCCGGGCTGACACCACGTGGGGCAGGGGGAAAGGGATAAACTGGTGGGATAGAAACAGGAGTGGCTTCGATATTCCCAAATCTGTCTGAGGAGCTCGTGGCCTGCAGGCTTTTGAAGGGCAGGGATAAACCGCCAGGGCTGGCCCTGGGAAGCCAACCGCTGGCTGGTGTCAGTGGTGGTTGATGGAGCTCGAAGAGCCTGATCTTGCCGTCAGAAGCATCTTCAGCGTCTCATTTAGGGGTCAGCGTGAAGGGATAAGTCGTCAGACACATGATTACAGTATTATTTATGTAATACATATCTATATGATTAAGTTACTCACTCTGTAGCTACAAATGTGATTTAGATTTATGTGTTTAACCACCTACCTACTTTGGTTTGTGAACGAGCAGTTCAGCTGCAGGGATATCCAGCATCCAAAGGAGCAAGAACACGTTTGGGCTTTGTCCTTTGCCGTGGTTTTGTCCTCGGTGCAGAGGGGACGGAATCCAGTTCTTCACAGGGCTATTTGCAGACCCCGTGTGTTGCTCATAAACGTGCTCAGCGTTTCGGGGCCCCTAGCACCACCGGCACACCAGCCCGGCCCGGCTCAGCCGCATTTCAGCTGCTCTCCCCCAGACAGACCCCGGGTAAACTGCAACATCTGCTGATTTTGTAGCGTGGATTGAGACCGGCGAAGGACCTTGGGCACGACCATTAAACCGCTCGCTTGTGAAACCCAACCGGATTAAAACAAAGTTTTCCCTGGAGAAATATTTCAGTGGCGAACAGCAGAGCGGGGCAGACTGCAGAGCTCTGGCCCTGCTCCTCCCCGCTGCTTCTGCTCCCTTCTCGCTTTTGCTCACACCCCCAAGCCCTGCCCTGGGTGCAGAGGCCCCCGCAAGGTCCCTGTGCTGGGACAAGCCCCAGCTTGGGACACAGTGACACCTTGTGACACCCCGTGACACCGTGCACACCCCACGGTACCGTGCACACCCCATGCACTGTGCACACCTGTGACACCATGCACAACCGTGACATTGTGCACACCCGTGACACCGTGCACACCCATGACACTGTGCACACCCGCGGCACCGTGCACACCCATGACATTGTGCACACCCATGACACTGTGCACACCCCACAATACCATGCACACCTGCGACACCGTGCACACCTGCGGCACCGTGCACACCCATGACATGGTGCACACTCGTGACACGGTGCACACCCACGGCACTGTGCACACCCCACAATACCATGCGCACCCGTGACACCATGCACACCCGTGACACCATGCACACCCGTGACACCATGCACACCTGTGACACCATGCACACCCGTGGCACCGTGCACACCCATGACATGGTGCACACTCGTGACACGGTGCACACCCACGGCACTGTGCACACCCCACAATACCACGCACACTCCATGACACCATGCACACCCGTGACACTGTGCACACCCCGCGGTCCCATGCACACCCCACAACACCGTGCCACACCACCCAGCAGCACCTGGACGGAATCCTGGCCGTTTCGAGGTCAGCGGCAAATCCTCCATTTGCTGCAGCAGGGACAGGATTTTGCCCGAGGTGGCTGCAGATGTTCAGAGATGCCCCAAGGCCCTGCAGATCACCGTGGCTTCGTTTGCTACCTTTTGCGTCTCCTTTGCCTCGCTGCCCTCCGGCGCAGCCCGTGGATCTCCCAGACCCGACTGCTGTGCAGAATCAGTGCGTGCGGGGCCAACCTCTGCTCTGGAGCCGTGGCCGGGCTGCGGGAAGTCTGGAGGCAGCATTCATATCACAGTTATCATGGGGTGCTTGTGCACAGAAGCTGCGGCTGAATCCAGCTTTCCAGCCCTGGGTGGCGGTGGTTGCACACCAGCAACCATGAAGACATGGTCAGTGTGGAGCTATGGTGAGCAAGAGTATAAACCAGATTAATAATTCTGTGTTGGCCAAGGGAACAGTTCAGTAAGAGGGACAGAGGGTACTACGTTTTGTCTGTCTACCACAGTATTTTCAATACCTGTATGATTAAAGAGCTCAAATCCCATTTCCAAAGGAACCTGGGAATCAAAACCATTCTAATCCAAAACCAAATCTCCTTCTTTATTTTCTTTTGGAAGACTGCAGAGGAGAGAGTTTAGGATTCTCTGGAGAGACCAAGATGTGTGGAAAGTAAAGAACTTACTAAGCAAAGGTTTATTTTTCATACTTCGTAGCTATCTGAGAGAATCCTGTGATGGGTTTATGACGTGCAAAACCAGGTCATAAAGATTTCCTTCCAAAGGAGATGTCCATGCATGCAGAAGAATGATTCTTCTTCTAGGAGGGTCTGTAGCACCTGTGTAAAGAGTTTTGCATGCAGACCCAAGTCCGTCCCGCCTGTCTCCTGACATCTCCATCACCTGCGGTCAATGTTCCCAGTGCTGCGCTGGATCCTCGGTGTTAATTGATAAGCAGGTTTGGCTCAGGGTGCCGTGGAGGAGCCGTGGCCAATGTTCTCCTGCCGTGCTCTGCCGGAGCTGCTGTTACCAGCTCTGCAGCCACAGCAGGCTCAAGGCGGCTCCAGCACCGCGCTGTCAATCGGCGCTGGTATCGCCTCCCTCCCTTCGGGAGAAATGCTTCTGTAATAAAACCAACGCGTTTAAAAATAATGCCCAGTGCTTGTGTTTCAATCACACGCCGATAAAATGGCTGTTGCAGGAACGCGACAATGTGATGGAGCCTTAAATTGCCGGAGTCGTTGCTGATGAGACTATTACACATGTAAATAGATTGTCATAGAGAACCGCTCGCGAGAAATTCGTCACATGCAGACAGTAACTTCAGAAAGCCAAAATAACCAGTAGGTATTAATCAGTAGTTGAGGTCTGCAAATATTTGCTTGTTTCCATAGCGATCGGTAAGCCCACATACAAAAAAATACCTTTTCCCACATATGTTATCATCACTTCCTAATAATATAATCAGCAAACCATTTCTCAGGCAAGGCTGAGGAGAGAATAAACACCATTAATTAACAGATTTATAAACTAGTGGAGGAGGAGGTGACAAATGAAGAATTGAGTGTAAAATGCATATATGAGCAGAAGATGATGGTTTGGGCCTTTTGCATTTCTCGGGGAAACTTCGCAAACTCTTAATTATCTCACCAAATACTATCTGCCTTTCTCCAAAAATAAAACTCCTGAGAACGGTTGAGACCACGCCGCGCTCTCACCCACTGAACGCAGCTCAGGAAGAACACAAAGCCGTGGCTGCCAAGTGTCAGAGCGGTTTATTTGAGGCAGAAAAGCGAGACTTTTGGCCTCGCTCTCCGAATCTCCGACGTTCTGTCCTGACGAAGGATGCAGCGCGGCTGGTCTGGAGCTGCGGGGCCGCGGCACATTACAGACCAGTGACATTGGGCCGGCTGGTAAATGAATCGTGTAATTTGCGCGGCGCATACAGGATCGCACGCGGGAGCAACAGTTGTCTTAAATAATCAGTCCTGTGAACAGCGGGCTCCTGGTTGCCGCGCAGTCGTGTTTCCCATGGCGCCAGCAGCTTGGGGATCTGGGATCTGCCAAACGGGGCTGGTTTCTGCGGGACACACGAAACACAGGCACGCGTGGGTTTGTGTCGGGGCAAGGAAACAAACTGGAAAGCAATTAAAAATTTGTTTAGTGTACTAATGGAATGTATTCTGAAAATAAAA
This sequence comes from Patagioenas fasciata, assembly GCF_037038585.1. NCBI lineage: Eukaryota > Metazoa > Chordata > Aves > Columbiformes > Columbidae > Patagioenas > Patagioenas fasciata. The sequence goes on from NC_092560.1 coordinate 85,027,214, forward strand.
CGGGCGAAAAATCCTCTCTGAGTTCCTGTCCAAATGGTGCCCAACATGCACCTTTTCCAGAGCTGGCCCAGGACCTGCATGGCCAAGCTCAGGTGCCAGACTAAAAGGTCTTTAAAGGCCGCTTACCCAGTCCAGCCTGCTCAAGGTGTGTTGGACTGGACAACCAGTAAATGGAGCCTCCAAACCCACGGCGATTTTTGGAAATAAGACTGGTTTTGTTCAATACTGCCAAGGTAAAAGCTGAGTTATTAAAAGATGAATTGCCTTTTGTCTATGAAGGTAAAGAGCGGTAGCAAAGCTTTAAGACACGCTTTGCTTTACCTGGCCCAGCAGCACCCAGAGGATTTGGCTCTGAGTTTCCGGGATAAAAGTGCATATTGGTGCTGGGGCAGCCAGGACGAGCAGTCACTCCCAGGGCATCGTCCTCGTCACCACCAAGTGACACTGCACTGCGGAACGAAAGAAGAGATGTACCTGAACAGCAGCTTCGTGCAGAAAGCACTGTTGTTTGCTGCCTGCCGCCCGCACCGAACCCCAGGTCCCAGGATCGGGGTAAATCCACGAGTGTTTAGCAAAGCTCCAGCTGATTTAACACTACGCTGAACCAGACGAGCTTTTGGCACAACATCCACTGGCCATGAGCCCCGCTTAGCTGATCTTCATCTTCTCATGGTGCTTCTGGTCCTCACCAGCTCAGGTCCGGTGCACTTAGCGTAGTGCTGGCGTTATCTTAGGAGACCTCCAGGAGCTTTTCTCGCTGGGTATGGCAGTAGACTACCAAGTCACATCATCATAAAACATGAAGGAGTAAATAGCCAAAATAGTCAGCTTTTTTTCCTTCCTTGGTGCTGTTGACATTCCTAACGAAGAACCGAGAAAGCGAACATTTCCACACACTCCACTGAAGGAAGTTCACAGCAGACAGTGCTGATTTATTTTTCGGCTTCTCCAAGTGTCCCATTTCACCTTTGGGAGGGTGGGGCGTGTTTTTGCGACACAGGACGAATGTCAGGTGGCATTATTAGGCAAGGAAGGCGCAAACCAGGTGCATTTCAAACCTGAAGACGCTGTGTGCACAACTGAGCCTCCAAACGTGCATTTGCTGTGCCTGATGGGCAGGCATCACCGCGCTGTGGAGCATCGAGAAGGCTTGGAAGAGCTCCCAAAAGCAGGGGTGTGCAAACCCTCCTTGCTCCCCAGACTTGGGGCTTTGAGAATCCATTCGGTAATTCCGTTTTGCGGCCCGAAAGGGGACGGGAGCGCCCGTGGCAGCTGGATAGCGAGCGGCGGCGCCGGTGATGGGTAACGTATTGCCATCTGTAAACACAACTGAACGTATAGATGGGCCGCAACGTTTAACAATCGCAAATGACATCTGAGTAATGTTGATTTTGTTTAGATGACAACCTCATTATGGCGCATAATTGCGAAGCAATCTCCCAGTAAACACTGGGTTAAAAACTCCTGGAAGATTCTTGTTCTTCTCGTTATTAATTAGCATGTGTCCACTCCGCCAGATCCAGAGCCCAAACTTCATTTGTTATGTTCAGCCAAATGCATGAATAGCTTTTGAGTAATTATTTTCCAACATCATCTAATACCTCTCTGCACATCAATTAAAAATCCTCTTAACAAGGAACTGCATTTTGTTTGAGATCAAATGCCTAGTCCAAAGCTGTATCAATCATGTAGAGCTAATTAGAGGGTCTGCTTTATATCATTTGTTTTACTTTATTATTCTATTATACACTTCCTAATGAAACCAATTGAACAATTTTAAAATCTTTGTTCAATTAATTGAAGGCTTAAAGGCCAGCTACCTAGGCAGGCTGCTCCTGCTTTAAAAGGCAGGCATGTAAAGAAAGAAAGATCCCTACGTGTTCTGTATCTATTGGTTTGATGTGGCAAATGCTCTGCGGTTGTTTCTAAAGGTTTATCACTATTTTTACATTGCTCTCAACCAGCTCACGGCAAAGCCACGAGGTTCGGTTACTTCACACAGTGAGTTCCAGTGGGCTGAATTTTGCATTACAGAGTCACAATTACAAGCAATGAAATACCATTAAACATCAGCTCCCATGCAAAATACCCACAGCATCTCCATTCTCAAGGTGGAGAAGTAGTTTTGCCACCAAGAGCTACTTTTACCCCTTCCGTGCTAATTTTAAATAGTCAGAATGGCCTAACTCCCCAAATATTTGTGTGAGGACATATCGTATGTCACAAAGCATATCTTAATTAATGTACAATCAGGGTAGTTAATGCTGGTAAAGTAGAACTAATTTTCTGCAGCTAGCTTGTCTAAATGGTCCCCTATGCAGCGAAAGTGAATGCATTTCAACTAAATAAAACTGACAAATCAGCAGATGCTTAGGGGCTTCCAGCAAATGGACTGTGCTTCCTTTCTCATATGGGTAAGAAGGGGAAAAATAAGAATGACTTTCACATACTGTCAGCTTGCTTTGGAGAAATCAAGCAGTATTATAGAAGCATTGGAGCAGAGGGAATTCAGAGTTAGACCTCTAGAAACCTGTGTTTCAGAGCTGAATTCCTGCTTCTTTTCAATAGCAAAGAATCCCTTGTATTCCCTAGAGGCTGGATTTGAGGAGATGCAGCTCTCCCGAGAGCGCCGTGCTTCTTCGCACCACGGCGCCTGGGTCAGCCCCAAACAGCACCCGCGGGGGCTGCGAAAAGCACCTGAGGAGCCCAAAGGAGGGAGAGGGAGAGGAAGAGGAAGAGGAAGATGCTCCGGGATGCTGGGAGAACTGGGACTGAAACACAGAGAAATCCCAAAAGGAGTGCCAGAAAGTGACTATGAATACTTATGGGTTCCCTGTGAATAATAAGCGGGCGTGGGCACAATATTTTACCATACAAACAGGTTTTACTTTGTTAAATGTCTAATGGGTGTTATGAAACTGCAGCAAAGTGCATCCTGACACTATGGGTGCTGCAGCTCTCCCGGAGGAAGCGCCGGTGGGTGCATCCCCCAGATGTTGGTGTTGCTCCCCAGATGTGGATGCACCCCGCCCCCCCCCCCCCCCCCCCCCCGATGCATCTCCCCAGATGTGGTTGCAGCTCCCCGGATAGGGGTGCAGCCCCCGGATATAGGTGTAACCACCAGATGTGGGTGCAGCTCCCCAGATATAGGTGCAACTGCCAGATGTGGGTGCAGCTCCACAGATGTGGGTGCAACCCCCAGATGCATCTCCCCAGATGTGGGTGCAGCCCCCAGATATGGGTGCAGCCCCCAGATGTGTGCGCAGCCCCCAGGCGCGGGTGCATCTCCCCAGCTGTGGGTGCATAGCCCAGATGTGTGCGCAGCCCCTTGCCGCAGGTGCCCACCATCCTGGGGATGATCTCTGGTGTGCAGTCCCCAGGTGTGAAGGTGCTGGTGCTGAGCCATTCGGGAGCTGATCAGACCCCTGTTTTCTGTCCCTCCACAGCCTGTTTTCTGTTCCTCCTCCCTCGTGAAGGGAAGCGGGGGAGCATCCTTTTCAGATTATCCGAGCATCCTGTTTGGAGAGTTTTTGCCAATACGAGCAGCTACATTTTACATCCAGCTGAGAAACAAAACCAGACACAAAAAAAAATCAACAGGACTTGTGGGTGTCGAAAAAGAACAGCCCTCCCTTGTCTGTGGGGCCTCGGTCAGTTCTGAGCTCCAGAAGAGTCACAGGGAAAGCTCGCCTGTAATTAGTTTGGTGCTAAAGTGGTGTGAGCTGGAGGAAAAGCAGAAAAAGGCTGTTAAGACTGGTTTGAAATTGTGCACCATTTAATTACCTTCCTGGGGTGACAGAAACAGCCCTTGTGATGGCGTAAATCCCTTTCACACGTGAGCCCAGCCAGAGGCACACCGGTTCACATGGCCCTCAGCGCTCACGGGGATTTGGAGCGGTGGTTGGGAAGGAAATCTGGCGGCCCCGTCAGCCCGCTCGCTGTCTCTGGATCTGGAGCTGTGTGACCCCCATTCTGCACCAGCTCTGTGCTTGCAGAATGATTTGTACCACAAGCTGATTGACAGGAGTGCCTTCAACACCTATATTGTCACCATTTTTTCCGAGGAACCTGGAGCTGTATTCCTGCCTCTCAGAGCAGGGATGCGGTTTGAACCTGAGACTTCAATTTCCCAGGTGAGTGCCCTGTTGAGGAAGAAGTGCGGCATCTCCTCAGCTGAGCGTGAGGGCAGCAATCCTCCCAGTTAATTGTTAATTAACACGAACTCCAGGCCCAGCATGGAGACGCAGGTTTTCCTGCCTGCACCGGAGCGGTGATGACTCCCTGTTCCCGACTCGTGGCTCCACACATGTGCAAAGTTCACTGCCAACCACTGTGCAATGTGCTTACATCAGCATCCCCAAGATAAGATGCCGAAGCAAGGTTACTGCACGCGTGCGCGTTTGTTGGCTGGAAGATTTCACAAGCTCTGATGGCCACGTGGCGGTCGGAGCATGCGAGACTGCGTGATGGGTTTGCGAGGAGCTGTGGCAAAAGGAGCCTGCGGGGCCGTTGGCGGAGGCGCTGGGGCTCGGGGCGCAGCGGTGAGTCAGGAGGGGGCTGCAACGCCTGCGGACACAGAAGGGACCAGAACAACTCCATGGGGAGGGAAACCGGCCTTGCAAACAGAGCAAATGCAGAGCGAGTACATGCAGGGACTTGGAGACTGAGAAAATAGCTCTAGCACGCCTAAAGACCTGGGCTGAAACTCACCTTTGTCGTGAGCATTGTTATTCAGCCTACAGAACGTTTAATTCACATTTACGGTCTCGAGATAGGGCTTAAGTAGGACGTGTTGGTCACCTCGTGCTGGCCGCAGCACAGGGATGTGTTCAGCTTGAGTGAACACGGAACCCTTGGCTTGACAAGAGGAGACGCTCCTGGCACTGCGCCGGGCTTGGCTTCCACACGGAACCGGGAGCACCGGGAGCACCGGGAGCACTGGGAGCACCAGGAGCACCGGGAGCACCGGGACCAGCCCTCCAGACACCAGAAACCAGGCTGGCCATCCCGCCTCTGCCTTCTCTGCGGTTTACAACACTCGGAAGGGAACGCGACCCTGTGCTCATGTTGGTTTTTATGGACATCAGCTTGCGATGTCCCCGCAATTAACACGTACAAAGACGAAGTGACGGTCCCCCCCGCGCCCCTGGTCGTGCTTCACATGGGCCAGGATCTTCTCCTCGGCCAGAACACAAGAGAACGGCCATCTGGAAATTAATTTGGAACAAAGTGTAAAGAGAGAGTATTTTTGTGATCCGGTTCTTTAGGTGACATTATTTAATTTATTTATACAAAGGAACGAATATGGAGCCAGATGCAAAACAGAACTTGAGAGGCAGAGAGCACATTGTTCTGTTCTCCTTCTGTAAAGAGCCAATTATTCTCCTTTAAGTCCTTTAGTTTCAGGGGCTGACTGAGTAGTTTAAGGGATAAAAGTATTAGCCTTTCATCTGCAGGATTCAAGTGCCGGTCCTCAAAGGCAGACCAAAGCAAAATGAAGTGGCTTGTCTTATTTTGCTTCTTAATGTATTATTATATAATGGCATTATTAAACATTAGTGAATAGAGAATTAAAATTTGCAGCGCTGACGGCTGATTAATTTTTTTTTAAAGCGAAAATTTTCACTCATCATCAAAAATATAAATTAAATCTTTTAAGGCAACTTTCAAGGAAAGCACAATGCTTGCTATTTGCTGTAACTATAATGCTCCTTTTCGTAATATTGTAATCAGGGCGCATTTACTTTTAGCTACGGAATAAAACAGTTTCCAGTCTTTGAAACACCGCAAAAGGGAGTGCAGGGAGAAGGAGAAAGGCTCGTTCCACTAGCAGTGGGAACGAAAGGGTCACGAGCATTTGCATCTTACGCCTTCTTCTTTGGGGTTTTTAGCCAGCACAGGCATTTTCAGGCTGATCAGCTCTTTCCAGAAGTTTGTTGGTTGCTGCTCTCACCTTCCTTGTCACCTTCAGCCTGGCTCTGCAGCGCCTCTCACGATATTTACCTCCCCCTGCAAGCTGATCTTTCCATTTATGCTCATTTGAACCAGTTTTTGCTTTAAATCCTTGAACCTGGGGGAAAAAATCCTTAAACTCATAGTGCTTAGGTAAATTCCTCTGATTCCCTGAGGCTGCGGTAATTCAATGAGGAGTAAAGGCTGTAGCTGTGCTAAGGCGCATCCATAGAAGCAAACAGCAGCTGTTTGTGCAGGTCAGCAACAGCAAACAGATATCGCAGGGTCGGGATTCTGGGGTGCGGGAATGGAAACGGCTGCACAAACCCACACAGAACACCAGAAACTTCCCAGCGTGCCAGCAGTTTGCGGCCAGGTCCTGACAGGTCCATTTGAGTCAGTTTGTTTTCACTAATAGGATGCAATGAATAATATAATCACATCAGGAAGTTTTAAAATTCTATTAGGAAAAATGAATGTTGGAATGACAGAATAGAAATACGAGGTTGAAAAAAAAAAGCAGGTAAAAAAGAGATATTTTGGGACCTGATCGTATTAGGTATTCCCGCGGCATTAGTCATGGCAATGGCATTAGTGTCCGCGGCACGCGTTTGATGCACAGGCTGTGGTTACCAGGGGATGGCAGAGCCCTCCATCACCCGCCGCGCTCCATGCTGGGGACGCGACGCGGCGTCCTGGCTCATCTCTGGCTTCCCCGGTCGCGTCCTATCATCCCGCCATCGCACCGAGCCCGGGCTGGCCACGGCAGTGCGTTTGCATTGGGACCCGCGGTGACAGTGACGTGGGGTGACACGGCGTCCCTGCCCCGCTCGGACACCTGCGCAGCACACGGGGCCGCTGCAAGGTCGGCTCTTTGGGTGGGAACTTTGCTTCAAACCCATTGATTGCATCAGCCGTTCTTTCGGGTTAACCCAGTATTTGAAAATTAATGCATAATTGCCATTAGTAGCTAATGTTTGTGAACGTGAGTACATATTTGACTGGTTTTATGTTTAAGAGCAGGAGAGAAAAACAGGCAGATACATCCATATATGCATAGCCAGAAAAAGTTAATTTGTATATATGTATGTATGTATACACTTTATTTCAAAAAATAAGCTAATAAAGTCACTGGCGCCTCCCGAAAGCAGAAACATCAGTGCAAATTCTCAGTGCACCAAGCAATTGCTGAGCAGGATCAAGTGAAAGCCGCAGATCAGCCGCTGCCCGATTCCGCGTCTCCCCTGCAAAGCGCACTATTCCCCAGCAGTAACGACCCAAACCGCAGCGGTCCTTGGAGCGCACGTCTGACCGCGTCCCTGCTCACAATTAGAACGGGCTTAATTCAGTTCAACTCCGCTCACCCCGCGGAAAATCAAACTATATCACATTAAGGTCACTTTAATTCCAGATGTGCCTGTTTCGACAATGGCTTCATTTCAATAACTCATTATAAATTCACACCTTTGACTAATTCCCTTTAACTTTCCCACCTGACCTGATACAGAGAATTGGAGAGTTGTCAGCAAATACAGAAACCTGCCAGCGCCCCCCCCTCAGACCTTCCAGTAATAGATTTCTGAAGCAGTGCCCTTGTTTTTCCAGCACGTTTCTGGTCGGTCTTCCCCCCGGGAGAAAAGCTCAGGCAGCTGATGCGGCGTCAGTGTCAGAGTGCTGACTGCACACAAATGTAATGATTTCCATCCATCTCGGGCAGCCTGGAAGCAGGCGCAGGAGCATCCTGGCACAGCACAGCTGGCCCTGGGACAGGTACCACGAGATAATTGCCTGGGCCTCTCCAGATGCTGCCCGGCGCTTGCTAATAAAGATGCATGGGGTTTGTGTCGCCTGTCCTCGCGCGGGGACGCGCAGTTTGCACATTGCAAAGCCACCGCTGGCTCTGGCTCAGCCTGGGCCTGGTTTATGTTCCCGCTCCATCGTCACATGGGGCCGGTCACCTCCAAATTCGTGCAAAAACTCGGCTGTGATTCGAACTCTCTGGTCCATTTCCCAGCCAAGTAGTATTGTAACATTTTCTGTTTTGTTGAACCTCGGTAGGAAGACAACAGGAGTGTGATTTTATTATTCATTACTACTGCATTATCTAATTCCATTCTCTATTATGATGGCATTGAATGATGCAGTAGGTTGCTTTCCCCATCAGAGGTCAGGAGGCAGAGGGGGTTTAGACGCTGAGATGAGAGTAGATCGGCCAAATGGGGGATGCTGTAAATCACTCATTTTCCTGTCTGTAGCGGGGACCTTGGCTCCGGTGACACGTGTGACCCCGAGGACACCGCACTGTTCACTCCTCGCACACTCGGCTCCGTCAGGGTTCACTGAACTACGAAAACCAAAACACAGCCTCACGTCCCTTGCTGTCCAGCTGCAGTCTGTGGACATCAGACACTGCTGGCTCGCTTTCTAAACAGTTTGCGTGTTTATTTTTATATTAGAAGAAAAGCTGTCAAACTTTTCAATATTTGTTTAGACTGCAAGTTACTAATGTTTGTATATTACCGTTACTGGGTTAAGATCAATCTCGGGTGTTGACAAAGCGCTCAGTTTCAGCGTTTGTTTGGTTGGTTTTCCCCGGTGTTTACGAGAAGTGGCAGTGTGACACCCCCACAGCCAGCAGAGCCACCACCGGCCACAGGAGCCCCGCGCTCCCAGCCCTCGACCCGCTACCAGAGCCCGGATTCGCTGTGGCTCTGTGCAGCGCAGGATTAATGGAATGAACCACCTTACCTCCCCCGAAGATTTGCCTAGGCATGTGATTTGTGTCTGCTAAGCTGGTATAATGATGAACAATCCTTTTTATTAACGTGGGTAAAAATAGAAGCTGCAGCAAGACCTTACATAAACCAGAAGTAACACGTGCCAGCTCCTGCCCAAATCCCCCCGGGAGCTGTTTCAGTCTATGAGACGACGGCATCAAACAAGCAAGTCGACTGTTGAGGAAGCAGGAAAACACGGGGTAAAGGCGCTCTGGGGTTTTCCTTCCCCCGTGTCCCACAAAATAAGGTCACATTAATACCTGGGGTGCGTGTGGGTGTGGGAGCGCTGCATGCACATGGGCACCCACACACGTGCACTCACGTGTGCACACGCACGCGTGCACTGTAACATGAACATCAGGAGCCCACGTCACGAGTAAAAGAACATGCACACTAGTTGGTGCAGGTGAACGCCGTGGAGAACACCCATCCCTGGTGAAACGGCCCCTCAAACGCTTTCTCACTGACCTGAATTAGCCGCTCACAAGCTATGGCTGACTGAACCAACTTAGAAAAGGTTCCCTTTCCAAAAGCATCATATCCGAAAACCTGACAGCTTTTCTTTAAGTCTTGCCTGCTCTCAGGAAGTTTAAAGACCAAATTAGCAATGCAATCATGAGAAAAAGAACCGGAGCCTTCTCCAAGCTGTCGAGTGCGTGTTGCTGGATGATTAATTGGCAGCGCTGCGGCCAAGCCCTGGGTCCTGCTAAAGGCCATGCCCCTTGACTCGCACCTGCCACTGTGCGCCTGATTGCGGAAAATGGATGGCTTCACTCCTCTTGCTTTTTTTCCTTTGGTTGCAGCTGTTAAACCGCTCTAAGGAAATCTTATTTATCTAGAACAGAAACTTGAACTTCTCTCTAATCTCAGGAGGATGAAATGAATGTAATTCTCTGTCTCAGGCTGGCTTGTGGAAGCAATGTTTTAGGATGTGTAGGAAAGCTGTAATAATTGGACGTGATTTTGCGTTCCTTGTGTGTGAGCCTGGATGTGTCTGCGCTCTCGGCGTGCACGAGGTGCTGCGGCGGTCGGGGGCGTCTGCCCTCGGCGCCAGCGCCGTGCCCGGCTCCCGCGGCACAGAACCGGGCGGTATCGGAATACCAGGTGCTGTGTGCAGGGATTTGCTGACGGGGGAAGGCAGCAAACAGGAGGAGCAGGTCCTCCCAGCTGCCCAAGGGAACGCAAGCGATTCCAAAGGCTTTGTTGGCCGATAAATATGTATTTATAAATGTTTGAGGGGTGTGAGGGCCGTGTTCAGACTCCATGTCCTTCACAACAAAAAGAAGCTCCTTTTCCCCGCGCTGCTGCTGGACGTGATCCTGAGCTGTCTCCCGCGTGCTGAAATGCCACGTTACCTCCTTTTGTACTTTAACTTCAAGCCTGTCCCCAGATCCTGCCGTGGGGCGTGCGGAAAACGAGCCAAACAACAGGGAAGAGCCCACGTGCGACCAAAGCATCCCAAATAATCCTGCTATTTTAGATGAAACAGAGCCAGCTCTTTCTACACACGGTGAGCCAACAAAGCATTGATTTGCCATCATTATCTCCATACCAACTGCCAGGCAAAAGGGAGGAAAAGGATGGAACCTGCTCGGAAACTCACAATCCAAGATCCTACGTGCACAAAGCTGGAGAATGCGGAGGCCCTGGCCTCGGTGGGGTGGCGGTGCCACCAAAGGGTGGATGTTGGGCTAGAGCAGGTACAAAGTCCAATACACATCCCTGTAAGCGCTGCAGTGAGTTCATAACAGCATGGCTATCAAGCTGTTTTCTCTAACAGGAACGGTTATTCACCATATCTGAGCTATAATCACTTACTCAGCGATACTTCAACATCTGAAAACACTATTTGAAGAACACGGTGTAAGAATCAAAGCAGGTTTAGGGTGACAGAAGTGAAATGAATATGTAGAGTGAACAGAAAACCACAAGTCACTCTGTTCCCCAGTAACGTTTTACCGTGCCAAGGACACCTGACACATAGATGGGCACAAGGTTTTAGCGGCTGCAAGCGGCCCCGCTTATAACACAGGCTTTTTACCTCTAGGAAATGTTTTGTGGCATTTCTCGACTCCCAGGAGACTCAGGTACTTCTTGTTTACCCACTGAGATCTTCGACCCTCCTGGAATACCAGGAGTAAGGAAGCTGGGACTTTAAGAGCAGTGCCTAATGTTGTGAGGCTTGCAGCCATGGGGAGAGCTGGAGACACTTGTGCTCTATAAATAAAGCCCCGGGGGATCCCATCTGCAGCTCCCGGCTGGAAACCCCTGGGGACACCAAACGCAACAGCTTGGCCCTGCTCTGCGTGCTTAACGTGAGGAGAACTCCAAGGTAGGGTCCTTTCGTCACCCTGGACAGAAAGTGGTCCTTATGCTTATTTGCCCTTAATGGGCATTTTCTTAACAAATGGGTTTTTTTCCTCAGAAAACAGCAGCTGAGTTGCATAACGCGGATGTGAGCATGTGAATGACTAACGGTGTAAGCGACTCCCTTAGGGTCAAAGCTTAAGTAACCGTCGCTGGAGCTGAAATAGAGACATTGGCTGGATTCGGAGGCAGCCGTCCCTTTGTGGAAGGAGAAGAGAACACGATGTAAAGGCTGCATAGTGCTCTTGTTCAGGCTGCGCTGTGGGCAGCATCATCTCTGTACGTATCCCACAAAGTCCTTCCATTCGGGAGTTGCTTTGAGACCTTGGGGAGAGGTGCCTCTAGGGACACGGAACAGCAAAGAGAACCCTGTGTCCCCCAAACCGTGCTGAAACTGTAGTGAAGAGCACGTGCTCTTCCTTCCTCGCACGCGGGGTTACGTTCCAATCCGCTCATAACACCGTGCAACAAACAGAGAAACATAATGGCGAAGTTAGCGTTGGTCCTGTAGAAGTCAATTTCTGTGTGCGTTCAACCATCAAAGCAACATCTGCTCTGCTAAATACAGGTGTTTGATAGCCTTGTCATTAATCGGAGGGGACATTATGTCATCAAACATCAACAGTTCAAGTTGGTTGGAGCGCACTTGTCTCAGGTGCTGTCATTGATCAGGTCCCTTTCACCTGGTGCCGGGCTGCCAGAGAACTGCGGGTACGGCAAATCCAGCGTGACACGGGAACGTAAAGCCTTCCATGGGTTTTCTTCCCCAGAATTACGCCAAGTCAAGTACCTTATTAAGTTCAAGAGAATTACATTTTACATGCTTCAGCGAGAGACGTGTACCCTTTAGAAAATAATAATGAACTGCCTTTTTTTTCGCATTCATTTACATACCTTTGATAAATTACTGTAACCAGATTAGGGAGATAAAATAACTAGTCTATTAATTACAATGATTATTATTTAATAGAAAATGGGTTTCTGGGCAACGTGTATGGTAAAAGAAAGCTTAGCAATGCATTATATGGATGTGGTATTTTATCTTAAAGAGTAAGATAAGTGTCCGGCTCTTTCTGCAATCTAAAGAATATGTTCATTACCTGTGCAAGATTTATAAGTATAATTGAGTGTAATATTTTAAAACTATTTGCCTTATTTCGTCGGACATGGAGGACAAGGCAGAGCTGGTTCTTTAATTAAGCTGCGTAAATTCCTCTGCAAAGTTATCTAACAAGGGTTCCATTTGTAAGGAAATGACTTTCTTATTTAAAAAGTTTGCGAGATGATATTGTGATAGTCCTGCTTTAATTGAAGCCGGTCTGTGCATGTGCAGTTGTCTACATGTGGCTTTTCATTTTATGTGTGTCTTATGTAGATCCTATTGCATCTAATGCGTGTGTGTGTGTGCATATACACACATTAAATCCATATATACGTATTTCTATGCATATATACACACGTGTACCTGCAAATCCAGGTATGACCGTGCGATAAGTGACGAGCGCTGTCAGGCTGCTCTCTGCACGCAGGTTTTGTATGCGGTTTCTGAAGGCTTTTCTTGCGCTGGTTGTGGATTCCACAACGGCAGCAGCACCCTGGTCCCTCTGCCTGTGCCACGCTGCAGGATGGATGCTCTCCGGGGTCCCTGCCTGGGGCATCGTTTGCTACCCCACCTGTGCTGCTGGGCTGGGCTCAGCCTGACGTGCACACAGGTCCTGTGGTGTGTTTTTAAGCACAGGATAGAAATCACAGACTTCTCGTGATGCAAAAGTGAGCAAACTCCAGCCAGAGCACAAAGGAGCTCTGCGTTAGTTGGAGAGCATCCCCCGTCAGACATCGCGAGGGTGCGAGGAAACAACGTAGTCTAAGGCGTTTTTACAACAGACACTGATAACGTGAATACACCGGTCATCATCAGTTCATTTAATTACATATTAAAATCAACTATCCCTTTTATCCCGGAAGACTTGTGGGGGTGAATCAGAGACCTGATCTGCTTCTCTCTTACCATGGAGTAAATGAGGAGCAACTCTCCTGAAGTAGATACAAAGCTGATTAAAAAGAGATGACAGTCACCCCTAAGTACTCAACTCGTGCCAAAAGCTTCTGAGCAGCATCTCTCAACAGGTCACATACACCCTCAGCAGGATACACTTATGGAGATGAACCTTTCCAAAAGAGGGGTCATTTGGAGCAGCCGGGTCAGACAGAGCCTTACCTGCGGTGACAGACGGATGGTGACGTGCGCCGCGCGCGGCGGCGGCAGCGGAGCCCCAGTGCCACGGAGCACCAGACGTGCCTGGCACAGTTACCTGTGCACACACTGAGCCTCCCGCCACGGCCCCCGGGACCCCGAGACCCCGCAGACACCAGCCCTGCGCCCAGCGTGGGGGACAGACAGACAGATCAATCCGACCCTGCGCCCAGCGTGGGGGACAGACAGACAGATCAATCCAACCCTGTGTCCAGCGTGGGGGACAGACAGACAGATCAATCTGACCCTGTGCCCAGCGTGGGGGACAGACAGATCAATCCAACCCTGTGCCCAGCGTGGGGGACAGACAGACAGATCAATCCGACCCTGTGCCCAGCGTGGGGGACAGACAGACAGATCAATCCGACCCTGCACCCAGTGTGGGGGACAGACAGACAGATCAATCCGACCCTGTGCCCAGGGTGGGGGACAGACAGACAGACTGAACCAACCCTGTGCCCAGGGTGGGGGACAGACAGACAGACTGAACCAACCCTGTGCCCAGGGTGGGGGAAAGACAGACTGCTCCAGCCCTGACCCCAGTGTGGGGGACAGACAGACAGACTGAGCCGACCCTGTGTCCAGCGTTGGGGACAGACAGACTGCTCCAGCCCTGAGCCCAGCATGGGGGACAGACAGACAGACCGATCTGACCCTGCTCCCAGCGTGGGGGACAGACAGACAGACTGATCCGATCCTGTGCCCAGGGTGAGGGACAGACAGACCAATCTGACCCTATGCCCAGGGTGGTGGACAGATAGACAGACCGCTCCGACCCTGCGCCCAGGATGAGGGACAGACAGACAGAATGCTCTGTCCTTGTGCCCAGGGTGGGGAACAGACAGACAGACCGCTCCGACCTTGCTCCCCGCATAGGGGACAGACAGACAGATCGCTTCATCCCTGCTCCCAGGGTGGACGGACAGACAGACAGACTGCTCCATCCCTGCTCCCAGGGTGGACGGACAGACAGACAGATCGCTCCATCCCTGCTCCCAGGGTGGACGGACAGACCGCTCGATCCTCGCTCCCAGGCTGCACGGGGCCACCCTTGGCTTCCCCTTTCCCTGCCCCGCTCCCGCAGGTCTCTCCCGTCTCACATCGCCAGAGCTGTTGCCACCTGTCCTGGAGCCCGTGTGGGCTCTGACATCTGCTGGCGCTGCAGCATCCGTCACCGCAGCCTGGCTGCCGTAACGTATCCGGCACATCAGCTCACCGCTCATTGCTCCGATTCATTTTTTAACAGGACACCCCACACGCTGCGATGAGCGCTGCCGACTTACAGACCCCCACAACCCCGGGCAGCTCTTCCTGCGGGCCGGCCAGGGAGCGGTGCTGGCGCTGACCCCCCTCCCGCAGCCCGCCGGGGGCTGAACCGACACGCAGTTGTTCTCAGCTGAGCTGTCACATCTGGTTTCATTCACACATCTGGCAAAACGCAGCCATTACATGTATTTTCCAGCTCTCCTAAATGTTCCTGCCTCGCATCCAACCGGAGGAAGGGTGAGGTCAGGCGGGAGCATCGCGCTCCGACAGCTCATGGCTCAGAGCGCTGTATTAAAGGACACTGAAATTACTTATACCAGGTAACTGAGTTATAATTAAATGCTATGAACATTATTGAAATCATTAAAATACTCTTACGGCAATGGGGAAACATAAATGATAACACCAGACAGGCCCATTCCAGGATTAGCTTCCTAGCAGAGTTTTGCTTTGAGTTGTCATGAACTGGGAGAACGTTTTGCTGTGTGCTCTAAACAGACACAGAAATCACGAAAACAGACCAAATGAGCTAGGAGTTAGTTTGCAAAAACCATTTCCCCTTTGTTATTTCTGTGTGTGTGAGGAGGCAGTCAGGATAAACTCTAAACCATCTGATAAGCAGCAGAATAGGCTCTCAGCCCTCTAGGATTTAATAAGGATGAATTTAATACATTTTATAGGGTGCTGCAATAATTATCCTGAACCCCTAGGATACAAGTGACAGAGAGTTTCTCCTTTAGCGGGATGACACTGGGACAAGCTCCTTTGGGAGCTGCATGAGAAGGATGTGGTGGAAAACCAGGTACCAGCCGTCGGCCTCTGGGTTTAAAATAAACAGGCAGGACATTCTTCACTGCTCTGTGGGTGGGGAAGGGTCGGAATACAGAGCGGAACGGTCGGGAGAGAGCGCGCCCGTGTGTGCCTGCGCGTTAGTTTATAGAACACTTTAACTAACAAGCTATGATCTTCTCCAGAACAGTAGATAAAATGGCAAATGAAATATAGGGCAATAATTCTGACGCGAAGGCGAAGTTGCTGGTTTTAATATATGCCTCTTTGCAAGCAGATAGGCCATAACATGACAATAATGAAATATAAATGACCTACATTAAAGAAAAGAAAGATAAAATCAGGTAATTACTGAAGCGTCGGTTCTTTACAAAATAATTGGTAATGACCTTTGATAAAGAAGTGGCTTTTGTGATATTGCTGACAGCACAGTTTTGGAATGTGCAGGCAGCGCACTGGCTGTGGGTGGGGGACGGAACTGGGGTGCACATGGGGTCCCCCAGGACAAACCCGCTCGGGTGCCACCCCCGCTTGTCCCGTGGGCTGGGGATGAGCCTCACATGGAAGCGGCTTTAGATTGCTCCCAGTCCCGCTGAGGTGGCACACAAAGGGCTGCGAGTGTCACATCCCGTCCCCCCAGCGGGCATCGCCCCGGGAAACCTCCCGAGGAGTCCCAGCAAGGGAAGGAGAAGATGGAAGGCGCAACTCAAAGGTGCCACCTGACATCAAGAGGTGACAATGACCTGTTTCTGTGGACACCAAAACGCACCAATGCGGCTGCAGAGAGGTTAGGAAATGAACCAAAAGTGCCATTATAAAGACACACTGACAGGTTTATAGGGAGGGTCTCTAACTTGTTTCCTCTGCCCTGCGTCTCCGACGAGGACGCGCTGGGTGCTCAGCTCTGGTGGCCCTCGCGCTGCAGGTGCGTGGCGAGCAGGGGAGGTGAGCATCCCCACCGGGTCCATCGCGGCACCCCGAGCACATGGGAAAGGGGCAGGGTGGACGGTGAGGGTCCCACCTCCCACGGGATCCCCAGCAGACAGCGTTGCCAAAAGGCAAATGCGTCACCAGGCTTAATAACAGCTGCCCAGCAAACAGGAGTGACAGGAGCCACAGATTTCACCGAACACGGCAGAGCAGAAACAACAAAAAAAGTCCTAATATCCCAAACTGTACTAAAGCCACATTCACAAGCACGGAATCTCTGGGCTTTGTGTGACAAAGCTCGCAGCACACCCCCTCCCCTTCCCTTCCCCCACCCGGCAGAAAACAAAGCTCTTCACACTTTTCCCGATACCAGCTGGTTCATTTATATTGCACAAGTTTCGCAGGCAGTCGGTGACAGCGATGTCCCAAACACGGGTCAAACCGCCGCGACCGCGGCGCCGTGTGCGCGGCCAGCAGATCCTGACGCCTGCACCAAACAGCACCCAAAGCAAACCCAGGTGCGGGGTGCCCACAAACCTCGGTGCTCCCTTCAAATCCACAACGCGGCTGCTTTGGAAAAGGCCGTGGATTCTTTTCGAGGTGAAGACATAAAATGAGCTCAGCAGCCTCCTTCCCTTCAGATGAACGCTTTTGTCATTTTCATTTTCATTCTTCCCGGAGAGCTCCAACAGCCGTGATGCGTGCAGAGGTGGACACAAGGCAATCTGCAACTGTACAGCACGCGGTACCAACCGTGCGGTGCAAGCCCGCTAAATGGGCAGCTGTGGCTCCTTTCACGCTGCCCAGCTCTGACGTTTGAGAATGAAATCTTTTTTCCAGGGAGAAAGAGTGAGGAAGGTTTAGCAGAAAAAATATGTTGCTAAAATAAATTGTGGGGAAAACTGTGTTTGTTTGCAGGGAGGGAAGAGATGAGCTGCCCTGTGCCTGTGGCTGTGGAGGAGACTGGGGGAGCCTGGCGAGTCTCCCCGTGTCTGAGCCCCCTCCTGCCCGCCGGGGAGGAAAAGGTTCCAGGAGAACCAGGTTTGCAGGCATGGGCTCCTCGTCTGTGCTCAGAGATGCTCCAAGTTCTCCGTTTTCGTGCCCTCCACAGGTTAAAGAGAGGGAACGCTTAGCCGTTCCAGCACAGTTTTGCTCTGCACTATCTGTGTTTATGAGTTTACGAGCTCCACGTTCAGACGCACTCCGGAATGCTGCAGTTGCATGGAGATACAGAAGCTGGTGCAGTTAGCGAGGCGCCGCAGCTGGAGCGGGTGGGAGCAGCGCGCCGGCTCCGTGGGGCGCAGTGCACACACAGCGCAGGGGCCGGGAGCAGCGCGCCGGCTCCGTGGGGCGCAGCGCACACACGGCTCAGGGGCCGGGAGCAGCGCGCCGGCTCCGTGGGGCGCAGTGCACACACGGCTCAGGGGCCGGGAGCAGCGCGCCGGCTCCGTGGGGCGCAGTGCACACACGGCTCAGGGGCCGGGAGCAGCGCGCCGGCTCCGTGGGGCGCAGTGCACACACGGCTCAGGGGCCGGGAGCAGCGCGCCGGCTCCGTGGGGCGCAGTGCACACACGGCTCAGGGGCCGGGAGCAGCGCGCCGGCTCCGTGGGGCGCAGTGCACACACGGCGCAGGGGCCGGGAGCAGCGCACCGGCTCCGTGGGGCGCAGTGCACACACGGCTCAGGGGCCGGGAGCAGCGCGCCGGCTCCGTGGGGCGCAGTGCACACACAGCGCAGGGGCCGGGAGCCAGGAGCTCGGGAGCTCGGGCATCCGGGCACAGCAGCCCCGGTCCCCGGGACGGCGCGGGAGGAAGGGTTGTTCTCCTTGCCTTCTCAAAGCGGGGAGAAGGAAAACAGGTGCTTTTAAATCTTCAAGGTGCAAACTAAATTACAAGCTGCCCAGGAGTGTGCAATAGCGTTTCATTGTTTGAGTTTGGAATAAAAGACAGATAATTAGGAAATTGGGAGTCTATTAATTTTCCAAATTTACTCATGCAAGAAGCACTGAGCTATGGTGATATTTGCTTACCTCGTCATTATGCAAAAATATATTAGCTAATTATTTTGACTAATGCAATTAAGATATGCATATTTAGCATAAACTATACAATAGAAATGTTACAGTCAGCAGTTGCCGGGTTGCACTCATGGGCAGCAGAGAGGCAAAAGCCTCAGCACAGTCTCTGATGGTAAACCATAATATTGCTCCTATCCTGCCCGAACTGTTATTATTAGTTCTGTTGCAGTAATTAATTTGCTTTACAGCATGACTAGGTGCACAGTTAGCAGCGGTATTAATTTTTGTTACGAGCCACCTGAAGATGTCAGCTTTGGGGTGGCAGAGACTTTAATTGCCTAAATCAGTGGCAATGCAGTGACTCTCTCTGGGCTCTAATTAGGACACTCGCTAATTCCTTCCTTGCCTTCCTGTTCTGCAGGAGGATCCCCCTGCGCCGACAGGGGCTGCACGGCTGTGTCAGCCGGGGAGGTGGCACAGGAGGCAGGAGGCTGCGTTGTTTCGGAGGACGGGGGCATCAGGAATCCCCTGGTGGCTGCAGGTCCCTGTCCCTCTCCCAGCTCCACTGACCTGATGCACAAGTCTGGTGGTTTTTTGGTACCGGGTTAAGCTTGTGTGGTCCAGAAGCGATCAGTGAAATCCAGGAGCGACACTCACCAGTGCTGAACCTCCGAGGGTTTGGGCGCCTTCCCTGGGCTGCAGCTCCAGCTTTGCTCAGCACTGGCTGTGCTGCCAGCGGACTCATTTTGGCTAATTTTGCACTAACCATGTGGACTGTCAAATGGCTCCTGCTGTATTTTGTTGCCCTTTCAAATATTTCTCCAAGAGTAGGCTGAACCATCTGGTGGGCAATCTGCCTGTGCATGCAGCAGCGCCGCACCTCGCGCAGCCAGCGGGACGCGGCGCCCACCTCCCCACGGCCCCACGGCACCACCACCTCCCCACGGCACCACCACCTCCCCACGGCCCCACGGCACCACCACCTCCCCACGGCACCACCACCTCCCCACGGCCCCACGGCACCACCACCTCCCCATGGCCCCGCCATGGCCCCACGGCACCACCACCTCCTCACGGCACCCCCACCTCCTCCCAGCACTGCCACATCCCCATGGAACCACCACCTCCCTATGGCATTGCCATGGCCCCATGGCACCGCCATCTCCCCGTGGCACCACCACATCCCCACAGCACTGCCACATCCCCATGGAACCACCACCTCCCCACGGCACCACCACAGCCCCATGGAACCACCACCTCCCCATGGCACCACCACAGCCCCACGGCACCATCACCTCCCCACGGCACCGCAACCACCCACGGCACCATCATAGCCCCACAGCACCACCACCTCCCCATGGCACCACCACAGCACCATGGCACCATCACCTCCCCACAGCACCGCAACCATCCATGGCACCACCACCTCCCCATGGCACCACTAGCTCCCCATGGCACCACCACAGCCCCATGGCACCACCAGCTCCCCATGGCACCACCACAGCCCCATGGTACCACCAGCTCCCCATGGCACCACCGGCTCCCCATGGCACCACCACAGCCCCATGGCACCACCACAGCCCCACAGCACCACCGGCTCCCCATGGCACCACCAGCTCCCCATGGCACCACCACAGCCCCATGGCACCACCACAGCCCCACGGCACGACCGGCTCCCCATGGCACCACCGGCTCCCCATGGCACCACCAGCTCCCCATGGCACCACCACAGCCCCATGGCACCAGCAGCTCCCCACGGCACCACCAGCTCCCCATGGCACCACCACAGCCCCATGGCACCACCACAGCCCCATGGCACCACCAGCTCCCCACGCGGGACGGGCAGAGCAGGGCTGCCCGGCTGAGCGCTGCTCTCCTGGAGCCTCATCATCGAGGTTTAAACCCCTCTCCTTTCCCTTTTGCCGGTTTCTTTTTGCACGTTGCCCACTCGCGGTTACTGCTGACTCCACACGTTCTCCCCGTCCGCAGCACGCTCCGATACGAGTTGCCAGACAGGTGAGAGCAGGCGGATTATAGACTGCTGACTGTGTATAGAAATCCTCATCTGTATCCTACAACGGAAAGAACAGGCTGGTCTTAGGAAAATCACTCCAATAATTCCTTGTGGATCGGTCTGCGTTTTGTTATCAAAAGCAAAAGGCTCAAAGATCAGAAGAAGAAACCAATGATATCAACATTCATCTCAAATATGCACATCAGTGACACGTGCAGGATGACAATGCTAAAATAATCACCTTAACCATCACAGATCCTCTCCCTCTGCGCACACACACAACTACGTAATGCAAATATCTGTATAGACGCGTGTGCAATATCCGTAACACACTCATAGCAGTGAGTTAGAAACCACCACGGAATAACCAATCTAGCAGGTTAAGATTGAGTCCCTTTGCTGAGCTGTCTTCGGGCCTTTTATACCGCACGATTGGTTCTTTATTTCTGAGACTCAAATGCATTGCGTCAAATGCATTACATTTATGTTTATTGCTGACGATCCTGTAAAAACATCCTGTGGGTCTATTTGTTTCTCTTGCGAGCTCTCAGTGTTTTCAAACCCATGTTACGTGTGAGTTTTTATCCCGCAATATACATCCCTGGGACGAGCTTTGCTGGCCAGGGTCTCGGGAGTAAGGGCGCGGACTCGCAGACGGGGTTTCCTCCACAGCAGCGGGGACCTCAGCTCCAAGCTCCATCTCCCCAGGAATTTGTCTTTTATTATTTGATGTGCGCTTAATGTGTACGATCCCAACAGCTTTGGGGGCCAGATTATTTCAGCAATTGCTGGTATGCGGATCCCCGGAGGTTCTCCCGGAGTCCTCCCACACATCTGACATGGTGCGCTGGAACCTGCCCTGCTCCAGCTCCTCCAGGAGCTCCCTCCTCCCTGTCTGGGGAGTTTCTCACTAAGGGCAGACCGGACTTGTAAAATCACACTGGCACCCAAAAGCTGTTAATCTTCTCAGGTAACGATGAAAAACACAGCGGAGATGTTGATGTAACTCAGCAAGGGGTGACGAGGAGCTCTAGCGAATGGATGGCTGGAGTAGAACTTCTGCTGTTCTCCTGTTTATCCCGTTCTCCGCTTAATTACGGTTCCCAAATATATTTTACAACACACCCCTGTGCACAGTCTGTTCAGTGCTGAAAAAAGCGACGCACAGCAGCCGCAGAGAACGCCCGTTCCGTCCTGTTTTCCATGTAATGCGTTCCAGCGGGACAGGGGAGGAGAAGGCGCCCCACCATGAAAACTCCCTGCTCTGGGGGAGTCTGTGCGCTCGCGATGCTCCAGGTTTGCGGCCAGTGAACCGGCACTTGATTCCGAGGGTGCAATTAGCAGATCGCAGGCGCAGTGTATCAAAGGGTGTCGTTAGAGCCAGGGTCGCCCTCCTCTAATGAAATGCTCGCTTTAGTAGTGTCATTATTAAGATCACCGTCCCACTATTACAGTAATAACTGCAGATAATTTCGCAATGTTATCTTTCACAGAACCATCTTCTCCGCATAAATTAGAAGCTTCAAAACATAATTCAGAGGGTAAAACCCTCCCAGGAAATCCACGGGGCAGATGAGAAGGGAGCGGCAGCAGCGCTGAGTGGCCTTGATGGCCGCCCAGGCGTGCGGCCCCGCGCGCTCCTTCGGGAGGCAGCAGCTCTGCCTAACTGGCCCCTGGGGACGGACGGTCCACGGACAACGAACGGTGTGTCTGCGTCACCAGAGGGGCAGAGAGGCCAGCAGAGCCAGAGCGTGCTCACCAACAAAAGTAATGGTTACATGACATCTTTGGATCTATTTTTAATCAGCTACCAATAAAGCTGTGCAATAATTATTGGTTGCCCTCGGTCCTTACCATCCATGATGTGTAGGTGTTGCGCAGTGTTATTTCTCTTGGTGCTGTCTCTGCTGAGGGTCTTGGACACTGCTTGGGGGTCTCGGACACTGCTTGGGATCTCACGTTGACCAGGGGCTGGGGGTGTTCCAGCTTTGCTCAGCACCCGGGGGGCGAAAACACGGCAAAACCCAAAAATGTGTTACGCCCTCGCACGTGCACAGAACAAAACAATTACAAAGCTTTTGTGAAGTGTTCTGGCGGATCCTGAGCTGCAGCAGACACGAGGGTGAGCTGGAGGATCCGCAGCACCCGGAGCAGACATCAAACCGCGGCAGAGCAAACCTGCCCCTGCGCTATCACTGCTTCTCCCCATCAGAAATCAGGCTCGGATACCCACCGCGTTTGGAGATACCGAAAACGGGGTGAAACGCTTCCGACGCCGGCTGCCTGGGGGATTAAGCGGGTGAGGTGGTAACTGCGCTCTAATGTGCTTCAACGGCATCTGCGACCAAAGCGGGGCCAGCTGCACCTTTCCTGTGGATTTGGGCACAAATCTCTACATTTCCAGTTATTGCTTGTGTAAAGAAAGCACCTTCCATGCCCTCTGCTCTGTGAAATAGTGCAGGGTGCACAGAGCGGAGCTCAGGACCCCGGGTTCGGAGTTAAACACGACGGCCGCCCACGGGCCGTCCGTTCCCCAACAGCCACCATCGCTCTGACCAAAGCGGGCTTGAACCTGGAAAAAGGTAGCGGAAAGACTTATTAGCACAGAAATCGCGTTCTTGCGTGCAACAAGGACTGCTTTTGATACCGAATAGTCTGTTTCCATCTAAACCATGGAAATTGAGAAAGCCTTTCAAAATGCATTAGCATTATCCAAATAATAAGTAAATTGAAATGCTAATGAATGAATGTTACTCCCTGAAAAAATAAGCAACGTACAAGGTTGGATCTCCAGCAACCGTAACACGGGCTCACTCTTTACACTCCTGCAACTGATTTCCTGTAAAAAGTAACTTCAATGTTCTTGGCCTTCAACCTGCAAAAATATGAGCCTGTGCATCAAGGAACAGCGTGTGAAAACGCATAAGGAGCCGTAGGTGCCACATCCTTTACAGCATCGTCTGTCATGGATGCGAATAATTATGCTACAGACAGATTTAGCTGCACCCATTTCACAAACAGGAAAACTGGAAAGCAGCTACATCTGCTCGGCAGCTGCGGCAGCCTGAGATAGGCACAGAAATCCCACTTTCCACGTTTATTTTTAGCCAGATGAGATGGAATTGATATGGAAAGCCCAGCGAAATAAATGTGAAAAAGAAGCCATGGCTGCGGTGCTGAGGAATCTGCGGCGCACTGTGCCGAGGATGCCTCTGTGCAATATTCATGATTACGGGTGGCGGGGAAAAACGTTGAGCACTTCAAACCAAACCAAAATAAAACAAAAACCTACAGATGTGCCTCGCTGGGAAACCAGAAAGGACACGGCTTCAAGTAATGATTATTTTTATTTAGGCAAACATTCTGCAAGGGACTGTTTCCAAGGAAAGCAATCTGGGTTGTGTCTGGGCCGAGTACACAGTGTCATCCTGCTGCAGGAAAAGCCAAGGCTGCGGGGTGCAGTGTGTGGGGCGCATGGGGCAGGCTGAGCCCCAGGGACGGGCACAGCCCGGGATGGGGACATGGGACGGCAGCAGCCACTGGGGCTGCCAAAGGGACCTCGGGGGAGCGATGGAGACAGTTGGGATGTGCAGTCTGGGGCAGAGATGGGACACGGAAGATGTGCAGAACTCCTGGAGCATGTTTGAGATCAAAGATCTTTCTGTTAGGCGCCCGCCTGTGCTCGAGTGTTGTTTGCACCGATCTCTGCACACTGTTGTAAGGAGCTCTGAGACACTTAGAGATATAGGTTCATACGACTGCCAGCCCAAATTAGGGATACTGAACATTAATTAAATGGCTCTAGCGTTCAAAAAAGCAGCGCTGCATTTACCTGTTTTTTCTCCCCAGCACAGAGCAAGGGAGTTGACGGAGCACATTGAGCTGAGGTTCAGCAAGGCACTGCTTAATCTCTCCTTCCGCACTCCTGAAAAACTGCAGGTGAGCAGAAATTCGCTCTGTTTCAGACATCCAGAGAAAGGTTGGACCCCAGGACAGTTGCCCCGTGGGGAGGAGAAGGATTTGTGTCCTTGTTTTGCTGAGCGAGCAGCTGGTGCGCGGGGGATGAGCGCTGCAGTGGGAAGGGTCGCGGAGCAGCCGGGTACCCGCAAAGGGACGAGGAAAACAAATCGGAGCACCTCGCAGAATCCACAAAGGAGAGAAGAGCGGCGCACAGCTCCTGGCAGAGCTGCACGATAACCCGCACCACCAGTCGGCTGAACGCCGACGGAGCCAGCGGTGCGGCCGGGCCGGCAAACCGCCCGTCGGGGACGCGCCACCTGCCCAGGGACCTGCGGGACACTCGGGGACAAATCTGCTGTTCGCTGCAAGCTAAAGTTCACCTCGCCGAAAGGGGGCGGCGAGGAGAGTTTGGGGTTTGAGAGACTATTTTTGTTAGGGTTTACATTGCAACTTTGCCTAATTAGTCTCCAATAATTAATGCTGTGAGCGTAACAGAGATTTAATCAGACAAAATGCTGGTAAATAAACCCCATGGAAGCCATACATCTTTTGATAGTAATGATTATGTTCTTTTTTATTATTAAAGATCCCATTAGAAAGAATTTATGATTTTTCCCCTTTGTGAGAGCAATAATAAACATTATGTCGGATGCTCTTATTTTTGGTATTGAGCAACAGAGTAGACGTAATTAGCCACAGTTAAAAAGAAATTTTGCCTGAATGGCTTTTGGGGAACATTACATCCAAATTACAGCCCTGTAGATTTTTTTTCATGTGAAAATGCACTATCAATAAATAACTCAAATACAGTTTCTCTGGGAAAAAGAAAAATGGTCCTGTGGAAAACAGGCAGGGAAGGAAAACGAGGACCTGAGAACCAACCGGAGGAGGAAGAAGAGGAGGAGGAGGAGGAGGAAGAGGAGGAGGAGGAGGAGGAAGAGGAGGAGGAGGGCTGGGCCAGTGGCTGATGGGACCAGGAGGGCCCTCCTGATCACTTTTCTGGGGCATTTCCTGGCTTTCTGGGCATTGCCCCAGGACGCTGGCCCGGCCGCACTGTCCCCTGGACACGCTCCAGGACACGCGCTGCTCCCCCACGGGGCTCAGTGGACCCGCAACGCGATGGGAAGAGTCACATCAGGGACCTCTCCGCGGATAAAGACCGAGAAGTGATCCAAAACCGCTGTCCGCCAGCGCTGGGAAACAGGAAGGAGGAACAGCTTCGTGATAACCATGACCTCTCCGAGAACAAGCCCCGCGTTCCCAGGGTGGAGAGGCCGCGTCCAGCAGATGACACAGCCAGCGGCTCCGGGCCTTTCCGACACCACCCAACAACCGCTCGAGGGTGGCACCGAGCAGGGCAGAGCCTGCAGCACTGCTGGGTTTGTCTCTGGGCACGCTGGGATGTTCCCTCGTGCCAAAGAGCATCTATCCCCTCCTTCCGCAGCATCTCCTGTGTGGTACCCGGCGCCGGGTCTGCAGCGAACCGGGCAGAGAAGGGAGAGCCAGCACTGCAAAGCCGCTGAGACAGCTCCGTGCTGTCAATGCTTCCAGCTCTGTCCTCACAAAACCGCGGGTTTTCCTGGGGCAGAAGCCGCCTCGGCCCCACAGGACCACGCACGTCCATGCATCTGCAACAGCAAATCGTTGCAGGACCAGGAAACTGCTCCGGCAGACACCGAACACAAATCCCAGCCCCTACCCACACCCAGGGCTCTGCTTGTTCGGAGTCGATAAATTCAAACGGCGCTTGCCTCGAGTGGAAAGATCTGAGTTTTATACTGCAGCATTCGCTGTGGGTCTTTAAAACAATGCATGCGCAGCCACATTTAATGTATGGATTCATTTTTTAATTTCAAAAACACAGGCACTTTTTAAAGTGCCGCGCAGCCATGAATTTGGCAGGCTGCTTAATTCCAGATACAGTAAGGATATCGCAGGGAGCCTTTTCCATTTTGAATCAAATGGAATTTGTGATTTGCATGCACCTTTTGAGTCAAAATCAAACATTTGCCCTGGATTGGCCCTAGTTTAATTAAAATGATGAGAATGTGCGATATGCTTTTGGTCTAAGGCAAAAAGGATGCACAGCACTGAAATTTGGAACAAACATAAAAAAAATTGAGAAATGCATGGTTGGAAGTGATAAGAAATGCCAAGACTATGTATTACATGGGATCACGGGATGAAAATAGAAAATGTCCTAAAAGAAATTCTGGCGTACTGTGAAACTGTTGTCGGAGGTTTGGATAGGATTACATGCTTTGTGGATAATGCCCCTGCAACTGGCGCTGTCGGGCTTGTCGTCTGCTGTGCTTCCCGCAGGGCCCATGGGGGTGCTCGTGGGGTGAGCGGATCTTCCCTCCGGCTGCCGCAAGGGAAGGGGCTGCCGACCTTAACATGGGCATGGCGGTGTTTGTGCGGACATATTCATCTCTCCATGTGGTAGGGGACACGTAAGTTCTAGAAAACAACTGCTCGTTTCTAGGAAGTGTCAGAAATTGAGGCAACCAAGAGTTCTCCCTCTGTTATCCCTGTCACTTTCGCCTTCAAGCAGTGCAGGATTCAGGGATTTTGGCTATCAATATTCCAAGAGCTCGGTAACCTGGCTTTTGAAAGCCTTTAAGCACGAACTTCCCTTTGGCTTTCCAAACTAACCACAGTGTCCAGAAATGAGAAGACAACCAAAGCAGGGAAGGGAGGTCAAGTTTTCAGACACGTTTTTGTGCAGACACCACCCGCCCCATGGGCCCCAAAGGCAAGTGCTAGGAAGATACTGCAACGCTGGTACCGGTTTGAAAGGTCATTCTTATAACAACCACCGAAATTTAGTGTCAGCTGCACAGAGCGATTTCATATGATAAAATTCCCTCTCGCATTAATTTTCTTCTGTTACGGAGAAACCCACACTGGGTCTCCATCAGCCCATCCCATTTCCTACAGCACCATGAGAGCTGACTTTAGCTGAATTTGTAAACACTTTGATGTCTGCGGACTTGGCTCTTGTACAGTCCTAAACTACCAGCAGGAGGTAATGGTTTCCAGCACTTAACTTTACTTGATTTCCCACTATTCTTCAGGCTCCCTGATTTGCATTCATCTTAAGGGGGAGCGATTCATTTCCAAGCTGCATTTCCTCCTGCTCTGGGGCTCGCTGCTGTTCCAGGAGTCACGCAAGGCTCTGCTTTTGCAAACCAACCCCTGCATATGGTTTGGGAAGAATGGGTGGAAATGTGAACAGAAGGGGCCAAGCAGCAAAATTCCAGATGATTTGGGAATGGGAGAAAAGGAAGGAGAGAGATGTAAAGTGTAACTGCTGGGCTGGGAACCGCTTGAAGAAACTGGGGAGGATTTGTCCCACTGTCACGGAATCATAGAGAGGAAGGTGTAAGAAAACTTCATCTTTTTCCCTGTATCTGCAGCAGCATTTCCAGGGGACCAGTGTTCTCACCTCCCCTGGTGAGAAACTAAGCCGGCCCATCAGGACAGTTTTTCTGCTGGCTTTGGTGTCCAGGAGCCACCGGGCTGCTGTCCCCAAAAGCCACATAACTTACTGAGCTTAAATCTGAGCAACAGCTACTGAGGTTAAACCCTGTGTGAGGATAAAGCCCAGCTCAGCCCTGGCTCTTGTCACATACAGCAAAATACCCAGGAACCAGAGGAGCAAGAGAGACGTTCCTGCCCCAGGGCATCTTCAGGCAGGGCAGGAGGGAAACGGGGCAACCCAGCTCTGCAGATGATCCCCTTGGACCCCAAAACAGTGAGCACAGTGCCCCCCACTGGGTCAAGCACCTTTTAAAACTCTTAGTGAGCGTACCCAGGAAAACAGCATTGCCGCCATCCTGCCACGCAGGGGGCTCGCAGCTTTTGGGGCTCTGTCCCTAAGGAGAGGTTGACCAGGCAGCCGAGGATGCCCAGTGAAAAACAGAGTTAATGTAGGTCCGGCTTATTGCCAGGGGTCAGATGGAGACAGAGATGCAGAACCATCCCATCTTCGGGAAAGACGCCTTCTGCAGCCTCCGGGCTGCTCACCTGCCCCGAAGGACTGAGCGCTCTGCAGAGACACAGCCCCAGAGCTGACCGTGATTTGAGAGGAGACGTCTCGCCCCGCTCCCTCAGACTGCTTGGGTTTGATGCCCAGAACATCTGGTCACCCTATAGCCTTTTTTATTTTAATCCTACAGCTACATTTTCTCAGCACATCGCCGACTGCCAACAGATGAGCTGCAACTGCTGGCACCCGCGAGCCAGCGAGACAGGAAGATGCGCAGTGTGTCCCAGCACCCCGGGAAGATGCACAGTGTGCCCCAGCACCCCAGGAAGATGCGCAGTGTGTCCCAGCACCCCAGGAAGATGCGCAGTGTGTCCCAGCACCCCGGGAAGATGCACAGTGTGTCCCAGCACCCTGTGAAGAGGTGCAGTGTGTCCCAGCACCCCGGGAAGATGCGCAGTGTGTCCCAGCACCCCAGGAAGGTGTGCAGTGTGTCCCAGCACCCTGCGAAGATGCACAGTGTGTCCCAGCACCCCGGGAAGATGCGCAGTGTGTCCCAGCACCCCAGGAAGATGTGGGGTCAGTGACAGGGGAGCCCACACCCACAGCTGGATCAGTCTGGGGCCTCTGGCACCTGCGGCCACCAGAGCCGCCCTGCCCACAGTCAGATGGCTCAGCACACACTGCAGTAACCTGACTTTTTATCTCTCTCGTGTATTCTCCTGCAAATTCATTTAAAATGTTGCTATAATGTCAAAAGAGACCCTTAGGATCATGAGATTTCAGAAGTCTAACTTAAAAAAGGACCACAGCATATCTAGCCAAGGAAAATGTGTCACAGCTGAGAATAATGATAAATCAGCTTTCCACCACAGCCCCAGCACCAGTTCTGCCAGCTGCTTCGGGGTGTGAGCACCCAGCGAGGAGCACCGCTGCGGGGACAGTGGGACCCCCACGGGAGCGTCGTCACCACGGCCGCCCATGGGAGCATCCCCACCCCACGGGAGCATCCCCACCCCACAGGAGCATCGTCACCGTGGCTCCCCACAGGAGCATCCCCACCCCACGGGAGCATCCCCATCCCACGGGAGCATTGTCACCACAGCCACCCATGGGAGCATCCCCACCCCACGGGAGCATCCCCACCCCATGGGAGCATCGTCACCATGGTTGCCCACAGGAGCATCCCCATCCCGCAGGAGCATCCCCACCCCACGGGAGCATCCCCACCACATCTCCCGCCATGGGAGCATCCCCACCCCGGCACAGTGCGGAGGAGCCCCCAGGGCAAGAACCAGCCGCGCTGTGTGGGAACAGCAGCCGTGGCCCCATGTCCTGCAAAGCCCTGCCCCACTGCCAGCCGAGCGCTGCCCCCACGGCTGCACCTCTCCACCGCTCATTGTGCTGTGCTGGATATTGCACGTGGGTTTGGGAGCAGGAGCCCGTGGGGGGTGGGTGTCCCTGAGTGGGGGTCTTTGAGCCCAGGGTCGCATCCTGGGGGTGCGGGACCAGCCCCACGGGGCTCACGTGGAATCAAGCGCCACGTCCCCGAGCAGCAACGGGAGAGGCACAGCTGAGCACAGCGCTGTTTGGGTTTGCAACACGCTAATATCAGCACAAACCATAACATTTACAAAAGTGTAACAAAATAAGCAAGTGTTTTTTTCAAACCTTACCTCAGCCATGACATAAGTATTTCAAGATGTTCACCAAAGTATTACAAATCACAGTGTGGGCCATCAATCTGTCAATGAATAGCACAAGCTTTGGTATTTTCGAGTGATATTTGAAATCCTAACCCCATAAGAAAATGAAGTCAGGCAATAACATCCTGTTTTCCGCAGCGAGCGTTCAGCTTCCCCAGCAGTGGGAAAAGGCTGCCGGAGCTGCGCTCATTCCTTAGCAAAGCATGTAATGCAAAGCAGCAAGCATTAAGCCCTTCTGTTTTACACTGCACGCCGATTTGGAAGCAAATATTTTTCCAACAACATCACCAAATTGAAAGCGTTTTTGCAAATCTGAAACCTTCTCACAGTGTTGTTTTGGAAAAAAAGCACTTGACTGAGCAAGCGTGGAGCTGTCAGTGACAGAAGCCACCGCTGACAGTCGCGCTGGGAAGCAGGAACCTGCCGTCACAGCAGCCCCGTCTGTCCCATCCCATCCATCCTGTCCCATCCCATCCATCCTGTCCCATCCCATCCCATCCATCCTACCCTGTCCCATCCTATCCCATCCTATCCCATCCCATCCATCCCATCCCATCCATGCCATCCCATCCATCCTGTCCCATCCCATCCCATCCCATCCATCCTACCCTGTCCCATCCTATCCCATCCTATCCCATCCCATCCATCCCATCCCATCCATGCCATCCCATCCATCCTGTCCCATCCCCTCCCATCCCATCCCATCCCATCCCATCCATCCTACCCTGTCCCATCCTATCCCATCCCCTCCCATCCCATCCATCCTGTCCCATCCCATCCCCTCCCATCCATCCTATCCTGTCTCATCCCATCCTGTCCATGCCATCCCATCCATCCTGTCCCATTCCATCTCATCCCATCCATCCTATACTGTCTCATCCCATCCTGTCCATGCCATGTCATGCCATGTCATGCCATGTCATGCCATGTCATGCCATGCCATGCCATGCCATCCCATCCCATCCCATCCCATCCCATCCCATCTGTCCTGTCCCTTCTGCCCCATCCCATCCACCCCATCCGGTCCCATCCCATCCACCCTCTCCTGTCCTGTCCCGCCCATCCCACCCCATCCCATCCATCTCTCCCATCCCATCCATCCTGCGTGGGTGATGCCCCGCAGCCCAGCAGCACCCTCGGGCACCGCAGCACCCCAAAACGGGCACCACGCTGCGGGGCCCCTGCCCAAGGGACCCGGCCTTGGGGAGCTCCACAACACTGCCAAGATCCACCAGCACCTCTCTGCTGTTTTCTGGGCGCTAACGAAGCCCATGAGAGCGCATCCCCGAAGGCTCCCGAAGCAGCAGGAACGGCGCCCGCCCGAGGCCGAGCCCGGGTCCCAGGCTCCTGCCGGTGGGATGTGGGGACGGGCACGGGCTGGTCCCAAAGCCCCACCTGGGGCTGCGCTCACCCGCGCTCAGGGAGGGGGCACCGGCCCCCCGAGACTGCCACCAAATACATGACAGATGGTTTAAGAAAAAAGCAATTATCAAAGGGGAAGATTTTGGAACGTCTCCTTTGAAATAAAAATTTGTTTAGCATTTTTAGCAGCTGAAATAATTTTCGGAGCATCTGATGAGAGATTTAAGTGCTTCATTTCCTCCTCTCCCTCACCGAGCCATCCGTTTGAAGGTTGTCTGTGGCACATCGAGTTCTCTGGTTTATTGCTATTGGTATTTTTCATTGGATAATGGCAGAATTAGAGATCAATGGCAGAGAGGTATGAACCGCGGCATTGCCGTCCGTTTGAATGTGCGGGTGCTTTTGAAACGCTCCGCGGCTTCGCAGAAGGCGGAAGAAACGTGTTCTGTGATTCTTTAACTACAACTACATGAAAGTATGTCGTATTACATCTTCCCTTTCTTCCTCACTTTGCTCTGCTCTTCTGTTCTTACTTGACAAAAAAAGGAAAAGAAAAGGAATTAGCCAATTAGCCACCTACCTTCTCCGTTATCCACGTGCTGCCGGATCACGGGAAAATTAATAAGATCACGTCCCTGAAGGTGAGAACGTGCCCCTGTCTCGGGGCTGACGCGGCGCCACCGCGCTCGGGGCTCCAGGACGCGATCTTCTAAAGGCAAGGCAAGAAAAGCCGTCCCTTCGTTA
This sequence comes from Patagioenas fasciata, assembly GCF_037038585.1. Lineage (NCBI taxonomy): Eukaryota > Metazoa > Chordata > Aves > Columbiformes > Columbidae > Patagioenas > Patagioenas fasciata. The sequence continues at coordinate 85,059,339 of NC_092560.1, forward strand.
CCTGGGCATTAAGGGCAGATCACAGTTAAGAAACGGCCATTTCTTTCTAGCGTGAGGATGTTCATTTTCAGTTTCCAGATTCGCAGCTCTTACCCCGGCAGAGCCCCCAGCGCTGCCGCCCAGCCGCCCCGATTTAACGGGAATTCACACTGAATCCAGCGGCGCTGCTGGCAGCTGCCACGCACAACGGTCAATGGCCGGGGATCAGTGCAATTGGCATTTCTGCGTCCAGAAGGTGCTTCTGAAGAAAAGCGAGGATTGGACCTGGTGCTTGGTAGTTCTGAAGGACCAAGGTAGAGAGACACGGGCGGTTCTGTGCGCTGCGCTCGCCCAGCGCTCATCGTCACCATTCCCTGAAGCTCGGGACTGATCGCTGATGCCTCCAGGTGCTTGAAAACTGCTCCAAAATATTCCAGCCTGCACAAGGAATTTGGGTCGTAAAGAGTGAACTGCGGAGCAGCGTAGGCTCAAATATTGTGTTTTCCATCAGAGCAGACCCTGAGCCGTGAAGCGGCGTCCCAGCCGCAGGCGGGCTCACTGCTCTGTTACAGCTTCTGGACTGTTGATTATGATGAATATTAGTTGGAGCGCAATTAATATTCATCATAAAGTATTAATTAATAAAAACCATGCAGCAATAGCCAGCACCTTTCCCTAAATTCAGATTGCGTGAGCAGCAGCGCAACCTCCGCCTTGGGATCCCTGGGAAACCTCCGCGGAGGCTTCACCTTCAATGGGATGAGTCTCGGCAAAGAGGATAACAAGGCCCCGAACGAGATTAACCAAGTTCGCTGCTTCTGGGGCGAATTTGGAGGAGGAACGCGCTCTAATCTCCCTCCGAAGGGGAGATGCGAGGCCTCTAAGTCTGTTAAGCCGCGTTGGTTCGGGCTCAGCCGTGAACTTCCCTCCAGCCTTCAGCTCCATCGCATGTGGTGGCCAGGGAAATACCACCCAAAAAAGGGGTAAGCGACGGTGCGAAAGCAACGCAACAGCCCCATCCCTGGCACGCGGTGCTCAGACAGGGCTGGCTGCAAATCCTCCTCTTCCTGCCCGAAAAAGGAGGATTACTGCCCTTCCAGCTAAACACAACTAAGAGAGCAAGAACATCCATCTCGAATTTTCAGTGTCGTTATATCCAGGTTGAAGGAATTTTTTAAAAACTATTATTTTTGCAGTGTAGAGCTGAGTCGAAATAATCTCAGATGTCAACGGGTAGATGTAAGTACCATGGAAACTGAAGCACAACGCACGTGTGCCACGAGCTCACGGCTCTTTGGTTTGTGCAGGAGTTGTGTGGGTCGAAGGGCTGGGTGAGCGGGCAGCGGTGTCCCCAGGGCTGGCTTTGGGGCGCCCCTGCCGCTGACCCCGCGTTTGAATCGCCCCTGCCCGTGCTACAGCGCACGCCATCGGAATGAGAAAACACGTGGGAACAGCAGCTCTCCTGCGCTGCCGCGGCGTCCCCGGCGGCGCGGGCCAGGATGCGGGGGAGCCCGCAGGAAGCCGCTTCCCCACGCCGGGGAAACGTGTGAGAGCGATGAAGCAAGTGCTTTCAGGGGAAAAGGGAGGAAACGCCGCGCCGCGGTCCCAGGGATGGTTTTGCAAGAGCTGAATCGCAGCCACGGGCGCTGGGGCTGCGGGGTGGTTGTGATTCTCCTGCTCGCTTTCCCGGGGGACGCAGCGCGGGGCGCTGCGAGGGGCGCGGGTCGGGACGGGGACAAACAGGCACATCACAGGAAGGGCGCTGCTGCAAAACTGAAATCCCTTTTCCCCCGATTTCAGCTAGCTGGGGTGCACGGAGCGGCCGGGGCGCCAGCTGTGGGCAAGGGACTCGCCAGATGTTGCCCCCAGAGCAGAGCGGAGCAGACACGGGGTGGCACGGCGCTGCGTGTGCCCACCCGCACCCAGCGGTCCATCCCGGCGCTGGCACCAGCACCTTCCCTGCCAAAGCCTCAGAGACTCACAGGGCAGCCTCCCAGCTCTGGAACTGCTTTGTTTCGGGCTGCTTAGGACTCTGATGTAGGCAAATCTGTGGTTTCCTAGGACTGAGATAAAGTGAAATAAACATGATTTAATCAAGGAGACTCAGTCATGAAAGAGGAGTGCGAAGGGGGTGGTGTTTGGGAGTACACTAAATCTTTATGGATTTTGCTGTGCAGCTACAGGGGGATCAAAACACACAGAGATGTGAATCACTCCAGGGGCACGAGGTTCTCATTTAAAGTTTTCATGCCTGTCGTCTTTCCCTTTTCATTTTTTTCCCCTGTAATAAAGAGCGGAGTGACTGTCTTCATCTATTTCAATCCGAGATTTTTCTGATTAGACCCCCGAGGAAAATGAAAAATGCATTGGGCATCTGAGTGTGACTCGTGTTCCCTTCGCAGCGCTGCAGATGTGTGCTCAGCAGACGCTGTGCGAAACCGCGCGCCCTGCAAACGCCTCTGCCGCCCGCCCGCCCTTCGCGGGGCTGTCCGGGCAAGCTCTGACGTTCAGATCTGAGCCTGTTTTTAACCTGAGGTTCCCGGCAAGCACCGAGGTGCAGCAAGGCTCCTTTGCTTCCATCCGCCAGCCACTCCTGTGACTACGCACACCGCCCGTGGCAGCGCCCAGCTGCAGGGCACCGAGCGGGTGGCACCTCCTACGGGAGCTTTTAAGCTCTTTTTTAGCCCTTATTACTGCCTTCTGCATAGTTTCCCTCGCTTATTTCCTATCCGTAGCTATGAGGGGTATGTGTTTCCCATCCCGGACGAGGGCAACGCCTGAAGCCCTGGCCCTGGAGCACGGTCCAGGTCGCTGCTGTCACCTCAGAACCAGAGAGGCTGCTCGGGGCCTGTCCTGCTGGAAACCTTTCCAGGCTCAGACTCCATATGGCAGCCAAATATTGAATACAGAACAATACATATATACATTCTTTTTTGAAGTAATGCAGTGCCGATGACACCGAGCCGGTGCACACCTCTGACCCGAACGGCAAGGGCTATTAGCTGTCCCGTTTTGCAAAGAGTCGCTGATTTCTGATATTTCACTTGTCCGCAACACTCAGAGCTTCGAATTAAAACTGAAATACAAGAGTCTATGAAGAAAATTCATTGAGTTGAGCCAATATCAGCAATTCGGGATAAGTGAGTCCAAGGAGATGAAGCGTGTTTAATGTAATTACACATCCACTTCTTGTGATGTACGAGCACACGAAGCATTACTAATCCCCAAACAGATACCTGCAGGGAGGACGATCAGGAACAGCTGTTTGGACAACAAGAAATGAAGCACACGAGCTCCTGGTTGTGCCGCCTCTCGGCGGAGCCGCGCGGGAGCCGCAGCTCGTCCGGCGAGCGCAAGCTTTACAAGGAATTAACAGCGCTCGGTAAGAAAGGGCGTTAGTGCCTTACAGAAATTGCGCTGCCAACTCATTTATTATTGTAATAACCCTCAGCATTGCCGTTCCTGGAGAGGACTCCTCCCAAAATGAGAGACGAGTGCCGCGACCCGGCGCGGGGAGCTCGCCGTCACCCTCGCTCCGGCTCCCAACCTCGGACCGCACCGAACAAGACGTAGAGCCTTGCACCCAAAGAGCGCTACTGACTGCAAACTAACGCGTTGTGTGGGTTTATTGTGTGTTTGGGAGTTAATAAATTAGAGCAATAACAATGCAAACAGCACCTCTTGGCTTGCTCCAGAAATGCCCTCCCTGGTGGCTGCAGGGTGGCTGCATCCCCGCCTACACAGACCCACGTCATTACGGAACCTATACGCTCTTCACCATCACATTACAGTGCTTTGATGACCTATCCTTTATTTACACCTAGTTTCCGAGTTTATTACACCTAATCCCAAGCAGTCACTTGGCAAGCAGGCTGGCTGTGATTTGGGGCAGCGGCGCTGCGCCCCCGTCACCGCCCGCGCACACCGCGAGCCGGGGATGTAGGTCAGGGAGCCATCAGACCGCACGGAAATCACAATTGAGATTGGTTTTCACGGCAGATCTGATCAGTTCGGATAAACCCAAAATCTAGCCACATTTGTATAAACAACTCAGACGTAATTATTTTTAAACTGTTGGCCAACGTACACCACGCCATGTGTGTCCTGCTTTCAGGAATTAATGTCTTTTACTCATAAGCCACCTACTGCTGTTTACTTTATTAATGACATTCTGGTCATCTCTCCTGAGGGCAGTAAATGAAAGCTGAATTTGGCTCACTGTCTTCATCTCAATGATTTAGTCTATCAGGCGCTGACTTTGCACCAAGCTGCACTAGAGGCGGACAAACATGAAGAGGAGGATTGTTTGCTGCTCAGGAGCAACCACGTGGCGATCGCCCCGTTCTGCTGCAGAAAGGAAGAGCATTTTCCATTGTTCCTGCCCAAAGCGGGGCTGGTGTTCGTGCGCCTGGTGGCTCTGAGTCACGAGCTCCGGTAACCGCGGAGCCACGCGCACCCCACGCATCGCACAACACCCAGAACACCCATCGAGCCGGGCCGGGAGCCTGGATGGCTTCCTGTGAGCAAAAACGGACGGGTCCTCCTGAAGGAAAACATCTTGACATAGCTAAGCAGGTCACTGCTAGCCTAGACGTGATATTACATCGCTGACATTATACATTTTCTCTGCTCCTTTAGATGTTCGAGAACGTGGGGACCACCCAAGTTAATTCAATGCAAATGCAATTTAACAGATTCCTTGTGTACGTCTTCAAAACGTCCCCTGCTTTTTGCAGTCTACAGAGGAACGGGATTTCACGCTGGCTCGAGGCTGCGCAGCCAGGGCTGCGACGCGCGGTACGAGCACGGGTGGGCTCCTGTCCCTAGAGCTGCCCCGAGCTCCCACCGGCTCCGCGGCTGAGCAGCCCTGCGAACCACAGCTGCGCTCCCACCCCGCACCCCCAACCTGACTCACCAGACCAAGCGCTTCAGCTCAAATAGCGGTGCCCATTACAGAAATGGCAACTCCGCCTTTGTAATGTGTGGCGTGCAAAGAAAAGGCATTTGTAGGATGGGAAACTAATTGGTTTAGGAATCAAATTTGAAAAATGCAACATCTTCATACAGCAGTGGGAGTGCAAACACTCCTATTTTAATGAGCTTCCTCTAAAGGAGGCTAATGTGTAATATTTCTCTGTATGAGTTTGCATTAGAAATCTGCTGAGATGGGAATACTCATTACCTGCTACTATCTGAGCTTTGCACAACACCACCGGCTTCTCCCGAGTAACCTGACGCGGTTATCGATGGCTCGGGGAAGGCGTCGCGCGACCGAGGCCTGGAGCGGCCATCGTGGTCTGCAGGTGCGCGTGAAACACTTGCAATGGTTTCTTAGGAACTGCGTGCGCTGAATGTGAAACGGGTCTGGGAAACTCCCGGTCCTGGTGGCTCAGATCAGCCCCATCTTTTCCGCTGGCTTCCTAATGAGCCTCATTTATACCGCTGCAAACACGCGTTTCTGGTTATTTCTCTGCAGTACGCACACGCGCTCGTGATTCCCCATCCGTGGGGTTTCCGTGGGGCGGCTGAGAAACCGTCGAGCGAGTTGTGTGCCCCACAGCCCTTCCCAAGCGGATGAACTCTGGAATGTCCTTTCTGAAGGGGGACTTTCCAACGGCAAAACGCAGGTGCATGCGAACGCAGCCGTTTGAGGCTGAGGATGTGAGCACAGAGCCCTGCTGCAACTGAGGCTGCTGCCACATACAGAAAACACTCCCCAAAAGGAACCTTGAATACTTCTGCTGGCCACTTCAGTGGGAATTCACTGATGGATATTGAAACAATAAACATGAGCTCCTGCTATTCTGGATCCGTAGACCAAAACAGTCTGAAATGAGATGCTTTACATATATTTATACTCCTTGCTATTTAAGATTAAAATCCCTTCCGTAATGATCGTATGTTTTCCCAAATAAAATTAAAGAACTTCTTCCTCACCTTATCTTCAAAAGCTGTAGCCAGAACTGCTAATGAATATGCTACTATGCTTATTAGAGCTGTTGTTTGTTTGCGTTCAGCTAAAATAAATTTGAAGAAAGGCTTGCCAGATGCCTTTTTAAAAACAGTGGTAGGAAAAAACCCCACTTGAGCACGGGTGTTTTGGAAAGAATTCTGTTTGCATGCCTTCGTTTATTTTCGTTTCCAGCTTGCTCTTCCAAGCGCTGCAAGCTGCAAAGCGACCTGCTCTGCCGGGCTGGCTCTCCTCCGTGTCCCCGAGGGCCGGTGACAGCACACGCGGTGCGGGCACGGGAAGAACGGAGCGTTCGCAGCGCAGAGCCTGCTCCTCGCCCTTAACAACATCCTTTGACTTCTGGTCAGCCCTGACGTGGTGGGGCAGTTGGACTAGGTGGTTGTTGTAGGGCCCTTCCAGCTGAAAACATTCTATTCCGTTCCTTTCTATTCCATTCTGTCCCATGCCATTCCATCCTCCCCTGCCCCTGTGGGCCACAAAAGGCAAGGGAGCATCGCCAGAACTTTTGGGAAGAGGTGCCGGTGGCTGTGACGGCGGCACCGCCACGTTTCAGAGGCTGCTGCTGCTTCCTCTGGTCCCCCGGCCGGGAGCCGGGGACACCGCGCAGCAGGGGCTCCAGCGTCCCCGGGGCCAGCAGCAGCCCGGCAGCTGCCACCGAAAGGTCAGGAGCGGCACAAAAGCTGCCGGAGCAGATGCCGGTGGCTCTCTGTGCCTGGCGACCTCAGGCAAAACGGGCCCGGCAGCGGGACCCGCGCGTCCCCGCGGCGCTGCCGAGGGACCCGAGCGCCAGCTTCCCGGGCAGAGGGGACAACCAGCAGCCTCCTGAGCGGGAGTCAGCAAAAGAGATGGGAAACAACAGAGACACGACTGTCCTGAGCAAGGGTGACAGTCAATTACAATGCTGCCCACAAGATGTATCAAACTGCTAGGTCAGCACGTAAATATTTAGAAGAAGAGACTAAATTGAGTTATGATTAGATAGAGAGGGTCGTTCCCGGTGCCGGACGAGCAGCAGCACGCAGCAGCTCAGCCGTGTGGGGCAGGTCCTGCAAACGTGGGGACGCCATGGGAAGGCAGCTTTGAAAATGCAAACCACTCAATTTATCAAGAAAGAAGAGCTGCAGATCCTGCTGCCAGCCAAACTGCGCAGCCTCGCTGGGCGCTCCGGGGCTGCAGGGGCTGAGGGAGAGCAGAATTTGGCCGGTGGCTGAAATAGATAAGCCATATGTCTGCACACTCCTGAAGGTGGAACACAAATAATTACGCGATATTCCTGCTGATAACTAACCAGAAATTATGCATTTTCCACAGTATTTATGTTTTCGATAAGACAGGTTGCAAAAAAACGGATATTAGGGTGAAGTTTTTGTTTCCTGAGGAAAACGCCAATGCATGGACACTGCAGCATGCCTCGGTCTGTGTGCTGCTGCCGCTGGCTGCGGCCGCCCCGCTGCCTCCCCCGAGGGTGCTGGGCACCCAGAGCCCGCACCCATCCCCTGTGCCCATCCCCGCACGTCGGCTTTGCACACGAGGGCCAGAGCATCCTCAGTTGCCACGCCACACCATCCTGTGCCCATCCCCGCACGTCGGCTTTGCACACGAGGGCCAGAGCATCCTCAGTCGCCACACCACACCATCGCCTGTGCCCATCCCCGCACGTCGGCTTTGCACACGAGGGCCAGAGCATCCTCAGTCGCCACACCACACCATCCTGTGGCCATCCCCGCACGTCGGCTTTGCACACGAGGACCAGAGCATCCTCAGTCGCCACACCACACCATCCTGTGCCCATCCCCGCACGTCGGCTTTGCACACGAGGACCGGATCATCCTCAGTCGCCACACCACACCATCCCCTGTGCCCATCCCCGCACGTCGGCTTTGCACACGAGGACCGGAGCATCCTCAGTCGCCACACCACACCATCCTGTGGCCATCCCCGCACGTCGGCTTTGCACACAAGGACCAGAGCATCCTCAGTCGCCACACCACACCATCCTGTGGCCATCCCCGCACGTCGGCTTTGCACACGAGGGCCGGAGCATCCTCAGTCGCCACACCACACCATCCTGTGGCCATCCCCGCACGTCGGCTTTGCACACGAGGACCGGAGCATCCTCAGTCGCCACACCACACCATCCTGTGCCCATCCCCGCACGTCGGCTTTGCACACGAGGACCGGATCATCCTCAGTCGCCACACCACACCATCCCCTGTGCCCATCCCCGCACGTCGGCTTTGCACATGAGGACCGGAGCATCCTCAGTCGCCACACCACACCATCCTGTGCCCATCCCCGCACGTCGGCTTTGCACACGAGGACCGGAGCATCCTCAGTCGCCACACCACCCCACGCCACCCCGCGCCACGCACGGCGGCTCTTTGTGCAGGGCGAGCCGCGCGCCAGCCAGCACCAGCTCCACGTGTTTACGTTCCTTCTGCTTAATATCGCTGTAATCTTCTCTGGCATCACACGCGAGTAATTTTTCTCCTCCCACTTCACACTTCTGATAAGCCTTCTGGTCCCGCAGCAGATGCATTGTGAATCTTCTCCTTCTAAGTATCTTGCATATGTTTCATTAAAAGTGTTTGTTTCTTTGATCAGCTTGAAGTTCTGATGTGAAAAAGCCCCAACTTCAGGGACTTTGGTTGGCAGCACCCAGCCCTGAGATGGGTAGCGGTGTCTCGGTACAGCAGCCACTCCGGGTCCCAATGTCACTCATTTACCTTTTGCCAATGGATTTTCCCGTCCCCGCACCGATGGTCACAACGTGCGCTGGCACCCAAAGATAGAAAACGGGCTCTTTATCCGCCACACTGTGCGGTGGCACAGGAAAGAACACGGTGGGAGGTGTCTCTGGGAGCAGCAGCCACCGGGCCATATTTCCCCGCCGTTGCTTAGCGATGGCAGCACGGGCAGGATGGCGGGACCGCAGCGGGGACCGCGCTCCCGGCACGGGGACGGGGCACGGGGGGACGAGGGACTGCACGGCCCCCGGGGTAAACTGAGGCACTGCCCAGCAGGTGCCAGGGACACCCTCACCTGCACTGGGTGGCACACGGGGCCGCGGTGCCAGGGACACCCTCACCTGCACTGGGTGGCACACGGGGCTGCGGTGCCAGGGACACCCTCACCTGCACTGGGTGGCACACGGGGCTGCAGTGCCAGGGACACCCTCACCTGCACTGGGTGGCACATGGGGCTGCGGTGCCAGGGACGCCCTCACCTGCACTGGGTGGCACATGGGGCTGCGGTGCCAGGGACGCCCTCACCTGCACTGGGTGGCACACGGGGCTGTGGTGCCAGGGATGCCCTCTGTCCCCACACAGGGGCACAGAAACTCACCCCCCGGTTTCCAACCGCACAGGCTTCACCTCTGCTCCCCAGGGGGAACCAGGACTAATAATGGCAATAATAACAACAACAATAATAATAATAGGCTGGTACCTTACCAGCCTAACAAGCGTGGCACGGGCAGGTGCCACAGCCACACCGCTGTTAGCCCTGATGTCACGACTTGCCACCTGCCCCACGCAATTTGTTTACTGCCATTTGTGTCACCATCCCTTTCACACGGTGCAGACATCAGTCATTTCCAAGATAAACTCACTCGAAAAATCAGTTCTTCTAATTATTGCTAAAAAAGGCGCAATGTAAAGGAAGGGGAGGGTGGGGGTGCTTTTCCTGCTCGCTGGCACACACCGACATCTCCGAGACAGGACGCTTTCGCAGACCTCCCAGAGGATCCCGTGGGTTCCTGTGCAGGTACCATCCGCTGACACACGGGGAAAACAGCCCCAGGAACCCCCGGCCGTGCCGCGGGGAGCCCTGCGGAGCCCCGGGACCCCACCGCGCCCCACACACCGCGCTCGGCACCGCCAAGCCCTGCCCGCGCTAACGGCACCTGCACATCACTTAGCCAACCACCTTAACACACCTGCCACCCAGCAAATACCTCTGTTTGCACCTCTGTTCCTGTTGGAAAACACGTTTAGTCACAATTCCTACAAACGTGTGGGTGTTAAAACGCCATAGCACCCCGCAAGCCCTAACACACACGGTACTTTAACTTCCCCTGAATCACGTGAAAGCAGCCTGGGTTATCTGGGTTGGAGGGGACCTGGAAAGCTCACCCAGTGCAATCCCCCCATGGAGCAGGAACACCCAGCTGAGGTTCCACAGGAAGGTGTCCAGGCGGGTTTGAATGTCTGCAGAGAAGGAGACTCCACAACCCCCCTGGGCAGCCTGGGCCAGGCTCTGACACCCTCACCAGGAAGAAGTTTCTTCTCATATTTAAGTGGAACCTCCTGTGTTCCAGTTTGCACCCATTGCCCCTTGTCCTGTCACTGGTTGTCACCCAGAAGAGCCTGGCTCCATCCTCCTGACACTGCCCCTTTCCATACTGATCCCCAGGAATGAGTCCCCCCTCATGTCCTGCTCCCAGCCGTGTCCCCTGCTGCGCCCTGTCCCTGGCAAGGACCGTCTTCTGATTGGGTTGGCTCAGTATTAAAAAACCCCCATAGGTACTTACCTCACTTAAAATATTAAGACCCAATGCAACGCTCAAGCTTAAACTATTGCACAGAAGTCAACCAACGTATTCCCACGCCTGAAGCTGTGACCAACCCCTCCAAAGCAGCCAGGCCCCCATGCGCGCAGCACTTTGCTGGTGCTCAGCGGCCCCTTTCCCTGCACCCGGCGGGTTTCGGGGTGAAAACCCCACTGTCGCCGTCCCATCCGCACCAGGAGCAGCGGTGAAACGGCCGCGGAGCGGGCAGGACAGCGCGGTTTGTCACACACGCGCTGGCCCAGGCGGAGCCCTCCCCGCCAGGGAGAGCCATCCTGCCCCCAGCCGCTCCCACGTTGGGCGTTCCATTTTCCTGATGGCTTCCATAAAAAATGATACTTCCTTACCCATCGCAGCAGATATTTTCCCCGGCAGGTATGCTGTCAAACACGTTGCACGCACAACATGACACAAAATCTAAAAATCACAGAGAGACTAATTACTGGAGGAAAATTACACCAAAAGACCAATTTCCCGGTGATGGAGATGACAGCCTGGCCCCCAGCCGCTTCGGGCAGCGCGCCCGCAAGATGCTGCCACCCCCCGCTGCCCCACGGCTGCGCTGCACCCCGGCACCGGCCCCCCACACCCCGGCACCGGCCCCATCACCGGCCCCCCACACCCCAGCACCGGCCCCATCACACCCCAGCCCTGGCCCCCCACACCCTGGCACCGGCCCCATCACCGGCCCCCCACACCCCGGCACCAGCCCCCCATACCCCGGCACCAGCCCCATCACCGGCCCCCCATATCCTGGCACCATCCCCATCACACCCCAGCACTGTCCCCATCCCACCCCAGCACTGTCCCCATCACACCCCGGTACCATCCCCATCACACCCCAGTACCATCCCCATCCCACCCCAGTACCGTCCCCATCCCACCCCAGTACCATCCCCATCCCACCCCCATCCCACCCCAGTACCATCCCCATCCCACCCCAGTACCATCCCCATCCCACCCCAGTACCATCCCCATCCCACCCCCATCCCACCCCAGCACCATCCCCATCCCACCCCAGTACCATCCCCATCACACCCCAGTACCATCCCCATCCCACCCCAGTACCATCCCCATCCCACCCCAGCACCATCCCCATCCCACCCCAGTACCGTCCCCATCAAACCCCAGTACCATCCCCATCACACCCCAGTACCATCCCTATCCCACCCCGGCACTGTCACCCCACAACCCACCACCGGACCCCCCAAATTAAAACCTGCCACACCTCCTTCCTCCCTGCTTTCCATATTTCTTATGAAAAACTAGTATTAATTCTTACGTAGAAATGCAATTAATGCTGCAATAGTTACAAATACAGTCAAATAATCCTTCAACTGCAAGACTTCGCACAAAAGCAAAAACGCCACAGAGATAATTGATAAGAAAGCTGAGGTATGGCTGAGGAATTAGTTCATCTTTACCTAGATGTTGTATAATAAAGGTAATGTATATCATTTATATCTATATAGTTCTAATTTAGTTGGAATCGGGAAATAATGCGACATGAATTCATATGAAGAACAATTTTGTACAGGAAAATTAAAATGGTAGAGCGTATTGTTTTAGGTGAAATATTGAGCTGTGCAATCGCATTTGTTATATGCTTTAAGCAGACTTCAGCAGGGAAAACAGATTTGTTCCCTTTGGAGCTCCTAAGTGTATAAAAGCTTTAATTTCATGTGCCCATAAACGGGTGGAATTTCACAAAAATGCCATCACCGTTTCTCTCCCTTTTCCCATCAGCATTAAAAAGCGATGAGCAGAGATTCAGCGAGGCACAGCACCCCCAGCTTCCTTTTGCGCTAAGTTAGCCAGAGAGCTACTCTCGCTCGTTAATACAAGATAATTATTGAAAAGTAACCCTCGTTAGGACCGAGTCCTGCGGGTGGCTGGTGAAACGTGGTATCTGAGATGCAACGGGAGCAGGCAGCGCAGAGGTGCGCGGCCAATACGCAGCTCCGTGGGAGATACACGGGCTGCTCCCCGGGAGCGCGCCCGCAGCGACGCTGAGCCCACAGCGCCCGCACCAAGGCCCGGCTCCCAGAAACACGGGCTCATCACACCCACGCTTCACATCCCCAAACGGAGCTCGCCAGCTCTCGAAATAGACCACGCGTTAATCCCAAAACGGTGAGTTCCCCCTTTCCTTTGACTTCGCACCAACCCCTTCAGGAAAAAATGTCCCCGGGTTAAAGCACTTGAGAAAATATTCCACATATGTGCTCACACGTAATTATCGCTCCTCTCTGCAGCCCCTCGCGCATCCTCCCCAGGTCCCGCATCCTCTCCATCCTCTATCTGCCCCGTGCCAGAAGTTTCTCCTTGTCTCAGTCGCCACTGCTCCCAGTTCTGCAAGGAGAGAACGCGATGCTCATCATATTGTGAAGACAATATAACCGTGAGTTGTTACGTAAGCGACACAGTGCGATACTTGTCATAATTGTGGTATTGCTGTTCTGAACGGAGCAGCATGAAAAATTCCCGTTAGAAAGTTCTGGAGTGGGGATCAGTTCACACGTAATTATGAGATGGCCTTCAAGGCAAGCAATGTAAGCAGTGACTTGTGCTGAGTCTCCTGTCGGTGCCGTCGTGCCCAATATCAAACACTGCCACTTTAAAGAATAGATTCATACCAAAGAAAAGAGCTGGAAGGCTCGTGATGAAGGGCAGGGAAGGAGACGGCGGTGACCCAGCACGGACACCCGGCCTTGTCCCGAGCCAGAACCCCAAACACCGAGAACACCTGTGCCACGGGAACCCCCAATGCTTCCGTTTAAAAATATCAACAGGACCTTACAGAAATAACCATTACACGTTATTTTAGACAGCAGGAAATGCAGTCTTAAATCAATTGGAAAGGTAGTTTTCCGTGCCGTTCGTGAATCCTTCCGAAATTCTTCCACTGAAAGTTTTCTGAAAGGCGCAATGTTCCTCTAAACCATTTCAGCTTCACCAAAAGTATATTTTCCAATGAAAAATTGTTCAAATTAGTTCTTTTCCATCAGATTTAACTGCTGCGCTTTGCTGGAAAAAAAGCTCAGGGAATTTCTTAGGGATAATAGTTTAAACCATTCAGCGTCGCAGCTCGTTATCACGGGTTCTTCATCTAGAGGAAAATCTGTTTCTTTTAGGGAAAACCGATGCTTTCAGCTTTTTCAAACTGGCAGCTTTTAAAGACGTATTTCATTAGAAACCAGATTTTTTTCCTAAAAGAACAAGTCATAAATCCAAACTCAGTGCCACAGGGTTCGCAGAGGAACGTTCTGATGGTTTTAAGCTCTCCTCCCTGCAGTTTGTTGATTCCCAGGGAACGCGGGCAGGTTTTGCTCTGGGCTCACAGCACTGCCGGAACCTGGAAACCGCGGCGGGACCTGCCCGGCTTCCACACCAATTCACAGCTCAGCCCTGCGGAGAGACACGTGTCCCCGTGTCCCCATGTCCCCGTGTCCCTGCTGTCCCCGTGTCCCCGCTGTCCCTGTGTCCCTGCTGTCCCCGTGTCCCTGCTGTCCCCGTGTCCCTACGTCCCCCGCTGTCCCCATGTCCCCCTGAGCACCCAAAGGCCATGATGCTGCCACAAGCAGAGACGCTCCCCATAGCACGTGATTGCACGTGGAGAATTCCACAACGTGCCGGATTAGGGCTCCTCAAATAAGCGTGACAAACGACAGCATCCGCACGTGTTAATTTCCCTCAAGATGCGTTAGGTGAATTGTATGAAGCGACCGTCCAAAAGAGCAAACGTGAGCCATTTGTGTGGGCAGAGCTCTGAGCCCTGCGAGCTCCCGCAGTTCTGCGTTTGGGGCGCACATGGAGGGTCCCCAAAGCTGCCCCTGGCACGGGGGGACTGGGTAAAACTTGGGTGCAGTGGGGCTGAACTGAGCACCCAGCCGGGACACCCACAGTTTAGGGCTTGGCAGCAGTATTTAATAACATTCCCCCTGTGTATTAGCGCACTCCACCGCACACACCATCGGGTGCAGGACCCGGTAACGCGTTTGCTGACCCCTGTGAACAGCCCATGGCTGAGGACAGGCTTCTTGGGGCTCAAACGGGACCCGGGCTTTCCGGCCATGTTACCGATTCCCACCGCAGATGGGGGTTCACTTTCCTTCCAACAGAGTCCGGGGAACAGAAGGTGATTCTTACTGCCCAGATGAATTTAGTCTTAAACATGATAATTTTTCAATTGAGGCAACTTTTATGGCACTAGTTGTGCGCTTTGCATCAATATATGTACGCACCCCCCCGCGGTGCTTGCATCCAGTGCAACTAATATCCGTAAGGTAATCAGGTAGCGATTAAGCAGTGTTCAGATCTCACTGCCAAGCGGGTATCGGCGAGAAGAGGGGTACCTGATGGGGACAGAAGCGACGGTCCCGCCATCACCCCCGTTTCCACTCGAGCAGCGGCTGCAAACACGTGGCCGGACGCACCTGTTGAAGTTTCTTAAGCTGTCCTAGTGGACGCCGCGGGAAGGATTAATTGTGATGCCTCCTGCTGGATTAAAACTCAGGCCTCTGCTGAGTTAAACACAGCCAAACCCCTCTGCTACTAAACGCGGGTTGTTTTCCTCTGCCCTTCTGCATCCTGCAGCACTCTGAAAATCAACGACAAAAGATGGAAAAAACATGTTGGCAAATACCTGGCAGACCAGCAATTACAGGTCCCGGCAGGAGAAAACGAGCAGTGTTTCCAGCAGGAGACGCGTCCGCAAGCAGCGGCCCCAGCAGTGCTGGGTTCGGATGGCAGTTCACGTCACCCCATTGCAGCACTGGGTTCGGATGGCAGTTCACGTCACCCCATCGCGGCGCTGGGTTCGGACGGCGGTTCACGTCACCCCATCGCAGCACTGGGTTCGGACGGCGGTTCACGTCACCCCATCGCGGCGCTGGGTTCGGACGGCGGTTCACGTCACCCCATCGCGGCGCTGGGTTCGGACGGCGGTTCACGTCACCCCATCGCGGCGCTGGGTTCGGACGGCGGTTCACGTCACCCCATCGCGGCGCTGGGTTCGGACGGCGGTTCACGTCACCCCATCGCGGCGCTGGGTTCGGACGGCGGTTCACGTCACCCCATTGCAGCGCTGGATTCGGACGGCGGTTCACGTCACCCCATCGCAGCGCTGGGTTCGGACGGCAGTTCACATCACCCCATCGCAGCGCTGGGTTCAGATGGCAGTTCACATCACCCCATCGCAGCGCTGGGTTCGGACACATCACCCCATCACAGCGCCGGGTTCGGACACATCACCCCATCACAGCGCTGGGTTCGGACACATCACCCCATCACAGCGCTGGGTTCGGACACATCACCCCATCACAGCGCTGGGTTCGGACACATCACCCCATCGCAGCGCCGGGTTTGGACACATCACCCCATCACAGCGCTGGGTTCGGACACATCACCCCATCGCAGCGCCGCGTGACTCACAGGACAGGTTTGGGACTTCTCGTTTAAACGTTTAAAGTGTTCGCATCCAGCCACGGGAGGTGGCGGGGAAAGGAAACAACAAACTGCTGCAAAACACAATGCAAGAGGAGACAAATTGTACGGTAAGTTTTACACTTGCAAGGTTTTGGAACGTGCAAGACTCAGATTACGTATTTTCAGGTAAGCCAGTTAACCAGACCTCAATTAACCACCCAAACCTCGGCAGCACCGTGCTGTTCAGCTCGGGTGTTCTGGCCACGTGGCTAACCTGTACCCTTCACCGCTAACTGGCTGGCTCGTTCTCCGCCGGTTGCTGTCCCGCTGACCTCCGGCGGCAGCCGCAGCGAGGCAGGACGCACCGAGCTGCCCACGCCAGCCCCGCGCTGTGCCCCCACGCGGGACGCGTGCCCGCCCCGGCGCCGCTCGGCGCTGCAGCGCTTGGGGATTTGCTGTCCGTCCGGAACAAACCACCCGGCCCCGCCGTGCCCCGCACAGCCCCGCACCCGCGGCACTCACACGCGTGTCCCGCGGGCACCGGCCACGCCCCTGGCCACGCCCCCTCCGCCGGGCGCGCTCCGCCGGGCCGGCAGCGCCACCTGCTGGCCCCGACCGGAATAACCCGCTCCTGCAGATGTGCCCGGGAGGAAAACAAAACCTGCCTCTCCGCGTAAATAACGTCAGCCATTCTGGAAAAGGTAGGAAAACCACCATCCACCCAGCCTGAAGACTGTCAAAAGATATCCAGGAGTACAGTCAATGCCAGTCAACACAGCACCGGTAACACCGGTTTAGTAATCTCAGCCCACAATTAACACGGCTGCTGTTTAACCTACCAGCTGAACCGTGGTGTTGGTGTAAAACACGCGCGCACCCACAGATCACCCGCAGCTTTCCAGTACTTCACTGGAAGCCCAAGAGGTGAAGCTTTGCTGGGCACAGAGCAGCGGGGCAGCTGGGGCCATGGGACAAAGCTGCGCCCTGAGCTGGGCTGAGCTCGCTGGCACACCCAGCGCAGAAATCATCCTGCACACACAGCACTCACCTCAGCAACAGTCCTGAGCGGTCCCACAGCTTCTTTCACCCTCCTATCCCACGGGAACGCAGCCTCGGGATGTACAGAAGGTTCCGAAGGGAGCGGGGAATGAGCGACCCCAAGGACAGGGAACCGCACTCACCCGGAGCCCAGGCTGGTGAGAACGTCAGCTCCACGGGTCCCTCTCTTCAGACTCCGTTACCAATCGGACCAAATCCTCAGCGTGACCTCCTCACCAGACGAAAGCCGAAGCCCAGCAGCACTCACCCCACAGAACCCAGCACCACCAGGTACCCCCAGCACACGGCAGCTCCAGCTCGGGAGCCTCAGCACTGCCCCGTGTGCCATTCAGAGAGACATCTGAGCCACCCCTAAACATTTATTGGGCTCTCTGTACATCGTTAGGGAAGGTACGCATCATGCAGCCGAAGAAACCACGATAGAAACTTGACTTTTACAAACATGAGAACCACCGGATCATCAAATCTCTCAGGTATAAACATTATGAGGTAAGCAATACTTAAGATGAGGCACTTAATAACCCAGAAGATAATTAGAATACAAAATTATAAAGAGAACCGTTGTTCATATTGTCCTCCGTTCTATTTAAAAATGATTCTCTATATACAGAGTGGTCCGTGCCTCACGCCCCACGAAGGAAGTGGGAAAGATGCCGCATGTCCACCGCAGACAGGTACAGGTACAGATGCAGACCCCGGGACGCAGGAACAGCAAAGCGCCGCTCACAAAGACGACTCTTCTAGAAAACCCCCAGTTTTCCGTTTGGAGAAAATATCTGCGCTCACAGAGACACATTACTTGGTATTAACACACGGATCTGCCACGCCAGAGCAGAACCACCCCACTGTGTTCAAGGAAGGAATGCCAATTAGGACAGGATTTAAGCCTTAGCGGGATTTATGGTAATTAGAAATGTAACAAATTTAACTTTACAAAGAAATTAATTATGCCAATTAAAACACTTAGCAAGTTTTACTGGGAATTTCTACAATATTATATGTATACAGTGCTGATCAATGCCCGATTTATTAACATCGCTTAGGGCACGCTTCCAAGAAAATTTACCAAAGCAGTATAGGCATTCTAATTAAGATGTTTAATATTCACAAGAAACATTTCCTTATCAAGATCCAGAGAGAAGGAAATAACCCAATAAAAGAAATAACGCATTCCTGTTAAGGTGGGGTGCACAAACATCTAAAGCCCCATAGCCGCGCAGTTCGCTTGAGTCTGCCCAAAACACAAGGTCAGTGTTTTCTATTAATATTAAAAAAGCAAACACTTGCACAAGAGTCAGCTCTCGGTGCTGAAGAGCTCGAGACCAACCTGCGCGTCCAGGGGAAGGGATTGAAACGCCTCCTCCAGCGCCCTTCGAGGCGGGGAAGGACACGGAAGCTTCCAGAGCAGGGGAAGATCTCCCTGCCCCAGCAGTGCCTGTTTGTGAGAACAACGGCCCCGGGTTCGCTCGGTCCCACACCGGGCAGCCGGGGTTTTCAGATGGGCTCTGAAGGCCGCGTTTTACTTACATCCCACATCTTAAACTCTCTGAACAAATGCGAGCTGCGTTATGTCTTCTGTTCCTACAGACAAGCCAGTGGAGCTCTGAGGTTTGAACGGAACAAGGGAAGAGCCACAGTTACTAGAGGAGCAAAATTAAACTTGGCAAAAGTAACGCATTTTATTTACAAATACATGTATGAGGATTACAACAGAAACACGCTGGGGAAACGGTCTCAACAAAAGCAATGATTTATTGGTAATGGCATTAAATGAAACAGACTGACAGTCTCTGGTTATGGTCAAGCAATTATCCAGGAGCTGTAGGTAAGTGGAGATCTGATTGCGATAAGGCCTTCCCTTCCTTCCTTCCTTCCTTCCTTCCTTCCCTCCTCCCAGTGTCTGCTGCGTCCTAGTGGCTCTCTCCCTTTTTGCCAACTACCTGGTAAGAGAAAAACACAAACACTGCTGAACTGAAAAAAGTCCTGCCAAGGAGTTTTTAAGGCAACTCTCAAAATAAGCAAGTGCAACCGAGTTTTCAACGAGGTGAATGCACCTCAGCATGCGTTACTGTAGCGCTGGCAGAAGCCTGGGTCCCTCTAAGGGTTAAGAGGGATGCACAACAACCAAACTTTACGTTTAGTCCCCATAGGGACAGCAAAGCATCGGTCTCATCTGGAGAAGAGTTAGGAGACAGGAACTGCAGAGCAGACCATGCTTAATATGTTATATACACCAAGCATCCACCCTTAATACACTGTATAAAATATTAGAGTGGGAAGAGAAGCACTGGGTGCCCAAAGAGAAGTGTGCTCGTTCCCCTGGGCATCCTTGCTGTGCACCCCACTGAGAGCACTTCCCCGTAATGGGGTTCAAACCTATGCAGCACTTGTGGCTCTGACTGGTGCTGCCAGAACACAGATTTGAAGATGACACCAGCGGAGCAAAGGATTTCCCTTTAGTGCTCGTAATCACGCTGAAAACAGAGGGGTAAAACCTTCCCTGTATCCTAAGCAATTGACTCCTACAGCAAGCGTGTTCAGTATTAATCACCTCTGCAGTCAAGCAACAATAAACCTCACGCAGTCAGTAGTGATACCAGAAAACCAAACCCCCTTCCTCATCTTCTCATCCTTCCCCCTGCTGCGTTTCTTGTCAAACTTCACCACATTTTTTCCCCGCGCAGCAGCTTTGGGTCAGCTGAGTTATCAGCGTCACAAAGTCACTGAGATCTAACCATAAAAAGTACTTTTAAAGACCATTTCACCTACAAGGAACCCTTGACCGGGAGCATTTTCCAAGCTGTAAATTCCAGCTAATGCTTCAGGTCAGGAAAATTCCAAACCCACAATGTGAGGAAAGAAGAATAAAAACTGGAAGCCCAAACACTTGCGTTAAGATCCAATTAATGAAGTTAAAAAGATAGTTAAACTTGTCAAGAAGCAGTATTCATTTGTTGTGTGTTTCCAAAGCACCAAACTGTGTTCACACACAGATTAAGCCAAAAAGAAAGAAAGAAAAACCACAGTTAAAAGATTAGGTGTTAGCAAGTGTGGAACACGAAAACATTGCTGTACCAGTCTGAGGCAGAAAGGGACAAGTGGCCCATGTGTATTATCTGTGAAAATCAATCACACCACTATGGATATTCCGTGATCACAGCTCAAAGAAGCCCATTTCTGACCATCCCACTTCCCCAAAGCAAGGGGACACGTGCACAGACACCCAGCAGTTGTCACCGCTCCTGTCCCAGCGGAGCCGCGGCCGTGCCGTGCGCGAGGGCCGGCGGGTTGGAGCGGCCTGTTCTCCAAGCCAAGCACCGGCCCGGGGCTTCACCGCGACAAACCAACCAAGCCCAGGGCTCGCTACCCAGAGCGGCGCTGCAGACACTCCATGACCGAACCTTCCGGAGCACACGTGGTGTGTTTCAGACATAAAGAGCTTGAGCAACTAAGATTGGCGGGAGAGCCCTGCCCCGGCCACACGTGTACAAGCTCACCAGCTATTTTTTAAAGTACTGCACGGTTTGCCTTGAAATGTCAAGTTCAAGATAACAGCAGGAAGGAATTTGGTAAGAGTGAGAGGTAAGGAGAAGTGTTTAAGGCAAGATTGGGAGCAGGGAGCGGAGGGGAAGATGAGTTGATGAGCCAGAAGGCGGAGAAGGCTCTTCCTGACGGCAGGAGGTGCAGAAGGCGGCTATCGCAGCAGCGCTGGGTGCTGGGAAGGGTGAGAGACGCGAGATGAGCAGAGGGAGCAAGGGAGCACTGCACGGCCGCTTCAACCTTAGTATTACTGTTTAACTTCTTCTGCCTTTTTAGTTCTTTAGAAAAGGGAAGTTAAGCTGAAAAACAAACAAACAAAACGTTACAAGAAAAAAAAGCCGCAGCGTGTAGCGCAGATGAGCGGCTCTGAGCAGACAGCGAGCCTTGCAGCAGCAGGGGACAGGACACCCGCACAGCCTGCCCGTGTTCCTGCTCCAGCCTCACACCCAGCACCCGTGCCTTTGGTTCACTCACACCAGAAATAAACCAGAACTACCTGGGACATGGGTGGTTGCAGGCCTTTCCAGACACAAAAGCATGGCTCGAGTGCACCACAGGTCACAGGAACCTAACGCTAACTTACCAATCAAGAGTAACACCCCCAGCACCCTGCCCAGAGCGCGTCTCCAGCACCATGTCTCCAGCACCAGCTGATGCAGCCCAAACAGCCTCGACCGGGGGCATTCGCATGACCAGTTATGCCCTAAGTCAGAGCCTGCACGGCCCAGAAACAGCAGCACGAACTCTTCTAGCGTTAAAGACATTTTTAAAAACAAACATGCCTTTAAATCAAGCATTTCGGAATATACTAAATATGTATAGGAAGGGAACATTCATGCTAGCCCTCTGCTGAACAGGGCAAAACCCCATGTCTCCCACTCCTGCCTGTGCTTCGCTCCCTGCACCGCAGGCCATTCTAAGCGGGAATCCTCTCCTCCGTGTCCCCCTTTTCCACCACTCCAAAGACTTCCTTCCCTCCTCCCAGAGGATCTGAGTTACATTGTGCAAGAAGCAGGATACACACAACATATTAAAACAAGTTTGAAAGCAGCTTTTATAGCTTTGCTCACTCAATCCAGCACCACCAACTACATGCAAAGAATTTTTCAGAGCGCGAGTCGTGAATTGGTGGCACAGCCCGCAGGGACACGGCAGAGCCCCCATCGCTGGAGGGGGCCCAGCTGGGACCCCACTCCACCTTCTTAATCACATTGCAATGCTATTTCTATCGTAATTAGAAGAGAAACACGAACGGTAGAGACAGACTGAGGCGAGGGAGTGAGACGGATGAGAGCAGTGAGCAGTGTGGGGAACTACTCGAGGAGATGAAAAGAACAATAAGGTTTCCCAGTTAATCTACAAACCTAAATATAATTAGTGCCCAACACTATATTAAGGTTTCATAGCTGACAGGATCACTGGAAGAGAAGAAACCAAAATTAAAATTCCTAAGAGCACTGCAGCTCTGTCAGACTACACATCCCATTTGTTATGAAATATTTCAACACCCTAATATCAAAACTACACGTTCAGGAAGCAAACGGGAATTTACACATAGCGTCAATGAGGATCTGAATTGAGACAGGATTAGCCACTGCCTTAGTTAACGCCTGGACTCCACAATACTGAAGGTCTTTTCCAAGCCAAACAATTCCAGTTCCACGACTGCACAGCCCAGGAAGATCGGCCCCTCTGCTGAGCACCGCTGGGCAAAGAAACTCCCGGTACTTCTGAAAGCAAAACTGACGTGCAGAGTCTACAGAGAACTGGAAGTGAGACAGAGAACAAATCCCAAGCCAGTCCCGTTCCCCTCCCGACACCACCAGGAAGCACTGCAGATGAACCACGTTAACTGCACAACTCAGTGCAAAAGAGCTGTATCGAACAAAAAGGGTAAGCAGACTGTGAATCAACGTATTTCGAGTCTGGGGAGAACTGGAAGTGGTGTGTTAGGAAGGTCTAAAATTGATATCCAGTTAACTTTAGGACATGAGAATGACTTTTTCAAAGACTTCCAGTGTCACCAAAAAGCAGCAATACCTGTTCTACTTATTAACCTAATTATTACCTGCAAAGATGTTACGTTTTACATGTAGAAGTTAAGATCGTGTTCTGACCTTAAAAATACCAAGTACACGACACGGATGAGCGTTGGTGTTTTCAACCTTCTGACGTTACAAATTTTGTGGTGTTTCAGTGTCACCGGTCACCTCCACGCGAGTCCGTACACAGGTGTGACAGCAGCATTTGCCCTTTTACAAAGGCTACTAAGATTTAAAGCGCTTTCCTTTAAAAAGACCTAACTACATTGTGAAAAACCTGTAAGTAGTGTTAAGGTTTCAGTCTTTTCAAGCCCATTTCACGTTCTCAAAAAAAGAAAAATCACCAATTGAGAGTGCCCTACTGTTCAGCACTAGTGTGTCTAAAATCATTGTAACAAGTTGTTTCCTCCTTCATTTCCTCTTTAAAAAGCAGATGTTTAATGTAACAGGCATCCTGTGACCAGATCTCAAGCTTAATGTTGCCCAGGGAATGAAACCCTTCAAAGTAGGAGCCAGGTCGGTCCCAAGGAGCCTGTTTAGTTTGTACGTGCAACTGCTTCTCTACTTCGCAAACCCCACCAGAAAGCAAGTTTCAAAACCCCGGCATAAATCTGACAGCTGTCAAAAACCCAACATTTGCTATAGCATATACAACTGGACAGCCCCTCAAGCTTTCCTACATACGTTCTTATCAGTTATTTTGACAAAGCTGATGAACAAACACTTTAAGCAAGACCAAACAGCTGTAAGATGAAGCTACACGTTTTCTTTTGGATGCCAAAACCACCTTCAGTTGTGGAGCTGTACTACCAACCAAGTGCACGTGTTCTGCCAACCCATTTTTGAGTAGATTTTAAAACATTCAGCAGTGTTGTGAAGTAAGGACTCACTCGCTTGAAGTCGTTCATATTTGTTGCTTGGACTGGAGTTCCAATAAAGGTGAAGTATGTAATTCTTGTTGTCTCTTCGTCACCATGATTGGACTGGACAAACAACTGAAGAAAAACCCAAATACAGGAGTTAAGGTAAACTGTCCATCCTTGAATTAATACATACAAACATTAGGTGCCCAAGATTTTTGAACTAACCAACACTTTTTCCAATTATAAAGGTCTCCGTAACCTTTAGAGAAGCTACAGTCCCCTTACTTGAAGCAAGGATTATACAGAACGCTCATCTTTTCCTGGGGGTTGGTTAAACCCCACCCGCACAGCTTCCAAAGCCCAGTTCTGACCCCCAGCGCAGCGCTGGTACTCACAGTGACACTGTTCACGTTCTGGAATTTCACATAGCGCAGCTGGATGATACCGTCTTCTTTGATATCGTCTGCTGTCAGCTCCAGGGCTTGAGTCGGCTCGCTTCTTTCTGCTTCCTCAAAATCCATAGATCGAGGAAGGTTGATGAAGATTTTTATGTACTTTGGACCTTGCCCTGCGTTAAAATACAGGAGCGGTATTCCAGTGTTTAAATAGACTTCCAAAATGCTGCTTGAGAAGCCCTCGCTCGTCACAGCCTCCAGATCCTGCTCAGGGAAAGCCCGGGTTCCCATAGCTCCGGTATCTGTCCTGCGGATCCCCCAGCACCACCCGCCAGTGAAGCACACCCCAAGCTGTACTGCTCACCCACGTCACAGACAACTCCACACAACACATCCAGTAAAACACTACAAGCCATAGTCTGCCATATGACACTAAACACTTCATGTAACTTTATAATGTAAACTGAGTTACCAGAAAAACAGAGCTATGCCTTTCAGTAGCTCCCACATTCATTCCTAGAGCAAATGAAAGTTTCTCTTTGCAGCATATGGAACAACAGTAACCACTTACATTTGTGTCACACAAATACCCATGCAGGACATTCATTTACAAACAACTTAGTGTGGGATTCTCAGAAGGTTCCAGGGACAGTGTCACTTTTAGAAAACACAGCTAAACACAGGCAAGCTTTAGTCTCAAAGTGTGATTGAACAGACACTTCACTCACCGTTATCTGGCCCCTGAAGTTTCATAGAATAAAGCTTGACAGGTTGGCTAAAAGCGACGGTAATAAGCAGCTGTGGAGAAAAGAGTTGCTGTTAAATGCTGTCTTCTCCATGCTTAAAGCCAAACATAGCGCAATAATTAACCAGAAAAGAGTCTGAGCTTTGAAATCAAGTATTACCTCTGCTATATTCCACACACACACTAGTTTGTCACTTTAACATATCAGCAAGTGCTGCTCAGCTTGGATTTTCTTCACACATAAAGGGATGTGAAAATGGAAAGGCTACAACCACCTTTGTATACTAATTTTACTTAGATCCTACTACCATCTCCCGCTCTCTCTTACACCACCATAATGATATAAAGCAGACAAGTTCTTCAAAAAACGCTTGCAGAACTGACCATCATTGAAAACCTCACTGAAAACTGTCTACTGTACCTGCTCGTCACAGTCTGATTCCAAGTAGGTAGAGTCTTTACGTAAACAGTTATCAAATCCGTGCTCATCACTCTCATTAAGACATTCACAGCCAGCTTTATTGATAAATGGCATTAAATCCATCTGAAAGGAAAGGCAAGAGCGTCGCTGAGTGCGTGACAAGTGTGCCATCAACTCCTCTGGGATTAGTAAGCATCGGGATGAATGAAATTCTTCATTCAACAGATTAAAATAACAAGACACACAGCAAACCTCAGGGGTTTCTCTCACAAGATACTACGAACAAAAGCTACGAACGCTGTGCTACTCGGATGTGTCCTGTTCACAACCGAATGACGTTTTCCCCTCCATTCCACATCCCCACCCTGCAGCACACGCTTGCTGTTCTGAGAATAACCAATGGGGCTCAGGGAGGATTTTTGGATGCACTTTAGATAACGAGACCACAGCACCATGAAGTCACACCACAACACAGGCAAACTGACACCAGGCTGGAGCTGTCATCAGCTAACCAAAAACCCCAAAACCGAACACAAACAGGCCTCCCAAAAATCTATTACATATTGCAGAACTGACTAAAACATCACCACTACAGCTCCTCCCGGCTCTATATGCAAAGCTAGCCTTACGTTATATCTTTTTCTGCATACCAATTAACTTTATGAAACCTTCCCCTGCTCCTTTCTCCATACACCTTGTTAAAAACACAGAACAACAGAAAACCCAATTCACCATGAACTAGTTGTTTTATTGCCCAGCTCTTTTGTAAAGAGTCCAACTAAAAGCTTTAAATACACACTCTGGAATGAACACAGAGTGCTATCCATGCTCCACACCTCGACCATTTAAAAGGCGGCTTTACTGCAGAGCCAGAATCACCTGTATCCCCTTCCAGATAACCAGAAGTTTCTACCTGCAACTGCAGTAAACCACGTCCAACTGGCACACAGCGTGCCAGGCTGAAAACCACCGATTTCATACGTTAAGGCCTGAAGACAGACCATTGACATCTCGCACCACCACAGCACAAATTCAAGGACAGTCCAAGCAGTAAAAGCCAAGGGAACAACCAGAGCAACTTTGCAACATTTTTGACAGTCTTTTCCCATGGATGTTTTTACGCTTTAAAAAACATTTTGGGAAGACAGTTACTGAATAAGCACATTTTAATGAATTTTGTCTGAATAAAGGAAGCCCAGACAAATTACCTTCTTAAAGCCACAGGGAACTTACGGTTTTGCCTAAAGTAGTATCACTTGACTAAGAATATGTTGAAAAAGCAAGAGATTTTTTTAAACATGCGTGTTATGCAAACAAACAGTCAATCAATCTAAAGAGATACATACGTATCCTTTGGGAATATCTGTATCTTCATTGTTTCCAGGGTCATTTTCCAGGTGCTGCTTTATTTTCTCTTCTAAACCCACAGCATCTGCTCCTTGGTATTGGTCGATTCGCACTTTGTTCCGGAAGAACAGAAACGTTGGTGTCGCCGATATATTATTGGTGGCTGCTGTTCCCTGGAATGCAGGAATCGGTGACAAGCGTTACCCGACAGAGTATTACCAACATCAGACAGCAAAAACGAGCTTGCTTACCTAGGCAAGAATGCACATACCAGGTATCCATCCAGCTCCATCACCTCAAACACCACAGACAATAGTTCTTATTTTATAAAGAGCTTCAACTCTGACGACAATTTTAAATTCATTTAATTTCTTCAGATCCTCCCAAATCATTATGATCTGGTCATCCTTTGAATGGACTTCACACTGCCACTGTTACGCACCCACGGTAGTTTTTCCAAACCTTTCCATCATTTAGTGTCATTTGCAAACATTGTTACCGCTTTCATATTCATCTCCATTATAATTTGCAGTAACTCACGACACTTCCTTTCAACATACCAATGTTGTTTTTGTTAGCAACCCTTAAGTCAATCAATAGCTCACCTGCACCACTGTTGTCTGTTGAAAACAGCTGAGTACCACTTGAGTGGAATCTGCTCCCACTAATCCTACCAGTTTATTGCATTCTTCACTTTGCTCGAGAACCACATCAATATCTGTTTGGGAAGGCTTACTCTTTAATTCATACTGAATCGTTTGCACTTAGCAGTATTATGTAAACAGTACGAGCAGCAGGAACTGTTCGAGCCCAAATGAAGGATGTCACAGTGGAGGCTGCGAGAATACTTTTCTAAATCCAAGTGTTGTTTGTTCACATCTTGTGCCTGTCCCCAGTTTGGAGAATTTCACAGCATGGCTATTTGTGATTCACCAAACGTGTCAACAGCCACAGCAGACAACGGGCTGAACACTTCTCCTTCAGTCTCCCATTCACTCCCTTGTCTGCTCCTCCTCTTGTAACTGAAAACACAGGTTTGAATACCAACCTGGCACTGATGTACATCTACTTCCAAAAAAGTTGCCTGGGGATACTTGTTGCTCAGCGCATTGAAAGCCGGGGCTATCCTTAAACAAGGGCCACAGCTGTGAAAACGAACACAAAAACACAAGCACTTTAATTGCAACTTTTCTTGAAAAACATCAGCCCCAAAGAGAATTAGCACATTCACGTTCTCACCGACATCCTTGGCACATGTAAAAATAACCTCCCTACCTGGCTGACAGACGGTGAGCGATCCTGGCGAGACAATGAAGAGTGACACTTAGAAACACATCACCGAGTGTTAAGTCCCACTTCCCCAGACAGTTTCAAGGTCACATGATTAGCTTCACCTATTAATTAATACCAACTTCATATTTTCCAGCTAATGGGTTTAGCTCCAGCCTGTTTCACCACGAGCCAAAGTCCTGCTAGCTGCAGTGACATAAGGGAGGGCCAAGAGTCCCCTGCTTTCCCTGAAACAGCAAAAAAGCTCTCAGCAGAAAACCAGTACAAGCACTCCACTCACCACTTGTGAGAAAATAACGTCCATGGTAAAATCTCTATGTGTGATTTGAAATATTTAACAGTAATAATGTAGCAAACCTTTGCCAGGAATGATAAAATCCTTACTCCACTAAATCTCACTCACTACAACTGTAACCAGCTAGTACCAGACTTATTTGGCCCTGGCAGAACAGACCTGACTTCCGCTGACTTCACTGTGTCAACCTGGCTGGAAATGCGTACTTGTTAATTATTATACCTCTGCTGGCACAGATGAAGCGTACAGGCACAACCATCCCGCTAAGGACTATTCGCACAACTCAGCTTGTTGCGAAAGCAGCAATCAAGAAATGAAACAGCAAAAAATCCCCGTGGAAACTCCTTCCAACAGCACATAACCGAGAGCTCTGTCAATGCCAACGTGCCAAGAGGTGCAGCAAGACAAGACTCGCTCCAGCTTTCCTGACGTCCCGGGTCTGGATCCACAGTGGCGCAGCAAGGCTGACTCGTAGGGATTTATATCCTGAGCCACCAAGTCATTAATCCAACGGGAACCTAAAACACCAGGTTGTCAGCAGGCAGGACACACCCTGGGCACACAAGCACACGGCAGGATGGCGCTCAGCAGCACCGCTGCAGCACGGGAGGAAAGTCACTGACTTACAGAGAACCCCAAGCCCAGAACTAAGCAGCAGCGACCAGATCTCAGACGTGTGTAGCGATGCTTTTGTCAGCACCCATTCAGTGCACGGCTGGTGGTCCTTGCAGCCTCTTCTACCTGAACAGAACACCTTTCAGAACATTAGACCTGAATTCTCCTGAACGCCAAACAGCCATTAGAAGTGGAATGGTTCAACTGTACCTTTAAATACGGGGTGGAAAAATAAAGATGCAGATCACTGGCATTAAAGCTAGGGCTTTGACAGGTGCGCTTTGAAGGCCAGGACCCCCAGCGCTACCACTATTCTTCACTATTCTCCCTAATTCTGCAAATCGCTGTGACTATCAGAACTGTCAGGCTTGCCTTTGGCCAGCAGTTCACCCACGTTACACCCGGCTGCACCTCACACTGCTCTCGAGCAGGGCCAGAGAGCATCGGCGTGCCCTGGGCAGAAGGATGAAGACCCCGTGAAGTTCCATGGAGGCAAAAGCCGCTTTCAGCAGCCCTGAGCGAGGTACAGGGTCTGTCCACAGCCGCCCCTTAGGCCAGCGCAGGGGCTGATCCCAGAGCCAAGCTTAGCGCACCCGCAAACAGGGCCAGGGAAGCCGGTTCGGCTGCAAAACGGCGAATTTAACACCAGAAACAGAAAATACCGTTCTGGTGCTGTGACTATACTTACACACTACAGACAAAGGGTGTCACTAGCGCTAAAAAAACAACAGTTCACAGCTCTTACCCACAGCAGCTGGTCGATGACTGAAATGATACAGCACTCTGTCCCCAAACCGCACTTCCCAACTTCGAAAGCTCGGCTCCGAACCACATAAAACCAGCGGAAGCCCCCGAGGCCCTAGCGGTTCTCCCGGCCCCGGGAGGCCCCGCAGCCCCGGGCCGGGAGCGGCCTCCGCTGGGTCAGGCCCAGCGCCGTTCCCCGCAGCGGGACCGAGCCCGCGGGGATGGCGCTGGGGACAGAGCGGAGCGGCGGCCGCCGCCCCGGGACCCCCGTGCCCACCGTGACGGGCCTGGGAGCCCGCACCCCGGCCTCACTCACCCCCGCATGGTGAACTTCACCACGGCCAGGCGGGAGCCGGCAGCGCTGAGCTCGGGCTGGAACTCGGTGTCGTTGGCGATCACCTTGACGCCCACCATCCTCGCCGAGCGGCGGGCGGCGGAGCCGGCCTGGCTACTGCAGCGTCACGGCGGGAAGCGGCGGCCCGGCATGCACGGCCCGGCATGCACCGCGCGGCGCAGGCGCGCCCGCCGGCGGACATCTTGAGGGCGGGGCGGGCGGCCCGGCCGCCGCCATTTTGAGAGCGGGCAGAGAGCGAGGGGGCGGAGCCACCGCCAGCCCGGAAGCCATTTTAGTCAGGGGCAAGCGCGGCGCGCCGCGCCATTTTGGTGTGGGGCAGGTGGCGGCCGCGTGGGTTTGTCCGTAACCGAGGCAGTTGTTTGCACAGGTAAAACACCAGCAGTAGAAACGTTATCTTTGCTAAAGCAACAGCATCAGCAGCCTGCCTCATCTCCTCAGCATGGGCCGTTGACACCGCCCTGAGAACAAACCCAGCTCAGGTAGGCTATTTTGCTTTATTTCACCTGGAAGGTGGAAACCGCGTATGGTGGGAATTCCTTCAGAATGTGCCAACTTTAGAATTGTTCTAATGTTGTCATTGGCTAGTTTTTGTGGCGTTATGGGGCGATACTTCTCTTCTGCAGATATAACATGTAGATATTTTAGTTCCCTAATGCTGTAGGTATTTGTAAAGCAAGGTGAGTGTGGTAACTGGACAAATTAGGAGCCATAATTGCTCATCAGCAGTTAAGGGGAAAAATGGTAACTAGTGAAATATTTGTATTAATGACGTTCCAGGATAAGCTAAGTAAAGCCAGCAGTGAGCCCCGCGCTCCCTCCCCGTTCTGCACTGTCACTACCGACACCGCATCCGCAGCTGTGCGCACACGGCACCGGGGCAGGCGGTGGAACGGCCTTGTCCTGCCCGCGCCGGGCCCGTGTCCGCGTCCCCGCCGGTGCCCGTGCCGGCCCCTCCGCCAGCCCAGCACGCGCTGCTCCGCGCGCCCGGGCCCGCCCGCCGAGCCCCGTTACCGCCGCCTCCCCGCTGCGCCGCGCGGTTGCCATGGTGACGCCTCTGCCTGCCGTCAGTCACGTCGGCCGGGGGCTTTGCGACAGCGGCGGCAGCAGTCGCGGCAGCCGGCGGTGTCAGCTGGTCGCCGCACCGGGCGGGACCGTGCGCACCGCACCCTCCGCGCCGCCCGGCCGGACAGGTGGGTGCCCGCTGGCAGCCCTCGGGCAGAGGGGACTTTCCGTCGTGGGCGGGCGGCGCTCGGGTGCGGTGCGACGGCGGCGGGGCCGGCGTGTTGTGCGGAGAGGACGGCGGGGCCTGGGGGCGGCAGCAGGTGTGGGGGCCTGGCCGCGGGTGAGCAGGCCGAGCAGCGGCGCAGTGCGGGCCCGCAGTCCCCAGCACCCCGGCCGGGTCCCGGGGCCTGTGCGGGTCTCGGGCCTGTGCTCCCCGCGGGGTTGAGCGCAGACCGGCGCTCGCTCCGCAGTGCCCCGGGTGTGCCGGGGTCGGTGTCCGCGGCCGGTCGCTAACGAGAGCCCCTTCTCGGTTATCGGAGTTACCGACCCTTCCTCCAGAAACAGGCCTGCGGAGCGACCTGAATTTCTTTCATTGCCAAATTCTCGTTATGTCGTGGTTTCTCTAATCTGTTCCCTTTTTCTGTGACAGCAGCTGGGGATGTGATGTGGTTTGCTTGGCAACTGCTTATGATAACTGTCCATGTGATCGTGACAGTTTTAAACGGGAAAAACATATGTGGGTTTAATGTGTCATCAAGTTACGAGCCAGCAAAACCTGCAAATGGCTTTCAAAGGTATCAACTGTAATGAAGGACTTAGAGCCCCAAATTATTATTTCCTCTTTTTTCTTGTTTTGTAACCTTCTTCATATAGAGGCAGTTGTGGTTTTGGGGGGATAACCAACATTACCTTCGTATTGTTAGATACTTGAAAATGAGATGTTTGTAGTTGCTTGCTCAGCTGTAGCAAGGGGCCAGCAGCGATGTGTCATTGGATTGTCGCTGTTGTTACTGCCAGCTGAAGGTTAAGGGAGAACTTGTGTCCTAACTGGTTACTTGTCTGTTTCTGGTTTGGAACACAAGTTTGTGTTCATTGACTTTGGTTTTGATCTTGAGTGCTTTGGGAAGGTTTGACAGCAATGTTTACAGTCTTTTAATTTAGATTACTGTATACATAATGGTCAACTCAGGGCAGGGAGCCCTGCGACAAGTACTGTGCTGAAACACAGAGGTTCTGTGCTGTAGCACTGCAGGTTGGGCATGGCTATTAGGCATAAATCTATTTAAAGAGATGTGGAGTTGCTGGCTGGATGTGTGGAGAAGCTCCTGATTTAGGGGAGAAGCAAAGAAGGCTTCAGGTGATGAGTTTTGAATCAGCAAAAGAACATGGAGATAAAAGGTGGCCAGATGCCACTGGTTTGTTAATCCCCAATCAGCCTAAGTAGAATGATGGGCTGGCTCGTTAGTTGTTGTCACCTGGATTGAAATCGCCTGCCCACTTCATGTGAAGCTCTGTGTAGCGGGACAGTCCAGATGGAGTGCAAAGCAGCAGGTTCGTTCTGTCCTGCGGGGATGTGGGATTGAGCTTTAATGAGTGGGGTGGTGAGGCCGGTGTGAGTGTTCCCAGCAGTAGCATTAGGGGTGTTGTGTGGAACTGGGGCCCCAGACGCTCCTTGTGCCTCTCGGGTATGGAGGGATCATCAGCTCCCCTGGACAGCTCTTGGGGTTTCATTTTCTTCTCCCTACCCCATTAATCCCTTTTCTCCATCCCCAAGTGTAAAATGGGAAAAGGTAACTTGTAATTAAATTAAAAATCCTCACATTTTTATAAAACGCATTGGATTATTCAAATGCAAGCCATGATGTAACAGAAATGAGCCTTTACCATAAATGCATGATTGTCTTTATGTAAATGGTTTTGGGAGGCGTATTACAATGCTTAACTAATGTCTTTTTGAATGAGAGACTCCATATGCGTGAAAAATATTAGGCATAAAAATTGCTGTTCATGTGAAAATATGCAATGCACTTAGGAGGCTTGTCCCGGTGTCATGGATGGCAGCCATCTCTGTACTTACTGGGGGCAAAGCTGGATAATAATGTCATTTAAATGCTGCTGAAAATACAGAAAAATGGCATTAACATGTGGTAAACATTGATAGGGAAAGGGATGATTTATTCTCAACCTTTCTGAATTGCTTTGTTTGAACGCGAGCACAGTTACATTTGTTTAAAAGCAGATGTTCATTTGGCAGCGTTTAATGGTTCGTTTTGGAGCTGTTATATACTGAGAGCATATATGATAAAGAAACACTCAATTCCTGGATTTATTTTTCTGGCCGGTTCTTCTAATGTCTGCACATATCCTGAGATGAATTCTTTATATGCTTGTGCTTTAATCGAAGTAAATGTGTTTGGAAAGAGCCCTTCCTGGCTTTTGCTGTGCTCCATTCAAACCAAGGCAGCTGTATCTTTGTATTTTCCCCGAAGGAGGGTTCATTCCCAGCCCTGGGAGGATCCCTGTGCAGGGGGAAGTCACTGCTGGCTTCCCACCCTACGCTAATTCTGTTCTAGGCCGTTTTCTGGCTGTAAAAATCCTTATTCTGGGTGCTGGGTCAGGGTATATAACTTGAGGTTTCCCATCATGGCTGGAAGTTGCGGGACAAGCTGAGGAAGTGGCCGGTAAAATGTTCCTGCTCCACAAACAGTTTGTGTACAGGTGGAGCAAGGCGCGTGGGTGGTTTTCTTCTGGTCTTGCTGTCACTTTGGAAGGTAAAAGTACATGCAAAAAGCAGACAGACAGGAATGCCAAATGCTTTTTAAAATACTGGGGTTAGTTTGCAGGTGTGAGTTGTGGCAGAAGGTGACAACCCATCTGCTAAAGCTCTGAGTCCTCCTGTGGGTGTGCGCAGGATCTTTCCACTTAGACCTCAAACCAGAGCAACGGCTGCTGGGTTTCCTTGGTGTGACAGATGGGGCAGAGGACCAGCCGAGTGCCGTGGCTGGTGCAGAAGCAGTAGTCATAAAGCTGTGAATCTGCCTTTTGTCTCTGTACCCTGCCCGTCCTACCGGAGCGGGTTGAACAGTGACCACTGCTGACTCAGCGTTGTCTGCGCCTCTGTGTGTAACTGCACCAGCGCACTGGGGGTTGGAGTTACTGCCTTCTGGTTGTGCTTTGGTTCGGTGAGTTAGCTGTGATTTACCATAGCATACTAGTCCTCAGTAGTGTTTAGAGGGCTGTGGCTTGATCAAGGTGTTTATGGGAGGCTCTGATGCAGTACTTAATATCTTGTACTTGAGAAATCAGTTTAATAGCTTTACTCAAATAGGAGTTTATCCCAGATTGTGAAATTTGCCCAAATGCAGCCTTAGCAGAGCAGTGGAGAGTTGTGTGGCTATCCTACCAGATCAGTACATTAGTTTTGGTTTTTTTGGATCATCAATTAGTCCAAGGTATCACTTTAAATGCAAAGAACATAGCTGAGATGTCTGTATCTGGCAAATAGATGCAGGTATGCCTT
Source organism: Patagioenas fasciata (assembly GCF_037038585.1). Classification (NCBI taxonomy): domain Eukaryota; kingdom Metazoa; phylum Chordata; class Aves; order Columbiformes; family Columbidae; genus Patagioenas; species Patagioenas fasciata. Next base: position 85,093,516 of record NC_092560.1, read on the forward strand.
TATACACAAATAGATATACACACCCCCCATCTACAAAACCACACGCTCATTCTTTTAGTGCATGTTTGGGGCAAAGAAAGCGGACTGGCGGCGCTTGTGGAAGCGGGAGAGGAAAGCTTGACGATCCCAGTGAAGACAGAGGGGGATTTAGCACGAGGAACTCAGCGCGATGTCTCCTTTTTCCAGTTCCAACTTCAGTTCCCTTTTCTGCAAACTCAGTGTTTTCTCGGGAGGTATAAATACTCAAAGGTGGCGTTTCATTGGTAACGTCGCTGCCTTTTTGCCCGTTTGTCAATGGGACAGTGTGTGTTTGCTGCTGTGGTTTGTCATCATTGATGTAAAAATGAAATATTGATTGTTTACAGGCAGCGAGGTTTGGGTTTTGCAGGGGGGTATTTGGAGTTTGCTGGTGACAGCAAAGGGTTGCTCTTTGTGGACTGAATTCTGCAGCTGTTAAAATGAGCTTGTGGTATTTTCTGAAAATGAAGGTTTTAATGAAGTTGTTGCGGTACCATAATAAAAAAGTAGACGGAAAGAGGTAGCTTTTCTTTTTACTCTCTCTCCCAAGGGTTGATAGTAAATATTCTAAGAATTCTGCTTCTCTTAGATGAAAGTGTTAAATTGTGAATATCCGTGAGCCTTTAGAAAGTGTTTTGCTGTTTGTGTTTTCAGTGCTTTCTCTTGCGTTTTTCTGCATGGAAAAGATAAATAGGTGTATGTGCTAATACTTTAGAATGCTTGGATATCCTGTACGTTCCTTTTGAAATCCAGCTGAAGCAAGGGTTTGTAGCGTTGCTGCTTGAGTGGTTTCTGCGGGCAGTTTGGCGGAGCATGGGGTACAATGCGGTGCCCTGGCAGGGCAGGTCCCGTGTTCATTGCCAAGTGCAGCCGTTTGCGTTCCCAACCGCCCGCTCGCTGTAAGTACTGAGCGTTGGGCCCTGGCCTGGGGCAGCACCGAGGGAGAGGAATGGGAAGAGGTGTTTTATTTCGTTACAAAAACCGGGTGGTAAGAGTTAGATGAGTACTTTTGGTTGTTTGCTTTGGCGATTTTTGTTATTGTTTATGATTGCATTTCTTTCTGTTATGTCTTAACACTTTATTTCTGGTTTTCCCTTGATTTTGTGGTTATTTCACTCTAAATCAAGTATTTTTAGAATTGTAGCTCTTGGTAAGGTCAGTGTATTCGTTAGCATTCAGTAATCATGCTGCGGTTCTGTGCCGTGGTCATCCAGACAGAACAATTGATCTGCCGTTGCATAACCACGAACGCTGCGTTTCCCGGCCAGTTTTACCCCTGCTCGTCCCAGGCTGTGCACAGCGAGTTCAATGCTTGATGGCCTTTATTTATACTTTTCCATTAAATAACAGCTCCGAGTAAGTAGTTGTTAATCAAGGCAGTCTAATTGGGTGCAAGAAAAGAGTTGGCCTAAAATGGCACTTTGCAGGTTTTGTGTAAGGGATCTGTGGAGAACCACAGTGTGTCCTTTGCGGTTCAGAGGCCCCAGGAGCTGTTTCATCACTTGCCGTGCTTAGTTATTCATTATTCTGCTCCTGCTGCTGTCCCGTCCCCGTTTGTCTGTGTACATTGTGGTGTTGGATTCCCGGGCTGCACAGGTGCTTTGCACTGGGGCTGCAGGCAGCGCTTGGCCAAATCAATAAACAACTCCTTTCTCATAGAAATTGCACTGTAACTTTTATATAGATGAAAGGTGCCGTGAATTTACATTGACCTTTGTGTAGTGTTTTGCCGTAGAAGGTATCTGTGATGCTGAAGCACTTGTTGAAACGTGGGCGTCCCCGCCGGGTGACACAGGATGAGGAAAGGTCAGGTCCATGGCCGTGCGAGCAACATCTGCGGAGTTTCCTCTGTTTGCATCAAATGGGAGTTTGTCACCCAGAGGATGCACCGGCCTGGCTGGGGCTCAGGATCACCTTCGTTTTCCTTTGCTCATAATGCAGAATTCCCCTCTTCTGTAGCGCTGTAAGATAGGCTTACGTATGTCTGAACAAATGCAAGCATTGCTGCGTCGGTCAAGCGAAAGGAGAATAGGTGTCTATCTGTAGAAAGACAGGGCAATATGCGTTTAAAAATATTTCCTTGGTGAATTCTGCTTGCGTTTGTGTTTCTACTCCTTCTCTAAATGAGAAATTCTGTTCTGGTTTGAGCCTGGTGACTTCAGAACATAAACCTCCGCAATATTGTGTGTGTTTATTTCTGCAGCACAAGGCTTTCACCCGTCGTTTATCACAAGCGCTCCAAGCAGTGGGTCTCCGGAACTCCTGGTTTTACGGAGGCAGAGCAGAGCGACTCCGCAGCTCTTGGAGCGCGGAGCAGGAGACACCTGAGTGCACATCAGGGATGTGTTTTCTGTGCCGATGGCCACGCGGGCCGGGTTTCAGTTGTTTCTGAGAGTAATAGGAGCTGGGATGGATCCTAGGTATGTCTTGTATAAACTTACCATTAGTACAGTAGAAATAGAACTCAAAAATCAGCGTTTTTCTTTATTGAGAGCAGCTCGGTCCAAGCCAACGCAGACTCGGGGATTGCAGGTTCTCACCGCGTGTAAGCCGTTGGTTATCAAAACCAGCGCTTTATTTGGTGCTTAAAACTCCTGCTCACCTGCCCAGCTGTTTGTATTGCTGCTGCTTGAGTTTCTGTGATGTGTTTTCTCTCCGAAGCTGTGGGTCAGACACCTTTGTGTGTTTCACAGTCACCAAGACCATGTTGGCTTTGTGACAGATAAAAGATTCCACATGTTGTTTATGTCAGTAGGTTTTAGTATATTAAATGTTGGTGTGACGATAGTGTTGCATGTATTTCTGGTTGGAGAGTGGCCAGAATCCAGGCTGTGTGGCAAATGGTGCTGATCAAAGCTGCCTTCAGATATTAAATAAGCACGTGTAGCAGTACCGAGTTCCTCAGAACACTTGTGTTGGAGGGACTGGCTGTTCCGGAGTTGCTTTTATGTCAATACAACTTGACTCTTTGAAAACCAATCTTTCCCTATGTGCTGATTTTAGGGAGATGACGCTTTGAAAATGTTTACCACCGAGGCCTGGAAACCAGAAACGGAAAGGTTCCAAACCAGCGTACATCTTTAATTTAGGCTACTCGTGTTTCTAAGGAGCTCATATTTGCATAGTCAGCCCCTTCAGCGGTGTGTGCGAGGGGGAGTGAACTGCCAGAGGGTGAATTCAGGAGTGGCATTGGCCTTGGAAACGTTTTCCCCCTGTTTTCACCTACTGTGGGGCACCAGGTTCTCCAGTGTAAATGTGAATTTGAAGGAGCCGTGTCAGTGGGACACTGGGGCGACCGTGGTGCTCTGACCAGTGCACAGACATCTCCAGAACTGGTTTTTGGTTCCAGGTTGTTGCATTTGCAATGGGGATGAACTCTGCTGTCAGGCGTGTCATAGCTGCCGCAGCCTGGGACTTCAGCCATTTATTACTTACATTTATTATAACAAAGAGAGTGATTTTTGGCAGAAGCGTCTGTGCACATAGGGAGATGCAATGTGCTGCCTGTATGTGTAGGGAAATGCCACTTGGAAAAGCATCTTTTGCAAAACATGTGAGAAATCCAAACGGTGATGCTGTAATCCTCCCACAGTTCACTGTGTTTTTCGGGTGGCTGTTTGGAGGATGTCATTTAATCCGTGTCTGAAGATGCAGGCGCTCCTGAGGAGTGGTGACTGTGCGCTGCGTTACGTGAGGAATGGCGGGGTAGTGACTGTGATGTGTACAAAGTCATTCCAGAGTCAGTGTAGGTTCAGTGAGGATCGGGGCGCGTTAAGCGTGGGCCCCGTGGTGTAACCGGTGCTCGTCCATCCCGCAGGCGCGGCGGCGCCATGGCGGGGAACAGCCTGGTGCTGCCCATCGTGCTGTGGGGCCGCCGCGCGCCCACCCACTGCATCTCCTCCCTGCTGCTCATGGACCAGCCGCCCGTCATCGTCACCGGCTGCCACGACGGCCAGATCTGCCTCTGGGACCTCTCGCTGCACCTGGAGGTAAGGCTGGTGTCCCCATCCTCCTTGGCTTTAAACGGGTGTGGTGTTATTCTGCAATATGGCGCTCTGTTCTGGTGCCTGTCACTGCACCTGGAGGTAAGGCTGGTGTCCCCGTCCTTGTCTGCCTTGCCTTTAAACTGGTGCGATGTTATTCTGCGATATGGAGCTCTGTTCTGGTGCCTCTCGCTGCACCTGGAGGTAAGGCTGGCGTCTGGTATATTTAAAAAGAAAGAATACGAGAGAGCAGCTGGTTCTTTCTAGAAAGGGCAGATCAAAAGGGCAGGTTTTTATCTTTAATTTATGCATAGGCTTAATATAGACTTATTTATGAATATATAGGGTTGTGAACTATACTTGATGGGGGAAACTACTGTTGCAGTAGAACACAATTTTTTCATTCAAGCTGGGCCAAATTCAGCCCATGATTGAAATTACCCATACATCAGTTTGCAAAATGCTTTTTTCCCTACAGATTTACTTTACAGGAATAGGTAGAAACGCTTTTTCATGTACTAGAGCAGCATGCTGTGCAAACTCTTTCAAGGTTATGTATCTGCTGCTATGCTAATTAAACGTGTGTGTATATATATCAACACTTGTATTTCTCTAGTACATAAAATGAAGACCTGGACTGGGTATTAAGTTCCTGTGCCTGTCTTCACTTTCCATTTGGTTTCCCCGTTCCAGATTAATCCCAGGGCGCTGTTGTTCGGGCACACCGCCTCCATTACGTGTCTGTCCAAGGCCTCCGCTTCCAGCGACAAGCAGTACATGGTCAGCGCCTCGGAGAGCGGGTGAGCTCCGGCGTGTCCCCGTGCACGCCTGTTCCGTGCTGGGGACGGGGCGGAGAGGGCAGCTCGTTGTATCTGCACAGGTGTTCCTTCCCAGAGCATCCGCCTGTTCTTGAGCCTTGCTGCTTGAATGGCAGACTTCTCTGCTATGCAAAACAAGCCTATAAAGGAAAAAGGACTTGGAGTTTGGGTTTTTCTGTTCGTTTGCTGTGTTTTTAGAAGGCTGTTTACTGAAGGTCGGACCTCCAGGCTAAGGCAAATGTGATCAGTTCTGGTTGAGGAAGAAATTTCTTAGCCTCTGTCTATATAAATGTGCCTGACCAGGTATATGTCTGTTACATATCCAGTTAAAATGAAGTTGTTCTTACCTGGAAGAGGTGGGGAACAATATGCCTGAACAACCTTTTAACATGGAAGTTGAGAGTAGAATGTGTGAAAACTTAGCATTTCCACGTTGTACTGATTACTTAGTACTGAAATCTTCTCCTTTGGATTTAGAACCAAAATGTCTTTTCAGTGTGAAGCTATATATCTGATGTAAAAGGGGGAGAAAGGTGAGAAGCAGCTGACAGTCTGTTCTGATTAACTGTTAAGGAAGTTGTAAGGGTAACGCTGTAAATGGGGTGAAAGGCAGAGGTGATGTGCTCTGCTCCTGGGCCTGCTCAGCACCTCCTGACTCGGGCAATAGAACTACAGAATGACTTGAAACGCTTGCGAGAGAAGCGAGAAATGCTCAGTTATGTACTTGTGTCTACTTAATATCAATCATTAGTGATGAACCTTGGCATTTCACTTGTTTCCCTTGTCTTTGTGGGGAAGAAGAGACTCCGTAGGTTTGGATAGAAGGGCTGGAAGTTCAAGTTGATTTTGAGTTTCCTTTCCCTAAATACAGTTCATGTAGTCACTGACAAATGGTTCAAATGGCAAAGTTTCTCCTGGTGTACATGATCTGCAAATCCTTGGAAGACTGAAATGTAGTTTTAATCTGCCTTGTGTGTTTCAGGGAGATGTGTCTGTGGGACGTGAATGACGGGAGGTGCATAGAGTTCACCAAGCTGGCCTGCACCCACACGGGCATCCAGGTGAGCGCTCGTGTGAGCTGCACGGCTCCTGTTCTGTGCGGCGGCGCAGGGACAACTGTGGATCAGCTACCAAAACAAGGCTCTGTGTCTTTTTAAGCTTAATAGTGACACCGTATGCGTACTGAAGTATCTCATAAATAGCGCATGCTGTAGCATCAGGTGCCCCAGAGCTTGAAATACGTGCTATGCTTCAGCTTTTGGACAAATGCATCATACCAAATGATAGAAGCTGGCTAGAGAGGAGGACAGGAGTGTGTTTGTGGAGGTGGGAACACGCGGATGAGGTTGTTGGGGAAGTGGAGGCGCTGCTGGGAGCGGGTGTGCGGGACAGGGGCCTGGCCAAGCCTCCCGCGGCAGCGCGGTGTCAGCGGCAGACACACGGGCACCAGAACGCACCTATGGCATTGTGGTTTCGATTAAAAACGAAGGAATTGATATCTCATGGAGTATAACTTCTGTGCTCTGTTGATATCCACACAGTTCTATGAGTTTACCGTTGGGACTCAGCGCGAGGGGAGGCTGTTGTGCCACGGGCATTATCCGGAAATTCTGGTTGTGGATGCCACCAGCCTTGAAGTTCTCTACTCTTTGTTATCAAAGATATCTCCCGACTGGATCAGCTCCATGACTATCGTTCGATCCGATAGAACACAAGGTAATTATTTTTAGTGCTTTCGCTATGGCTTTGCCTTTGTAAGAGGGACAGTATTGTCAGCTTTCCCAAGGGCCGGGGAGGAACTGCAGTGTCCGTCCTCGTGTCCTTGTCCTCACCAGCCCGACGTGTGTTTCTCCCCAGAGGACACGGTTGTGGCGGTTTCGGTGACTGGCATCCTCAAAGTGTGGATCATCACCTCTGAAGTCAGTCGCATGCAGGTAAAAGCTGCTGAATTCATGATATCGCCTGTTCTGATAGAAGGAGAACTTCTACTGATGCTGTTTCTTGTTCTTCCAGCACCTAATGATATTGTATTTTTTCCTCTTTGCTATTTGAAAATCAGCTTCCTTAAATTTGCTTTGCTGATTCTTCAGGTTACCAGCAGAACTCCTGATCTTTGTTTGACACTGAGAACTTATTTCAAAGTTAAGCATAAGATCATCTCCAATTTCTACAAATCTGTTTTTGATTTGTGCCATGAAATGTTTTGTGTAACAAACAGATACTTTTCTCTTTCCCTACTTTGAAAGTCCTGTTCTGTTGTGAAGTCATCTTGTGCTACATTTCACAGGAGTTCTGAGTTCCCAAGGGAATTAGTAACAAAGGTTGTTACAGTAGTGTTTAGCTTTCCAAACTGATAGGGATGCTGTGTTGCATGCGTAACTTCAGGACAGGCAAGACTTTTACATGCAAGAGCTTGCACTATAAGGGCTCATTAGTTGAAAGAGATGATGCTAATAAATACAGGTTTACTATGCATAATAGATAGAAGAAATAAGTCAGTTAAAGCTGGCCCTGTACCGCATAGGAAGTGTCTTAATGTGGTGGTGGCATTACAGAAGGGACTTTATCACAATACTCCTTTTGGAAGATTAAGTTCTGCAGCTGTGTTTCTTATGCTCTTAAACGTATTTGTGTATCTGCAGTCCTTTCTTTGAGAAAGATCGGAAGTCATGTGAGGATGCCTGAAGGGCTTGCTGAGCAGAGAATAGAGGTTTTGGAATATTCCTTATTAGGGCTTATCTACAGCTCTCTGTTATTTGGCAGTTCCTGCCGTCCTGTGCGCTAATGAAGAAAGTCTTACAAGAGGTTTGCTGCGTGTCTGGAAGCCCTGTTGCAGCTGGCCGTGGTTTAGCCCACATCGCTCCACGGTCACACTGGAAACGCAGCTCTGAGCTGTGGAGAGCGGCTGTCGTGGAACTGAGGAGCGCAAAGCCAGAACTAAACGGGAGCCTATCACAGTTCAGGCTGTTCGGGGTGTGGGGAGCCCAGAAAGAAGGAAGATGAGCTGACTCTGCTTGGTTCCAGCTCACTGCCGGGATCAAGGTGATCACTGCCGGTGCTGATGCTAAACAGGCACGGCTAATCCGTCCAGCTGGGGAATTTGTTAGACTCAGGTGGCAAAGGAGGATACCGCGTGCTCTTGCAGATCTTCTTATGAGGAATCATAGAATAAGAACTGCTACAAGGGTTTGGTTTTTCCTCAGAAGTTGGCCATCTGGTGGCTTATGAAACGGCATAGTCCCTTTTTCATCGTGTGCTCTCTGTCACGGCCCTAAGTTCGGTTTGAGCAAGAAAAATGATTAGCTGGTGGTTCCTTGTGTTGTGGTCTCCACCTGCGTGTTGGGCTGGGCCTCGGGTGCTGTTTGCTGTCTGAGCGCTGGAATGGTGCTGTGCAGGGCACAACGCTTATTCCCTGTCCTGAAAATGAGGAAATAATACTTCAGGAAAATCCTGTCCTGCTGCAGAGACAGGGTCTGCGTCCCAGGAAGGCTGCTGTTCAGGATATGCTATACCCACAGAACTACCAAAACAGAACGTGGTTATCCAGGTAGAGTTTGCAGGAACATCGACAAGCTCATGAGGTGAGCAAGTTTAAAACCATCAAGAAATGCTGTTGTTGCAGATGAGATTACAGAAGCTAACATCTCTCTTTAATTTCAGGCTCATAATTCAATGTTGGTTTGGTTTGCTGGCTCTTTCAGGATACAACACCAGTATTTGAAGAGGAGTCCAAGCCGATCTATTGCCAGAACTGCCAGAGCGTTTCCCTGTGCGCGTTCACGCAGCGCTCGCTGCTCGTGGTCTGCTCCAAGTACTGGCGGGTAAGGCCGAGCTCTGCTGCGGAGCCCGATTTCCATACGTGCCCAGTAGGACGTTTGGATCAAGAGGCTCCAAGTCCTTTAACGTAGTTACATTGACACTGAAATTATCTGCTTTCTGGGCATTTAGTGGGTAATTGGTTAATCACAGCAGCCTTTTCTGTTTCTTTTCAGGTTTTTGATGCGGGAGATTATTCCCTCTTGTGTTCTGTCCCGAGTGAAAACGATCAGACCTGGACTGGGGGCGACTTCGTGTCAGCTGATAAAGTGATTGTATGGACTGAACATGGACAAAGCTTCATATATAAATTACCAGCCAGGTAATTGATTTTCTGGGATAAAGACATGAGCAGCTTTGAAGAAATATTGAGTATCTGGCTTTTATTTGGTTACAAAATCCCATGAATGTTGCAGAAACCAGTGTTCCGTGAGCATATTTTCAAGCGTGTGTCCCCTGTGACGCTGCAGCGATGCTCAGTAATGTGGATCTCCTCAAGCAGGACTTCTTCACTGCTTTCTGATCTATTTGCTATGTCTTTCCTGCTTCCTACTGGAGCTGTGTGATGGGAACAGATGCACTTAAATGTTTCCTCAACTAGGTCCGAATAAGGAAGAAATAAGATTTTGCTATATGGAGGAAGTGCTGATTGTATTACTGTACCAGAGTACTCTTTCAGCCCATTGATGGAAGGCACAACCAGCTGAGTTTGTGCACATAGATGTGAAAAGATGAAATTAATTTGAAGTTAGGTATTGAAGAGGTTAAATAAATGTAGAATGACAAAAGTAAAAAAAAAACCAGACACTGTATTATTGATGGAAAAAATTTCATGGTTAAGAGCTTGAGGGTTGGTTTTGCTTAGTCTGGTTTAGCTAGCGCTGTACTAACCACACTCCAGTAACCAGAGCGGTTTTGTTCTTCGCCCCAGCTGCCTGCCGGCCAGCGATTCATTTCGCAGAGACGTGGGGAAAGCAGTGGAAAATGCAATTCCGCCGTTACTGTACAGTGTGCTGGACAGAGCAGATAAACAGGTAACATACATTGCTTTGGCGTTGCTTTTATGGACCGCATTTCTCTTGCGGAGAACCGAAACGCGCTTACATTGTGACCAGTTATTCTTTTTCAGAGTAGCCCTTTAGGATTTCTTCTTTCCCTAGAGAAAGCAGAAAGAGACAATTTCCCTACAGTTTAGTTTAGTTTGGTTTGGTTCTTGTTGGTTTTCACATGAACGTGGAGCTCAGGCTCCAGTCAAACGAATCTTCAGTTCCCATACATATATGTATGTTAAACCTTTTTTGCTTCTGTTGCAGACCACATTCCTCACAGAGCAGTGTAACTTCAGCTCACCTTGCAGTTAGGATGTTAACAGTTTTAGAATATACACACAAAGTATTAGAAATACTACCATATTTAGAATAAACCCAAATATATGTAGAAATCTTTGTTTCTCTCCCCTAAACCTGTGGCTTGTTTTATAACTAACCACAGTTTCTTCTGGTTTGTATTGTTGTATTTCTTATTTCTGCTGTGAGAAAGATAAAGCATAAAGTAGGTAGTTTTTGCCCTGCTTTGAAAAGGTGCGGTGGATTATGTGGGGAAAGTACATTTTGAGGATGGTACGCAGTTTGCATGTGTTCCAAAGTTGTTAATTTACTTTTTTCTTTTCCCAGCTACTAATTTGCCCTCCGGTGACTCGGTTCTTCTGTGGCCACGGGCAGTTTTCCTACAAGCTGCTGATCCAGGGCGACTCCTCGGGCAGGCTGTGCATCTGGAGTGTGCCGGAGGCCCTGGACCAGCCGGGCAGTGCGAAAGGTACAGCTCGAGCAGCCTCCTCCCCACGCCTTGCCGTGGGCAGCTGTTCTGTCTTGTGTGTTGTGACCGTGTGGAGCTCTGCTGCTTTTCCTACAGATCCACGAAGCTGAGGTTTCTTTAGTTGTTAGCTTCCTGTAAGAGTTATGTTAACTTAATGTTTTCCTACATGAGCAAAATCTGATTTTGCTCTGAATGTTTTTCAGGTACTAAGTTTTAACTGCTTTATTCCGAATGCTAGCTGTGGTCATTGCTGTCTGCCTGCAGAACTTCCTTCTGTAGCTTCAGTCCTCTGCTCTTCCAGCTCTGACATGTTTTTTCCATGTTACACAGTAGATTAATCTCCAGTATGTACCTTTTACTTTGTTCAAAATGTTGTGGCATGGTGTATTTGAGCTTTGAGGTCTTCTCAGAAAAGCATTCCTCATTTCTGTTCTTCATCTCTTTTATTATTACTATGTTTTAAATCATCCCGCCTCACCCCTTTAATTTCGTTTCCTTTTTGAACAGGACTGCCAACAACGACCTCGGTGTCCCTCCAGGAAGCCTTTGATAAGCTCAGTCCTCGGCCTGCGGGGATAATCGACCAGCTGAGCGTGGTGCCGAGCGCGAGCGAGCCGCTGCGGGTGACGGCCAGCGTGTACATCCCCGCGCACGGGCGCCTGGTGTGCGGCCGTGAGGACGGCAGCATTGTCATTGTGCCCGCCACGCAGACGGCCATCGTGCAGCTGCTGCAAGGGGAACACATGCTCAGGAGAGGTGCGTGGGTCCCTTTGGAAAGCACACAATGTCTGGATTGGAAGGGACCTGGAAAGCTCATCCAGTGCAATCCCCCCGGAGCAGGAACACCCAGCTGAGGTTCCACAGGAAGGTGTCCAGGCGGGTTTGAATGTCTGCAGAGAAGGAGACTCCACAACCTCCCTGGGCAGCCTGGGCCAGGATCTGACACCCTCACTGAGAAGTTTCTTCCCAAATTTAAGTGGAACCTCCTGTGTTCCAGTTTGTACCCATTGCCCCTTGTCCTATCACTGGCTGTAACCGAGAAGAGCCTGGCTCCATCCTCCTGACACTGCCCCTTTCCATATTGATCCCCATGAATGAGTCCCCCCTCAGTGTCCTCTTCTCCAGCTCCAGAGCCCCAGCTCCCTCAGCCTTTCCTCACCCGGGAGATGCTCCACTCCCTTCAGCATCTTGGTGGCTGCGCTGGACTCTCTCCAGCAGTTCCCTGTCCTTCTGGAACTGAGGGGCCACAACTGGACACAATATTCCAGGTGTGGTCTCCCCAGGGCAGAGCAGAGGGGCAGGAGAACCTCTCTGACCTACCCCCTTCTAACCCACCCCAGGTACCATTGGCCTTCCTGGCCACAAGGGCCCAGTGCTGGCTCATGCTCACCCTGCTGTCCCCAGGACCCCCAGCTCCCTTTCCCCTACACTGCTCTCCAACAGGTTGTTTCCCGACTTATACTGGGTCCTGGGGTTGTTCCTGCCCAGATGTAAGAGCGCAGCCCATGCCGGGCACCATGTACACCGCAGTTAGGAACAGCTCACATCCAGTGTCCCTCCCGGAGCTGTTCTGGGCACGGTGGCGGCTGTACCCGCGGTGGGAAGGTCCAACAGGATTCCCCCTGTGCGCTGGGGAGCGTGCTGGGTGGTACGGGGTGGCCTGCTGGTGCGTGTTTTGGTCCCAGATAATGTTATTGTCATACTTCTGTGATTGTACTTTTAGAACAAATATTTGGGGTTGGTTTTACGAATGCTGATAAACAGAAAAGACGTGGAAATATTTGTCTGTAAACGTACCTCTGAGCTTGTCAGTTACATACAGAGCTGTTGGTTGTAGTGTTTCCTTTCTATAACTGACTTACTCCGTTTAACTTTTTGCCAGGGAAGGCAAAGACCAGATAACCACTGTGATTCCTTCCAACCTGGTATTCAATGATTCCATTAACTATAGAAGAATGAGTGTTAGGATGAGAGTGATTTAACTCATTTATTTGGTCTCAGTGAACAGACTTGTCATTATTGCTCTGTGTTCACAAAAACTCTTTTCCAGTTTAAATTTCATGTCATTACACTATTTTACACAACCCCCACGTGCCTAACAGTCCATGTCCAGAAAAACCAAACCTGGTAACTGTCCTGTTGAATTACATTTTCCTCTCTCTCTTCCCTCCCCTCCTCTCTCCCCCTCTTGCCCCTCACCCCATTTCTCAGGTTGGCCACCTCACCGGACCCTCCGCGGCCATCGAAACAAAATTACATGTTTACTGTATCCTCATCAGGTTTCCTCTCGTTATGATCAAAGGTATTTGATCTCAGGTGGTGTGGATTTCTCAGTCATCATATGGGATATATTTTCTGGCGAGATGAAACATATCTTCTGTGTGCATGGTGGAGAAATTACACAGCTTCTAGTTCCACCAGAAAACTGTAGTGTAAGTTTTCCATCATACGTCTGATAACCTGTCTCACGCTTTCCGTAACTGGTGCAGCTCCTCAAATCCCTCTTGAGAATGTGAATGTAATGTGCAGTACTGAAGATCTAGCACTGACCCCATGTATAACATTGCAGACACTTAAAAATAATTCAATTGTTCTGTTAATCATGGTTTTGTTTGCATCATGTTTTAGATACATAAAGGGTTAAAAATAGTGGAAAAGCTGGATATTGAACCATAGCTAGGCAAGGCAAGGGGGTTGAAGACACTTTAGTCTGCTGTAACTTGCATGAGTAGGTAGAATTTAGTTAACAAAATAACACTGATTTACTTGGAAACAGTAATTACTTGTTTTTTGCCCAACAAAATGGTTCTAATACCTGTTTGCTCCTTATGAGGTGCAAGAGATTGGATTTAAGAGAATTTCCACAAGTGCGATTCTGTTTCTAGTGAGTTTAGCCATAGACTTGTCTGCCTGTATTTTATCTATAAATAGGATGTTGATCCCCACGCTTGGCCCAGTGAAGAAGAAATTGTTATATACAACCTGTCAGCGCTATGATTAAGGTTTCTTTTACTTGTCTCTGTTCTCAGGCGAGAGTCCAGCACTGCATCTGCTCTGTGGCCAGCGATCACTCGGTAGGGCTTCTCAGCCTGCGGGAGAAGAAATGCATCATGCTGGCGTCCCGCCACCTCTTCCCCATCCAGGTGATCAAGTGGAGACCTTCCGACGACTACCTGGTCGTGGGCTGCTCCGATGGCTCCGTGTACGTCTGGCAGATGGACACCGGTAAGGTTCACTTCAAAGGCATCCATTAAACAATTTTTTTTATATATTTATATATATATGTATATATATATGTATGTATTAGGTTATAGTTTTCTCTAAGTTGCATCTGAGAGAAGGGTTAAATTTTTTTTATACATTTGTATTTGGAAACGTAGCATTTCTGCAGAAAGTATAGATGATGTGAGCTTTGGTGAAATACAGATGTTACTGTATGGAATAGCTGGTTTGGTTTTGGACGCGCGCAGTGTGCTGTGGCCGTTCCCCTGTGGGTTCTGGTTGCCTGGAGCAGGTGTAGCGTTGGCTGTGCGTGGTGGCCGCGGGTTGTTGGTGCCCGGCCTCCCGTGGCCGCTGTCCCGAGCGCCTGCTGGGAAGTGCAGCACCGCTGCTCTGCGGGGGGAAGAAGGTGTTTGTTGGGTTTTGCTGTTTGTTTTGGTGCTTTTGTGTTTTCAAGGGACTGATGCTTCGTTTGGAAGAAACTAAAAATGGGCCTTAACAGAACAGGCAACAAGGCGTTGAATAAAAACAGCTTTGTAGAAAATTTTGTGATATTTGAAAGGGAGAAAGTGAGGAAAAAATGCATCAAAATACATGTATGCAATTTCCTTATAACTCCTAACTCTCATAGGAGAGAAAAAACCAAACCCACAAACCGGCAGTGAAGTCTGAATGTTATTTTCAGCTTACTGTGAAAACTAGATGAGAATGTTTTTTTAATTGAAGTTCTAGGAAGCAAAGAGGAACCTGAGAAACCTGTGGAATTTAATCCACCCAGGTGGTTGGTGGGATAGGGAATTGAGAGTGAGAACAGCGTTCCACTAGAACTGGTGGCCACTGCAGCCTTTGCTCTGGGCAGCACAGAATCTCGCTGTGGGTTTTTTAAACTTGTCTTCATTTTTGTTAATTTGGTTTTTCCTTAAGCGCACTGTAGCTTAATGGAAATGTAGGCAAACTCCATCCCTTTAGGAACGTTAGTTCTAAAAATCGCTGTTAACACAACAGGAATTTTTCCGCCCTGCGTCCTGTGATGTAAATGATTTTCACCCGTTGTTGTACCTGTGATACTTGGGCCATCCGGGGCGGTTTGTGCTTACCGTCCCTCTTCCCGCCCCGCCAGGAGCACTGGACAGGTGCGTGATGGGGATCACGGCGGTGGAGATCCTGAACGCCTGCGACGAGGCGGTGCCGGCGGCCGTGGACGCGCTGAGCCACCCCGCCGTCAACCTGAAGCAGGCCATGACGCGCCGCAGCCTGGCCGCGCTCAAGAACGTGGCGCACCAGAAGCTGCAGACCCTGGCCACCAACCTGCTCGCCTCCGAGGCCTCCGACAAGGCGAGTTGGCTTTTGGCTTGTCTGGTGTTGATGCAGCACCCGAAACGTTTATTTCTATAAATAACTGTGTTAAATACGGGAAGTCTTCATTGCTGTAACTGAAGGGTTCTTATCTGAGCCAGCTTTCCCTGGCCTGGCTCGGCTCAGTCCGAGGAGCAAACTGGCCTTGAAGAAAAACTCTCGGCCTTCTTCAGCCTCATGGTGCAGTTCCTAACGCAGGCGGTGTTATCTGGAGCTACACTGCAAAACCACATTTCACTTGGTGCTTTCTGTTAGTGCTGTCAGTGGTTGTGGTTTTCTTACTGGAGTCTGATCATGAAGTTCCTCGTCACAGCTCTACTGCGTTCACCATCTTTCTCTAGGGTCAGTGAGGACAGAACTTGTGCATCAGATAAACTGACCTCTTTCTAGATGAATAATAATATATCTTCATGTCAGCCAACACAATCACTCCCACATATCTCTGAACATTGTTCCCCAGTGTATGTTACTGCTCGTGATGCCACCTCCCACTTCAGTGTGCATTCTACTGTGGTTTTTCAGGTTCAGTTTATTTCAAATCTGGATTTAGCAGCATTTCATAGAGTCTGAGGTGTTTGCTCCATTGTACATGTTCTGCTAGTCTGTAGCATGGATGAGCAGACAGGGAACCCTGTCCATCCGCTTGTGATCCATATTCATCACAAGCAAATCCCCCTCTCTCATGATGTTGTGACTCTGAGGAACGGCAGGAGCGTTGATCTGGTTTCCTGTTCCCCCGTGTTGGACACGTGTTATCTGTTCCTGCACGTCTTGCTGAAGGTGGAGCTAGAGCTTGATTTGCTTTCATTTTGGTAATTGTTGCTGTGTGACAGTTCAGAAAAAGTATTACTGAAATATACGTGTAAATAGATGTAAATGGAACCAAAGTAACTTAAGTGCTGAAAATTAATTACGGTTTGAGAACTATTTTCTGCTGTTTTATAATGTTTGTCATAACATGTTTTATCATGTGAGTTTCCTGAACTTTGATTACCCAATTAACTTGGTGAAGAGTGTTAAGAAAGTAACGCAACTGAAATTTAATTTTCTTCTTTGACTTTTCAGGGGAATTTACCTAAATACTCCCATAACTCCCTGATGGTCCAAGCTATAAAGACCAACCTAACAGACCCAGATATCCACGTGCTGTTCTTTGACGTGGAAGCCCTGATCATCCAGCTGCTGACCGAGGAGGCCTCCAGACCCAACACGGCGCTCACGGCTCCGGAGAGCCTGCAGAAGGCTGCCGGAGCGGCCGACAAAGGAGGCTCCTTCCTGACCGGCAAGCGAGCGGCCGTCCTCTTCCAGCAGGTCAAGGAAACCATCAAAGAGAACATAAAAGAGCATCTTCTCGATGATGAAGATGAGGATGAAGAGTCGATAAGACAGAGGAGAGAAGACGGTGACCCAGAATATCGCTCTAGCAAATCTAAACCGTTAACTTTATTAGAGTATAACCTGACCATGGATACCGCAAAGCTTTTTATGTCCTGTCTTCATGCCTGGGGCCTCAATTCTGTTCTGGATGAGCTTTGCCTCGATCGCCTCGGGATGCTGAAGCCGCACTGCTCGGTGTCCTTCGGGCTCCTGTCCCGGGGAGGCCACATGTCCCTGATGCTCCCGGGCTACAACCAGCCCGTGGGGCAGCCCTCGCGCGGGGTGGAGGGGGGGCGCAAGGCGTCCCTCACCGAGGGGCTGGGCAAGGGCACCTACGGCGTGTCCCGCGCCGTCACCACCCAGCACCTGCTCTCCGTCATCTCGCTGGCCAACACGCTGATGAGCATGACCAACGCCACCTTCATCGGGGACCACATGAAGAAAGGGCCCAGCAGGTACCGCAGACGCTCCAGCGGGACAACTTCCTTTGAGCTCTGTTTCAATACAGCTTTGTCTTTTGTTTAATTTTCCTGTGGGTTTGCTGTATTGAATGGCTATGACAACCCGGGGGACCTAGATGGAAATGAGCTTATTGCTTTTCTTAATGTAGTATTTTCTTATGCTTTTCTTGCTTCGAATGGAGTTGCTGAAGTTACAGTGTTAGTAGAACGTAGAGCTGTATTAACATATGCACCAGTAGGTCTGAGAGGCTATTTTTATCCTCTTTTTTAGTGCTTATTGTTTTCAAAGAGTCTTTATAATGAAGCCAAATTCTAAATAAATCAAAACAGATGAACTTTCAATCACCAAGAATAAGCTTACTGAGGAACTGTAAATGACACTATTTTTTTCCCTGTCAAACTGACGGTTTTTTATAGTGTTGCTTTTTGAAGTTTTAGTCATAGTATCTCCAGCAAATAATGTTGTTTTTCTCTATTTCCCCATCCTCCTTCCTTCATGTGCCGTTTGTGCTCAGGCCTCCTAGGCCAGGCACCCCCGAGATGTCCAAAGCGAAGCCACCCCCTTCTGTTTCCAGTCATGCGGCCCAAGGACAAATTAAGCAAGGTAAGAAATGACTTGCTTTGGAACAATTTGATGTCACTTGAGCTCTTAACACTGTAGTTATCACCTCACTATCAAATGATTAAAATATTGCTAGCTTCTATGTGGAAAGAAAAAGATTTGTAACGTTCTAGGTAAAAACGTTAATGATTAAGGTCTTTTTAAGAATGAATCTAAGATGCTGATGCTGTCATGAAGTCATTCCCTGACAAGGAATTTTTACAGATAAGTACATATTTTAAGTGTGGTGTTGGGGTGATAGGTAGAGTTTTAAAGTCTGTAACTAAGGGCTGTGCACACTAACATACTGTATGTTATAAGTAAAACACATCTACGTGGTATATATACACTTCCTCTCCTTTTTATGAAGGGGGAGGAAGCTGTTCTAACACAGCTGGTGCAGTCATCCCGTGCGGTGATGCGGGGTGACGGCGGGCGCCCCTGCAGGGTTCCCTGGCTGTCCGCCTTGTGCCACTGCTGTTGTGTTCCGGAGCAAGTGAGCACAGCGGGCGGCTTTTACATCAACCCTGTGATTTGCTTCACTTGCGTGCAAAAGAGGCCAAAACTGATATCTGAGGATCGAGGGCGCTACATGAACAGAGAACCAGCAGGCAGTGACAAATGCTTAAATTAAAAGGGAAATCAGGACTCCTGCCTCAACATCTGTGGCTGTTTTGGTTTAGTGGGGTTTTTGTTTGTTTCTTTGTTTTACAGCTGTTTGCTTTTCCTCCTGGAAAGATAAGTATTTGAAAGGTCAGGGTTTCTCAGAGATGATGTCTCTATGGCAAATTCGATGGGAGAAAAGGCACATTTGTCACAGAGAGGGTCTGTGTTTCGTTTTTAAAGATGTTGTTCCACTCTGGTTTTTCCTTTCCCAAATGGCAACTCTGTAATTTCTCTTTCGCACAGCTTTGCTAATTTGGGGGACAGGCATACAGAGATCCGGTAGAAACGTGTATATATATGTATACATATATATATTATATATATATAAAACTTCATGAGAGACAGTTGATAAAGGTGAAATTCAGCGTGCTGTCAAAACCATATACGAACGCTCCTGTTCCGGAATCGTCCCGTTTGGTAGGTCCAGTGACCTGTGGTGCCTGCTCTGGGGAAGGCGCTTGCTCATGTCCCCCTTTACATCCCCCGTGCACCACGGCAGCATCTTGCTACTCATACGTTTCTAGTGCTATTCTTCTTGAAAGTCAATTAGCGGGACAATTAATGCATGTGGTGCCCCCCTTGCTGTGGGTTGGTGTGACCCGTGTGTGTCCCGGATGAGCCCCGACCTTGCAGGAAGGCTGAGAACTGCAGCAGAACCAGGGGAAAGCTTCACGGCAAGGCTTCGCTTTTGGAACGGAGCGGGTCGTGTTTTTACAAACAGGTGATTTCCGTAGAGCGAGCAGCTTAGTGAACGCGTCCTGAAGCGAAGTTGTGCCCCCCGAAGGGCACGGCGGTCCCTGGGCCGCACGTGTGGGGCGCGGTGGGAGCAGCAGTTGTGATGCAGATGTCCCGGTACAAAAGGAGCTGACTGCGGGGAAAGCAAACAGACCATTCCCGAGACAATGCCGCATCGGGTCGGGGGCTCCGGCCCATTGTTGTTCTGCAACGGAATAAAAGAGCGGCATTAATTTGAAGATGCTTGTGCATGACATATGGTAATTTCTCTGTAGGAAGGAAGTGTTGGATAGTGACCCCTAAATCTCCGTGTTGACCCCGGGTTGTAGCATGTGTGTGCCATAAGGTCTGCGCATCTTTTCATGTGATAATGGTAGTGGAAGTATAATGTTTAGAACTGCTTTTAAATGCCGTTTGCACCAAGAAACACTGCAGTCTGTACAATACACGTCAGGGTTGGGTTCTGAGCACCGGGCCTGAGCTGGGCTCTCCTCTTTGCTCCCCTGTGCTCCGACACGCTGTGCTCTGCTTGCACTTCTTAGTCCTTGCTGTGCTTGGGCTTAAAATCATTTGGGTGGGGACACAAAGGAACCTGTTAGAACTCCCTATTGCTAATACCTGCTGCAATGCTTGCGAGTGGCAGGCGGGCGGCCCAGGTTGCCAAGGGGTTATTTCAGGGGTTTAACCACCAGTGCAAATTCCACACCTGTCTAAAAAAGCACAAGGAGCAGCAGCAAAGCTCCTGTTTTAAATTCCTGGGGAACTGTGCTGTCAAGCCCAATGTAGCGATCTGAAGACACGTGTGTGATGGCTTTGTTTCCAGAGCTGCGAGTTTGTGGGTGTTTGTGTTTCTCTGCAGCTGCATGTCTTCTCCTCACTGGCATCGCACTTCTTGTAAAACCTAGAGTTTTTTTAAGTTAATATTACCACAGTTCCCTCCAGCTTTGTTCTTCATTCTTCAGTGGTACTAATCTGTTTTTCAGAAGCTGCTCTCCTCACTTTCCTTTTGTTTTCTCTCTTTATTTCTTCTTCTTTCCTCTGCAAGTCGCTCCTGCTGTTGCCTCCAGCACTGAAGCTGGGCCCTCTGGCTCTGACACTGCTCCTCCTTTACATACCTGTTTCTTAGTCAATGAAGGTATTCTTTCCTCACTTTTCTATCTGTTTGTCTTTTACTTTCAACTAATGTCCCTTATCATTGTTATGGCTTTAATTTGATGTGTTTAGGGTGTTGTTGTGGAGGAGTTGATTCTGGAGCCCTTTGTAGCGCTGGCGGGGTGAGCGGATCTGTGCCGTGGGCTGCCTGGAATGGGCTGTCCGAGGGCTCTGGGTTTGCTGCTCTCTGGACCGGGAGGTGGCCAAACCAACCACCCACCCCCTTGTATCCCTGTAGACAAGCTGCTTTAAATCACAATTTTTATGCCCTTCCTACTAAGCTGTAAATTCCTGCTTTCATGCATCTCAAGCAGTAGAAACACTGCTCTCTTGACTTGGAAATTCTTCTGTAGAATCCATTTTTATTTAAAGAAAATTGACATTATGTTGTAGCACCATGAAGAGCTTCATTAGTTAAAATATTTAGATTTTTATGCTCAGTATTGCTGACAATGTAATAATATAGATCTGTATGCTCACCTAAAGTATTTCTCCGGTTTCTCAAGTCGGCGTAGAGCAGCATAATACTGAAAGAATGCTTTTGCATAGAGTGCTTTCCAAGCACCTTTGCAAGCTGTGTTGTTTGAGTTCAGTGCGCTTCTCACCACTGGTTTGGCTGTGAAACATTGCAGGGTTGTAGCATGAACACGCCTGGTGAAGGACACTTTAGATGGGGGGATAAGGGTAGACAAACGTGGTGGTATAGATTTGTGTACCTTTAAAATGGGACAGAAAACCCTGTGTGGCAATTCATATGCAAAGTTTTCTGTAATAGAATTCTATCACACTTGCATGTAGGACATTAATAAGTACAATAAGTAACACTAATTATGGTTTGAACTGGGCATCTAAATCCTGAACGCAGAACCATGGCTTAGGCTTTTGGGAAGAAATGGCCATAATACTTGTAAGGGCTCGTTGTTGTATTTAGTGCGTGTGTTGAGTGTGTTCATAAGCGTGCAAGTTAACCACCCGAGCGTGTGGAGTGGCTCCTGCACCGGTAGAGACGGGGCAGCCCGCGGCAGAGGGCACCACTGGGGCGCCCTGCCGCGGCACCGGTGCGGGTTCCCCTCGCGTTCCCGCCCCCGCGCTGGCGGTGCCGGCAGAGCCACTGACGCTGTCCCTTGTCGCAGGCTGGAGCCAGCTGGCCGCCATGCACTGCGTGATGCTGCCCGACCTGCTGGGCCTCGACAAGTTCCGCCCGCCGCTGCTGGAGATGCTGGCGCGCCGCTGGCAGGACCGCTGCCTCGAGGTGAGCGCCTCTTCCTCGGGCGGGCGTGCATTGCGGGGTGGCGAGAAACCCTGGCGGATGTATTGCTCACCCCCTCTCCTCCCTCTCCCCACTAAGGACAGGCGACTGGGAGGGAAAGGAGGACAGAGAGAAGAGAGTTGGAAAAATTAAGTGTTTTACTGATGCTCCTGATAAAATAGAGAAAATAATACAAAATATACCAAACCCATCCGGAAAGTCCCAACAACTGCGGAGCCGGCACCCAAAGTCCTGGACTGGACTCTGCAGCCAACCGGAGCTGGATTCAGTCTGTCACTGGGCCTTGATTCGCAGGGACGACTCACAAGGTCCTCTGCTAATGTCGGCCATAGGGAAAAGGGATGAGATCCTCGATCTCCCGCTTTTATACGAAGTATCACCTGAATGGGATGTTATACTCTGCTGGTCAGTTTCTGGTCACCTGTTCCTTGTGGCCCCTCTTGCGAGATGTGCATCCGTCCTTATCAATGACCTCGCATTCCATTGCTATGTCTACCAAAACATGGATCTGGCCTTCAGGAGAGCACATTTAATAAGAAGGCTTTAGCTGACAGGTAAATTCGCTAAAAGAGAAACTTGGTTTTAAAAAATACAAACATCATTTTCCAGCTCACGTTCCTGCAGGTTTTATATCAGATTCAGTAAGTTAATTTTCCGGTTAACCTGTCAAAATGTTGAAAAAGTGATCACATTTTAATACTTCTTTTTCCCACTTTCTGGACACTGTATGTATTTTCAGAAATTAAAAACTGTGGTGATTCCAATAAGGATCTTATTAGAATTAAAGAGACCTTACCCCATATTTTTCAAGAGGCTGCTGAGTTGCTTTCTATTTCGGAGCATCTCTGCAGCAGCCGCTAGAAGGGTTGTCAGCGGGTGTTTGAGTGGTGGGGACACGGGGGTCCTGTGCGGGAGGGATGTGTGCTCAGGTGGCTTCCTTGGGAACTGCTGGAAACCCATTACAACGTGTGAGTGACGCGAGTCCGCTTACCGCATATCCTTATGCATCAGGGAAGTGCATTTATATCCCATTTGGCCGCGAGTGTTTTTATCGCTCAGCTTCCTTGCACATTGAATCTTTTGGACTAAAACCAAGGTGTGTGAGTGTTAGCGTGTCTGAGCCCGGGCGCTGGGTTGCGTTGCAGGTGAGGGAGGCGGCGCAGGCCTTGCTGCTGGCCGAGCTCCGGCGCATCGAGCAGGCGGGGCGCAAGGAAACCATCGACGCCTGGGCTCCTTACTTACCGCAGTACATCGACAGCGTTATATCGCGTAAGTAATGCCGTGTTGAACCACTAAACTCGGTTACTAGAATTTTTAAAAAATTAAAAAACAAATTGTACACTCATGAACAGTGCTGCAATCTAGGGGGAGAAAATCTAAGGTCAAACACTGACGTTCCTTTTCAAATAATGTATAATTAGATGACGGGAGTTGTTATAAAGGATCCTTTGGCACCCCAGGAGCGTAAGAGGCCTCTGGAAGGAGCTGGTGCAGTGTGTCCATCAGCGGCTGTGCAACACTGGGTGCAGCTCCTGCCCAGGCTGGTGTTCACAGCCACGGCTGACCAGATATTAATACATCAAATAGCTGCTGACCACTAAGCTGCTGTATTTTTCTCCAGTGTTTTTGTTTAATTCATTGCTATTAAAGCAGAGGTTGTATGGACTCTAAGAGTTTGTTCTTGGAAGAACTGTCAGTATCATGAGATACTCCTGTCAATTATCCAGCTAGAAACTTGCCTTTGTAGAATAATGTCCAAAAGCATCTGCCTGATATAGCAAACCAGTAAAAATTCATGCTTTAGTGGATGAGAACATTTGCTTCTAAGTTGTAGGTGTTCATCTTTCCTAAAGATGAGATTATCTTTCCACCGACGAATGTGGTTTCTGTTCAGAGAAAGATCTTATTAAACACCAATTGATTTTTGAGAGATGCGTAATAATGTTATTAAATCTAAATGGAACGTGTAAATGACACGGAAGCGGTTATTTAAAGCGATGCTGAGGATTTGTTGGTCAGATGGAGCTGTTGCTGGTTACAGCGTGTAGCGGGTGCCTGGTCGGGGCACAGAGCGCGATTCGCCTTGGCAGGTGTTCGGGCCAGTTTGGGTGTTCGGATCATTTTTAACTGATTCGGAGGTCAGCTGGACTCAGTTTGTAGAATACAACTAGAGCTGCCCTTTACGCTCAGGAGTAGCTGCTACCTGTCAAACAGCTCAGGACTAGCAAATTGGAGTTAGTTTTGAACACAGTTAATATAAATAAACTATGTGAATTAAGGTTACAGAGTTTGGTTCTCCTGAATGACAGGGCTGAGGAGGCATTTAAGTCTTATTGTCCATGTGAATGGACTTAAAGATGCTGACACCCTGAAGAATATGATATGAGAAACAAAATAGAGGCTCCAAATGTGCTGCTGTCAGTGAAGTGTGCGTATCAGTTACATTGTAAGACACATTTTAAAAGGTCTGGGGAGGAATTGAAGGGGATAAGAACTGTTTATGAACTTGTGAGCAGGGTAGTTTTATACCAGAAGAGGAGAAGAAATATGAAAGCTAAATATTGCTTTGATTCCTTTATCCTCCACTTCTCTCTGTTTTGCCTCTGGATGCAGGGGCAGAAGTTAATAGCAGCATATTTGTGTCCAGCATATATTGTTGCTCTGCAATAGTTCTCATGCATGATGTAGAGTGTTTCCCTTACCCGTTAACAGGGGTGTTTTGATTAAAACAAGCGGTGATCACTAATAGAGGGGCAGAGGTTCTTTCCCCTTTGGTCTCCAGCATACAGGCGGCTCCTGCTTGGCCACGTTGCCCTGAGCTTCACATCGCTGTGTGCGGGGAGCGATAGATCCGGGGTTTGGTTGGGCCCTGCAGTCCCACGTTGGCGTGTGAGCCTGTGACCCTGCGTCACGCAGGAGGGCTGGGCAAGTGGTGCTGTGGGTTAAACCTGTGGAGATGCTGCAGGTGTCGGTGGTGCTCAGGCTCCCGCAGGGAGGAGGACAGCTAAGCTTCCAAGGCTTCATCTTGTAGCTACCAACGTTGTCATACGACTGTAAATATTTGCCCTGGCCTTGTCTGCTCCTCCTTTTCACAGCACACAGTTGTTTCTGAGGTGCTGGTGGTCCTGGGGCGTTTGCCATGGGGATGTGTTTTCAGATGACGTTCAGAAAGGGAAAAATGCTGCTGCCCTTCTCTGCGTGCTGAGTTTAAAGAGCAGGGACCATCTTCAGCATCAAATGGATTCTGCAAATTGAATTCTCCTTTCCCAGGGATTTCTTTGCTGAATATCATGCTTGTATTTAATGTCTTTTACCTCAGTTAGTGTGAATGTTTGCTGTGTGGTGGGACGCGGCACGCTCGGGGTGCTGGCTCTGCAACGAGGAACAGACGCGTTCTGAGATTGGTGATGCTGCTGCAGATAGAAAAATGGCCTTAGAGCTAGATTAATTGAGTAAAACTTAAACTGCCATCAGTTGAAATGGGACATCTCATTGAAGTAAAGGGAGTTTGATTGGGCCCCCAAGACTTTGCTGTTTATGTTGGAGGTTGATCATCTTGCTCCTGCAAAGTTTGATTTAAAAGAGCAGAAGGGGATAAGGCAAATAATTCTGTGCTGCAACATTTCAGTGTATCAAATGAATAATAAGCTTAGGGTGCTGCAGTAAATATTGAATTGTAATAATGGTGTTAGTTCCTAATACCAGTGTATATGGTTGTTAGTCTGTAAGATGTGTATCTAATATTTTTAATGCTGCTGGAAGAAGTCAGAAAAAGAATAAAAACCGAGAGATATTTACAGTGTGGAAAGGACTCTTAAAGGATAATTTTGTGTATACAGTGTGAAGGGAAATGGGAAGGCGGTTGCTCTTTATCTGTTTAGTGGCGTTGCACTGCGTGGTTCACAATAGCACAGGATGATTTGATTTTCCTGCGGTGAGGGTGTTGTTCACTGACTGTAGCGGGTGTCTGCCTGTTCCAGCGGGAGTGCCCACGGAGGCCGTGCAGCCCGGGAGCGCCAGCCCGGACACGCTGGGCGCAGAGGCCAAGGCGCAGGAGGAGGAGCACGACCTGGCCGAGGACGACATCGCCGCAGGTGAGCACCACCGCGGGAACACGGGCTTTGGATGGGCTGGGATGGCACCGCCGCAGGTGAGCACAGACACGGGAACACGGGCTTTGGATGGGCTGGGATGGCACTGCCGCAGGTGAGCACAGACACGGGAACACGGGCTTTGGATGGGGTGGGATGGCACCGCCGCGGGAACACGGGCTTTGGATGGCTGGGATGGCACTGCCGCAGGTGAGCACAGACATGGGAACACGGGCTTTGGATGGGCTGGGATGGCACCGCCGCAGGTGAGCAGACACGGGAACATGGGCTTTGGATGGGCTGGGATGGCACTGCCGCAGGTGAGCACCGCCGCGGGAACACGGGCTTTGGATGGGCTGGGATGGCACCGCCGCAGGTGAGCACAGACATGGGAACACGGGCTTTGGATGGGCTGGGATGGCACCGCCGCAGGTGAGCACAGACATGGGAACACCGGGTTTGGATGGGCTGGGATGGCACCGCCGCAGGTGAGCACAGACATGGGAACACCGGGTTTGGATGGGCTGGGATGGCACTGCCGCAGGTGAGCACAGACATGAGAACACTGGGTTTGGATGGGCTGGGATGGCACCGCTGCAGGTGAGCACAGACAAAGGCATGTTCTGAAGTGACAGACCATAGGAAATGGGTGTTTTAATTATAAGCAGTTATCTTTTGATCTTTTTTAATGCTGATTTACATAGTGTCTAAGCAAAATACCTATATGCTAAATATCAATATCCTTGAAATTGGAATGACTTCAGTGTATTTTAGTATAGCATACTGCAGATTATAGATCGCGAAAGCTGTCTTCTCATGGACTAGGCTTTGTGCAGCTTTTTGGGAAGTCTAACAGAAAACTGGTTCTTCCTGTTGATCTCAGACAGTTTCTATGGCAGCTCTGGTTTCGGGTCAAGTCTCTGGTTGAAGTTGCCTGAGACAGAATTACTGCTGGTGGAATACAAAAACAAGTTTTGATACAAATGAAACGTGACCCTGTTCTAAAAGGACAACGAAGCTTCTTGGTGTAGTGGTCGTGCTAAGGGCGGCATTGACGGGCTGTCTGCACAGAGTAGCGCTGGTGTGCTTTGCACACCAGTGTGGGCTGCACATGGAGGTCGGTGTGTGCTTTGCACGCCGTTGCGAGGTGCACGCCCACGGAGGTCGGTGTGTGCTTTGCACGCTGTTGCGAGGTGCACGCCCATGGAGGTCAGTGTGTGCTTTGCACGCTGTTGCGAGGTGCACGCCCGTGGAGGTCAGTGTGTGCTTTGCACGCTGTTGCGGGGTGCACGCCCGTGGAGGTCAGTGTGTGCTTTGCACGCTGTTGCGGGCTGCACGCCCGTGGAGGTCAGTGTGTGCTTTGCACG
Source organism: Patagioenas fasciata (assembly GCF_037038585.1). Lineage (NCBI taxonomy): Eukaryota > Metazoa > Chordata > Aves > Columbiformes > Columbidae > Patagioenas > Patagioenas fasciata. The sequence continues at coordinate 85,120,261 of NC_092560.1, forward strand.
CTGTTGCGGGCTGCATGCCCGTGGAGGTCAGTGTGTGCTTTGCACGCTGTTGCGGGCTGCATGCCCATGGAGGTCGGTGTGTGCTTTGCACGCTGTTGCGGGGTGCACGCCCGTGGAGGTCGGTGATGCTTTGCACGCTGTTGCGGGGTGCACGCCCATGGAGGTCGGTGTGTGCTTTGCACGCTGTTGCGGGGTGCACGCCCGTGGAGGTCGGTGATGCTTTGCACGCCGTTGCGGGCTGCACGCCCATGGAGGTCGGTGTGTGCTTTGCACGCCGTTGCGGGGTGCACGCCCATGGAGGTCGGTGATGCTTTGCACGCCGTTGCGGGGTGCACGCCCATGGAGGTCGGTGCGTGCTTTGCACGCCGTTGCGGGGTGCACGCCCATGGAGGTCGGTGATGCTTTGCACGCCGTTGCGGGGTGTACGCCCATGGAGGTCGGTGCGTGCTTTGCACGCCGTTGCGGGGTGCACGCCCGTGGAGGTCGGTGCGTGCTTTGCACGCCGTTGCGGGGTGCACGCCCGTGGAGGTCGGTGCGTGCTTTGCACGCTGTTGCAGGGTGCACACCCATGGAGGTCGGTGCGTGCTTTGCACGCCATTGCGGGGTACCAGCCCCGCTGTGTCTGTGGCTGCGCGCTGTCGGTGGTGGCAGATGTCTGCTTCCAGCGCTGCCCCCTCTCCCTTTGTGCCACAGCTGCTCTCAGAAATCCCGTTGAATGGGAAAAGTGAGCTCTCTTTGTCTTAGAGAACTATTCATACCGTAATTGCGTCCTTCTGCCCGCTCGTCTTCGCTCGGCGACATTAGGCAGAGACGCTGCAGCGTGGGGTTTCCTGGGCTCTCCATGTGGAGATTACTGTTATCTTGTGCTATTTACTATTACATGAAACATTTAATTGATGACCAGTATATTAGTAAATATAACCTACAAGTTCTTTAAGGTTTCCTTTAGTGTTGGAAGCAACTTGTGAAATTTGGGAAGGCTTTTTTTGTGTAAGTTTACTGGGCATCTGTGGTTTGAGATTGCTGTCTTCTTTATGCGACAAGTAAGCTCTTTTCCACCTGTCATCCGGTAACTTCATTGCAGAATATGGATTTACCGCATCGCCAGGAGTAATAACGGTTGTGAACTGGCGGTGTTATTGCTGAGGTGTCTGGACGCCGTTGCCCTGAGGTGATACTGGTTCCCCAACAGTGGAGTGGTGGTGGAAAGCAAAGACCTGAAACCTCTGCGCTTGTTCAATTTGCCTTTTTAGACTTGCTGGTGAAAAATGCCATAGATGTTAATAAGGTTTAAAATGTCAAAGCCTGTTTTAATTAATAATTACATATAGCTTATTAAAAGACCCAAATGCGGGCAGACTTTGCTGTGTGGGTACGGAGCATCTCTCACCACTCGGTGAAGCTGTGGGTGCAGGAATTGTTGATCAGCCAGTTACTTGTGATTAAAAAACCGGCAATACGTTATTGCGCCGGAGGTGGCTCGTTCCACACGCCAGCTGTAGTTTGGACAGCTGGCACCGTTCAAAAATACAATATAACGCAACCGTATTGAACTGCGCTAAAAGATTGTGCTTCCAGTCGTACTTCTTATATGCAAAGACTTTGATTTTACCTACTTACGCAAGAGAGAAGGTGATTAAAGTTCACGCACTTAATTCTTTCACCAGTCTTTGCACTTTGCGAAATAAATAGATCATCTAAGATTCAATAGGCAAATTGCAGCATATAATAGCTATTCAGAGGCAATTAAAGTGCCTTTCTCATGCCGGCATGCGAGCGTGCCCTTTCACAACCTTCAGCTTGATTTGTGGCCATTCAAAATTAACTTAAAAGTCTTGTTTGCTGACAGCTTAAAGCTTAATTGACTGAAAGGCAAACGGAGCGTGGCGTGCGTTCAGCACACACGCATCGGGAGCCTCCGGGATCGCGTAAAACGGGGATTACGGCTCCTCGGCTTGAAATGATCCCCCTGCAAGGTAAAGTCTGCTACAGCTCGCACGAAATGTGTGTGCCTATCGAAGAATACTGGTCTAACCAAGCAGTAAATGAAGCCTGGGCTGTGTCTGCCCGTGTCCGTGGACTCCCGTGCTGAGGGGTGCTGGAAGCTTCCCTCTGTCCGTGGACATTTTGGGGGGTTCAGTGCCTTTGCACCTGAAGTACCCCCCGGGATGGCTGGTGCAAAGCGCCATAGGAGATGCCCGCGTATAAACATTCAGCAGGGATTTGCTGTGCCGCAGCACGTTCGTGAAGCAGTGTTCGATCACTGCAAATAACACCTTGAAGCAGCAGGAGTGTATTTTCATCTGTCAGAAACAGGAAGATCTTAAAAGCAAAATACCTTACATTGTCAGACATGATATGATAGGTACCTTCGAAAAATACAATGGCACCTCACGGGATGTCACCCGTAAATTCTGGAAGTTTTGTTCACCTGTGGGTCGAATTTTAATATGTAGAAGTGAAAGAACGTGCATTCTAATATCGCTCTATTTCTTATTGATTCCCTGGCAAATCACAGCTATCTAATTTCTTCTGCCTTCCTATTGATTTCCAATGGGAGCAACATCTTTTCATAAAGCATCAGAAAAGTTGCCGTTAGGTTTCAAAATGGTTATCATGTAGAATAGTTTTACTCTTAACGTTCCTTTCAATAAAATAATAATCGTACGTCAGAATGTGAAGTCCAGATCTGTTCTGGTGTTACTGAAGTCTCACCTATGTCTAGAGAGATCCAAAACTCTACACTTGTCTTGTTAACAGCTTGTTAAATGCTGTTGAAAATAATGCCTTACATTTGCATTCATCCGGCTTTAGTTGGTTAGATACTTGTAGTACACTTGCTTTTTGACGCTTTGAGCACCTCCGAAAAAAGGGACGTTTATTGGTGAGAGAAAGCAGGGAAAGCTCTCTCTGTGTGCTCCAAAATCAAATGTGGTGTTGCTTTACTTGCTTCAGGTGTAACTGTTAAAGGTCTGGGGGTTTTCGGACGGTGATCGACAGCAGCGGCGTCAGGACCCGCGGTTGTGGACGCGGGGTCAGGTTGCTGCTGGCTTCGTATCGCCTCGTTAGAAGGTGCTAATTGGTGCTCGCATCAGTGTTTCCTCCTGCAGAAGAGTTGCGGTGAGGCCAGATGGGAGTGTGTAACTGCATGAAAGGAGCTAATACGTATAATCCATGGCTGGGTTTAAGCGAGGCTTTGGGCTGAGCTGGGCTTTGGGCTGATTCCGGCTCTGCGGAAGAGCGATCCACTGCCGATTTAGCATGATGCGGGGCTGAGGACGCTGAGCACCACCAGGCCTATTGCTCAGAGCTTCCGACAGGTTGATTTGGTCTCACCTTGAGCAGAGCAGCTGGATCGATGGTGTGGGGCTGGATTTAAACACTGTTGGCTTAAAGTAGCACCACCTCCACAGCAGAAAATCGGCGGCTTAACCCTTGGGCTGCCAGGAGCCGCTCTGTAGCACTTTGGCTGGAGGTGAACAGGTTCCCGACAGGGTTTGTTAGCCCGAAAATGACCGTTTCACAGCATATGGTGAGGATGATCTGGGGGCTCCGACATCCCTGTGCTCAGACCTCTGATTTGAGACAAGGCCTTACAGGAAACATTTAACAGAGATGAACCTTTTTTCATTTTCTGTAGGTGTTTTTGTGGTTCCAGCTGTCTCTAAAAAGAGTATTCTGTGCTTACCTGATCAGTGCCATTGCTCACCGTGAGGGGTTTGCCGGGTCTCCCGTCTCCGGCCGCCGCCGTGTTGCTGGCATCACTGGGGAATATTGTCAGAAAGCAGAGCAGCAAATGTCCTGCCCTTGGCAGCACACACCAGCGGTTAACAGACCTGTCTGATGTACAGTGTCCTGCGGTTAACAGACCTGTCTGATGTACAGTGTCCTGCGGTTAACAGACCTGTCTGATGTACAGTGTCCTGCGGTTAACAGGCCTGTCTGCCGGGCACTGTCCTGCGGTTAACAGACCTGTCTGATGTACAGTGTCCTGCGGTTAACAGACCTGTCTGCCGGGCGCTGTCCTGCGGTTAACAGACCTGTCTGCCGGGCGCTGTCCTGCGGTTAACAGACCTGTCTGCCGGGCGCTGTCCTGCGGTTAACAGACCTGTCTGCCGGGCGCTGTCCTGCGGTTAACAGACCTGTCTGATGTACAGTGTCCTGCGGTTAACAGACCTGTCTGCCGGGCACTGTCCTGCGGTTAACAGACCTGTCTGCTGGGCACTGTCCTGCGGTTAACGGACCTGTCTGCCGGGCACTGTCCTGCGGTTAACAGACCTGTCTGATGTACAGTGTCCTGCGGTTAACGGACCTGTCTGCTGGGCACTGTCCTGCGGTTAACGGACCTGTCTGCCGGGCACTGTCCTGCGGTTAACAGACCTGTCTGCCGGGCAGTGTCCTGCGGTTAACAGACCTGTCTGCCGGGCGCTGTCCTGCGGTTAACAGACCTGTCTGCCGGGCGCTGTCCTGCGGTTAACAGACCTGTCTGCCGGGCGCTGTCCTGCGGTTAACAGACCTGTCTGCCGGGCGCTGTCCTGCGGTTAACAGACCTGTCTGCCGGGCGCTGTCCTGCGGTTAACAGACCTGTCTGCCGGGCGCTGTCCTGCGGTTAACAGACCTGTCTGCCGGGCGCTGTCCTGCGGTTAACAGACCTGTCTGCCGGGCGCTGTCCTGCGGTTAACAGACCTGTCTGCCGGGCGCTGTCCTGCGGTTAACAGACCTGTCTGCCGGGCACTGTCCTGCGGTTAACAGACCTGTCTGCCGGGCGCTGTCCTGCGGTTAACAGACCTGTCTGCCGGGCACTGTCCTGCGGTTAACAGACCTGTCTGCCGGGCACTGTCCTGCGGTTAACAGACCTGTCTGCCGGGCACTGTCCTGCGGTTAACAGACCTGTCTGATGTACAGTGTCCTGCGGTTAACAGACCTGTCTGCCGGGCGCTGTCCTGCGGTTAACAGACCTGTCTGCCGGGCACTGTCCTGCGGTTAACAGACCTGTCTGCCGGGCGCTGTCCTGCGGTTAACAGACCTGTCTGCCGGGCACTGTCCTGCGGTTAACAGACCTGTCTGCCGGGCACTGTCCTGCGGTTAACAGACCTGTCTGCCGGGCACTGTCCTGCGGTTAACAGACCTGTCTGATGTACAGTGTCCTGCGGTTAACAGACCTGTCTGCCGGGCAGTGTCCTGTGAACGGTCAGAAAAATGATGTGGAGTATTTTCAAGTACTTTGTTGTGGACACATGAAGAAAATAGCAGGACAGGTGTTATCAAAGAAATCAGCGTGCTGATAGGGAGGAAAACAAACCAAACCCCCAGAAAACAGCCTTTGGGTTTGTTCCACAGTGGTTCTGCTCATCCTTACCTGAATCTGTTTTCAAGTGGTTTTATCAAGCCCTTTTTTGCTATCTAAACATACATATCTCTGTTTTGAAGTGTGTACCTCATCAGGGAGAACAATAGACACACGTTGGTTCTCGTGTGGCCCCTTCCCTGGCTGACAGTGCTTTAGCAGATACCTTTGGAAAACACAGATTTCATTTGAAAATACTAATTGCTATCACACTAAAATGTCTCTAGTTGTATTGCATAGATGTCATTCCAGCGGTGTGCATTTCAACTATATCTGGGTGAAGCTGCAGCGTAGTTTGGTTTTAGTCTTTTATAGTTCTTGTCTCAATTATAGGAACAGTAACAAGACCTCTTACAAAATAGGTTGTGTGGATCTCAGGTCTGTTGAATGGAGTGGTTCTGGTTTGTAAGGGTGAGGGTCGCAGCTTTGGGCACATGTCAGGTTTCCATATTCACAGGTAAACTGTGTGGGGCCACTGGATGTTTCTGTAGCGCTATATGGTGAGGAGCTCGCTGGTGAGCCCGTGGGCATGGCTGCGTGTCCCTGGCGTGTCCCCAGCGTGTCCCTGGCGTGTCCCCAGCGTGTCCCCGGCGCGTCCCAGCCCTTCCCGGCCGTGCCGGAGGAGGGAGCTGCCTCTGCAGCAATGGCCACGCTGCCCAGCAGCCGTTCTGCATTCTTCTCCTGATTGCTTGCTGTTGTTGTTATTTCCTCGTCATATTTTTCGGTTCTGATTTCTTGTGAGCTTCCAGGAGGTGCTGAAATTACTGTAATTATTCTTCTGTACGTAGCTTAAAAACTAGAATTGTAGGCAAGCATGCAGCATGGCTTCGGCTGGTTTAAGAACCATGAGCTATTAAAGGTAAAGGTATTTCTCATAGGCATGTTTAGCATACAGTTTTCTGAAAGGTTTCTGCAGTTTCCTCTCGAGGTCACAAGCAAAGCAGCTTTATGTGAATGTGTTTAGTGTAAGAAAATAGTACACTTGACGTGAAGAAGTGGTTGTGATTATTGACAGCCAAGATGAAACAAAGCTCTCTCCCATAGCTCCTCTGTGTTCTTTCCCCGTGTCCCTTTAGCGCAGAGGAAGGCTGACAGCTCCCGGTGCGCAGGTTGTTGCTGATAAGTTTGGGTGTTTGTGTCTTCCCTAGTGTCGTGTGGAAGGACTGAGGACTTTCTGGATTGACCTGTGTGTTTTTGTCAGAGCTGGAAGGGAGGAAGAGGCTGGAGAGCAGGAGTCCGTGTCCCAGGACACTGCTGCATGGGCAGATCCAGCCCGGCCGGCCGGCAGCCGCTCAGCCCTCGCTCAAATCCATTGATTCCCGCTCCACTTAAACCTGCACAACTTAATTTGTCTTTTAATCCTTTTATTGTAAGCTAGGATAAAATTAATTTTACCCAAGAACTGTGCAAAGCCAATTAACGCGATCTTTGGAGTTATTTAGTAAAGTGCTTCAAACTGTTAGATTTAGCCTGACCTCGTGGCTGCACTCTGGTTTTAAATGAAGTGATCAATACCTCACAGCCTTTTAAACAATTTAAACTTCAGAAAGATTTTACCTGTGTTTTAAAGGCTTCCTAAACGCGCTTCCTATCTGTGACGCTGGCTCCTCTCAGCACTTGTGGACGTGTGATTCTCCCAGATGGAGATATTTTGGGCTGTTTACCGTGGCCGCCGCGGGTTCCTCTTGGGTGCGTGCAGTGGGAACTGTGTTATTTTTACAGCTGAAATGCAGGAGGTTTTTTGTCCTTTGAGCAGGGCAGCTTCTGTTTTCCACATAGAGCTATTTGAGGTTATTAATTTTCTCCCTGTGATAGGGTGATCAACCGTCCTGTCAAGAAAATGGATCTGCGTGTCACCCGTTAGCGTGATTAAACGGAGGCACGGCGCGCTGAGAAAATACCGCGTTTTCCTGAGACAAATGGAAGTGCAGGAAGGACTGCTTCTAGAGACGTTATTTCATTTGAAGATCTCCCAACTGGCTGTCAGTTTATTTCTAGGAAATCATTGCAATTAACTGCATGTTTCTGCTAGTAATTAAAAAATCAAAGGGATGGGGGGCAAAAATATTTAGAGGTTTTTTTCCTCTGTTATGTGGAGGTTTTGGGAAGGGGTGTTACCAGGGAGAGGGTCGGGGTTTGGGGTTCTTTGTTGGTTTGGTGTTTTTATAGTTTCTTGGGTTTATTTGGGTTTTTTTGAGGCAGAAGATGCCACGTTACAGCAGTGAGCAGGGTAGAGACTGACACACACCGCATCGCTCACGAAACCCTCTGAGAATATTCCCCACCGCGCTCTGGTTGGAACTGATAGTTTGGCTCCTCAAGAGTCGTCTCCTCCGCATCCGGGCGCTGGAGCCGGGGAACCGGCTCCGTTTTCCCTCGGGATCCCGTGTTAATTCCAGACGTAGCGGGCTGTCAGACTGAACGCAGCATTGTGTGCCATGCAGCGATGGAGCTCCTGTCCCACTGGGGCTCAGGGCCGCCCACTGGTTCGGTGTTTGCCGTTCACATTGAAACGGGAAAGTTCTGCTGAGCCAGGCCTGTGATTTGAAGGATGCTCCGACATCCATCTTGGGATCCAGCGAAGGGCTGACTTCACCTTGCTGGAATCAAGCGAAAGGTGGGACGGTGCAGCACCAGTTTCCAAGTGGAAGCAGCCCACGGGTGGGTTTGTGTTCAGCCCACGGGTGGGTTTGTGTTCAGCCCACAGCAGGTCACCACTCGCCGCCCATGGTGTCCCCAGCCCTGCCCGGCAGCTGCTGGTGGCCGTGTTAGAATAGGAATCCATAACCGGGGCTGTGCTCATCCAAGCAGGGGAAGAAACGAAATTAAACTCTATAAAACAATCTTGGATCAGGAGTTGGTGCCAATTCATCTTGATCCGAGCTGTCAGGCGGGCTGGCGCTGAGCACCTGGGCTGGCGGTGGCCCTTGGCTGGTGACAGCGGTGTCCCTGGGTGGGGACACCCCAGGCGGGGTGTGCGGGACCCCCGGTGCCCCGTGGGGACGGCGCGGGGCCCATGTGCAAGCGGTAACGAGGAGCCGGTGTCTGCAGATGGCGGGACTGGGCTGAGCCGTCGCTAACCGATTAAAGCTGTTACACGTTTGGCTTTGTCTGTTCCAGCCCATTTTCATCTTTCTTTCTCTTCAGGCAGTTACTATTGATTTTTTGCTCTCCTTTCTTTCCTCCCCTGCCATTGTTGAGCTGGCCGCTGTTTCCCTCCCCGCGGCCGCGCGTCGCTGTCCCCGCACAGCGCCTTCCCTGCACCGGGAGGGTTTGTGCAGACAGGTTCTCAATCTGGTTCCCTTCCCCGTGGGTTCTGTGCTGTTCCTGCCCAGCCACGTGAGCCTCGGGAGCAGAGGGAGCCGTGCAGCACCAGGATTTTGTGGATCTTTTCTCAAGTGAACAAATTAAAATATAAATTAGGCAGATTGCTGGTGGCTCTTTTTTCCTGTGATATCTTGGTGGGTTTTGGAGGGGGTTTCATTGGACACAGGCCTGGAAATAGGTGGTGTTTAGACTTTTGTCATGTGTTGTTTTGAAAAGTAAAATGGAATCATCCTCACCAGCCAAAAATCCGGGTAAGGGCAGTAATGGTCCTGAAGATGCGATTGAAGTTAAATGAAAATCTGTTTTATTTTACTGGGAAACACAACGTTGTTTGCAATATTAATGAAAACCCTCACTTTTGGTTTTTCTCCCGTTTCTCCCTTTCCGTGGTAGGTTGTCTGTCCGGCCTCCCCCAAATGAAGAAGATGTCGACGTCGTACGAGGAGCGGCGGAAGCAGGCGACGGCCATCGTCCTGCTGGGCGTGATCGGCGCCGAGTTCGGGGCCGAGATCGAGCCCCCGAAGCTGCTCACGCGGCCCCGGAGCTCCAGCCAGATTCCCGAGGGCTTCGGGCTGACCAGCGGCGGGTCCAATTACTCCCTGGCCAGGCACACGTGTGAGTGGCCCAGCGCTCGGGTGGGGCAGGAGGTGTCTCCCCTTGGCTCCCTGCACGCTCAGCGCGCGGCGGCTCCTGCTCTCGGTGGAGTCGTTCGCGCAGGGCTGGGCGCTGCCGGGGTCGCGTATTCGCGCACAGACCTTTCGGGATGTGGAGCTGGAGAAAACCGTACCGGCCATGAGGGCGTGGGGAGGCGTGCAGGGTGTCTGGTGGAAAATCAGAGCCAGGTGCATTTAGGTCTCTTCCCACCAAAATGATTCTATTCTAAAATCATTTCTTCAAGCAAGAAAAAGCAAAATTCGTAGTGCACACTCAGACTTACGTGTTTTCTCTTTGGTGTGCGTCCTGTTAAAACTTTGAGACGCCACAGTAAAGTGGGTGCGGTGGTTCTGTGTTCCTGGCCGTAGCATGGAAGCCATGGTGGGAGTCAGCAGCACTCAAATAAGTTACCGGTTGTCAAAATGAATTCCTTCATTTACACCGTTAACACCCGCAGAGTTTGTGCTGTAAAAATTGCGCCTGTGGTTTCTTACTGTAATTAAGAAAATAATAATCGTGACCCTTTTTGAGAGGGTGGAATTCTCTAGAAATCCCCGTGGTAACCTCGCCTGCCATCCTGCATTAATCTCTGTTGACCTTACAAATAGTTCATGAGATATTTAATTATAAAACGCCACCCGAAGAATTTCTCATTACGGATGCACCACATCACACTTAAACTGCAGCTAATGCTGTGTTTATAAAGTTAATGGGCTGATAAATCTGAACGACTGTTCCGTCCTGAATATGAAAATACTTGATTCTGTTGTTAACGCAGTGTATTTTTCCAAGCATCTGCCATCAGTATAGTTATTAATGGTAAGTGTTTTGCCCTTTAACTCAGTCAGTGTCAAATACGACAGCATGTTCGTGGCACTGAGTTACTGATACTGTTTTTCAGGCTACACGAGCATAACCTCCTCGCACAGCGCGTTTTGGGGTTTCACGTCACACAATCATGGCAGCTGGAGCGGTGTCTGTGGTAGAGAGGTTGTGCTGTGGCTTTGCAGTCCCTTTTTACACGTATGCAGGCACACCAAGTGTACACAAGCAGGGAATGATGTGGGGTGTAAAGTCAGGTGTTTCATGTCTTCTGTTAAACTGGGGTTTCCAGCATTGCAGTGTCCCAAATATATTTAATCTGACAGTAGAATTTAACATGGGGTAGACCTGAGATTCATAGTGTGGTCAGTAGTGGGGTGGAAGAAACAGCTACTTCCTATGGAATGATGATCATTTCTATGGAAATAGCTTTCCTTAGAAAACATTAAAATAAATAGTGTGGTTTAATGGAATTATGCAATTAACAGGAATGAAAATACAAAGTTTAATGCACAGTTATGACCCGAGTCATATTGGCTTTCTCCTTCATGCTAGATTATAAACAAATTTTGGATTAAAATAATGGTAGTGTACTCTTGCTATAGCTCTGTAATGTAATTTCGGAGTTGGAGGAAGAAGGCATTTAAGGCAGCATAGTTGGGCTCTCTCCATAAATTGAAACAAGTCTGATCTAAACCTCATTTAGTGTCTTGGAACAGAATTGATCTTGCGTTCACATCTGATTCCCCCTCTGCAGGTTTGGAGAGGAAGAAAAATGGCACTGTTAGGTGGGTTTAACTAGGCCGGGGTTAGGCTGAAAAGGCTGGGAAACCAGCTCTTAGAAAGACTCTCTGCTTTTTCCTTTGTCCCCTTCCTAATGAATGATGCAAAGTCTTCCAGAATTTTGCGTGATGCAGAGGCAGCGCTCTCCTGGCCCCCCAGTGGATATTCTCCCCTGGAAAAGCAATATATACTATGGTGTTTAACAGAGACGCTGGCAATTTACTGCACCCAGAATTGATTGTTCTGACCTATTAAACCTCTCGTTACATTTCCAGAAATGACGTGCATAATTAACACGGAGGGAGCGTTCCCCCGAAGATTAAATTACGTTTCTGAGGTTTCTTGCTTTGAATATGGTACGATCTCGCTACTGTCACACTTGATGACTGTTTTGCTTCTGAATACACTGTGAGACCGTGCTTTTGCAAATGAACGCAGGCGTTACTCGTGTCAGTGCTGAAAGGGGCTGAGGAGTTGCAGGCGTTGGGTCTGGTGCCAGGACGAGGTTTAAATGGCTCGAAGAGACCAGAGCCAAAGGGAGTTCAGTTAAAACCTAAGTGTCAGAATGATATTAAAGGCCAACGTGAAAATGGGTTCTGTAAAAACACCTAGGAAATCGGACATTGAGTGTGACTGAAAAGAAATCATTTTATCATTAAGTCTTTAGAACAAATTCTTCAATAATGTGGCTATTTTTAATTTAGGCCTAAGGATATCCCTGGTTTGATACCTGTCTGAAAGATGAGAGAAGATGCGCAATAAGAATTTGCTGTACTCAAAGCAGGGAGGGCCGAAGGGATATGGATTTTAACCCGGCTCTCCACATTTATATCTCTGTATTTCTCTTGGCATTCACAGATATTCGTCAAACCGGGAAAACATCCCTCCGAAGGGGTGACAATTTGGTTTAATTGGGAGGGCAGGCTGGAAACGAGAGCAGTCCCGCACCTCCTACACAAAACAGAACGAGGTGCAAGGACGCTAACTCACGTTCCCGAGCCCATCATTTGTATTTAGCTGGAACTTGATCCCGTGGCACGTTGTGAGGCCCGAGTCGGAGTTATCAGCGTCTCCTTCGTGCCTGTGCTATTGATTTGCCTCTGCAAATGATTTAATTTTTCAATCTCTCGGCAGATCGGGGGTAACAATGCTGACTGATGTAATGTGGTCACAGCTCTCCAGACTCAGCCAGGAAAGGCATCTTGGAAATCCGGGGGCTACATGCATCGAAAATAACTGATGAGCTTTAGTATTCATGTCACGTCTTCATTAATAAAGATGCCATAAGGAGCAAAGGCTCAAACCTTGATGTGTTCAGCAAACCCCTGGAAAGGCAGGCAGGTGTTTAACAGCACCGGCTTTGCTGCATATGGAGCTTTATTATATAGGAATTTCATCTCCTGAACTGCTTTTCTGCCGAGTTACTGCTTGAAGTGACTCCATCTCATAAGTCGCAGCCTAATTTTTAAAGAAGGGAGCTTTATTCTGTATAATATTCTGTTATTGAGTTTCCCAGTGGCTGTCGTTAGCAGAAGGCGCGTGTAAATCAGCACAACTGTTTTCACCGGGGCAGATCTTCAGGTTTCAAGGGTGTTATGTATATATCCAACAAGACAGACAAGCCGCTGGTTCTGCTGCGGTTCTGCGTGGAGCAGGCACCGGCCGCACCGCTCCGGTGGCACCGTGTGGGTGACGCTGTCCCGGTCACCGCGGTGCCCCCCCGGCGGAGCCGCTCCGGGCTAATTACCTCTTTACTGCGCTGACTCTAATGTGACATGTTTATTGCCTTAACTAACAACTCATTAGCTTAGTTGATGTTTTTGTCAATATTAATTCGTTCATTTAAACCAAGTCAAAGCTTAAACAAAGATGTCGAGGCGGAGGAGCGGGCGGCGGAGGGACGTGGGCTCATCCATCCCGTCCTGAGCTGCGTTTGCAGCAGGAGCGGTGCCCGGAGATCCCGGGACGAGGGGCGGATTTCTCTGCCCTCATGTTCGAGTCGGCGCGATTTCCAAAAAAATACTGATATTTGAGACGTGAAATTCAGACAAATTAGAGCTTTGTGGCCTGGTGTCCGCTTCAAGAAGGACCTTTCAGTTCTTTTAGACGTGTGGGGCTGGGGTGACCGGACTGGGGAAGCGTCTCTTGTTGGCTTTGCTGAGCACGTCACACCACAGGTGGTTCATTTAACACACAAAACAAGCAGCTCAGAGCCTGCTTCTGAAAGCTGGAGAAAAACCTGTTAACAGGCTATCCTTGCCACCAGAGCGAGCTGAATGAACGTTATGAAGAGGTAACGAATAATTATGTAGCAATAATGATAAGTTATCTGGGAGTGTTGCTTGGTTTAGCCTTCCTTTGCTTTATAGGTAGGTAATTACTAAAAAAAATAGTCTCCTAAATGAAATGATTGATCACATTTCTTCAGTGCGTGCAGCACGTGTGGAAAAGAGCCGTTGTTTTGGTGGAGGTTTGGTGAGTTGGGTGCCTGGTTTGCGCCGTGTCTCAGCTGAGCAGACCCACCAGGAGCCGAGATCCCCGTTAAAAAGCCTGTCATCTCAGCATGGTTCATTTTAACTAGTTTTCCCAAGTTTAATCCTTTAAGCTTGTTTTTCGTAGAAATTATTTCAGAATTGTTTTTTTCTGAACGTTTCTGCTAATGTTACAGATTTACATGATTTTCTCAGTGAGTGTCTATTGAAGGGAGGACTGTTGTTTCTGTATTGATTTATTCTGTCTTTTGCACCATTTGCAGGCAACAATACTTAGCTATGTAGCCTTTGCGTACTCTTCCCAAACCGCATTTAATACTATTTATTTAGTGTTGCCAATAGTACGTTTAAGCCTCGGGGCAGCCAGCGTTGTTGCGGTGCGTTCGGCTGGGCCGGCCGTGCCGCGGTTGCGGTTGCGGGGGGCTGCGGGAGCAGAGGGTGCCGGCGCGGCTCTGAGCGGCTTCTGTCCCCCCGCAGGCAAGGCGCTGACGTTCCTGCTGCTGCAGCCGCCCAGCGCCAAGCTGCCGGCGCACAGCACGGTGCGCAGGACCGCCATCGACCTCATCGGCCGCGGCTTCACCGTCTGGGAGCCCTACATGGACGTGTCGGCCGTGCTCATGGGGCTGCTGGAGCTCTGCGCCGACGCCGAGAAGCAGCTGGCCAAGTAGGTGTTGGGTGCTCACCCCCAAACCAGCCCAGCGGGTGGGATCCTGCCCAGGGGTGGGACGTGGGGTGACTCCGGTTTCCAGTGGGGCGTCTCAACCGTCTAACTCGCTGTTTCCAGTGGGGAAAGGAGGGGTTCTGACCATGACACTGACACCGCGGCGCTGGCACCTCCCAACAGCACATCACCCCCTCTGCGCCGGGGGTACGTGGCGCTTGGCTTCCCATTGTATTGCCAGTTATTCCGAGAAGCGAGTTAAACGTTTTTATATCTAAAATGCATCAGTCTGTCCCGCAGCCTGAGCTGGGGGAAGGTGTCCCTGCTCACAGCAAGGCTCGGACAGGGTGACCTTCAAGGCCCCTTCCTAACCACCCTATGATTCTATACTATTTTGTACCCTTTCTCTGTTGTAAAGCAGTCTTTTCAGAAGGTATTTCCCACCAGTGTGTCTGAATACGTGGATTTTCCCCCTCCCCACCCTGGTTTTACAAGCTCAAGCTCTTAGGATGTGAATTGTTTTGGAAAGCGCCCTTTGAAAAGGTGGTTGTGTTTTCAACAGCACCGCTGTTGATAGCATCAAGATAACCTGTAGACTTAGGATTGCTCAGAAGTGATAAACTCAATAGAGCACAGCCTGGCTCTGGGGTCAGAGAACAACTCAAGAAGGTGTCCTAAATCAAGATTTATATGGTGTGCTGCCTTGCACCTGCGTTCTAACCTCTGTGAAATAAAGTCTTCTTTCAATTAGGTATTTGTAATTGGGGTTGGAGGAAGGAGCAGGTTTTGTGACGAAGTCTGACACTTTGACCTAAAATACACGGAAAAATGTAATGCTTTTTTTTTTGCTGCGTGGAACTCTAAGTGTGTATTTGTGTTGTTTCTTAGAAATTGCTGTTATTGTACAACTTTAGTTACATGTGCACAAACATGTAGGCAAACTTTTACACTTGATTGTGCTATGTGCTGTCAGTCATGCCAGCAGATTATTATGGTTAAATCCAATAATTATGGCTAAATGCTTCAGTGAGGTCATTAAGATGACTTTGCAATAGAGGGAAAATCCTGTCTCTTAATGCAGTTGGTGTTAAGATAATGGGATTCTTGACTGTTATTGTTTGGGATTTCTTTAACGTGTGCAACCTCGCAGGACACGAGCAGCGTTTTTATTGAGCATCCATGAGTTTTGATTGAAGACCTGAACTAAAAACGGGCTGAAGGTGGTTGGTTGTGTGGACTTGGGTGAGTTTTGCGCTGCGCAGGAGCAGCCGCGATGTTTCCGTCCCGCCTGTGCCGCCGTGGGCTGGCGGGGGTGCCCGGTCCCCGCGTCCCACGGTGACGTCCCTGCTGTCACAGGTCAGCGCGGCTCCGTCTGCCGCGCGGGCGAGTGAGCGCATCGGCGCGCAGCCTGGAGGAGCCCAGCGCAATTGCCGTCCTGATAAATGGCGTAACGAGCGAGAAGGCGTTTGCTTATTAACCCATAACGAGGTTTGGATTGAAAGCGGCCTGTTGGGCACCGCTGCGGCGCGTGGGGGCTCAGCGTGTCTGCCCCCCGCTCCGCCGCGGGCCCCGCACCGAAACACCTGCCCCCCGGGCCCCTCCTGCCGAGGGTGCGGTGGGAAGGAGCTTTATGGCAAGCTGCTGCTTTTTCAAACTAACAAAAAGATCACATCTATCGACCAAAAAACCAGCCGTGGTTTTCTTTTTCCCTTCTGAATTAACTAAATATCTGAGGTGTTTCCCAAAGCTCCGGTATTTATAAGCACTTCGCTGCCCCAGTCCCCCCAGTGCGGGCAGCCGGCTGTGCCAGTGGGGCTGCTCCGTTCAGAGGGGTTTTCCAGCACTTAGTGGACTTGGATTTCTTGGCACGATGATTATAGGGATCGTTGCTGTCTGGTGTTTTGCTTATTGAATTACAAGCTATAGTTTGATATAGATTATGATATACCAAAATTAGCAAATTGCATTCTGATTGATCCATATGTTTATATACGTGTGTACTGAACTAGGCTAAATCTCTTTCGTTTTGTGTTTAGTGGAAAACTTTTATATAGGGACATCTGGTTGTGACAAATTGTGCTACACACATAAACAAGTTATCTATGAAGAGAATCTATATTTAGTTGAAGATATTATTTGAATAGCGTATTGGTTCCCAAAAGCCTCCAGCTGTTGGGATTCAGGCCTGGGGGAAGGTGGGGTGCATCTGGGGAAGGGAGGGTGCCCAGAAGAAGAGCAGCTCTCAGATGTTAATGTTGCAAGGTGAATAAGCAGATTAACTCCAGTGTTTTTGGAGTTGGGACCAACGAACCGGTCTCTTCCTGGCCGCCCTGGGTCCTGCGGGTCTGCGCTCGGCTGGGCTCTGTGCCGACACGAGGGGGAAACGGGGACGGCGTCTGGTTTGCTTGCGGCAGCAGATGTGTTGTGATTGAAACAACCCCAAAGATGGGGCAATGTCTCCTTTCCCTCATTTCTTTTCAGAGCAGGTTGTGTCTGACTGTTCTCAGAGCAAATGAATCTGATAAACCAGGGTTTACCAATTTATAATAGAAGCACATAGAGATGCCAGAGATAAAGCATGGGATGATTCTGCTCTTCTCCACGACTGTGCTTTTCTTTTCCAAGCCTTGCTTGACACGGAGCTTGCTTGCAGCCTTCTGCTTTAACAAAGTCTTGAGCCTCTGAGGCTTTTTAGCGGAAAGCTTCACTGTTATTAACACTCTGGTTCACACGCGCTGGTACTGTGACCAGCTCCTTCACAGCTCGTGGGGCCAGCGCTTGGTGCAGGTGTGGGCACAGCAGCAGGACCGACCACACCTGGAGAACACCTGGAAACGTTTTGAAGCTGGCAAACTGGTTTGCAGGCTCTTTCCTCGCTGCTATAGTCATCATTACCTCATCGTTTCTTGCATTTATCATATCATAGCAAATGAAAATGTGGCGTATGGGGCATTTAGATGGCAGTTAGTCCCTTGCTGTTATCCAAAGAATTGTGGCTAAAACTCGGTGTTAGAGATTCTAAAGAGCATGTGAGTGCTGTCGGTGTTTGGGCAGCACAGGGCACGGGCTGTGTCACCTGGTGCCGCTGCCGCAGGGTCACGCAGGAAGGCGAATCAGGCCACGTGGGTGCAGTGCTGGCGGTTCTGGCGGAAGCTTTTCTCCCCGGTAACCAGTGCTGAGCTCAGTTCAGGACAATTACCGTGAGCGGGGGGTTTTTTGCAGCCTGTGCTTAAAACATTATAAAAGAAGAAACCGTAAATTCTCGGGAAGACATTCCACATTTGCCTCGTCCTCAGTTGGATTATATGTATTCAGCACATACGGATAATTTGTTAACAAGGCCTTTCTAACGCTTTAGACAGATGCGCATACTGTTTTCAATCTTCATGGTTGATTATTCGATTTTGTATTTGATGATAGAACACCCTGACTCCTAATCACCGCTCATTGTTGGAAGTCCATTATATTCTAACTGTTTGAGTGCTCCCGTTGACCTTGAACTGACATTATAAGCTGTTTCTAATCTTTTCACTCCATATTTCTAATGCTCCTTTTCTCTCTCCCGCTTTGTCCGGCGCCCGTTTAGCATCACAATGGGGCTGCCCCTGAGCCCGGCGGCCGACTCGGCGCGCTCGGCGCGGCACGCGCTGTCGCTCATCGCCACGGCCCGCCCGCCCGCCTTCATCACCACCATCGCCAAGGAGGTGGGTGACCCCGGGACCCGCGCCCTCCCGCCCGCCCCTCCCGGAAAGCGGAATGTTTGTATTCCCGCAGATGCTCAAATCACCCAGAATTTGGGATGTAATTTGTGTCTGGCTTAATCGTTGTACGCTGATTATGGAAACTTCCAATAGGATGTGTAAAATCCTGCTTTTTCTGGGCAATGCAGACAGGACCACATTAAGTATGAGTTAAAATGGAGTGGGGACAGAGCCGCAGGGGTTGGTGTGGGCTGGGCACAGTCTGGCTGAGCCTGAGCCAAAGCGATAGGGTGGGCAATATTCAGTGCCCAGCCAGAAAAGCCTGTTATGAAGCAGCTATCTAATACCTAAGGAAAGATGTAATCAAGACCCGGGCATTCCCTTACCTTGGCCTTTAGTTCAGTGAGACTCAGAATGACGTAAAGCAGGTAAGCCCTAGTTTGCAGACTCCACCAAGGGTGACCATTAGTGGCTCCACTGATGATGAGGAACGATCCCCAGATCTCCAAGTGAAGCAGAGCATCATGCACGGTGCAGACCTTCTGCCCATGACCATTGTCCGCTGTCTGCAGGTGCACAGACACACGGCCCTGGCCGCCAACACGCAGTCCCAGCAGAACATCCACACCACCACCCTGGCCCGGGCGAAAGGGGAGATTCTCAGAGTCATCGAGATCCTCATCGAGAAGATGCCGACCGACGTGGTGGACCTGCTGGTGGAGGTGAGGCTGTGCCGCCGGCCCTGCTGGGGCTTCCGTGTCTTGTGGAGTTTCCTTCGTGTGGGCCGCAAACCTTTCTGTGCACGAAGAGGATTTGATTTATGCTGCCCAGCTCATTTTTTGAACTCTAAATGTTAAAATTGCATTAAATTGCACTAAACTGCTTTGTTGGGGCAAAACCCCAAGCAAGAGAACTTGCTGGAGCTCGGGGGTGCTCGTGGCACTGGGGATCCCGTGCATGGTTGATCTGGCACATTCATTGGCGCTGATGGATGCTGTTGAGGAACGGTACAAATGATGTGACAGATCTGTAACGTTGATACTGATGCCCAGAGGCCCTTTTCAAACCAGAGCTACTTGTAGAGCTCCATCACTGATGTTCACTGCTGGTTTGTTGGTTTAAAGCTGTTTATGGGTGCTCTGAATGGTTCCCGTTATCAGTAGCATTGCTGGTGTAAACTCTTCTCACGTGCAGGACAGTTCTTGTTTGTTTTATCTCAGTTATATTTGAAAGTTGGATATCAAAGATGCAGTCAGGCATGGAAATTCTCTATTTTTGCTAGTTAGAACTTTTATTATGGAACATAAAATACTGTATATCAAATGACTTTAACTTTTTGTTTCCAAGGTGATGGACATCATCATGTATTGCCTGGAAGGGTCTTTGGTTAAGAAGAAGGGTCTTCAGGAGTGCTTTCCAGCCATCTGCAGGTGAGAAAACCGTGAGGAAAGCTGCTGGGTCACCAGCAGGATGTGTCTCGTTCTCAAGAGCAAAACAACCTTTGGCACGGTGCTTTCCCCCGCAAAGCGGAGCGAGCGCTGCTGGTCACGTAGAGCTGCCCCGCACACCCCAGTGTGCCGAAACGGCTCGGGCAGCGTTGAAAATCCGCCATTCGTGGCGAGAGGCAGCTCGGGAAAGTGACAAATAGGAGCTTGCCCAGAATCTTGGGGCCGGGGAGGGCGGTGCCGCCTCGTGAGGCGCTGCCGGTGGCCCGGTGGATCACCGCGCACCCAAAGGCACGGGTGGCCCCGGAGCCGCCTCCCTCGCTGACCCACAGTGCGATTTCACCATCAGCCGTTCTCTTTGTCTTGGGCTCATTCTGCCACCCCCTGAAAATGAGACTTCAAATAGTAAAATGTGATTTATAAAATGGGAACACTTACAGTATCTTTAGACTGTGATAAATATCCCAGTTATACCATTAAAGTTGTACAACCAATAAATTATAATAATCATCTGTCGACCGTTACCTTTTAATTTAATAAGCTATTAAAATATTTAATAGTTTCAAGAAAAGAAGAATGATGTTGTTGACAGGTAGTCCACTGACAGAGGTAATCTTCCTTCTTCCCGGTACTTTAAAAGGCTTACCTTAAAAGAGAAATGCAAGGCTAAGTGGGAATTAATGCAAAAATCTCCTTATTCCTCTTGGATTTTTATAGTGATATGTCCTCTTAAAATTTTGTTAGATTACCAGTAATATTTCCTATTCTACATAGTTAGAGCCATTGTAAAAATGATACAGCACCCCACCCTTCAGCCCAATGGAAATGTTCATTGGATTTCAGCAAATGGTTGAATCTCTGGAGAGGTTCCAAGGGGAAGCACTTTGCCATAATCCCGATGGTAATTCTTTTAATACCCCAGCTCTTTCTGCCGGGCCGAGGTTGGGTATTTGCAGGGTTTGGAGGGGTCAGGGTCCGTCAGCTCTTGTGGCGATGCTGGTGGTGCCCAGCGCCTCACTGCGTGGAAAGGAAAAGTAATGAGAAGTGAAATAGTCCTGAAGCCTGTCAGAATTGTTATCCAGAACCCCTCTGGCTGCTGCAAGATACTGGAATTTGAAACTAAGATTTAATTTAGCCATGATGTTAATCAACAGGCTCTTTCTAATGAACATTTAACATAAAGAATGAGGCTAAAGAGCTGACAACCGGATGTCAGCTTAAGGAGTAATTAATTCTTTTAGAAAATTGCACCCAAAACCAGCTGTTTCCTTTAAGCTTTTTTCCCCGCACCCTCTGCTGTTGTGCAGTCTGGTGGATCCCTCTTTCCCAGAGCAATCCGGAGCCAGCGTGTGAAGGCCGTGAGGAGCGAGGGCAATGCCGTTTGCTGGCCTGCAGCAGCACCTGCTGCTCTCCTGTGCTTTGGCTCTCCCGTGTTGCAAGGTCTAGAAATTCCTTGGATTTTGCTATTGTTCGAGTTCAAACTGGTGCCTGAATGTTAAGGACTATCACATGCTTCAGTTCCTTTTCACCTGCAGGATGTTATTAGATAAGGGAGTGCTGGATAAATTCTCGTTTTGCGCCCCCCCGTGCCAAACAAGCATGTATGAGTTTGTGTATTTTTCCCTATGCTTGCTCTCTTTCTTTCTCATTTGATTTTCAAGGAAAAGTGCTTTGTAGGGTGTCAGGATTGCCTGGTTTAACATTTGCCATCCAGCATTGTTGTGTTCCCCGTACACAGAACAGGCACGGGGACACTCGGGGACCTGGTGATCATCGTGTGGTTTACTCCCAAACTCATTGGAGAAGTCGAGCACTGTGTAATAGAAGTAAATAAATGTGATGTGATTCTGCAGAACGTATCAAACACCAGTTGGCTTTGTTAGTCGGATGCCACCTATGAAAACTGGCGGTGGATGGGTTTTTCAATCAAGCTCTGTTCCGACACTAATCACGCGATGGCGTTGCAGATGGATGTGAACCCCCCGGTCTCACCTGTGACTCGCTCTCGTGTCCCACGCAGGTTCTACATGGTGAGCTACTACGAGCGCAGCCACCGGATCGCGGTGGGAGCGCGGCACGGCTCCGTGGCGCTCTACGACATCCGCACCGGCAAGTGCCAGGTAAAGCAGCCGGGACGCCGGGGCAGCGCCGCGGGGATCCCCGGTTCGGTACGGAGTTCCCGGGGCTGGGTGGGTGCACCCCTGCTCTGAAACACACCATTTGTATAAGTGGTTATAGCAGTGCACTTACCTAACAGAGAAAATCCACCAAGGGCTTTGGTTTTTTCCTAAAACTCCTCCCTACAAGATGCCACGATGCTTACGTTTGAGGTACTTACGCTTTTCTGACGTCAAATAAGATCCAGGTTTTCTTACGGGTGACCAGTGCCCTAGGAGAAGATAGACTTACAGGTCATGTTGAAATGAGCACCTGGAGTTAAAACCGTTTACATGACCAAGTATTTGCCGTATCTCTTCAGAGAAGTTCTCTGGTAACATTCTTTGTTATTCCTTGTACTGCGTGATCAGCTCCTTGAGTTTCAATGGTCTTTATGTAAAGCTTGGACACAATATCTGTATTTTGGATCTGCCTTATTGTTGTGTGTGTGTAGCCGTGCATTTTTGTTGTGTTTAAAAGACGTTACCGTTAGTCCTCAACAAATGTGTGCGCTGTAGAGCAGGTGGCGTTTTGTGCTGCGGATCCGCAGAGCACCCGCTGGGCTGAGCACGGCTGTGCCCAGATTCCGGGCTTTCCTTCCCAAATCTGGCACCTGACACCTTTGTATGGGATGTTCTGGTGGGTTTTGCTTAGACAGATGTCCTCTGGAAGCTCAGATGGCCAGATTTATTTTATAAATAGCTATATAATGCAGGCAAATAGGAAGTATGGACTGATCTATGTTGTTTGAGCTTTAGTCACTTGGATCGTGATTTATTAATGAACTATAAAAACTGCTGAATATGGAAATACACTTTGGGGCTCCTGCGATAATTAGGGCAGGCTCCTTTGCACATTTTATTATTCTTTATAAGATCTGAAAATTAGGAGTGTGCTGGGTACATGACTATTAGGGGGCAACGCCATCTATTGGATACAGGTTTCTTGTTCCAAATCCGATCTTGTAAGTTCTTCTGTTTCTCAGCAGCAGATTCCAGGCTGCTCAGGAGATGTGAAATAACTTCAGGGTTGTGTAGGAGGAAGTTTTGAAATGGGGAAAAAGCTGAACATTTTTAACATGCTTTTATTCAGAAGTGAAAGCCTTTCACAATGGTTATCAAAATGCATTAATTGCCCTGGTGTGCTTGGATCAAGCGTGAGTTGAGACACGGATCTGTCCCCACGCCAATATAGTTCTGGCTGTTGGGGTCTCACCCCAAAACCAGCAGAAATGCTGGCTAAAGGGAGAGATTGCTTTTGTGTGGGGATGTGGGCGTTGAGTAATTCATGATGATCCAATGTGGGACCTTACCCGGTGCGTTACAGCGTCGTTGCGCTGCTGCGGGTGAAGCTCAGGTGTTGGGTTTCGCCTCTCGCAGCCATGCTCTGAACACGCTTCCCTGATTTTCACACTGCAGGTGACACAGGGTGCTGGTGATCTGCTTGAACAAAAAACGGGGAGGCGTTTGAACTGCATCGATAAGGAACAAAACCACTTTCTAGGTGGGGTTTTTTCCTCCCAGCACATTTCTATTTCGCTTTCAGGAAAGGCGGTTGTATGTACGGACTGGAAAATGACACCGAGTGATTAATAGAATGATGGATGCCAAGGATCACCTTTCTTAACAAACCATAGATCAACATTTATAGATGACAGGTTTTTTCCAGTGAAATTTACAGTATTAGTATCAGTTATTTAACAAGGTGTCAGTTATGAGTACAGCCGGTAAGATGGTAGCTCAGCACCTGAGTTACCTGCGTTTGTGCCGTGCTCTTGGCTCGCGTTACCGCTTTGTGCGGATGTGCCTGGTAACGTGCGCTTCTTCCTAATGCCTTTGAAAGAGAGGTTGTAACTGCAATATGAATATTTACAATTGCTAGACTGTTCTACATGAAATCTCACTTTCAAGGAAATATCTTATGTCAGGGCTTTGGGACTTTAGTTAATTGTTAAAGCTTTAAATTGGGCTTAAAATTGCAGCCTTTTTTATTGTATTGTGAGAATTCAAAATACGTGGTGGGGTTTTTTTACCTCATTTTTAGGGAGAGATTAGGTTCTCTCTCTTTTTCCCTTTTCTATCAAGTCATGTATTCAGTATTTTCCAGGCTAATAGGCTACCAGGTGGTTTCACATTCTTCACATTCTAAGTTCCTACTAATTATCCGTGCCTTGGAGGAGATTGTGGGGAGGAACGCTCTGGAATACTTTGGGTTTACGCTGACAGTGTTCATGTTATATTTATGTAAAGGTTTCACTAGCATCAAGTTGATATGAAACGTGCCTTTCTTTGGGAGGAATTGGTTTGGTTTGGAAAAGCAAATGATTTTGTTGCCATTTATTCTGTTGTCTGAAGAGGAAATGCAGCAGTTTTAAGCCAGATTCTGAAGATACCTGGTGGCTGGTAGAAATCAGTCTTTAATCTTGCACATCAGTTCTACTTTTGCTAGGAAATAGACACTAATTCTCATTTTAATCCTCCAGTGTCTCCGTGTGCATCTCGGAGGTCGAGACTGAGATCTCGACACGGGCAGCACAACGCAACAGGAATCTGCTGCGGGAAGGGGAGCAGGGTTGGTGCTCAGACAATGACCTGCTTGGCCATGTGGGTGGTGGCAGGTTTGCTGGGGTTTCAGTTTCTGGAGGATCTGCTGGGTGCTGGAAGGGAGGTGTGTGGCTGGATCACCTCTCCGTCCCTCCCGGGGAGGCGACGTTCAGCCTGCAGATCGCTCACGCCATGCTCAGAAGTGAAAACCCGGCACAAAACGCTTGCAACCTCGTTCTGTGCCTTACTTCTATTTCAAAAATAAATTATCATAAGAAAAGCGCTGAATAAAGCTAACAGCTTGGATAGAAAGGGTGCTCTGCGATTAACCTAATGTATGTTTTTATGCTTTTTTTCATTTATGTGGGTGATCTCATCCCACTTTTATTCTGGAAAGCAGAGAGCTGGCTGTGTTTAAATAGACAGGTATCGCTGGCGACCTGTCTGGTGTTCCCGTTTGTGTCCTTTCTCGCTGCCCTTTCCCGAGCGAGCTTCTCCCCTGGATCCCGGCTGTGTGCGCATCCCGGAGGGCTTTGCGGTGGCCGGAGCGCCGCGGTCCCCGGTGCCGCGTCCGAGCTGCCCTGGCGGCGCGCCCCTGCCGCGGAGCGTGAGCTTCATCAGCCGCGCAGAAAGGTGCAGGTTGCATCAAAAACTTCCATCCTCGCAACCTGTCGACCACAATTTGCTGATGATTATTGATTATTTCGCAGCCTTTCGCTCACTCTGGCACCGCGGCCAGCCTTGATATACAGATAGGGCTGCAGTCCAGCTAAAATAAGACTCCATCTTGATAATGGACTGAGATGAGATACTGTTATTTGATAAAGATAATTGATGTTTCGCGGTGAATTGGAAAACAGTTGTGCGTGCGGCAGAGCTGCGGCCGCTCCGTCTGCAGACGTGGCCTTTGTTGACAAAACCCCATGGAATCCGTGCACTGTGTGAGCCAGAAATCACGCACCCGCACCCAAAAGCACCGCTGGTAATTCTGCAGCCACGAGGAAGTTTCTGGAACAGGTACGCGGCTTAGTGTGCTGGTGCCCCTGGACATCTCATGTCCTCTGCTTGGGATGCTCTTGGTAATTTGTTTCAGGTGAGCTGGCATCCTCAAATCTGTCTCTCTTTTGAAATGTATACATGGCATTTGAATTTGGCCAAACGCTGCTTGAAAAGGTTGCAACTTGTCGAGGGGAAATAAGGCATAGTGTGGGTGTAGATGTTCTTCCTTGTGCTGAAGTTTTAGCTCGTTAATTTACAGCAGGCTGTGTGCTGGTGCTGTGGCCCTGGGTCCTGGTTGACTCAGGTATCTCTCACTCGTTGCAAGTTCTTTGCCCGTGTTCTTTTAGTCCTGTTCTAACCTTTGTAACCTGTAGTGAAGCCCTAAGCGGTGGCAGCGAGCGGGGTTATCGGGGAGACAAATGTCAAATAATAAAGGCAGTAAAATATTAGTATGTCTCAATAGGGTGTGTAGGTTACTTTATCAACTTGAAGTGTGCGTTTTAGTAAGTTTCTGAAAATGGAATTGCCGTGGTGATACGGCGTTTGTTTCACATCACCTGTAACAGTTCAGTGCAGGGTTTAGGGAACGCCGCGCTCAGAACGTGGCTGTCACCGGCTGGTCTGCCGTGCCTGGGGACTGCGTGGGGACAGCGCGGGCTCTGCCGGGAGCGTCCCCCGTGAGAACGCGGTGGCTGCGCCGGCGCTGCCGCAGCTGCAGCCGCTCCCGCGCTCTGCCCCGCCACCGAGACCGAGACCTGCGCTCCTCGTTGCGTGCGGACGGAGCCGCTTCGGAGCAGCAGAGCTGGGGGCAGCCGGTCCAAAGCCATCCCACAGAAAGCACGTTGGGCCGCGTGTTCTCCGCTGGCTCGTTAGCGCTGCGGTTCGTTAACGCAGCGTTCAGGAGTCCCAGCACCAAATGTCTGGGTGCAAGCAGAGTATTTGGAATGAGCAGCACTAATTTGGTTTCGTTAGGCTTACCCGCTGGCCTCGGAAGCACGAGATGAGCGTTGTGAAGTGCCTGTTGACGGAGTGCACTGAAAAATAAATCTTGGCTTGAAAGGATTAGCATCAATTAGAGAAGCACTTCCTTTAAATAACAAAGCAGATTAATTCCCTTAAGGATTGTACTTATTAGAACACATTTTCAGTAGTAAAAAGAGCAACAAGTGTGCTAGTACTATTGATTTTTCTACCTTTGTATTACCAAAACATATTTTATTGACAAGTATTACTTGCTTGTTAAGTGCTGAAGAGTTTGATGGGTCCCAGCATTGGATCACCTAATTAATTGCCTTTTCAAACTTTCATCCCAGGTTGTGGTGATTACATTACAGGGGCAGGTTGGAGTTCACATGCCTTTTGCATTATAAACAAGAGATGAGTATATTAAGGGGTTCTTACTCTATGCGGCCAGCTCCGTCTGCAGCCCCGAGCCGGTCTTCGTCTCCGGGAGTGCCGGGGATGGGTGTAGCGCAGCTGCTCCTGTTGTCGCAGCCGGCTTTGCTGAGCGGGTGTTGCAGAGTATGTGCATATGCCTGACAAACCACTTTGGTGTAACAGCTGAGTTTGGCGGGGATTGTGTTCCTGCGCTGATTTAATTCCATTTTACTGACTGAGCAGCTATTAGAACTCTTAGGATGAATTGTCGTGGTATTTAGCACCTGACCAGCCGTTTCCACGGCGTTTTCCCATTTGGGTGTCAGGAGGAGGTGTTCTCTGTGCTGGGCACGAGTCCCGCGTGTGACAGGGCTGGAGACACAGCTTGGGAGGCATCTCTGCGTCAGGTTTAATTCTTCGTGCCGACACTGCCCTCCCTCAGCCTTCCACAGAGGGTTTCTGGAAGCCCCCGTGCTCGTGTGTCTGTGGTTACTGTGCTGGGCACCGTGGCGGTGCCGCGTGGTGACCGCTCTGTTTCTCTTCCCGTTCCCTCCCCAGACCATCCACGGGCACAAGGGCCCCATCACGGCCGTGGCGTTCGCCCCCGACGGCCGCTACCTCGCCACCTACTCCAACTCCGACAGCCACCTCTGCTTCTGGCAGGTAAGGCTGCAGCCCTCACCACCCCGGTAATGGTTGGGGATCGGCTGTGCACGAGGAGACGCTGACAGCGGGGAGCCCCAGGTGCAA
Source organism: Patagioenas fasciata (assembly GCF_037038585.1). Taxonomy (NCBI): domain Eukaryota; kingdom Metazoa; phylum Chordata; class Aves; order Columbiformes; family Columbidae; genus Patagioenas; species Patagioenas fasciata. The sequence goes on from NC_092560.1 coordinate 85,147,319, forward strand.
ACGCTGAGCCTGAACCACTCAGGCCACCATTTTGTGAGGTATCTAGGGGTTTGTTGTCTTTAAAAGGTGAGCGATCATTTTCTTGGCAACCTCGCATCGGTACAGATGCTTTTTGTCAGCTGTAGGCTGCTGTCTGTATCCTCTAAGCAGGATTTTTTTCTTCCTTCAAATGGCTTTAGACTTAATTTGTTATTTGGAAGCAGCCGATGTGATCAGGCGATGTGCGCTACTGCAGTCTTTGAGTCTTACAGTAGCCAGACTATAGAACAGAACTCAGTTATACCCGTAAGTACCAGGTACGCTCTTTAACGTGCTTCCCCAGTTTCTGTGCCATTCAGTAATTCTACAGGTGCTATAAGAAATTAGTAAATGATTACCCATCGCTGTATCGTGCGCTTTCTGAGACGGTAAATGAGAACAGCAGGAATCTTCATCCATCAGCTGTGTTTGTTCCATTTAAGTGCTGAGGGAGAATCTGGGAAGCAATCAGACCAGATCTTTCAGAATTGGCAGGAAAAAAGTCGGGCATGACTTGTAAATCGTGATCTGCCGCGCTCCTCCAGGTGTGTAAATGTGCACGCTAAAGCGGCTTTTGCATAGAGAGTTAAATATTCTTACACATTTAGCTTTAAAATGTGACCTCGTGCGCTAGTGATTTTTCCCTTCTGTGTTCTATTTGGCACTATTATTAATGCAGGAAAATCAGTAGCATTAGTCATCTTAAAAGGGTTATTACTCAAGATGATTTAAATTGTGAAAATGTCAGTGGTGCTCACACGCTCCCTGCTAGAGATGCCGTGATTTACACCCTCTGACACCGCGCTGCTGCCGAGAAGAGCCGCGAAAAAGTAATGGCTCGTGCTCTGTCCTGATCAGAATTCAGGAGGTGGCGGCAGCAGCAGCAGCAGCAGCAGCAGCGCGCCCGCAGCGTCCCCGCTCCGCCCAGCCTTCCCGGGGCGCTGCTCCGAGGGCAGGGTTTGTGCCTCCTGCTGGGTCAGATCAGAGGGTCTCGTTTGTTAAATGGTGGAGCTGCACGGGGCGCATCAGCGGTGCCTGGGCTGCTTCACAGCAAGCCGGGCTCAGGAGGTCGCTTCCCATCGGCCCTTCAGCCACCGGGCAAGGAAAAGCTCCCGCTGTTGGGCTTTCCTGTCCGTACCCACCACGACTGCTCTTTGTTCTGCGCATCTTCGGCTCTAGTGTTTTAGTGATTTTGGTAAACGCCAGTCTAGCATAAATACAATCTCATTAATATTTCACAGTTTTCCCTGAAATTCTGAAGGCGTACGCTTATGTTCAGCATCCTTTAAAAACTCCCCCAAGCAGCGCAGTAAGGTTGAGCGCACAGAGTTGGTCAGGGCTTCCCGTGTGCCCGGTCGTGCACCAACAGGGCATTAAACAGCACAGCTGGCCCAGCTCGAGCAACATCGATTGTCACGGTTTGGGGTGGCGAGGGGACGCTGGGGTCCAGGGGGATCCAGGCAGGGGCTGACGGTGCTGTCCCTGCAGATGAACACGTCTCTCCTGGGGAGCATCGGCATGCTCAACTCGGCGCCCCAGCTCCGCTGCATCAAGACCTACCAGGTGCCACCGGTGCAGCCGGCGTCGCCGGGCTCACACAACGCGCTGCGCCTGGCGCGGCTCATCTGGACCTCCAACCGCAACGTCATCCTCATGGCACACGACGGCAAGGAGCACCGCTTCATGGTCTAGGGGAACCCCTCGTCATCCTCATGGCGCACGATGGCAAGGAGCACCGCTTCATGGTCTAGGGGAACCCCTCGTCATCCTCATGGCGCACGATGGCAAGGAGCACCGCTTCATGGTCTAGGGGAACCCCTCGTCATCCTCATGACACACGACGGCGAGGAGCACCGCTTCATGGTCTAGGGGAACCCCTCGTCATCCTCATGGCGCACGACGGCAAGGAGCACCGCTTCATGGTCTAGGGGAACCCTCACTGCCGCGGCGCTCCTCGCCGTGCCCATGCTGACACCAGTGGTTCCCTTGCAGCGGGAGGATGGGGACGGTGCTGGGGATGGTGCTGAGGATGGCTCCTGCGCAGCATGGAGCAGCGGGACCAGTGTTGCCATGGTGGCATCCTCGGGATCACCCCGGCTGTGCCAGCGGCCAAATCCAGCCCCTTGCTGGATGTGGGTTCTGCCGCAGCCCTCCTAACCGCACGTTTCCTTGGACACTCGCAGAATGTCAGTGTTTACCAAAAAGCCCGTGTTTACATGTACTGTCTCCAGTGAGCACTGAACGAGGTGGAGCCCTGGGGTGCCGGGGGGCTCCGTGCCGGGGGTTTCTCACCCAAAGTCTCAGTTTCCGAGGACGGGAAGCGCTGTTGTGCCCGGTCACTGTTTGCTGTCGTCTGCAAGAAACAGTCCACGTGTACATAACAAAAAAAGTCTCTCTAAGGTGGAATAGCAAACTTGAAAAAAGGAGTATTTATATATAAGGGTGTTTTTCTTTACCAATGCAGGTATTTATTTAAAAAAAGAAAAAAGATAAAAAGCGTTTTCTTCCTAAAGCCGCTGCCATTTGTGCCGGGAGGCGCGGGGCAGCGAGGCCCCAAAGCCGCGGTGGCACCGCCGCGCTGGCCTCGCGGGGACCGGGGCAGGACCGGGGCGGCACAACCGGCATCGGCGGGGACCCTTCTGGCCGGAGAAACGGCGAGAGGTGAGTTAGTGGGGTGGGTGTGTTGGTACCTGTCCTGTGCAACGTTAGCTCTGACTGTGTTTCCCTCTTACATATCTCATTCTGTGAAATATTTAATAGTGTGCAAGTGTGCTGCTTTATGCTCACAGGAAAGAAAAAGATCTATAAAATACTATTTTATTTAAACATATTGATGTATATGTTTGTATAGCTTTTTCTTTGCTGGTTTTGTCTGAAAAGCTCACCGAGGGCGGCTGTCTTTACATAATAGAGTGAAAATGGTACTTGTAGAATCTTCCCTGCCCCAAAAAGGAATAAATGAATTTTAAAAATGGCTTCTAAATCTAAAAAACATGGATTTTTTTAGATGTCTGTGTAGTACGCTGTACATGGAGATGAGATTGACATCCGGAAGACACATATCTGCTTGCTGTTTAAAAATAATAACTATATATAGAAAAAGCAAGAAATGAAGACCATTAGGAATGTTTAACACAAACTGCCGTCAAGCTTCATCTTCCCTGCGGCGGGAATGTGGTGTACGGTGGAGAACTCTGTAGTACAGTATCAGGGTCTTTTCTAAGTGAACTAACGCAACGTGCATGTCCATTGTGTTCATACAGATGTATATGTAACCCTGCAGATTAAAAACAAATTAAAGAGAGGGTTAAGAGAGAGTTTTAATCCGCGGACCGAGACGCTGTGGTGGAGCAGGGCTGAGGTACCTGTACCGCGGCTGCCGTGGCCTGGGATCCTCCCGCCGGCTCACGGTGCATCTTGTGTGTGCGTGTGTGTGTGTGTGCGCGTGTGCGTGTTCATTTTCCAGCCGAAATGCAGCCGGGATCCCACGCGTGCCCCTTGGGGCGCAGAGCGGGGCCGGGTCCGCTCCCCGCAGCCCTGGTGGGGGACGCTGGTGTGCTGAGTGTCACTGCCCCGCATGTCCCCACTGTGTCCCTGTCCTGCCGTGCTGCTTGCACCCAGTTGAGCCCAGCCCAGCCGGGGCGGCTCTGCTGAGCCCGGCCCAGCACCCTGTTGTCCCCCAGTGTCATCTTCAGTGTTCTGTCGATCCTCTGGTCCTGCGTTTGGGCTTGTCCTTGTAGATGTGGAGACGTATGTGGCTTCATTGGCAGTTTACAAGCAAAAGGTGACATGATGAGGCACCTGTGTGACAATGTTGTGATGACTGAGGTCCCCGCATATGTGAATGGTTCATGTGTCAGCCTCTCCAGCAGCTTCTTGACAAATCCGCTCCCATCCTCTCTGTGAATTAAACCGCCCGGTGTAAATATGCTCGTGCAATAAAACGGAGCCGTGTTGAAGAGCGTGGGTGTCGTGGCCTCAGCCCGACGGCGCGTTGGTGATTTCTCAATGCTGATTTACTGGCCCATGAGTTGAACGGTTTCCACCATTTAAGAAGCTTCTTCCTTTCCGTTTGGCAATGGGTGTGGATGAGAGCAGGAGGAGCCCCGTGTCCCGGGTTTGGATGGCGGGCAGGGCGGGCAGGACGCGGAGGCAGCGCCGGCGCCGTCCTCCCCTCCCTCTGGGCAGCGCAGCCCAGCCTGCGCAATCAATACCGGGGAGCCAGCAGGGAAATATTTCCAACCTCTAACTAGAGAATGTATTTTGACAAGGCCGAGATAATCCAGGCTGCACGGGAGAACGAGGGAAGAAGACTCATTTTTAAAGCTTGACACTTCAAGGTGTTTTTGTGCAATGGCTTAGCGAGAGCATCGATACGGACAAATACCAAAGGTCAGAAAGAGAAGCCAGAGGAATTTCAAAAATGAGATGTGCTGGTTTGCTGTTTACTTCGCAAAATATAAACTGCTTTGGTTAGTGTGGAGAGATGGTGAAATGCAGCGAGCTCGGTGTTCACCGCCAGTCTTCATTTAATAGAAATGAAAATATACTAAAGCCTGGATTAGATGTTAAGCAATTTACCTATAAAAAGTATGTTCCTATTTCCTGCCATATATCTGCGTTCAAGGACATTAATTGTTTTTGATTTGGTATGATTACATTTTGATGCAAAAAGATCAATATTTTTTTCATTTCTGCAGCATCACTTTTTGATAATTGAATATCTGGCTGCACACTCGGTTCTGCATGGAACGACCCAGCGCTGCGGCCCCCCTTGCGATTTAGGGCAGTGGGGCGAGGGGGGAGCAAGGGGCGCAAGGGAGAAGGTCGGGGTGTGATGGAGAAGCTCAGGGTGCAGTGGGGGAGCTTGGGGTGCAATGGAACTTGGGTGTGATGGAGAAGCTTGGGGTGCAGTGGGGGAGCTCAGGGTGTGATGAAGCTCAGGGTGCAATGGGGGCGCTTGGGATGCAGTGGAGCTTGGCTATGATGAAGAAACTTGAAGTGCAATGGGGGCGCATTGGGTGTGATGGAGAAGCTTGGGGTGCAATGGGGGCGTATTGGGTGTGATGAAGCTCAGGGTGCAACGGGAGAGTTTGGGATGCAGTGGAGCTCGGGTGTGATGGAGAAGCTCAGGGTGCAACGGGAGAGTTTGGGATGCAGTGGAGCTCGGGTGTGATGGAGAAGCTCGGGGTGCAATGTGGGAGCTCAGGGTGTGATGGAGCTCCGGGTGCGCTGGAGCAGCTTGTCTCCTTGGCTTCACACCACACTGTCTGGCGCTGGACACCAAGCCAGACTTTGGCCAAGAGGTGTAAAGCCACACCGAGGGCAGTTTTGCTCAAGGAACACGACGTAGGTCAGCGCGTGCGGCGTGGGACGCTGCACTGATTTGTGTAATGCTGGTCCCAGTACCAAAAGTGACACACAAAGCCCAGCAGCATCAGGCATAACCCTGGGGGACGGGGGGACGTGACTCCCCGCGGCTGGAGGACAAAGGACGAGCGGGGTGTTGGTGGCACAGCGGATGCACGAGCAGCAGGAACCGGAGAGGACCAAAAGGTGCGTTGGCTCCAGGGGATGGGGTCCCGCTGCTCCCTGACGCCTCTGCCCGGCTCTGCACCCTTCTAGCAAACACCGAACCCGCCCCAGCGATAGCGCTTTTGTCTCGACAAAAACCATCGGTAAGAAAAGGTGCATCAGAGCCTTCCGCTGACTCTCGGTGGCAACAATGCCTGCAATGCTCTTTGAACAGGAGGCTCCTGGGGAACTTCCCTCTGGCTCTGATGTCTGCAAATTAAAAATTAATCCCGTATGAAAAATTAAAAGGTGAAACTTTGTGCTGCAGCAGCATAGCTTTTGAATGTTGAGTTTTGTTTTTAGAATGAAGGCGGAATGACATCTACGGGAAGATCATCTTTGGTTGTTACATTTAGAATATATGATTTTGATTGATTTTTGTAGTTTGGAAACCTCTTTGCAAAGGACTGGAGTAGCTTAAAATGGGGGGAAGGTTAGATATGTATTTACTGAAGGAACAGGCTTGAAAGAGACGCGTATTCAGTCCTGTAGAGCTAATCCAAATTCAGAATACAGCGAGAGAAAACTGCTGGTTTTATCGCAAAAATGGAGGTGGATTTGCACATCTTGTGCAGGCGTGGGTCCCCGTGGTGCCGGCGGTGTCACCGCTCGCTGCCACCCTCCCGTGACCGCTGTCCTGGGGACACTGGTGGCACTGGCCACGGGGACAACTGCTGCACTTGTTCCCCTGGACCAGCATCCCCCGGTCACGCACCCGTTTTAAAGAACAGAGCAGAGATTAAAAGCCAGCCTGACACGAAACCAATCAAAGTTATCAGCAAACCATTAAATTGCTTCCAGAAATAAATCTCGGCAGGGAGGGAGGGGGGATGGAGGTGGTGTTTCCCCAGCATGAGTTTGTTTTAAAGCAAACGCCGTGAATGCATCCGTGTCCTCCACAAGAGCGAGGGTGACACGGAACGGCGTTGATCGCGATGAACGCGTCTGTGTCCTCCACAAGAGCGAGGGTGACACGGAACGGCGTTGATCTCAATGAACGCGTCCCTGTCCTCCACAAGAGCGAGGGTGACACGGAACGGCGTTGATCGCGATGAACGCGTCCCTGTCCTCCACAAGAGCGAGGGTGACACGGAACGGCGTTGATCGCGATGAACGCGTCCGTGTCCTCCACAAGAGCGAGGGTGACACGGAACGGCGTTGATCGCGGTGAACGCGTCCCTGTCCTCCACAAGAGCGAGGGTGACACGGAACGGCGTTGATCGCGATGAACGCGTCCCTGTCCTCCACAAGAGCGAGGGTGACACGGAACGGCGTTGATCGCGATGAACGCGTCTGTGTCCTCCACAAGAGCGAGGGTGACACGGAACGGCGTTGATCGCGATGAACACGTCCCTGTCCTCCACAAGAGCGAGGGTGACACGGAACGGCGTTGATCGCGATGAACGCGTCCGTGTCCTCCACAAGAGCGCGGGTGACACAGAACGGCGTTGACCGCGCAGTTCGGCTGCTGAGAGCTGCCCTGGCCGCGGCAGGTGTCCCACCCCGCGGTTCCGGAGCACACCGCGCCATCCGGGGTGAGTTAAATGAGAGCGGTGCTTGGTGTTCCCTTTTCCTGGCCTGTATCCCAGCGTCGTGCTTCCTGCAGAAGATACTTCGGCTACGTAGAGCGATTCACATTCGCGTGTCAGCCGCAGGTAAGGCCGCTGTCGGCACAGGTTGTGCCGTATGTTAAGAGATTAGCCTAAAATCTGAGTGCTTGCTTTCTAGATTCTGATCTACAAACCATCCTTCCCTGGGTTTGTCCCGGGGGAGGCAGCGCGGGATGCCCAAGGCCGCCATCTTCAGGTCAGAGGTCCGAGCCACGGGGGATTAAAAGAGATTAAGTATCTTCTTCTCCAAAACTGGGAGTTTGGATAATTAATTGCTCCCTAAACATGAAAGCTTTAAATGATTGCCCTCCATATAGGCTGGATTTATTCTCCCGCTCTCGTTATTTGTCTCTGCAGGCAAAAATACATGGAGATGTGCAGGGCGATGGAGCGGGTAGGCTGGGGAGCGGGCAGGGTGGTGGCGAGGGAGCGGGCAGGGTGGTGATGATGGAGCGGGCAGGGTGATGATGATGGAGCGGGCAGGACAATGATGATGGAGCGGGTAGGCTGGGGAGCGGGCAGGGTGGTGGCGAGGGAGCGGGCAGGGTGGTGATGATGGAGCGGGCAGGGTGATGATGATGGAGCGGGCAGGACAATGATGATGGAGCGGGCAGGGTGGTGGTGATGGAGCAGGCAGGACGATGATGATGGAGCGGGCAGGACGATGATGATGGAGCGGGCAGGACGATGATGATGGAGCGGGCAGGACGATGATGATGGAGCGGGCAGGATGATGATGATGGAGCGGGCAGGGTGGGGAGCGGACAGGACATCTGCCAGTTCAGCCCCTGGGAGCCCCTGTGGCTTCGCCTCTGAGCATCTTCTCCAACTGCGTGAAGGATTTAAACGCACATAGAAATTAATCTGCTGGATAAAACCTTTTCTTCACGGTCTCCCATTAATCACCCGCCCTTCCTGTATTTCCTTGTAGGAAAATAGATTTTTAAACTTGTCAGATGTGGTTTTGTGGGATTCGTTTTGTGCCTTTTCTGGCTGTTCTTCTGAGGGAGACAATTAACTGGGGTTTTAAAGATGTAGAGCGCTCATTACTGTACTTAGCTAATAGATGTGAATTATGTAACTATTGGATGTGCTTAGGGTATTAAATATAGATTTTTATTTTGGGATATTAGGTTTCCCAGCAAGGCAGGGGATTGACACAGCTGAAAATTCAGTTCCCAGGCATATATCAAGTAGGTAGCTGCGAAATCTGGCCCCAAATTTGGAGGGGGTGGAATCACACCGTGCAGTAAGGCCGGGGTCAGCGAGCTGCTCGGCTTGTTTCTGGCTGTGTGTGTGCTGGGTGCGGGGGACAGCGCGGGGACACCCGCCTGGGACAGGCGCCCTCGCCGGGCCCTGTGTAGCCTGAAGTTTGCCACTCGCAGCTCAATGCCCCATGGAGCGCTCTCGATTCTCCTCTTTCTGGGTTAATCTAAATCCTCGTGGGTTTAAACCCCCGGCCAAATGCCGTCTGCTCCGGCAGGGCTGGTGGCACCGTGCCCTGGGGTCCTGGCCCGCGGCCGCTTCCGAGGGGACCGCGGGGGCGATGCAGCTGCATGTCAGGGGACAAGGACGAGCGAGGGGGCTCGGGGATGGGTGGGTGGATGGATGGAGGGATGGATGGATGGAGGGATGGATGGATAGAGGGATGGATGGATGGGCAAACGCAGGCTCAGGGGAGGGGAAACTTCCAGGAACGGCAGCACTGGAGCCTGGCACTCCCTAACGAACTGGGAGCAATTAGCGGCTGTCACTGACGGGAAGGGCGGCTGCTGTGCCAAGCTGGCGCGGCACCAGGCGACTTTGATTTGTCAGGTTCTGCTAGTTAATGGTTTCCAACCAGCCCACGGAAAACCTGCGATTTGCGGTGGGGCAGCCTGCTCAGCGCTGACCTCGTCTGACCAAGGAACGTTCACAAGTTCCTAGCGCACCTGGGATTTAAAAACAAAGTGAATTCTACCGTGGATCTCGAACGGTAAATTAGCAAAAGGGAGCGTGCAGGGGCGCGGGCGCAGTGGAGGCGGCAGCGCCGCGGTGTCCGCGCTGGGGACAGCAAAGGCCGCCGAAAATCCCGCTGGCGTCGGGGGGCCGAGGACAAACGGCTCTGCGGTGACACCGCTCGCGGGCCGATGGGCAGGGGGATGTGGCGGTGGGTTGTGCGAGGAGCGAAGCGCCGTGACTCCAAAGCTGTCACTGGGAGGAACCTCTGCTCGCCACGCGCGGCGCACAAGTCATCCGCTTTAACGGGATGCAAACGGCGTTGTCACGTACCGGATGGGCCGGGTCACGAGTCAACCTCTCATATTCTAGGATGATCGAGTTGATTTGCGTTTGCTATTGTGTTTTGCTCCGAAGCGGTTTGCGTGGAGAAGCACGAGGCCGCCCGAGGTCCCGCGGGCTGCGGCAGTGCTGGCAGTGCCGTGGGGCTGAGCCTGCGCCCCGTGCTCGCGGTTGGGTTTAGCGTTGGGCCAGGGCTAAAACGTGATGGGTGGGAGGTAGAGATGATGCACAAAACTACCCCAGAGAAACCTGCGCTGCCCTTCATTCTCGGGTGGATAACCGTGCCTCCCGGCGCGGTTTTGCGGGCTGTGGCACCGGGCAGGCGGGAATGGGGGAGCAGGCTGGGGTCCTGGGGGCCCATCACAGGCACCTTGTGTTTCCCACCCTTTGCAGACAAAGCCCTGAAGCGCTCGGCCTGGACCTGAGCGGGGACAAACTGCAGCGACAGGCGGCATCGGGGCAGCGGCTTTGGGCGCCTGGCTGAGCTGAGCCCGGCTGAGCTGGGCTGTCGTGGGGCCAGGATCCCCATGTCCCTCCGTGTCCATCCGCAGGGTCCCCTGGCTCTGGAGGACGAGCCTGGGGGCTCCAGGGAGGGGGCGCCGGTCGCTGCGCTCGTTTCCAATCGAGAGCCATCTGTACGTGCACGGTGACATTTTCAGGGCACGCTATTTTTGCCTTTTGAGTGGGCTGGAAAAATCAGAGTGGCTTTCAAGAAATGAAAGCACCTTGTTTATTCTGAGAAAATAGCTCTTAGTGATTAACCTCGAGCTTTTCCACAATGTCTCTGATGACATAAGACTTGATCCCAGGAGAGCTGAGGTTAAAAGGACAGGTTCCGGGGAAAAGACGGTGTGCTGGAGGCCAAAATGGGTTTTACAGCTGAAAACCTCTTGCAGCTGCTGGACGCAGGGATGCACTGCAGTGCTCTGAAATGGCTCCCCAACAAATAACCCCCGAAGCTGAGCTCGGGCGCTGCTCTCAGCAGAGAGCGACGTGGCGCGATAGCACGGGGTGCGATGGAAGCACGTCCTCCCGTGGGAGCCAGCTGGAGGTTTGGGTGGACAAATGGCAAAAGACAGAAAACTAATTACTCCGAACTTCTCCTCCTTATATTTCATTTGCTCTGGAGTTTGCAAAATTTCTCGTGTGCATTGATTTTTATTTATTTTCAATTTATGACGATTCGGGGAAGTGAAAGATGGCACCGGTTGCCCATCTCTGGGGCCGGTATACGGCGAGCGGAGTTCGGCTCTTCCAGCACCTCGCAACCAGAGCCGTGCAAACCGCGTGTGGAGAGGCTCACGGACTCGCTTTTGCTTTTCTATTCTCTTTTTTTTCAGTGGGGATAATAATAACAGTGTCAAGGACACCATTCAAGTTGATGCCTGGAGAGCTATTCAGTATAGACCTATTTATGGCCATTATAAAATGCCTGTGGATAGTTCAACGACCGATTTTCAAGAGTCTTTTTCTACCTTTTGAAGGATCAGGAAAATCTATCAAACTGGAGAAATTAAGCTATTTTTCTTCAGGGGAAGAGAAACTGAGTAGGGAGCTTCTCGCATTAAAATTCTGCCGCGGATTCCCGATGAATGAAATATTGGTCTGCATAATAATGAGCGGGGAGATGGAGTTTTTAAATGGCTTAAACCCGCTCGTCACGGCTGCTGTGGCGGCGGCGGCGGGGATTTGGGGCGACCTGCCCGGGGTTTGCTTTCGGAAGGTGAACGATTGCCCTTCTCTGGGCAGGAGCAGCCAGGGGTGCAGGCAGGAGCAGGGGGTGCAGGCAGGAGCAGGGGGTGCGGGCAGGGGTGCGGGCAGAAGCAGGGGGTGCAGGCAGGGGTGCGGGCAGGAGCAGGGGGTGCAGGCAGGGGTGCGGGCAGGAGCAGGGGGTGCAGGCAGGGGTGCGGGCATGAGCAGGGGGTGCGGGCAGGGGTGCAGGCAGAAGCAGGGGGTGCAGGCAGGGGTGCGGGCAGGAGCAGGGGGTGTGGGCAGGGGTGCGGGCAGAAGCAGGGGGTGCAGGCAGGGGGTGCAGGCAGGGGTGCGGGCAGGAGCAGGGGGTGCAGGCAGGGGTGCAGGCAGAAGCAGGGGGTGCAGGCAGGGGGTGCAGGCAGGGGTGCGGGCAGGAGCAGGGGGTGCGGGCAGGGGTGCGGGCAGGAGCAGGGGGTGCGGGCAGGGGTGCGGGCAGAAGCAGGGGGTGCAGCCAGCCATGGGCTGGGCTCTTCTCACCGCCGCTATTCCCCTCCGGCTCTTGGCTTGTGCTGCCAGCCGCTAACACGCATCGCTTGAAAACATCATATGAAGCAGCCCGCTGTAGAAAAATGTGGAGTTTGAGTAATGCGTGTTAATTACTTGCACGATAAAAGCCGATCGATGCGCTAAACAAACAACTCGCTGCTCAAATGGGCTCCCGTCATGATTTTGTTACCAAACGCTTGCCCTCCTGCCATCCCAAAGCCATAAATGGAAGTCCATTTTCTTTTCCAATGCCCTGAGTTACGTTTAATTGAGTGGGAAAGACATTCATTTGTTCCCCTTGGAAGACAGCAGCTCCTTCCTGCAGGTAACCACAAAGAGCCGCGTGGCCCGGGCCACGCGGGAGCTGCTCCCGACCCAGCCTGTGCCGCCGGGTACGGTGACGCGGGGCACAAGGACACGGTGTCCTGCCCGCGTGTGTGGCTCGTGCTGCGGCACCCTGTGTGCTGCGGCACCCTGTGTGCTGCACGGGCTGCCAGCGCGGGTGACAGCGGGCCCCTCAGTCATTCGCGTCCTGCACCTGCATTAGATGCAGCCACCTCGTTCATGCTCAGTGATTCTCCACCATTTGTATTGCTGCTTGTGCCCTCCTGAGCCCAGCGGGGCCACCCCGCAGAGGTGACGTGTTTCTGTCTGCAAGGGGTCCCAGGAGGCTGCGCAGGAGCTGCCACCAAACCACTGCTGTGGCACCTACACCGCTGCGAGGGGGGGTACCCGAGTGCGTGATGTGGTGGTACCCGGGTATGGTGGTGCGGTGCTGAGTCTGGTGATGCTGTGGTACCCAGGTATGGCAGTGCTGTGGTACCCAGGTATGGCAGTGCTGTGGTACCCAAGTCTGGTGATGCTGTGGTACCCAGGTATGGCAGTGCTGCGGTACCCAAGTCTGGTGATGCTGTGGTACCCAAGTCTGGTGATGCTGTGGTATCCAGGTATGGCAGTGCTGTGGTACCCAAGTCTGGTGATGCTGTGGTATCCAGGTATGGCAGTGCTGCGGTACCCAAGTCTGGTGATGCTGTGGTACCCAGGTATGGCAGTGCTGTGGTACCCGAGTCTGGTGATGCTGTGGTACCCAGGTATGGCAGTGCTGTGGTACCTGAGACCTGTGATGCTGTGGTACCCAGGTATGGCAGTGCTGTGGTACCTGAGACCTGTGATGCTGTGGTACCCAGGTATGGCAGTGCTGTGGTACCTGAGACCTGTGATGCTCTGGTACCCTGGTGTGGTGATCCTGCCTCTGTCTGTCCTGTGGTGCCTGTGTCTATGTCTCCTGCAGCACCCGTGTCTGTCTGTCCTGTGGTGCTGTGTCTGGCAGTGCAATGGCACCCGTGTCTGTCTGTCCTGTGTCTGGCAGTGCGGCGGCACAGGCTGCGGGAGGAGCTGCCCCACAGCCCTGGGCAGGATGTGGCCCCGGGAGCTGCCTGTGTGCGCTGAGGAGACGGGGACATCCCAGGGGGTGTTTGTGGGCTGGGTTTGAGCACAGGCTACAACAGCAGCGCCAGTTGTGTTGCTGGTTTTGGTGTGGTTTGCTGTCGGGTTTTTGTCTGTCTGGTGTTTACAAGCACCAGTCATCGCTGACATTTTGTCTTTTGCAGAAAATCTGCACGTCACTTTCAGTTTTCGGTACTTGGATTGCAAGCTTTGCCATTTCTCCTCCACTTCCCAGCCTAACCCTGCATAGCAGGTTTCCTTTTTTTGTGCTTTATGAGAGGTAGCAATCGATTGTGTCTCTCTTACAAATCACCAGTATGTACAATGTGAATATTAATAAATAATGACGTTTGGATGAAGGGGATTTGGATCTGCCACATGCTCTTTGGGTAAAGTTCTTTACTTTAAACATCAGCCTTTGCATGTGCCCCTCTGCGCTTTGTTTCTGCTGCGGAGGATGTTGCTTCCCGTCAGGCTGTGTCTGGGAGCCCTTCCCACGGCGCTCCTGTGGGGCGGCAGCGCCCACAGTGGATTCGCGCGGCTGCCACGACGCTGTGAGAGCTGCAGGACCCGCAGCCCCAGCTCCGTCTGCTCGCGGCGCTTGGCTGGGAGCTGGGGACGAGAAGCTGAGAGGGACCTTATTGATGCTGATAGGGGTCTCCAGGGTGGGTGTCAGGATGGACCAGACTCTGTTCAGCGCTGCCCAGCGCCAGGGCGAGGGGCAGCGGGCACAGACTGAAACACAGGAGGGTCCATATGAACACGAGGAGAAGCTCCTTTGCTGGGAGGTGCCGGAGCCTGGCCCAGGCTGCCCAGAGCGGGTGTGCAGGCTCCTTCTCGGCAGGTTTTCACCCTCTCCCAGCTGGTGAGCAGCTCGCCCAGGCTCTTCAGCGCTGACACAGCCGCTTCCCACTCTCCTTGACCTGTAAAGCAAGGGAAAACCCTTTACCCTTGACTCCTCGCAGTTAAGCTGTAAAACGTCACCGTTCCCAACTGTCTGCCGGGCGCGATGCGGCTGGGGACATCTCCCTGCTCCTTGGCCGCAGCGACAGACGCGGCCGGTGCCACGCAGCCCCCCTCAGGAGCAGGTTTCCAGCCCACTCTGGAGCCGCCTCTGCCCCGCAGCTGGAGAACATGAGGCTGGCGCGGCTCCGGCTCTCCTGGGGCTGGGAAAGCCCGTGTGCCGCGGCCGGCTGGCCCGGGGGACGCGGGGCTGCCCAGGGCTGGGGCGCTCGGGACCCCCGCTGTCCCCGCTCGTGTCCCCCGCGCGGTGACGTCCCCGCGGGCAGCAGCTGGCGGCTCCCGTGGGAAAGGCGCGCTGGCGTGCAGCCTCCCCGGCCGCCCTCCCTCCGCCGCCTGACTTTGTTCTTTGTTAAAAGACACACAGTTGAGGAGATGCAGCCGCTCTTTGTGCCAGCAATTTGAATTTGACCCTTTCCAACACCAAAAATCAATACTCCCGTGGAGAAGCAGTGGGTGCTATTTTTCTAAACCCTGTTTACAGCAGCACAGTCCTTTAAGGCAGATGTTATCTGCTCCAGAGCCCGCTGCATACTTTACCAAATTTTACAAAGCATTTTCTGAGCACATAATGACAGTATTATCTTTGTCCACCTGCTGAGAATAGCAGTGGGCTTACAATAAATATCTGCTTCCAAGACGTACAAGTAAGAGCCCGTCTTATCTGCCCAGATGGGGAAAAAAAGCCCCTAATTTACATCCCAGAAAGCGCTGGGGTGTGACAGAGGTCATCGGCTGACACTGTACCCTCAACTGGGATGAAAAATATATGAGCCAGGGCTGCATTGTTTGGAGCAGGGATAACCGCGGCCGGCTGCTCCTGCGCTCCGCTGTGTGCCGATGCCATCCCGGTGCCGTGCCTGCGTGCCACCAACGCGGCATCCCCGGCTGGCCAGGGGTAGGGACGTGTCCCCGAGGGAGCATCACCCGTGCTCTGGACGTGTCCCCAGAGCATCCTTCCCAAAGCCGCTCGGGCTTCGGCAGCATCGCTCCACTGCAGTCCCGGGGTTGTGTCCAGGGTGGCGATGCCGGAGGGAGGGCGTTCGGACCCTCAGAGAGGTTCAGCAGAAAGCTGGGTGCGAAGGGCCTGCCCAGAGCTGGAGCACTCCCGCCCCTCCACGGCGTTTCTTACCATGCTCCGTGTTTGCACAGGTCCTTCCCGAGGCTGCCGGGACACCTGGACGTGCCAGCCGCGGCAGAGCAGAGAGCAGCCCTGCGTTTGTGGGCACCGGGGAGCCGGTGCATGGGGGCCCACCCGCGGACCCGTCCCTCCAACAAGGTGCGTTTGGGACGGGGCCTTTCCCTCTCCTAGGGGTACCGCCTCGTCAGATCTTCCCAGCACAGGCGCCACCTCCCACGGGCACGCGGGACCTTGCTCATCACAGCCGGGCTGCTCCCTCCGCCTCCTCCATTGCCAGGAAATTTTCTGGGCTTTACCAAACACCCCACAATTAGCCAATTAATGAGCCAACAAGGCACCTCTGGCCGGTTTCCTCTCCATCTGAAAGCCCAGCAGCATCCTCCCTGCCCTGGAGCCAGCCCCGCTGCTCCGCCGCAGCGCCAGAGCCGGCAGCACCGGGGCGTCCCCGGGGGCGGCGGCGCATTACGGCACCGCCAGCTTCCTGGAACTAGTCCTCGGATTAAGAAATGCAAGCCAGGCCCTAGCAAAGGCGCGTGTGGTGCTGGGACAGGGTAGCAGGGCGTCCGGAGCAGGGCCGGGGCTGTCGTGGGAGCTCGGCCACGCGCGTGTCGCTGCGGGAACACGCTGAAAATGACAAAAGGACAAAGAAAAATGAGTGGAGAGCCAGGGGGAATATAAAATCATTAACAAAGCCCCTAATACAGTGGGAGAAATGTCAATATGAACGCTGAACTAATAGGCCAGTCTCCTCAAAAATTTTATTATCTCTGAAGTTTTAAATAATGCATTGCATTCAGATCGCTGATGTCCCTCCTGGCATTAATCTTTGATCTTCCAATTCAGCACAAGGGAAGTGGTAAATCAGAGATACTGACCCTTGTCTACACGTTTTGCAGGTAGTAATTGATCTAAGATTTATTTATTAGCTAAGCCATGATTGATTTATAGGAGTTTTGCTTGATCGAGTTAATTACAAACAATAACTTAGTGTCCTGGGAAGCCTGGCAGCCGTTCCTGCGGCCGGGGACGGTGACACCACCGAGGGGACAAGACGCTGGTTCGTGTCTGGTTCACCCCTGGTTTGGGATCAGTTCCCTGTGCACATAAACTACTTGTCACCATCAATAACCGACCCGACGTGGAGCCAGAGGATTTAGCAAAGTCCGAGTTAAAGCGCCTCTTCCTTGGGATGGGCGAGGTCAGGACTTGGTTTTCCAACAGCGGAAGGAGATGGTTAAACAGGGACTTATTCCTGGTGCTATGAAAGGGAAAAACACCTCAGCGAGGTTATTCTCCTCTACAAGAAACACGAGTCCCCAGCCGCTGGGGCCGGGACAGGCGCCGTCCCCAGCAGGAGGAGGATGCGCCCGCGCCAGGGCAGCTCCCTCCAGGGATGGAGGCAGAAAGCGGGAGCGAAGGAACCACCTTGTTTCTGAGCCAATGCACGTCTAAAACATCCACCTGGGGCTGGGGTCTCCATGCTCCTGCAGGAGCTAGGAACTTAACCCAAGCGAAACGCTGGCGGCTTTGATAGCTAAAAGCTCTTTTAAAGATCCAACTCTTAATTGTTCGCATTTTTTTCCTACCTCCCAGCTGTAGTTCAGGCTTCCAGCCTTTTCCAAACAAGTTTATCCATCCTTAATTACTGCTAAGAAAGCGACCCCGCGCCAGCCCCGCCACCGCTCTCCTCCTGGCTGACAGACAACTGCCAGCCGGGCAAGAGCTACTAATTAGTAACTGATAAATAAGAGCGTGCCGTCTTCCCCGAGCAGAGTCCTGCCTGATGACAGTAATTAATTGTTCATTGATCCCCCCAGGTTGATGCGAGGTCTACCAAGGTGCTGCTCAGCCGCTGCCGCTCGAGGTGAGGACCGGAGCAGGGACATGGGCAGGAGTGTCCCCTCCCGGGGACCGGCACTGCATCCCTGCAGACCAGGGACCGGCACCGCGTCCCTGCAGACCAAGGACCGGCACTGCATCCCTGCAAAACGGAGACTGGCACTGCATCCCTGCAGACCAAGGACCAGCACTGCATCCCTGCAGAACGGGGACTGGCACTGCATCCCTGCAGACCAAGGACCAGCGCTGCATCCCTGCAGAACGGGGACCAGCACTGCATCCCTGCAGACCAAGGACTAGCACTGCATCCCTGCAGAACGGGGACTGGCACTGCATCCCTGCAGACCAAGGACCAGCACTGCATCCCTGCAGAACGGGGACCAGCACTGCATCCCTGCAGACCAAGGACCAGCACTGCATCCCTGCAGAACGGGGACCAGCACTGCATCCCTGCAGACCAAGGACCAGCACTGCATCCCTGCGGAACGGGGACCAGCACTGCATCCCTGCAGACCAAGGACCAGCACTGCATCCCTGCAGACCAAGGACCAGCACTGCATCCCTGCAGACCAAGGACCAGCACTGCATCCCTGCAGACCGAGGACCGGCACCGCATTCCCTGCCCAGGGACTCTCACAACTCGACCACACCGTTCATCACACAGTCCTGGTATCACGGTAAAGCTTAAACCAAACATTTCTTGTAATTCTTCACCTTTCTTCTAGTTCTCTGTTGTTGTGTGTATTGAAACAATGAAAACCTAAGCCCAGGAAAACCGGGTGACAGCTGAGCAGATGGGTCAGGAAGGGTGAAACTGCGGAGGGTCGCCCAGGCTGTGCCGGGTGTGCGCAGATCTGTGTTCACGCACCGTTCGGGGAGCACGAGGGGGATGTGTGAGTGTGAGCAGGAGCTGCTGTTGTGCGCAGTCAGGGAGCATCTGCCCTCGGCAAGAGCGGAAACAAGGCCTAAAACGCTGACCTGCAAACAGATTGGTGTTTTGGAGTGACCCAGACACAGGTTTTCCAAGAGGAAAAACAATCAAACCCCTTCATTAACAAAGGCCCTCCAGCTTCACTAGATCTTCACGTCACGTTTCCCAAGGCAAATACTTGCGTGTCAAGTGTCAGTCCCAAGGGGTTTTTGGTGCTCATTAGCACCCTATGAACTCCCGGGTTATTTCCCGCCGAGCAGAGCAGGACAGACCCTGTGACGTGTGCTGGGGACATGGCCGTGCCGGGTGACGGCTCCGGTGGCACCCGAGGGTGCGCGGTCCTTCCCCCGTCCCCCGCTCGCACCCGCTGCCTCCTCTGGCTTGGGACGCCCGACCCGTGCCGCCTGGCCCCGTCCCCCGCGCCCCTCGGGGACGTCCCTCTCGCAGGTTTTAATGAATCGCCTTTCTATTTTTCCCCTGTTTGGGTCGGGCTCCCAAGCGCCGATCTGTTTGATGGCACCCCGGGGAGCTTTTTGTTCTGAATAGGTGAAAAATTGTACCCACAAAAAGAGTTCCCCCTCCGATCAATTCCCTCTAACAACTTTATTGATTAGCTGCAGTAACATTTGTCATTTATTAATTATGAAGAAGATGTTCCAGTGATTTCTTAAAGTTGTGTTGTGCTTCTCCCGCTCCCAGCCCAGCTGGGGTGGCTGTGGAGGAAGGAATTGTTGCCCTGAGGGTGGTGAGAGCCTGGCCCAGGCACCAGAGAGGTGGTGGATGAACCATCCCTGAGACACCCCTGGCCAGGCTGGACGGGCTCTGAGCAACCTGAGCTGCTGAAGATGTCCCTGTCATGGCAGGGGGGCACTGGGGGAGCTGCGAGGTCCCCCCAAACCAAACCATCTGTGATTCTAAATGGAGGGAAGGAGTCAAGGGAGGGCAAGGAAGGCCAAGAGCGAGCTGCAAGGAGGAGTAAGGAAGGCAAAGGAAGGTCAGAAAGAGGGTAATTAAGGAAATGCAGCAAAGAGAAATTGTACAGGAGAGGGTTAGAAATGTACAGTTGGTGTCGGTACCTGGGAACATAAATCACGCGGAGTTGGAAGGAGATCGCACACTGCTAAAGGGAACCTAAGGGTGATAGCGGACTGATTATGAGTTTGAAATATGGCATGTTGGCGAAAACTGTGCGATGATTTATTGTCTGTCAGCGGCCATCCTGGGAAGGTGGCAGGCCTTCCCCATATAGCTCTTCCGAGACTGAAACTCCAGCCCTGAATTGATTTCTGAGTCTACCAGTCTGCGCTCAGCCAAAGATGGAAACAAATAACACGGAGAAGAGAAGGAAAAATTAGGAAATCAAGAAGGAGATTACAGTCACGGCGAAACAAATGCATCGAGCACACTCACAGCACAAGGGATGGAAGATGAGAAGAGGTTTTGTACCGGTTTGCCATGTACACCCATACAGACAAACATAACCCAGGCGATTACCCAGAATTATCCTTGGACATGGCACCATGGGCATAGAAAGGTTTAATAACTCAGTTCTGCAGCCCTACCCACACCCACCGGTGACTAGCGGTCCACGTGGAAGTCCAAGGTAAAATCTATACTTTTTACAAATATCTGTGTCTGAAAATAAAAGGGGAATGCAGATGCAAGTAGCAGTAAGACAGAGGAGTTAGGGGATGAGTTAGCTACCTGGGTGACAGTACGAACGGCTGTTTGCAGGCACGCTCTGCTGCAGTGACAAACACCAGGCAGCAGCACAACCCGCCTGCCGCTGCCAGCACGGCCAGGGACAGACCCAGGTGATGGGGACAGCCCTGAGGGACAGGAACAGACCCGAGGGATGGGGACAGCCCCGAGGGATGGAGACAGCCCTGAGGGACGGGGACAGCCCCGAGGGATGGGGACAGACCCGAGGGATGGGGACAGCCCTGAGGGACAGGGACAGCCCCGAGGGATGGGGACAGCCCCGAGGGATGGAGACAGCCCTGAGGGACAGGGACAGCCCTGAGGGACAGGGACAGCCCTGAGGGACAGGGACAGCCCCAGGGCTGGGGCTGCACAGGGACAGTGAGCCCTGGGAAGGGCTGTGCGGGGCTGCAGAGCTGTGGGAGGCAAAGCAGAGCCTGAGAAAAGCTTTAGAAGGAGCTGCTGGCAAGAAGCATCAACCAAAAATAGGCAGCGTCAGGAACAGAGCTGAGAGTGAGGAAAATGGAGAAGATGATCAATACCTGAAGACCAGCAAGAGAACTGCCAACAGTTTTCATTCCTGACTGATGCAACCAGGGGCCTGAACCAAAGAGCTGTTTCCTTGCAGAGAAGGCGCAGGCACGGTCAGAAAATAGCACAGATTTAAATGAGGGCAGAACCGCGATGTCTCCACAGCGCACCCAGCACCCCTGAGCCCTGGCTGCTGGTCCCGTGGGCTCCTGACCCAAGGGGAGGTGGCCCTGGGACACCCACAGGCTGGCCCAGCCGCGAGGACACAGACCCGCTCGGGGAACGCGTGTCTGTCCCAAACCAGTGGCCGGCCGGTGCTGCTGCTGCCCTGGCAGTGAAGGTGACACAGCCCCCGAGGTTTGGGGTCCCGCGGGCACCTGTGACCATCGTGTCCCCCAGCCCTGCCCAGGAGCTGTGCCCCTCACTGCGGCGTGTGGGGAAGCGCAGCGCTGAGCCCGTCACATCGCACAGATGCAAGCGTGACAACTTGTTTATTTTCATTGCATGATACACACAGCTCAGGTTAAAGCAGCAGTGCCTAGAGATGGTGGTTCTGGTTTGCACGTCCCAGAAAATTAACCTAAATCTTCCCGGCAAGTCATCAGCAGCGACGCAGCACCTCGGCTTTCCTGCTGTCCCAGTTCCACGCCGCTCCATCTGGGTGACAAGGAGGTCAAGGGACCGGCTCGGGCAGCGTCACCGAGTGCCTCATTTTCACCGTCGGGATTAGAGCGGGGAGCCCCGGGTTCACGGCCCTTCCCCTGAGCCGGGCTGGGCACGGGACTCCCGCTGTAAAACAGATGGTGAGGAAATGATTGGAGGAGATTAATAATAACACTGATAGAAAACCAGATCGAAGGGATCAGGACGTAACAGAGGGGCTGAACAATAATTTGATGCCTCTGCGGTGAATGAAGAGGACAGATGCTCGCCTAAATTTGGGGATTAGATTTTGTAGACTAAAGACGATAATAAATGAAATGATTATGGTATTAAAATGTTGGTCCTCCAGTGACGAGCAGTTTAGAAAGAGCCTTGTCACTGAGAGCCAGGGATGAGCGGACAGGTCCTCGGGAAGGGCAGGGTTGAGTTTCAGAGCACTGCTGACCACTGTGCCTTCCATGCTGAACGGGGGATGGAGGTGCAGCGTCCCGGCGGGCGGTGACGCTGGCGCTGGGCTGGGCAGGGATGGCACACAGTGCCAAATGCTGGCTCCATCGCGGCCTTGAACCCAGGCAGAGCGGGGAACGGTCTGGGCCAAACGAGCCAACGCTGCAGCCTGGGCCGGTTTCTGCACTTGTTTGTTTAGCGACTTAGTTATGCTTACGTAAATAGTAAAATAATAAATAAAGAGATGTGAGAGAGGTACTTTAGCCCAGTGAAAACTCATTCTTCAAGGGTTCCCTGGGGAGAGAATCCTTTTGCTGCAATTTTTGAGTAAGCTTCAGCACACCGTACGTCTTTCCTTCTCTCTATCTGGCTCTTGCGCTGTTTGGGCTTTGGTCCCTGGTAAAAGCCGTGTTGTTTCAGTGGGGTAGTGTAGGTAGATGGTTGTAAGGCAGATGCGGAGTCAGAGCCGGACCGAGGTCGGAGCCCAGCCCGGACCTTTGCCGCTCGCTCTCGGGGTGCCGGGCTGCAGCGGGGCCCTGGCGGGGCTCAGCGACCCCTGCGTGCCTGGCAAGACTGGCGCTGTCCCCAGGATCCAGAGGGACAACCGCTTAATCCCTCTCTTGTTCTCCTTTTGGGCTCTCTGCTCATTGTTAGTCTAATTGGTACATCCAGGTTTATGATAAAGATCAAGCCCACTGGGTAATGGCAAGTACTGGAGCTGCCTGGGGTTCATTTGCTGCAGTTCCTGTGTTTATTATTGCTCGAATTAAATAGTTTCCCACGGAGAAATGGCTAGTGATGTCACTAAAATACGAGGAGGGAGGAGGCGATTACAGCGGCTCCTGCCCAGGCAAACACAGGAGCCTCCTGCGCTGTGTGCGATGGGGACGGCTGCGGGGGCACGGGGACGTGCTTTACGAGGGGAGAGTCTCCCCTTTGCACACAAATATCTAAAAACTATTAATTTCGGGCAGCAGCTAGGAAGAAATACATGAAAGGGAAATTGATTTCTATTTAAATGGTATGTTTTCATCACCTTTTTTCAGAGCACGAACATTCATCTTTGAGTACCTGTGCTAATTGATTTCAAATGCAATTCAACACAATCGCTGTAGCATAATAAATCTAGGGGCGAGGAGGCGAAAGGAGGGGTATCAGCGTGGGAGGGGGCAGCCCAGGGTCCGCACGGCCTGGGCACAGCCAGGTCCCCGCGCTGACAGCCCGTGGGCGCAGGGACGTCAGCCTGAGACACAAAAGGTACACGGCCAGCTTGCAAAAGGTGGGTTCGGTCCCGTTAGCGGAGTCATTCGGGGATTGAGGAGGTTTACAGCTAATACGAAGGGTCCTGCTAATCCATGCAAACCCTTGGAGAGAGAGGAGGCTACGAGGGAGATGGGGAATAGGACTAAAATTGGGAAATGGAGCCTGATCTGGCCAGGCGGTGCCTGGGATGCGGGACGGGAGAGCTGAGCATCCCTGGGTACCGCAGCTGCTGGGCTGGGGGGAGCCGAGCATCCCTGCCGAATGGAGAGGGTGAAAAGGAGCCCTTTGAACGCTCGCTGCGTGAGCCGCGCCTCTCCTGAGCACTGTTAGCTCTCGCAACCACCTGAATTAAATTTATTGCCAGGCATATTGGCTACAGTGTCTCCCCGCGCAGGAGAAAAAGTAAATAAAATTTCCTTCAGGCACATTGATCTTCACCACCAGCCATGTGATGGTTAGAGAGAAGGGAAGAAATGAAGAGAGGTGACCAGCCCGCGGGGGACAGTGACACTGGGGCAGGGACAACAGGCTGCCCACCCTTGTTATGTGCCGTTAAACCTTTATGATGTGCCCCAGCAGCCACTGCCCTGTGTGTGGAGCCACCACGGCAAGGTCACCGGGACCAGCGCGCTTCAGCATCGCCTGGCGCAAAGGACCTGGAGAGGAGACGGCTCTTGGAGCAACAGCTCTGAAAAGCATCCAGCTTTTAGGTGTTTATCCTCAAATAAATAATGGCACATGATGCCCCAAAAGCTGCTGTGGGAAAATGGACTAATGGAAGCCCCAGGTAAATGCGAACGCGGTGGGTGAGGAGGAGGCGAGCGGCTCTGTCTCAGCATGGGGCACTTGTAGACAGATATTGCAGGGCTGCAGCCTGTTGTGGTACTCAGGGCTCCAAAGGATGTTGAGAAAGTGGGGACGGAACAGAAAATAGCCATAAAAATTACTTGCAAGCCAAAAATACACCGCACAGAAGCAAACTAAAAGAGCCTGGCGTGTTGAGCTTGTCAAGGAGACGCTGAAAGGTGCCCTGATTACAGAACATGGGAACTTCTGCTGGAAAAAGCGATGGAATAACAGCACAGCTTCAGCCTGAGGTAAGCTGCTCGAAGAAAAGGGCCCCAAGTGAAGTAAAACCACGGGGACAAACCACCCGAGGGAGCAGGAGCTTTGGGACCTTCTGGCAGGCTGCGTGCCCTTCCCAAGGACCCTCCACACAGGCACGAGCCGTTGGGCACGGCGTAGGGTTAATGATGAAATTCAAAGACCTTTCACAAACGAACAATCTATGAACTTCAATGCGGCATTGTAGGATAAAAGCTCAATAGCAACATTCATATTGAGTTATCTCCCGATATATGGTGCATAAGATTGACTGGTTTGACTTCCATTTAATCTGAATAGTCCTTGGGAAGCAGACATATGTCGGAACTGCCCAAAACTGACGTGATGCTGCTTGGGGACCTGCTGCCTCCTGCTGCCTCCATGTCTACATGAAGGGCCTGTAACCTTGCAGGGAAAGGGTTAGAGCTTAAAACAACAACCCACGCCACCCTGCTCGCTGCTACCACAATTAAACCCAGAAACAGTTGCAATGCTTATATTGATGCAGCTGGGACTGTAAGCAAAATAAACCCAGTAAACTAATGGGCAGCGGACAGTCAGCGAGCATGGAAAGCCTATTGATTGCAGCAGGGTCTATTTTCTGTACAGCAGAGCGATCTCAGAAGGGCTGAGCTTCAGGTAATTTCTAGCCAACAATATATTGTACGCCATTATTTGCGAATCCTGGAAATCAAAGTGCAGCGTCTGGGTCTCACTAGTGCAGACTTATTTAAGAGCAGACCCTGGTAAGAGGAGCTGGTCACTGCCCAGCACGTCAGGCTGACGCACAAACGCTTTTGGTGTCTTTGCCGTAAGAGGCAGACGGGGCAGGGGGTGGGCAGGAGCAGCCCCAGACCTTGCCTGGGCTTGAAAATAGACCCCTTGTTCTTGTTTCACGTGAGAGCTGGGAACAGCGAGGACTGACGCTGCCGAGTGCTGGCTCCAGCCGGCACCGCGTCCGGTTCTGAGCCGTTCCCCGGGCTCGGGGGCTTTGCGGGGGCTTTGCAGGCGCTGCACAGCCCGACAGGCAGCAGCAGGAGCGGGGATTGAACCGGCACGTTCGGTGGCGGTGCCACAGCGTCCGCAGCGCTGTCAGACCCGTCGTCCTGGTGTTTCTGTTCCTGGGCAGAGCCTGACCCGTCGTCCTGGTGTTTCTGTTCCTGGACAGAGCCTGACCCGTCGTCCTGGTGTTTCTGTTCCTGGACAGAGCCTGACCCGTCGTCCTGGTGTTTCTGTTCCCAGGCAGAGCCTGACCCGTCGTCCTGGTGTTTCTGTTCCCGGGCAGAGCCTGACCTGTTGTCCTGGTGCTGGTGTTCCCGGGCAGAGCCTGACCGCCATCCCGGCGTCGCCGGGAGGGACACACCTGCGCCAGCGCCGCGCCTGCGTGTTTGCCGTGACGCAGTGTATTAGCCCATGAGGGCTTCATTGGTTATCATGAGATAAACCACATCCTTCCTCTGCTGTCCCTGGCTCCGCACGTTGTCCCTGGGAACACAAGAGCGGAAAGCGTGGCTGGGCCACCTAAAGCTCTTGTGGTCCATTCAGTTGAAACTGGGGCTTGCCATGATGTTTCTGCCCAAAAGCCGGACCCGTCACCACCACCACAGTGTGCGTCGCTCGCCCAGCACCAGCACCAGCCCGGCGGCCAGGGGAGCCCTGAGAGAGGACTTGAGAGAACAGGGATATAAAGCAGCGAGGGGTCACTTCATCTCAAATGCTGGACTAAAGAGGGCCCTGGCTGTGGGTCGGTGCATGGAACGGACCTGGGAATCTCCTGGGAAACAGGGTTTGCTGTGGCAAACCACAGCCCCGCGGCAGGGCTGGGGCACAGCCCCATGCCCATCAGCACAGCCCCGCGCCGGCCAAATGACACTGTTTGAAATGTGTTTATGGCTTCGTGCTGCAAGTCAGCCTGGAGGAGGCCAGCACAAATTTATGGCAACAGAGAGAAGAGGAGAGGCCCTAAAACACAGGGTGGAAAGGCGGAGGTAGCAGTGTCAGCAAAAAGAAAAAGCCCAGATCAGGAATTCGCACTGTTGCACATTCCCCGTGTCAACAGCGGGAAAAGTCTTCAAAGTTTCACGGGTAATTTTTGTACTTTACGGTAGGTGCCATGAAGAGTATAAAACAACCAAAGACAACCTTGGGACGAGTGGGACAGGCAGCGTGTCCCCAAGCCAGCACGTCCCGGGGGACAGCGAGCGGGGCCAGGGCGCTGAGAACCATCGTGTATGGTGCGACCGGTCCCTACACGTGCTACGTACGTGTGTTGTGTATCTGTACGTGTGCCCTTCCCCTGCGTGCGCTATGCCGGGAGGTCGCCCTGTGGCTGCACCCGCTGCTGCCCAGGGGTTGTGTTTGGAATGGTTATTACGAGCAGTCGTGTGACGGGTGGCTGTAGTCACAGCCGGTAGCTGGTGCCTTGAGAGAAGGAATACAAGCAACAAATCAACCTGGAACCAAAATTCAAAGCAGCGCTTGGCAGCCCGGCCAGGCTGGGTGCTCGGCAGCACCGGCCGTGGCAGTGGGGATGTCGGGTCCCGTGGCCATGGGGACAGCACCGCCATCCCACAGGACCCTGTGCCAGACTCTGCCTCCTAAACCCCTCGTGAAATCCTGAGCGAAACGAGGTTGTCCAGCCTTGGCGGTGCGAGGAAGGGCTGTGGGGAAGGGGCAGGCTGGGACACCAGGCGGGCTGGGACGCCGGGCACGCTGCCATGGGACAGCCAGGAACCGCAGGTCCTAGCGGCCCGCCCTCCTGGGACCCGCGCACCAGTGTGATGGCCAGAGGTATGTTTATTTATAGCGCTTACTCCAGCTGCCGACATCTCCTGCCAAGGGACTGTGCAGGCAGACCCCGTCTGTGGGCGGCAGAAGGGCTGTCAGCAGCACCGCTGAGCGCCCGAGCCCCGGGGTGCGAGGCGCTGCACGCCCGCTAACAAAGAGATTTCCCTGCCGGTTCAGAGGTTGTGAATTTGATAAACTGTCTCGTATTTTTAAATGAAAATATGATACTTCATCTTTCTAATGACAGAAAACTTGGAGATGGTTTACAGTAATATATGCCTTTTTTAATACATGGCTCGCAATCTCGGGCCAGCAGCTGTATGAAGAATGGAGTAGCAGGCAAAAGGTTAATAGAGCATTGGTCCTTTTTTAATTGAAAAAATGACTGAGGGACCATGTAGCAGACCGAGCAGTAATATTATTACAGGCTGTAAGTACTGTTCCAGAGACTTACTGTTCATCTGGGAGCAGAGTAATGAGCGCCGGGCTGCGTCTCCGGCCTCGGCAGGAATGCGGCTCGCTCGCAAACAGGTTCCTAACCCGCTCGCCTAGGAACGTGCAGGTGATTTCATTGATGTTTGGCTCCCTTTGCAAACTTTGCACGTGGCACAGTCCTGCAGAAGACCGATTCCTCCAAACCACACCTCGGCAGCATCACCCCCGATCCGCGCGGGTGTGAGCAGAGGCTTGGGGCTGGGCTTTGTGTTGCGGGGTACAGGGATGTAGCGGGGTGCCTTCTGATCTGCCATGTGGCAGCTCTCTGCTGGGTGCAAAGCAGCGCTGCTGGATCAGTCCCGGGCAAACGGCAGCAACGCACATCGCGGTGGATGCCGCCCTGCGCCCCGCGGGTTCGGCTCCGCGCTGCCGGCCCCAGGGATTTGCACCCGCAAAGGGGAATCGCTTCACTTTTCTGCCTTTACACACAGGTCTTATCAGGCTTGGTGTGACGTGTAGAGCAGCAAAAACGTCACAGGGGTTTGGGGGTAAAGCAGGCAGTGTGCTGGAGCCTCCCCTGAGCACGGCCCCACAGGCAGGGCTGCCTATAGACCTATAGGTGATGGGTGCATACGGGCCACCCTCTCCAGGCTGTACCTGCGCTGAACGAGGTGACCTTGGTATTTACACTGGAGGTTCCTCCTCCAACAGCTGGGTTTGAAACCCTGGGGAAAATCTGTGTGCACCAATAGAAGAACGAAAGATAATAAATCAAGCCAATGACATGGAGAAAGCTCCCCAAAAGCCTGCAAAAATGGGCCATGAGACTTAAACTACCCTGAGATCCTCTGGGGGAAAGATGCTTAAACAAGAAATAAATTATAGTAGTAAATTATAATGTGAAGAAATACTGAGCTTAATGTCCTACTCAGGTGACGAAGGGGAGGAGCAGGGCTGATGGTCATTAGTCACCAAGTCCCCTGAAGCCGGGGTAGTTGCTCAAGGCATTAAAAATAGAGGAGCCAGGGAGGACGGAGGAGGACGGAGGAGGCCATAGGGGACAGGGATTACTTTTAACATGCGGGCCATGTCAGGAAGGCAGAGGGTCGGGGTCTGTGGGGGCAGCCGCCTGGTGTCCCCGTCCCTGCGGTGAGGGAGCGCGGTGGAGACAGGCTGGAGAAACAAAACAGCGATGGAGGGGTTTGGTGCTGCGCAGGATGTCGCTAATGGGGTAGATGGCCCTCAGCACTAATTACTGCACAACCTGACAGACAAGGGAAACCCCCGTTTCAGGCTGCGGGTCGAAGGGACCCCATCCCTTGGTGGTGGTGGGCACCGGGCTGGCCGGAGCAGAGGGACAGGCACGGGTTTACTGCGGATGTGGGGCTGGTACCCGGCTCAGCGCGGAGCAGAGGCTGCGGGCAGGCCCGGTGGTGCAGACAGCGCTAACTGATGAGGAGCTGCCATCGGAGAGCTGCGTCATCCGAGGAGCGGGGCTGGGGCTGGCTGGGGAGCCGGGCTGCTAAACGGGCTGCGGCGGCTCTCGGCGCTGGGGAGGATTTATGCTCCGGAGGAGCAGCTCTATCTGTCATCTGTGAAAAGCCTCATTTACAGAGAGACACTGCGAGGAAAGGCAATCAGCTTGAAACCTGCTAAGCTGGGAATTTATAACTGCTCTGCAAGGGAGAGCTCGTCCCTCCCTTCAGCAGCAGCCGCAGCGGTGGCGCTGGGCAGCAGCCTGGGGACACCCCGGGGACACGCTCCACGCGGGGCTCGCTCCACGCGGGGCTCCCCTGGCCCCAGCCTCCCTCGAAGCTCTAAGTCCAGCGAGTAAATCCAGCTGTAACTCCAGGGAGAGGTCGTCCCTCCTTCATCAGGAGCCACAGGGGCTGTCATTGCCCTGCCAGCCTGGGGCAGGACAGGACAGGACAGAGAGCCTTCCTGGCACAGCCCTGTCCCCTATGGCCTCCTCCGTCCTCCCTGGCTCCTCTATTTTTAATGCCTTCAGCAACTACCCAGCTTCAGGGGACTTGGTGACTAATGACCATCAGCCCTGCTCCTCCCCTTCGTCACCTGAGCAGGACATTAAGCTCAGTATTTCTTCACATTATAATTTACTACTACGTCCTGTCCAGCAGGACAGGACAGGACAGAGGGAGCTGGCACAGGGTCACAATGGCCCCCGTCTGCTCGGTGGGGGTGGCGCTGCCCCCCACAACAAGTCCTTACCGAACCCTGGCGCTGTCCCCTCGCTGCTGGGGTCACAGCCTGGTCGCAGACACTGACACTTCGGGGGACAGCCAGGGGACCGGGCACAGTCACCCCCTTCCCCAGACAACCCCACGGGCACTTTAAATTGGTCACCGTTAGTGACTCTTTGCTGGCACAGGGTTGTGAAGGGCGCAGCTCCTGCGGGAGCGGAGCCCCCAGCGCCCCCCAAGCCGGAGCCGCACACCCCGCCGCAGGACGCAGAGCTCGCTCTGGAGCCGCACACCCCGCCGCAGGACGCAGAGCTCGCTCTGGAGCCGCACAGCCCGCTGCAGGACACAGAGCTTGCTCCAGCGCCACTGCCATCTCCTCCCCTGTGGAGGACGAGCTCCGGCTACTCCCATCCATCTCATCCTTTCAAGTCATCTTCCTCCTGCAATTTCCCCTCACCCCGAAAAGAGTGAAAAATCGATCGGTTTCTGTCCAATTTCAGAGCGGGAGGGGGAAGGAGCGGGCGAGAGGCAGGCGATGCCATTGCTGCTCTCAGCACGTGCTTCCCCGTGTCCCCCGCCAGAGCCTGCGCTGGGCAGGAGCATCGATCCCCGGCCTCCAGCGCCCGCCAGAGCCACAGCACACAGCTCCGGCCCCTTCGGACCCAAACCCGCCCGTCCTGCGCTGGGGACGGGACAGGGCTCGCTGTCCCCACGGCCACGCAGCGTCACGTCCCCGAGGCAAACATCTGCGCCGCAGCGTGGCTGCTCAGACGCTGAATTTGTGCTGTAATGTATCACTATTGCACCCTGTGCCAGATCTGACAACAAGTATGATTTTAGGTGTCGTGCGGCAGGCATTTAATTATTGGAGACATGGGCTTAATGGTGTTTGTGTCACAGGAGCGAACGGTACAGATGTATCCTGGCTCCAGGAGACTGAAATTCTTGCTCCAAAAGTAACTCTCCTGATAACAGGTAATTTTACAAAAACGGTTAAATGAATCAGATTCAAACAAGGTCTGTTTTTTCCACCTGGTCAATAGATCCGAAAGAAACAATGCCAAATATCATGAGTTATTGTGCGGCACTGATGACTGTCAGGACAATGGGAATAGCAAAGACAAATACACACCTTTTCCTTGGTTATTACTTTAAGCCTTTTATTATCATTATTATGGGTGATTAAAAATCCCATTAATCAGATGCTAAACAGATTAAACTCTATGAATTAATTTTCTGGAAATAACTAAGACAAACATTCTGTGCAGAGCTCATTTAATGAAATAGAAGCTGTTTATCTGCAAAATTAGGGCTTGCGCATATCTGAGCTTCAGCTGGAAAAATCCGCTGCCGTGTGGGCACGGCGGGCGCAGGCTGGAGACGCCACCGATTTTTTACCCATTCTAAGTAAAAGAAAGATCTTGCTCTAAGTAATTTATGATTCATTACGCAAAGAGCTCATTAGCCAGGACTAGAAAATAAAATTACAGTCATTTAAGAAATAATTCCTTGATGTAGTGTTTAAGACGGGAGGCTGCAGGATGGAGGCAGCATCCTGGGGAGCAGTGGCTGTGCTGGCGGTGGCTGCATCGGGAGAGGGACGGGACCCTCTGGGCACACGGAACCTGCCGTGGTTTGGGCACCCTCTGGGCACATGGAACCTGCCGTGGTTTGGGCACCCTCTGGGCACACGGAACCTGCTGTGGTTTGGGCACCCTCTGGCACACAGAACCTGCCGTGGTTTGGGCACCCTCTGGGCACACAGCACCTGCCGTGGTTTGGGCACCCTCTGGGCACATGGAACCTGCTGTGGTTTGGGCACCCTCTGGGCACACGGAACCTGCTGTGGTTTGGGCACCCTCTGGGCACACAGCACCTGCCGTGGTTTGGGCACCCTCTGGGCACACAGCACCTGCCGTGGTTTGGGCACCCTCTGGGCACACAGAACCTGCCGTGGTTTGGGCACCCTCTGGGCACACGGAACCTGCCGTGGTTTGGGCACCCTCTGGGCACACAGCACCTGCCGTGGTTTGGGCACCCTCTGGGCACATGGAACCTGCCGTGGTTTGGGCACCCTCTGGGCACACAGCACCTGCCGTGGTTTGGGCACCCTCTGGGCACACGGAACCTGCTGTGGTTTGGGCACCCTCTGGGCACACAGAACCTGCCGTGGTTTGGGCACCCTCTGGGCACACGGAACCTGCCGTGGTTTGGGCACCCTCTGGCACACAGCACCTGCCGTGGTTTGGGCACCCTCTGGGCACACAGCACCTGCCGTGGTTTGGGCACCCTCTGGGCACATGGAACCTGCTGTGGTTTGGGCACCCTCTGGGCACACAGAACCTGCCGTGGTTTGGGCACCCTCTGGGCACACGGAACCTGCCGTGGTTTGGGCACCCTCTGGGCACACGGAACCTGCCGTGGTTTGGGCACCCTCTGGGCACACAGCACCTGCCGTGGTTTGGGGACCCTCTGGGCACATGGAACCTGCCATGGTTTGGGCACCCTCTGGGCACACGGAACCTGCTGTGGTTTGGGCACCCTCTGGGCACACAGCACCTGCCGTGGTTTGGGCACCCTCTGGGCACACAGCACCTGCTGTGG
Source organism: Patagioenas fasciata (assembly GCF_037038585.1). Taxonomy (NCBI): domain Eukaryota; kingdom Metazoa; phylum Chordata; class Aves; order Columbiformes; family Columbidae; genus Patagioenas; species Patagioenas fasciata. Next base: position 85,179,152 of record NC_092560.1, read on the forward strand.
TTTGGGCACCCTCTGGGCACACAGCACCTGCCGTGGTTTGGGCACCCTCTGGGCACACAGCACCTGCCGTGGTTTGGGCACCCTCTGGGCACACAGCACCTGCCGTGGTTTGGGCACCCTCTGGGCACACAGCACCTGCTGTGGTTTGGGCACCCTCTGGGCACACAGCACCTGCCGTGGTTTGGGCACCCTCTGGGCACACAGCACCTGCCGTGGTTTGGGCACCCTCTGGGCACACAGAACCTGCTGTGGTTTGGGGACCCTCTGGGCACATGGAACCTGCCGTGGTTTGGGCACCCTCTGGGCACATGGAACCTGCCATGGTTTGGGCACCCTCTGGGCACACGGAACCTGCTGTGGTTTGGGCACCCTCTGGGCACACAGCACCTGCCGTGGTTTGGGCACCCTCTGGCACACAGAACCTGCCGTGGTTTGGGCACCCTCTGGGCACACAGCACCTGCCGTGGTTTGGGCACCCTCTGGGCACACAGCACCTGCCGTGGTTTGGGCACCCTCTGGGCACACAGCACCTGCCGTGGTTTGGGCACCCTCTGGGCACACAGAACCTGCTGTGGTTTGGGGACCCTCTGGGCACATGGAACCTGCCGTGGTTTGGGCACCCTCTGGGCACACAGCACCTGCTGTGGTTTGGGCACCCTCTGGGCACACAGAACCTGCTGTGGTTTGGGCACCCTCTGGGCACACAGAACCTGCCGTGGTTTGGGCACCCTCTGGGCACACAGAACCTGCTGTGGTTTGGGGACCCTCTGGGCACACGGAACCTGCCGTGGTTTGGGCACCCTCTGGGCACATGGAACCTGCCGTGGTTTGGGCACCCTCTGGGCTCATGGAACCTGCTGTGGTTTGGGCACCCTCTGGGCACACAGCACCTGCTGTGGTTTGGGCACCCTCTGGCACACAGCACCTGCTGTGGTTTGGGCACCCTCTGGCACACAGCACCTGCCGTGGTTTGGGGACCCTCTGGGCACATGGAACCTGCCGTGGTTTGGGCACCCTCTGGGCACACAGAACCTGCTGTGGTTTGGGGACCCTCTGGGCACACGGAACCTGCCGTGGTTTGGGCACCCTCTGGGCACATGGAACCTGCTGTGGTTTGGGCACCCTCTGGGCTCATGGAACCTGCTGTGGTTTGGGCACCCTCTGAGCTCATGGAACCTGCTGTGGTTTGGGCACCCTCTGGGCACACAGCACCTGCCGTGGTTTGGGCACCCTCTGGGCACATGGAACCTGCCGTGGTTTGGGCACCCTCTGGCACACAGCACCTGCCGTGGTTTGGGCACCCTCTGGCACACAGCACCTGCCGTGGTTTGGACACAACAGTTCACATATAAAACCCACGCCAGGCACAGCGCAGCTCCAAAGTCCTCCGGTCTGTGTGCCCTGCAGGGACCACCAGTGCCAAACCCCTCAGCGTGTGCTTCATTTCCCCTTTGCACTTACCCGCGCTATAAAGCGACCGTAAAGAATTAGTTAGAAGTTGTGCGCAGCCAAAGCTAACATTTTTCTTGCAGCGGCACCTCTCCGTCTGGTTGTAGGCTGGCCTGTTACCCATGAACGGCAACACAAAGTGGGGATCAATGCGAGCAGCTGCCCGGGACCCACGGAATCACCTCTTGCCCCGTGGGAGACCAGGGCAGTGCCTGCGCTGCCACCGACCCCAAATCCCCAGCCCGACAGCCGCCCTGCGGAACACCCCGATGTCCCCAGCACCCACATCAGCAGCTCTGCCCAGAGGAACCCCCCCAGGCAAGTCGTGCTTCCCTTCAAACAGTTCCGTAATCAGGGTATTTCATTCTCATGAGTGACGGCTGGTGTGTTTTTATCACGGCTGTGGGTCGTGCCCACAGACCTGCTGCTGGGTCCAAGCACCCTTGAGCTGGCACTGCCCTGGGGACAAAGAACGATGGCCTTGGACGGGTACCCTAAAATAAGATGCCTTCTTCTGGTACGCCAGCAAACACATCTGGGGAGCTGCAGGCTGGGTTCAGCCTCAGAGGTTGAGATTTGCTAACAGGCAACGTTTTTGCCCAGGCTGAAGTGCGTATGGCAGCACAGTTTCACCGCATTAAACCGCTCCGCAGCCAGACTCAGCCCCTGAAGCCGCCGCCTCGACAGCACTGAGATTTGCAGTCAGTCTGAGGATTTTCGTGTTGGTTTACCCACATCTGCACCCCTGTGCCAGTCACACCCTCAACCTCTCCTCTCTGAGCAAGAAGTAAGCGGGATACAAGATTCCTGTGTAACCATTTTACCTGCTGCAAATTAAACACGAAGGTGGTTCTTATCAGTTTTGCCATTAATGACAGTGATACCAGAAATGAGCATTAATTGATTTTTCACTGATATCTTTCCCTCCCACGATTATGGAGCTGTCTTTGAGTGTAAAATACTGGAGCCACCGTGCTAAAAAAGTTTCTCCTCCTGAAACTGCCGGGCTGCTCACCGCTGTTATCCCCATGGCATGAGGAACAATCCCAGCCGCTAAGGCACTTCTCTGCCTCCTAAGTAATGCTTTTGTGCTAAAAAGAAAGCACCGAAAGAGCTTTTAAATCCAGTATCCAACCCTTAAAGCATCATCTGAGACAAGCAGCTTTCTGTTTGCATTCATTTGTAGCCTGCTCTAGAAATTGCCTATTGAATTACTATCTCTTATGCCTGTTTAAATAAATAGGCATATTTGTTATTGCTGTTGAAAGTTCCATGTTTGCCTTTTTAAGTCATTTGATTAGGAAGTCAAGAGAATATTTTAGCGGCAAAGAAGGCACTGACAATCAGCACGAGTAGGAATAATCCAATTTTCTTTGCAAAGAAGGGCAAGGGTCCTCCTAGGAGGTCAAAGCTCCCTTAGCACAATTAGAACTTTAATTAACGAAATTGGCTGAGCTTATTTGTCGGTGCCCGGCAGAGCTGTGGGCGGGGGGCTGTCCCGGCCGCGGCAGAGCGTGCGGAGCCCCGACCCACCGCAGCCCTTCGCTCGGGAGATGGAGCTTTGGGGCTCTTTGTTCAGCGCCGGGAGCAAACCTGGCCTTGCGCAGCGGCTCTGTGACGGGCGCACGACCCGCGCTATCTCGTGCTGTTCAGACATGCTGTCTGCAATTAATATTGCATAGTGGCCTCCTGATTCCTAAATTATGTATTTCTCCTTCTCAGCATCATGTGTTTTTTACAGGGTTAATTATTTTCCATCATTCTGCCTTTAGCAACAGTCGACTTAATTAAGGGGGCCAAGTTCCGCTCTCATTTCTGCCTGGCGGATCCTAATGAAATCAATGGAGCCGCGCGGTGTAAAGGGGAGAGGGACGGTGGCCATCTACGTACAAATAAAACGTTCCCTCTCTTGGTGATTAATGCATAAAATTAAACCAAGGCCTAATCTCCATCTTTAGACCATCACGGAGTAAATTAGTGCAAACCCCCCTTGGAGCGGCTTTGCCACGTGCGGTGCCACTCTGCGCGTTCCCCTACAGCACCAGGACCGCCAAGGGGGAAGGACCAGGAGAGGGATGCTCTGGTGACCCCAGCCCTGTGACACCGCTGCTGAGGCCACCAGATAAACCCCCAGCACGGGGAGACTGAGGGACCCCCAGAGCCGAACCCCCTGGTGCCGGGAGGGGTTGTTTACCGGCTGCTGCCGTGCCCGGCCAGCCCCACGCTGCAGCTCCAAACCCACCTCATCCCCCGGGATTAATTTTTACACAACCATTCTGGAGTCTGTGATAATCACTCCATAAAAAAATGAAGAGATTGGGGATTTTTTTCAATGCAGAGGATTAGGTGTAAAGACAAGTAATCTGCAGGAAGCTCAGCTGTGTGCGCACCACTAATCGCTCCTGTATTCCGCCCGCTTTAGCTCGTCCATCGGGATTTTCCACAGCGGGGCTGTTTGTCCTTGGGGAGCTCAGGACACGCAGACGGTCAGACACGTCCCGAGGGCCACGGCCATGTGCCAGCCCACGGGGGCTTGCACGGGGACAGAGGACAGCAGCCGCAGCAGCAGCTGGGGAGAGCAGCAGCCCTTTGCTACAGTGCATCCCTGCTGTGCATCCCTGCTGTGCATCCCCGCTGTGCATCCCCGCAGTGCAGTGCATCCCTGCAGTGAATCACTGCTGTGCATCCCTGCTGTGCATCCCCACAGTGCAGTGCATCCCTGCAGTGCATCCCCGCAGTGCTGTGCATCCTTGCAATGCCATGCATCACTGCAGTGCATCCCTGCTGTGCTGTGCACCCTGCAGTGAAACACTGCAATGCCATGCATTGCTGCAGTGCATCCCTGCAGTGCTGTGCATCCCTGCAGTGCATCCCTGCAGCACATCCCTGCAGCGCATCCCTGCAGCGCATCCCTGCAGTGCATCCCTGCAGCGCATCCCTGCAGCACATCCCTGCAGTGCATCCCTGCACTGCATCCCTGCAGTGCATCCCTGCTGTACTGTGCATCCCTGCAGTGCATCCCTGCAGTGCATCCCTGCTGTACTGTGCATCCCTGCAGTGCATCCCTGCAGTGCATCCCTGCTGTGCATCCCTGCTGTACTGTGCATCCCTGCAGTGCCGTGCATCCCTGCAGTGCATCCCTGCAGTGCATCCCTGCTGTACTGTGCATCCCTGCTGTACTGTGCATCCCTGCAGTGCCGTGCATCCCTGCTGTGCATCCCTGCAGTGCCGTGCATCCCTGCAGTGCATCCCTGCAGTGCATCCCTGCTGTGCTATGCATCCCTGCAGTGCATCCCTGCAGTGCCGTGCATCCCTGCAGTGCATCCCTGCTGTGCTATGCATCCCTGCAGTGCATCCCTGCAGTGCCGTGCATCCCTGCAGTGCATCCCTGCAGTGCCGTGCATCCCCGCTCCCAGGGGGAGATGTAGTAATTAGCATGGGAAACTTCTAGGGCAGCACCACAAACCAGCTGGTGGGACCTTGTGAAAACAGTGCAATATAAAATAGATGACTGGCTTAAATCCTGAGGCCTTCAGTAAATTCCTGGTGGTTTAACTAGGCCAAGTGCAGTTAATCATCTGGGAGCTGAGGTTTCCCCCAGAGCCTGGGCCCTTGTCTCCAGGTTTCCCTGGGTCCCCAGGAACCTCCTTGTGCTGAAGGGACGGGCACCGGGCGCTGAGGCTGCCAGGAAAGCGAGGGCTCCGAGCCTGGGAGAAACACTGTCCGTAGGGAAGTCAGAAAGGGACATGTGCCCTTTATGTTTAGCAAGCATCTTTGCAAATATAATTAAAACAAATACGTATCTCAGGCTGCTCTGACCGCAGGTATAAGGAGGCAGTGCCAGATTTTTAAAACAAAATAACTTAAGCACTTAGAAAGGGACTCGAGCAGACTTTGTGTACTCATGTTCAAAATAATTGTCCCAGGAAACCCAGCTCAGCAGCCACCCGGGCTGAAAGCACTTAGGCACACTCGGGCAGGCGTTCAACAAAGCATTTAGCTGCCCCGGCGCTGCATCAGCACAAACCCCGGGGCCTTCGTGCGGGGGAGTGACTCAGGGAAATGGGGGGCTTGGTGCTGCGGCGGCCGGGGTCGCAGCGGGGACCCCGTGTCCCCAGCCCCGCCGCGGTGCCGTCCCTGCGCCCGGTGCCGGCGGCTCTGCCGCACAGCGGTGCCCTGGGCAGGCGGCGGGACGGGCGCAGCGGCTCCTCTCACCCCCCCGGGGAGCGCGGCTGCAGCGTGAGCCGGGATGCTGCAACGCGGCTGAGGGCGGGAGAGCTTCTGCTGATACATTCACGGGGCTTCACACACCAGCAGCCTGCCACGCACCTGGCTCTAAGGAGACTTTAAAACTATTTTGGGTGCAGTCTGTCAGACCAAGACCCCCCTTATGCTTGGAGACCCTAAACAGCAGCTTCAAAGAAGGGAGGGAAACCACAAAGATAGCCTGGAAAAGGTTGATTTCCGTGGGGGCAATTCTTCAAAGCACAGCTTTCCTGTCGAGTTAAATTGACCATGTCCCATTTCCACGAATAAGTCAAGAAGTGGGAACCTCTCCTAAGCACACAGCCAGCCCGACGGGTGTTTCCTCAGTTGGGCTTGAAAGCGAATCTATGCTCCTGGTTTCTTTTAAGTGGTGTAGCTGCGCTTCTCCTCCATTGGAATGCCGCCTTGCTCTGCTCTGTTCTGCTGGCTGCAACCTTGTCCCTGCTCCGAGCACGGTTCTTCTCTACTTTGGTGAAAATGCCGTCAGGTGCAGTGCTGCAGGGACACCCAGGCACACGGAATGCACTGGGAATGCTGGAAAGAGCTCCCACTCTGCACTGCAACTCGCTCTGGGCAGGTGGTGACATCTCCTTTCAGAAATCCCCCACCCAGCTGCCAGGTGTCCATCCCAGGTATCCATCCCAGGGTGTCCATCCTGGGTGTCCATCCCTCAGTGTCTATCCCAGGGTGTCCATCCTGGGTGTCCATTCTGGGTGTTCATCCCAGGGTGTCCATCCTGGGTGTCCATCCCCGGTGTCCATCCCTCAGTGTCCATCCCCGGTGTCCATCCCTCAGTGTCCATCCCAGGTGTCCATCCTGGATATCCATCTCTTGGTGTCCATCCTGGGTGTCCATCCCAGGGAGCAGGCTCAGTCACTGTGCTGAATGCTGCAGGTGCAGAGGTTTCATACCAAAGGCACATTCCTCCTTAGAGAGCCTCAAATCAAAACTGACCAGTAATTCCTACAAATTTCCCACTGTGTCCCACTGTTGTATTCTCTAGCAAACACGGTCACTTAAGGACTCGCTGTAACCTGCACCCGGGGCTTTCACCGCTGTTGCAGGGGCTGCGGGAGCAGCTGGTGACGTGAAGGCACAGGACATGTCCTTCTCTGCCCTGATCTTCAATGCAGGTGGCAGAACACCCTGTGCACAGTGAACGCTGGCTTACCAACCCACCACCTCGCACACAGCTCCACACAGAAAACAAGCCACCTGATAAGAACCTGTTCCCGGGCCCCAGGCGGGGAGCTCGGTGCCCCGCTCCCGCTCCCCGTGCCGCAGCCCCCGGCCAGCCGAGCTGCTGTGTCAATTACAGGAAAATCAATGAAGATACTGTTCAGGACTCCTTCTCACCATTCAGCGCGGATGATATCCTTCACTTTCTAGCACTGATTCATTTACTTTCAGCCTCTCCAGGGGCTCCTGACATATTGCTATCTCTGAAGAATCTGAAGCAAGAACTGCCTTTGTTTCCACTGCAACTTGTTGGTGTTGCAGGCAGCAGGGCCGGCGCTGCTGGGCTGGGGCTCACGGCGGGGTCAGGAGCAGAGCGGCTGCGGCACACGGTAGGGTTTTAAACACGGCTTGCCAAAGCGCCTTTCCAGCGTCCTCTTGGATCTCTTTTGCACCGAGATTAGGCAGGATCTATGACTCTATGATTCTACTCTACTCTCGCCCCTCATCCTCCATGCAGGCAGTGGGAGTTTTGTACAAAACCCAGTGGTCGGGAGTTCTTCTGCCTGGGGAGTGCCAGAAAAGTGGACAGGGGTATGACACAAGGAGTATGTACCCAACCCCAGGGTGCATGGTCAGAAACTATGCAAGATAATGTTAAGTGTTACACAATTGATTTCCAAATTATTTGAAGGTGAAAAGTTGGGGGTGGTGTATCCTGGGATGCCTGGGTGGGCTTGTTGAAGCTGGAGGCAGCACGCACCGGGTGGACAACACGGAAACCATGTGACAAGTCATGTAAAAACCTTATAATCTCCTGTATCAAGACTGTGTTATTTCCCACATTCTCCGCCTTTTCTCCCTCTGCGAAAGCCACAAGTATCCCACAGGACTGGGACAGAGGCCTCCAGGCCATACTCAGGCCAAACTCCCACCGAAGGCTGAAGAACCACACTGTGACGTAAACCCAACCCTGCAAGCTCCTCATGTTCCTCCTCTTCAAAGAGAGCTTCATGCATGGAGAGCTTGTGGGATATAGCCCAGAGCAAGGATGGTGCTACAAAGACAATATTTATTATTTATAAGGCACTTCTATGAACTCAGGGCTCAGATGCAGAGCTGTCTATGGGGGTGAGCTTTGTAAGGAGAAAACGTAGCTTCAAGAAATACTGAAAGCACTGCAGCATGCAGAAGTCATGTTCTTAGGAGACATTCCTCAGATTACAGAAGCCAGGCTTTCTTGGATTTCATATGAAATCTGCGGTGTGATTTACGGGGCAGTTTAATTACTGGTGGGGCACTTCGAGGTGGTAACATGCCCTGAACACCACGCGTTTTAAGACCGAGGGGTGTCCTGAGCCAGCTGCAGGCTCGACATTGCCCCTTGTGCAGGCTCCCACGTCGCTGTCGGTGCCATATGGTGATCTATAGTGTCTCAGGGAATGTCGCAGCCCTGTGCTGGGGAGCAGGGACGTTGTGCCCCCACCCAGACGCTGGTCCCCCAGCAGCCCGGGGCCCCCTGTGGCTCAGCCAGCAGCACTGCCCACAGCCCAGCTCAGCCCCAATGCACCCCGGGGCTGCGGGTCACCCTGGGTGCCACACTGGGCCACCCTCAGGCTTTTGGGAGGTCTCTGGGGGGCACCCCAAGGCGGGGGCACCCCAGGGTTGTCAGGGGCATCCCGGGAATGTTGGGCTGGGCACACTTGGGGTGCCAGGCTGTGTACCAGGTGCTGCTGGGGAGGACACACTGAGGCTGAAACAGAGGAAACCCAGTACTGGTGGGGGGTACACCGGAGCTGTTGGGGGGTACCAGGGCTACTGGGGGGCACAGGGACTGTCGCGGAGGAACCCTGGGGCTGTCGAGGGGCACATCGGGGCTGTTGGGGGGTACCGGAGCTGTTGGGGGGTTCCAGGGCTGCTGGGGGGCACAGAGGCTGTTGCAGAGGAACCCTGGGGCTGTCGAGGGGCACACCGGGGCTGTTGGGGGTACCGGGGCTGCTGGGGGGCACAGAGGCTGTCGCGGAGGAACCCTGGGGCTGTCGAGGAGCACACCGGAGCTGTTGTGGGGTACCGGCGCTGTGCGGGGTGCACCGGGGCTATCGGGGGGCTGCCGGGGGCCCCGGGGCTGCCGGTGCGTGCGCCGCGGTTGCCGGGGGCAGCCCGGGCGGCGGGGGGGGCACGGCGGCGCTGCCGAGGTTGCCGGGGCCGGGACGGCGGGGCGGCCGCTCCCGGCTGCCATTTCATCGCGCCGCCGCTCGGTCCCTCCATTTTCTCTCCGGCTGCCGGCGGTGCGGGCCCCGTCCCGCGCCCGCCGCCCCCCATGTAGCCCCGCGGCAGCCCCCCCCGCCCACGCCCAGCCGCGGGGCCGCCTCCCGGCATGAGGAGCTGCAAGATGGTGCGGGTGGCCAGCGTGCTGGGGCTGGTGATGCTCAGCATCGCGCTGCTCATCCTCTCCCTCATCAGCTACGTCTCGCTCAAGAAGGACAACATCTTCGGCGCGCCCCGCGCCGCCGGCCCGGGAGGGCCCCGCATGTACATGTTCCACGCGGGATTCAGGTGAGGGCCCGGCGCGGAACGGCCCGGCTGGGCAGGCTCGGAGCGGGGGCCGCCTGTCCCATCCCTTCCCATCCCTTCTCATCCCTTCCCACCCCATCCCGCCCCTGCGCCTCCGGGCCCTGCCGGCCCCGCTGCTGGCCCCGGGGAGAGCCCCGGCTCGGCGGGCGGCCCCGGGAAGGCCCCGCGGCCACAGCCCGAGCGCTCGGCGCAGCCCCCGGCCCGCAGCAGGGATGCGGCTCCCCCGCGCCCTGCCCCCGCGCGGAGGTGCCCCGGGGCCTGCGGGGAGCGGGAGACACCCCGGGGACGGCGCTGCCGGAGGCGGGGGGGCCCGGGAGGGCGTGGGAACCGCGATGCCCCGGGGATGTTGAAAGGTGGGGGGCAGCTGGACACCACCCTGCCCGGCACTGCATGGCATGGCCCACTACAGCCCGGCCCGGTACGTCCCAGCCCTGAGCGGTACGGCCCGGCCCGGCAGAGCGCGGCCCGACAAAGCCCGGCCCGGCAGAGCGCGGCTCGGCGGGAGCGGCCGGCGCTGTCCGCGGTGCTGACGGCGACGGCCACGGGGCGGGTCGGGCAGGGCCGGGCACGGGCTGCGGGTCTGCGTGGGTCTGTGTGTGTTCCTGTGGGTCTGCGTGGATCTGTGTGGGTCTGTGTGTGTGTCCCTGTGGGTCTGTGTGTGAGTCCGTGCTGTGTGTCCTCGTGGGTCTGTGCTGTGTATCCGCGCGGGTCTGGGCGCTCCTTTCCAGGTCGCAGTTTGCGCTGAAGTTCCTGGACCCCTCATTCGTGCCCATCACGAACTCCCTGAGCCACGAGCTGCAGGACAAGCCCTCCAAGTGGGCCTTCAACCGCAGCGCCTTCGCACACCAGAGGTGAGCGAGCACCCGCGCGGCCCCTCACCCCTCCGAGGTGGTCCCCTTCCCCCCAGGATTTCAGAAAATACAATCAGACACTGCTAAATACTCTGAGCTCTGAGTTGCCAGCAGTGAGAGACAAAGGCTGAATCAGAGCATTTCCCCAGATGGTTACAGCTCTCCTGGAAGAATTGATTATTTCAGAGCAGGACACCAAGCTCCAGCATGTGTTATTTTACCAAACAGAATGTGACCCAGTTTCCCGGGGTGCAAGTGAAATTCTCATTACTTGAAGATAAATGGCTGGGCTTTTAAAACTTGAAGCAAATCGGACTGTAACAGCCATGAAATTCCGTGTTCACGGAGGCCAAAAGATGCCCAGCTGGACTTCCCAGTCCCCGGCAGCGCTGAGCAAGCTGTGTGCTCTGCCTGCCCCCGGCTGTGGGGCCAAGGGGTCGGACGGGGCCTCGAGCCCAGACCCAGCGGAGACGCCCTCCTTGGGCATCACCTCCTGGGCTGGCTGCCCCGCTGCGTGCCCGTGCAGGGCTGCTGGGCTCCTCCAGCCGCCTCAGGGCTGCTCCTGCTTAATGGGAGGTAAAATGTGCTTTTGGTTTCCTCACTGTGATGTGAGATTGGTGGTGTCTGCCCAGCTTCTTTTATTTATTTGCTTTACAGAGATACATATATATTCATATATCAGTAAATATATACTTTATACACTTCGTGTATATATTTACTGATATATATTTATTAAAAATGTCTATAAAAGAAAATAATTTAGCCATTTAGGATAGCTGCTACCATCTTGGATTGTAATGTTGTCCTGGCAAACGCCTGCTGTTTGAGAGACCGCTTGGGCTTCTCCCCCCGCTCTGGTCACTCACATCACCAGCAATGGCCCAAGGAGCAGAACTGGCCCTCAGCCTGCCCCGTCCTTTCCCAGGGGCTCCCAGGCTGCTGTGACAGTGGCTGCCCCTCAGCGTCACGTTGTTCCTGGCACCACCAGCTCGCCCTTCACACATCTGTCCCTGTGCCACCCCTCCCGTGGTTTTAGCTCATGCCTCAGGATCTGCCTTTGCTTGTCCATCAGCCATAACCCATAATTAGGGCACCCAGTGGGACTCCATTAGCGCTTAGACGTTGGAGGATGTGAGCTGGAAGAAAGGTTGGTTGTTTTCCACAAACATGAGCAAATAAAGTGGCATTGGTTTTTTAATTTCATGCCCTGCTAGGGAAATTCCTGAGCATAGTTTTGTTCATATTTTAAGTATCCCTAATAAAAGAGGGGGAATTCAACTCCGTGTTTTCTTTTCTTTCTCTCTTCTACTTTAGGCAAGAAATCCTTCAGCACGTTGACGTGATCAAGAACTTCTCTTTGACCAAGAACAGTGTTCGGATCGGACAGCTGATGCATTACGATTATTCCAGCCATAAGTATGTTTTCTCCATCAGCAATAACTTCAGATCGCTGCTTCCCGACGTGTCGCCCATCCTGAACAAGCATTACAACATCTGTGCCGTGGTGGGAAATAGTGGGATCCTGACCGGGAGTCAGTGCGGGCAAGAAATAGATAAATCCGATTTTGTTTTTCGCTGCAATTTTGCTCCGACTGAGGCTTTCCAGAAAGATGTTGGAAGGAAAACTAATCTCACGACCTTCAACCCCAGCATCCTGGAAAAGTACTACAACAATCTTTTGACCATTCAGGATCGCAACAACTTCTTTTTAAGCCTGAAAAAGCTGGATGGGGCCATTCTTTGGATCCCAGCTTTTTTCTTCCACACGTCAGCAACGGTCACGAGAACACTGGTTGACTTCTTTGTTGAGCACAGAGGGCAACTAAAGGTCCAGTTGGCTTGGCCAGGAAATATCATGCAGTATGTGAACAGGTGGGTATTTTTGCCTTGTGTTTAACTTGTCAAAATACGGCTCTCTCTCTCTCTGTACAAATACAACTCTATTTTTATATTTGTGGCTGATCTGGCAGGCACTGTCTGGTAAGTCAGGACCGATAGTGCTTGTTTTCAGGGCCAATGCGGTTTGTTAGTGCTGCAGTAAGTACGTCAGTTGTTTCTTCGCAGCAGCACGGGTTGGTTGTTGGCAGCGGGGCAGGGTCTGTCCCGGGGGCAGCTGCGGGAGGTGCTGCCTAAGCAAAGCCCCGCTTATGGGAGAGCTTGGTCTTCCCAGCTGGCAGCCAGGGATGCTAACAGATGGCTGCGGGGTGGGCCAAGGAAAACTGTGACGCATCCAACGAGGACCACGTGGCCACCTCCTTAGCAAGTGCACGTGCGAGCAGGAGCCGGCGGATCGCGCTCTTCTGTGCAAGGCGCCGCCTCTCCCGGTTAACACCCCGGAGGGAGCCGAGAGCCTGTGGTCAGGGTGCTGAGGCCGCTGTGCACCGCGGGCACCAGGCTGAGCTGCAGACCGGGCTGTGCCTGCTCCAGGCTCCCGGCCGTCAGCACTGGCGCTCTCCCGGCAGTAAAGATGTTCTGACAGCAAACCTGCGGCGTTACTTGCAGCCCGGACTAACACACCTCTGCTTTTATCACAGATACTGGAAGAACAAGCACTTGTCACCCAAGCGGCTGAGCACAGGTATTCTCATGTACACCCTTGCCTCTGCCATCTGTGAGGAGATCCACCTGTACGGGTTCTGGCCCTTCGGCTTCGACCCCAACACGCGGGAGGACCTCCCGTACCACTACTACGACAAGAAGGGAACCAAGTTCACGACCAAGTGGCAGGAGTCCCACCAGCTGCCCGCGGAGTTCCAGCTGCTCTACAGGATGCACGGTGAAGGACTGGCCAAACTCACCTTGTCGCATTGTGCCTAAGAACCTACAAGTGCCAAATGGTTATCTAAAAAGTGCCCAAAATCCAATTAAACATTCTTCAGATAGAATTATAAAAAAACAAACAACCCACACACCACACCCTAAAACATTTTCCATAATATAAAGATGCTTTTTAGTCACGCTTGTCACTGCTCATCAAAGGATCTAAGGATGGTTAGCAGTGCAGAAGCATTTTTCAAATTCTGTGGATGCTATTCATGCGGCAGCAAAGTTGAAATATTTTGCATTTATAGATATGCCACTAAGTATGTTTTAAGGTACTTTAATATTTTAGCATTCCACTAAATGCCCTAAGTCTCTTAATTTTATTGTTCCTTCCTGATTAGAACTAGAACGCTAACTTTAAAAGGTTTTGCTTCTTCTGTATATTTTGCTGTCGATAGCTGAGCATACATATATCGCTGTGGCTGACGGAGAAGGCCACTCTGAATTGCAGTTCACCATCACGGGTGAGTTCTTCGATGTGGATCCTAACTTCCACTGCTTGCATATTTTCATATTTACTGAATTTTACATTTTCTAAAGGATAACGTGAAGATCACAATATGGCTCGTACCTTAGCTAGGGGGTTATGCTGCTCTCAGAATACTTCAGCATTTCAGTTCAATTTGGGCCGCATCCCAGTCCAGATCAGACAGGCTGAAACAAGTGCCCACATACCCAATGCTCTTCGGTCTCTTGATCTGAGAGTTAAACCACCGCGCTGAGCGGGATTAGGGTTGTCTGCAGGGGTGCTGGGTGAGGAGCGTGCCGAACCCCGGCATGGGCACCTGCTCCCTGCACCCCGGCAATGGGGGCTCCTCTGGGGGACGATGCCCCGAGTGGGAGCGCAGGGCTCCCACCCACCCCTCCGCACGCCCCGCTCCGTCCTGCGCGGGCAGGGACCCCACGCGCCGGGGGGGCTTTAGGTGTTTTTTGAAGGGAAGTGAGTGCTGGGAAGAGGAAATACTGTTACCAGATTTCCCCGTGCGCATCTCTAAGTCCGCAGTCAGACAACTTAATTAGTGGCCCTGTTTTCCGGCCACCAACAGCCACCCAAGGCGGCCAAGGGAAGACGCAGCTTCCTCGGCACCGCTGGACACCAGGCTGTCCGTAGAGAGGACAAAGCCCAGCGTCGCTGAGGTGGGAAACGTTGGCCATTGTGTCTCAGGAGAAAGGAGCCTGTACAATAGCTGGGTTTCTTATTGCAAGTACGCTTACAAGTATTTTAACGTTTTTCTACTCTTCTGTATGGCTCTGAAAGAAGATGCAAAATCCCATTTAAAATCATACTTCTAAACGGCACATTTTAATTTTTCCCAGCCTCTTCACCTACGGGCAGACGTAGGCGGTGAGGAAGGAGATCTGGAGCACAACCCCCAACCTGAGCAGCGCGAGCATCTCCTGGTGCCATCGCGGCACCGCGGCTCTGCCAGCCCCGCAGCCGCGTTCCCCTCTGCCCGCCCCGGGGAGGCGCAGCCGCCGGCTTCCTTCCCTGTTTACATTATCCCACGTTTTCTGGCTTTTGCTTTTTCAAAGGCTGCGGGGGGCCGGGCGCTGCAGAGGGGTCGGGGTCTCCCGCGCTGTGCCCCCTGCGCCCATCGCCGCCGCAGCAGAGCGCGGCCCCTCGCAGCCGCTTCTGGAGGCATAGCCGTGCAGTGCTGCTGGTGTATGTTGCCATATGGTGCCATATGAGTTGTTCTTGATACTACCATGCATTCTCGGTGTCGTGGTCGCGCGCGGTTCGGCTGTGCTGGCGCAGAGCACGCAGGGTGCAAGGACAGGCTGTCCCCATCGCGTCCTCGACCCCGCGGACCCTCTTGGCAAGGGCTGCAGGATGGCAGCGGCCGTGTGCTGTGTGTCTGAGAGGGCAGAGGGGCTGGGGGGACCCCGGCGCTCTGCAGCCCCCTCCCACCCCAAGAGGGACAGGACCCTGCTCTATGGACAGCCCGGCAGCACAGCTGGAACAGCTGGAACTTTCCAGAGGCACAGAGAGACGCCCAGGCCGAGAAGGAAGCACAGAAACTACCGCAAATATTCGGAAGTGGGAATACAGAAAAATTATTGACAGAGCGCCATATTATATCATTGATTTTTAAGCAAAACTCCCCATCGATTTTTCAGAACCACATTGAACATTTCAGAATCATTGATTTTAATGGGGAGTTCTGCCCCAAAAATCAATGGCGCAATACAGCCCAAAGTAAATTGCTTCTTAGTATCAATATTTTTTGTCCGAGCTCTGGCAATGTGGAAAACCGTCTTAAAATGTGCATCTGTGGTTTTGCCTGTGTTCTGAAATGCTCTTTGAGTGGTGCTCTGCAGGGGCCGCGCGGGCTGTGCGGCGGGGAGCGCGGCGCAGCGGGGCTGTGCCCGCGGGCAGGGACGGAGCCCCCGCCGCCCCGCGCTCCTCCCGAAGCCAAAGCCCCGTTTCTGGGCTGGGTCCTGGTAGGACCTGGCATTAGGACGCTGTGCATCGCGGAGCGGCAAAGGGGGGTCCCCGCTCGGGACTGTGAGTGGCCCCATTCTGCATCGCCTTGGCGAGGCGTTCCCTTCCCTGCTGTTCGGCCCCAAACCATCCTGCCTCTGTCGACCTAAACAAATTCCTGATGGCGCGGGGAAAATACTGTCATTACTGAATGTCTAGACAAGCAAATATGGCTAAATGAAAGTACGCGTAATGCGAGGTGATCGATATTTGTAAGTACAAAACATTTGCGTTTACAAAAGCGAGAGAAGTGCTCCTGGCTGGCTCCAGGGCAGGGTCCGGGTGGGTGCAGACCCCGCTCCCCCAGGACCGTGTCCCCAGACAGGGCTGGGGACCCGCGAAGGGACCCCAGGGGGCTGCGGCCGGGGCCGCTGTGAGCAGGGGTGTACATATGAGTGGAAATGCCTGTGTTACCTTCTCTTCTTTGGTACATCTTGGGTTCGTATTTGCGTTGCTTGCATCTTTCCAGTGAATGGTAGCGAGATACATTAAAACAAAGTCATTTTGGCTACCGGTTTTAGTTGTGGAGTATACCAAAAAGCAAGCGTTTGTGAAATATAACTAACTGTGAATGGAGGTTGCAGAAACAGATTGTTGAGAAAAAAGCAGGTTTTCTGTAAATGAATGTGTCTTTATTCTAATGGCTATACAGTTCAATGCCTGATGGAGTTGTTTTCAATAAAAAAGATAAATATTAAAAAAAGAAAAAGAAAAAAAATGCCATAATTGTAATAAAGGATTCATTATTTAATGGCCATACTTAAAGCATTATTTATTTTTAAGTGGCTAGTGTCCATAAAGGGCCAGGGCACGGTCTCAGGTGGACGGCAAAGCCGCACATGGTGCAAAGCACGTTGCGAGCAAGCTGGGGGTTCAGCCGTGTCCCCCGCAGAGGGCGGGACCGGGCCCGCAGGTGACGTTTGGTCCCAGCCCGCCTGCCCGCGGGTGCGTGGCAGCTGGTGACGGAGCCCTGGCTCCCCGGTGACCGAGTGCCACAGCCCCGTCCCGAGCACCGGCTGCGCGGAGCAGCGCGGCAGCTCGTTCGGGACCTCAGCAATGTGACTCTTTGGTGTGAATGTGCCTGCAACATTGACTCATGTGCCAAAACACAATATTGAATGCATTGTTTTTAAATAAAATGTTTTATTGTGCATTGAAAGTCTGTAAAACTCGGCTGTGTCTGCTCCTTCCTTATTGCTTCCCGAGCTGCTCGCTGTCGATGATAACGATGGGCCTGTGCTGCTGCAGGGGCTGCTGCCTTGGTTTTGAGCTCCCACAGCGGTTGTGTCCCCACTCTGCCCGTGTCCCCAGCCCCGCCGCATCCCCCTCGCCATGCGCGGACCCCGGGACCCCCAGCCCAGCCCCACGGGTCCCTCCACACCAGCCTCACCGTTTCCCAACACCTCCCGCAAACCAAACAAGCCGGGGCCCCGTGCTCCCAAGATAAATATTGCAAACGGGATCCAGTTTTAATCTTTAACCACGGCCCTCACCAGCCAACTGTGCCATCAGCCACACCGGGACAGCCCCGCTGCCCCTCTGCCAAAAAGTCCCAGATCGTCCAACTTGTCTTCTAAACAGCTGAAATCCTGTCTGGGAGGAAAAGCATCGCGAGGAAGGTTGGTTCTGGCTCTCATGAGCAAGACTCAGTCCCTGGGCAGCAGGCGCCGGGGCCGATGTGGTTTCAGTCCCCGGGCTGGAGCTGCCCCGTGCCCTCTGCAGAGAGAAAGGAGTTGTGAGAGCCATTTCAAAACACCGAGAGAAAACACTTGCAATGTTTGTTTAAGAGCAGGTGAAAATGATCCGTGCCGCTCCGGCCAGCTGGTGCTGTTTGAAGGGAAAGCTCCCCGGGCCGTGCCCCGTCCTGCGCCAGCGTGCACGGGGTGACCAACCCGGGGGGCCAGGAGCCCGCGGGGGGCAGGCGGGGGACAGCACATGGGCAGAGCCACCGCCTGTGCCCGCATGTGGGGGGCAGTGCTCTGTGCGCTGACATTTGTGTGTTCGTGGGTTGATTACCGTGGAGATTTTGACGTCCATTTGGCAAGACACCAGAATTAAGACACTGCCATGTGTAATATAACATAACCAAGCACAGTTTTAAAAATAAAAGGGCCAAGTCAGGCCTCATCTCCTGGATTTTGAAAATATGATTTTGTCAGAAAAAAAGAAATCAATTTCTTATCTTTCCTCTGTTAACTTAAAGAGAGCATAATGGGTGGCAATGAGGGGTGCAGCCCGGCAGTGCCCCTTCTGCACGCAGCCCCCGCTCAGCTCCCTGCCCTGGGGACCCTGCACTGTCACCACCCAGCCGGGAACCCCATCTCACCCCAGGACAGCCAAGTGCCACCCAACAGAGGAAAAGGGGGCTGAGTGCCTGCAGAGACAGCTGGAAGCAGCTGGCTCTTGGAAAGAAAGGGAGATCCATATGCAATCAAGTAAAACAGTGCAGTTTGATTTTTGTTCAAAAGTTGTACTTCACTTAAGTTATGAAATGTGCTAGAAGATCTTTGCAATCCAATGGAGCTAAAATTCAACGTATGCTTAATCCTAATTTCTAGATATCAGCTCCCGCTCTGTAAGAGAGTCCCAGTGGTTCCCAGGAGCGGCAGGAGGGGACAGAGTGAAGCACCTGAAGCAGCACGTCCTGCTGCCCGCTCACACCTGTGCGGCTCGGGTTGGGCCCGGGATGGAGCGCTTGGTCCCCAGGGACACCTTCCAGCCTCGGCTCCTCTGGGCAAAGGGAAAGGGGAAAGGAAACAGAGAGGGGAAGGAGGGAAGGCTGCTCACACATCCGCAGCGCCCGGCTCCCGTGGGGTCTGCCCACTGCAGCACCTCTGCCTCCAGCGGGCTGCACCGCCTCTCTGCTCCCCAAACCAGCTCCAACTTTGCCTTCCTTTGGGAAGGACAAAAAGCTTTCACGCATAACTTGCCCTGAACAAAGGCACCTCACGCCAGGGCTTTCTTTTTCTTCTTCCTTTCTTCTTTTCCACCACAGGCTGACAATGGCAGGGGTAGTTGGACCGGGGGGAGCGTCATTCTGTACCCACTCGGTTAGTGCTGAAAAGCAGCTTAGAAAACACCGTGAGCTCCAGAGGCACACGGGGATGGCAGCGTGGAGAGAAACGGAGCGGTAGTCTTTGGGATCCCTGTAGAAATGTGTAGGGAAACTGGATGCTGTCACACACAGTCTGTCTGTAAAGAGACTTGGGTGCCCTAGTAGCCCATGGTGTCTTACCTTGGAAGAATATAAAATACAGCCATTTTTGGAAAGGACCCACCTGCTGCATTTCTTTCTCAGGCCCACGGAATTTCTGCATGTCCCAAAGCAGAGGGACACCCAGCACCTCTCCCTGCCTGTCCCCTTGGCACGTTGCCTACCCACCCTGCTTCCCCGCAGTCCCCACCGCCCCTGCACCCCGCTCCCCATAGCCCCTGCACCCACTCCCTACAGCCCCTGCACCCCACTCACTGCTGCCCCTGCACCCTGCTCCCCGGAGCCCCCACCACCCCTGCACCCCGCTCCCTGCAGCTCCCACTGCCCCTGCACCCCGCTCCCCGGAGCCCCCACCACCCCTGCACCCCGCTCCCTGCAGCTCCCACTGCCCCTGCACCCCGCTCCCCGGAGCCCCCACCACCCCTGCACCCCGCTCCCTGCAGCTCCCACTGCCCCTGCACCCCGCTCCCCGGAGCCCCCACCACCCCTGCACCCCGCTCCCTGCAGCTCCCACTGCCCCTGCACCCCGCTCCCCGGAGCCCCCACTGCCCCTGCACCCCGCTCCCCCTTGGCCCTTTCCAGAATTTTTACTCCACGATGTCCAGCCCAGGCTGAACTCTCGCTGATCCTATCAAAAAGGTGACATGTGTGTTCCCCCCCACTTTTCCCCATTTCATTACTGGAAAGACACAGTGGGGGGTGGGACCTTTACAAACACAGAGATGGTTATTGGGGCCCGAGATAAGAGTGACATAAACACAAGTCTCTGCATTACTGATTAAAGCGGAGGTGGGGGGTGGACTCACTGGAGGGAACTGCACTGCTGGGAGCAGCTGCATGGCCCAGCATGGCCCGGTACAGCGTGGCACATCTGGCACAACCCAGCCCGGAGGGCAGGGGCCAGCGTGGCCAACACGGGTGCCCAGCAGTGGGCTGTGCGGATGGCACGAGGCCTGGCTGGTGCAGGAGGGCTCCTGCCAGGGAATCCTGTCCCCATGGGTCCCTTTGGGTCCCCCGTGCCAGCCTGCTTGGCTGCCCACCTGCCTGTTGGTGCCCTGCCTGCTCCCCTCCCTCGCTGCCTGTCCCTGCAGCCCCCGCACAGCCAACACCGCGCCATGTGCCAAGGCCACGGCCGCACTCGAGGCACCTCCGGGACCCCGCAGGCTGTTCCCCACTGCGACCGCCCCTTCCAGCACACCCCCAGGGCAGGACAGCGGGGGCTCCCCGTGCACAGCAGGGTACCCCGGGGACGAGCGCTCGGAGCCGTGAGGCGGGCAC
The DNA here is from genome assembly GCF_037038585.1 of Patagioenas fasciata. Classification (NCBI taxonomy): domain Eukaryota; kingdom Metazoa; phylum Chordata; class Aves; order Columbiformes; family Columbidae; genus Patagioenas; species Patagioenas fasciata. The sequence continues at coordinate 85,199,265 of NC_092560.1, forward strand.
AGCGCTGAGCCAGGCTGGCTGCCAGCAACGCGCGGGGTCGGCACGGGGATGGCAGCTCCCAGCTCCGGATCGATGGTCCTGCAATCGCACGCCAGATGGTTTTGGCAAGGGCAAACAGAGAGTGGTTCTAACCCGCTGGCTGTGTTGATGGCGGTTTGGGCTGCTCGGCCTCCCGCAGCTGAGCTGTGCAGCGGCTGCCCCTTCCCTGCAGTGCTTGGGGGGCCGGGGAGCCCACCGGTCCACAGAACGGGGAGAGACGTGTGTGTGTGTGTGTGTGTGTGCATCAGTGAAGAGAATCTCGCAGTTGTGTGGAAGCAGACTGACACGGGGACACATTTATCTTGTGACCATACCAGTTTGGTCACTACTGTATGTTCATGATACATTTTTACTAAGCCGTACTTTATTTAATGCAACTAATAGCACAGATCAACACTGCGCCTTGGTTTAAAACAGCCAACAGGGAGGCAGAGAGCGTGGGTGCCGTCAGCCGGGAGGCTGCGGGGCCGGGCTGGGGGCTCTGCCCGCACCCCTCACGCCGCTCCGCCGGGTGCGGTGTCCCCGCTGCCGCCTGGGGCCGAGCCCCGAGCTCCGATCTCCCCGCGGGCGGAGGACGGTGTGGCCGGGCCCCCCGTTCGCCCTCCGGCAGCCGAGCGGGAGAAATGGGTCACGGCTCCTGGCCCCGTCGCCGCCCCCGCACAAAGGCGACAGCTGCGCCGCCGGCCCCTTGAGCCGCACCGCGGGCAGCCGGGCGGCACCGACACCGGCACCGGCACCTGCCGGGACTCGGCGCGGCCCCGGCCGGGGGAACGGGGGAGTGAGCGGCGGTGTGAACGGGAGTATGAGGGCGCTGCGGGGGCTGGAATGCGGCACCTGCGGGGACGCGAGGAGCGCAAAGGGCTGGGAGGACCGCGGCCGAGCCGCCGCCGCCGCCGCGTTGCCAGTGCCGCGGAGCCCCGGCGCGGCGCTGCGGGATGGGGTGCGCGAGGGCGCCGTCCGCCCCCGGCCCCGGCTCCCGGCCCCGCCGCCCCGCACCCGCTACAAAGCGCCGCGGCGTCTTTAAGGGCCCGTCCGCGCCGCCCCTCCCCGCCCGCCGCCGCGCCGCCATTGGCGGGCCCGCCCCGAGCCGGGGCCCGCGCGGCCGCGCCGCCTGTCAGTGGCGCAGGCCCGGCCCCGCGGGCGCGGCCAGGCGGGGCGCCCTGGACAGCTCCGGCCGCCTGCAGACGGCGGCGGCGGCGGCGAGCGGAGGACATGGCGCGGGGCCGGCGCGGGCCCGGCTGAGCCGCCGCTGCCCGCTGCTGCCCGCTGCCCGCGGGGCCGGCGGAGCGGGCGGCCCGGGGCGCTGCCCCGGCGCGGCCGCCGCCCCCATGAGTGACTGAGGAGCCGCCGCGGCGGCCGTCGATGCCTCGCCGGGGAGCCGGGTGCCTGCGCCATGAACCCCGAGATGGCGATGGAGCCGCTGGGCAGCCTGCACGGGGCGGCGGGCCATGAGCCGGAGCTGATGGGCAGCCCCAGCCCCCACCACGGCGGGCGCGGCGCCGGGCCGCTCCGGGTGCCCCCGCCGCACCAGGAGCTGGCCCCCGCCGCCGCCCGGCCGGCCATGGTGTCCAGCATGGCCTCGCTGCTGGACGGCGCCGCCGAGTACCGGCCCGAGCTCTCCATCCCGCTGCACCACGCCATGAGCATGCCCTGCGAGTCCTCGCCGCCCGGCATGGGCATGAGCAGCACCTACACCACCCTGACGCCACTCCAGCCCCTGCCGCCCATCTCCACCGTCTCCGACAAGTTCCACCACCCGCACGCCCACCCGCACGCCCACCACCACCACCAGCGCCTCTCGGGCAACGTCAGCGGCAGCTTCGCCCTCATGCGGGACGAGCGCGGGCTGCCCGCCGTCAACAACCTCTACGGGCCCTACAAGGAGATGCCGGGCATGGGGCAGAGCCTCTCGCCGCTGGGCAACGGGCTGGGCCCCCTCCACAACGCCCAGCAGGGCCTCCACGGCTACGGGCCGCCCGGCCACGACAAGATGCTGAGCCCCAACTTCGACGCCCACGCTGCCATGCTGGCCCGGGGGGAGCAGCACCTGTCCCGGGGGCTGGGGACGCCCCCCGCCATGATGCCCCACCTGAACGGCATGCACCACCCCGCGCACCCGGGCCACCCGCCGCCCCACGGGCCCGCCCTGCCCGCCGGCCGGGAGCGGCCGCCCTCCTCCTCCTCCGGCTCGCAGGTGAGCAGCTCGGGGCAGCTGGAGGAGATCAACACCAAAGAAGTGGCACAAAGGATCACGGCGGAGCTGAAGCGCTACAGCATCCCGCAGGCCATCTTCGCCCAGCGGGTGCTGTGTCGCTCTCAGGGGACCCTCTCGGACTTGCTGCGCAACCCTAAGCCTTGGAGTAAACTCAAATCTGGCCGGGAGACCTTCCGGAGGATGTGGAAGTGGCTGCAGGAGCCGGAGTTCCAGAGGATGTCGGCCCTGCGGCTGGCAGGTAGGTGCGGGCCGGCGCCCCGCGGGAGGCTGGCGGGGAGCGGAGCGCGACCCTCCGGGAGCCGAGCGCTGCCCCGGAGGTACCGGCCGCAACCGGCCCGGCGCGGGGGCCTGCCCGCTCCGCCTCGGCCGCTCTCAGCTGCCGGGCGCGGGGACGAGGGGCCAAGGGCTCGGCGCCCGCCTGTCCCCCGCCTCCCCCAGCGCCGGCACCTGCGCAGCCCGGCCCGGAGCCGGCGGGACTCGGGGGGCTCCGGGCTGGCGGAGGAGCGCTCCCTGCCGCGGGTGCCGGCCTGGAGACCCCCGCGGCCGCTGCCGGGTGGTGGGGCCGGGGCAGCTGTCCCCGGCCGGATGCTGGAGGGCGCCCTGCGCCCCTCTCGCACCGCTCCGCGCCTCCCGCACCTCTGCGCGCTCTTAGCGAGCATCGCTCGCGCCTCTCCCAACGCCCCTGGCGCCCCGGGAGAGCCTGAGCGCTCCCGGACGGGGGGACCGTGTCCCCGGAGCTGGCGAGGCGGGCGGAGCGGCTCGGGGGGCGCGGAGCGGCTCGGGGGCGCGCAGCCCCGCGGATCGGCCGCATTGTCCCGCGGAGGGCGCGCGGGCGCCCCCTGGCGCGGTCGCGGGGCGCCGCAGCCCCCATTGTTCTGCGGGTTCGGGGCGGGGGGGGCAGCGACCCCCGGCAGCGCCCGCCCCGCATTGAGCGGGGGGAGACCCGGCGAAACCCCTTCCCGTGCCGGGCGGACGCGCACCGGCAGCCGCTCGGCCCTGCTGCGGCTGCCCGGGGGCAGAGCCCCCTGCTCGGCCCGGTCCCACGGCACCGCGGGGCTCGGGGCAGCGCCTGCTGCGGAACATACGCTGTCATGTGTCCTTCTTGCCCTTCGTGGAAACCGCTCTTCTGGGGGATATGGATCCGTGGTAAACGGGCGGGCTGTGTCACGGCCAGATACGCGTGGGCAGACGGACAGACCGCGGTGCGGTGTGCCCATGTCCGGCTTGGCTCTGCTGTGGCAGCGACATGTCCATGAGCGCAGTTTAGAAACCTGGGGATGCTGGTTCTGGCGAGTCCGTAGTTCTTTTATTTCGGTTGATTTTAGCCCGGGCGGGTTGATCACCGCCCGTTGCTGATTATCAGGGGCAGGTACCGGTGGGCTCTCCCGAAGGCCCACGCTGCTGGCATACCCGGAGAGGGGGACAGGGTGGCTCTAACAGCCTCTGCAAACTCCTCCCGTCCTTCCCAGCGCCTCCTGGCTGTCCAGTTCTTCTGTATTATCAACCAAATGAAGGTCCCGAGGTTTGTCTGCAACAGGAGCATCAGAGGAACGGAAAGGTTTTGGTTTTTTCTGTTTTGCTGGAGCACACGGTGGTGTCGCCTTCTCAAACAAACGTGTATCTAGAGGGAAATCGATGCAGATAATGTTTAGAAGATTAAAAGAGCATTAATGCTGGCAACAGGAGCATAAACGTGTGGACCCAGTTTTCATTGATCTGGAACCTGAGCCGGCTCATTTCCAGTAATGCTGCTGGTGCTTTTCCTTCCCAGCACCGGTCCTGAGTGAGGGGTTCCCCACGGAGCCCTGCATATAGGGCAGAAAGTCAGAAGTCACATCTACGCATCTGCTGGGTGACCGCTTCCTGGGTGTGTAAATGCGATTTCTGAATTTCTGCTGTACACATATATATGCATATATAATTCTAGATCTCCACTTTTCCAGTTCCCTCTGAATGCCTTTGCATCCAGGAGTAAAGTTCGGAGAGACTTCAGTGGCAAAGTGGGCATGGGTTTCCTGTGGAATGGGAGCTGGAGCGGGAAAGACCTTTGCAAATTACCATTCCCTTTGGGAAATCGATTTTTGTTATTATGATTACCACGTGTGAATATGCAGCCTCATTGCCTCCGTGCTTCCTGCCTCCTCTTTACTCACCTGCTTAAATCCCTCTGAGCAAGCAAAACAAACTGCAAGTATTTGAGGTTTCTGAAAACACTAGCCTTTTGCCCCATGCTCCTCTGTTTTGTTTGGGGGTTGTTTGTTTGTTTGTTTGGGTTTTTAATCAAACGGGATGAAAATGGGCTGTCCTTTTAGGGGAATCCCCCCCTCTCCCTGTGGGAGCTGTGCCAGCGGGGTGTGCTTATTGTTTCTTAATATTATAGAAGATATATAATTCTATTCTGTTTTCTGTGCTTATTATCTCTTCTTAGGGTTCTTTAAAAGCCCCCTAAGTGCTGGACGGTGCTCGGCCGTTTCTGTGCGGGCAGGGAGGGAGCTGCGGGCAGAGCTGCGGGCGGCTCCTGGTGTGAACGAGCAGTTCGGTGCGTGCTTTGGGGGTCCAGGGTAAAACGTCGGGTTTGTCTGGCGTCCGGGTGAAGCCTCGGCCGGCTGCGGCCCCGCTGGGCGGTCCCTGGGTGTGCGAGCCCCGCTGTCCGGGTGAGTCCCCGTCCGCCGGGCCGGTGCGGGCAGCGGGCAGGTCCAGCTGCGGCTCAGGCCGAGCTCGGAGCCCGCCCGGGGTTGCTGCAAAGCGCGGGACCTCGGGGCGTTATCAGCGCATCCCCGGCGTGTGAACACGGGAGAAGGCCGCTGAAGGAGCTCCGTGCCGTGTCGCCCCGCAGGCCAGCGGGCTCGGACGGGTCCGAGGTGCCGGAGCAGGCGGCGGGGCTCTGTGTGCGGCGGTGCCGCTGTCCCGACCAGGGCAGAGCCGAGCGCTCGCTGTCCTTATCCCGTGGAAGCCGCCGAACCGCCGCAGCCGCGGTGACAGTCGCGCCGCTGTCAGTGAGCGGGACAGGGGAACAGGGGACAGCGCACGGCCGGGCCAGCCCGTACCCTGCCGGTGCCTTCCCCGGGTTTTGGGCCGACCAGCAGAACGCTCCCACCGCTGTTGGGATTTCCCCGTTGCTGAATCGCGTTATTGATGACTAACCTTTTTTTTTTTGTACCGAAACACTTATCGATGATTCATTTGTGCGAAGCAGTCGCGCTCACCTCGCCGCGTTTCTGTCCCTTAGATGGAAGCGGGTTTGGGGGTCGGCAGGACCGACCCCGCTGCTCCGTGCCCACGGTTGTGTCCCCGCCGAGCGGGGCCTGGCGGGAGGGGGGGCCTGGCCGAACCCCCGTGCCGGAGCCGCGGGAACGGCCGGGAGCGGCGGCACCGTCAGCACCACGGACAGCGGCAGCGGGAGAGCGGGGAGGGCGGGGGGGCGGGCACACGAGGACGGGGCCAGCAGGGGGCCAGCAGGGGGGCAGGCCCTGCTGCGGGCTGTCCCCAGCCGGGGGTCCATGGCAGAGGAGCGGGGGGTCCCTGTCCCACTGCTGCACTGACCCGGCCGCAGCTGTGTGCAGCTGGACTGTTGTTGTCCGTCTGCCCTCTGCCTCTTTGTGCCGTTCCTAATGTTTCTGTCTCTACATTTTGAGACTGCTTTGTTGTCTGTAGCTACAGCTGAAAATTGAGGCTTAATAACATCTGTATCAAGTGCGTTATCTATATATAAAACTATTTCTTAGTGTTGAACTAAATATACAGGTACATTAAGATTCTTTGAAAGGTGCTTAGTGGGTTGAAATATTAGTACTCCCTTCAGATATAGATTAGTGGTTATGTTTGAACAAGCCATGCGGTAAATTGTGGTGCTGGGTGATAAATTATATTTCTTATGTACCAACTTTCTGAAATAATATCCTGCCCTATCTTTTTGTTCCACATTATTTCTGAAGATGTTTCTGCCCTGCAGAAATTTGAATACCAGTTTTGTTAAGCAACCAGTTTTTATCAGTTCCTTGATTGGTTGATAAAGATAAACCTGATCACATTTGTCATTAAATGCATTTCTATCTTTTTTCTTTTCCCTTCTGCTGTTTTTGAGAAACAATTGGTCTATCAGCCTGTGTTGCTCATTCTGAGCTTTTCCAATCTGTCTTTGATGTTTCTTGATTAGAGTTTTTCCAACATCCCTTTTCCTGGTATCTCTGGGCCATCACCACTTGAACTGGAATACCCAAACTCGCATCTTCCTCTGCATTTGAAAACTGACAGAATTTATTTGTGGTGAGGAATTCATAAAGGAGAGAACATTTTTGCCAAAGGATAGTTTTCCAGTGACTGATGCAGTTTCTCCCCTCTGTCTTTCTGGAGGCATTCTGGCTCAAACTTTGCACGGCTCTGTTCTGCGTGTGGCCCGGTTGCTCAGCTCGGCGCTCCTCCCCTGTCTTACTCAGAGTCCTGTCCTAGACGTTCCTGCAGCCCAGCAGTCGCGGGTGGCTCTTTCATCCCTTCCAATTAGCGGTTCGTGGGAGGTGACGAGCGTCTCACCGCTGCCCCACCAGGTGTGCTGGGCATGGAGCAGCCTCCCTGCGCTGCCGTCAGAGGGAACGGGCTCTGCAAGGTGGGAAAGCGGGGCTGAACAGGGCTCAGGCATCGCTGTCCGGCGCTGCCCCCGTGCAGGAAGCAGCGGTGATGGGGGCTCCTCAGGCTACCTAGGCAATCTCTACCAGGGCTTACAGGTACAAAAAAATCCTCAATGACTAGCCTTAATCTCCCTTTTTGTCTTTTAAATCCTTTGCTTCTCATCTTATCCCTGCTGGACACAGCAGAAAAAACGACTCCCTTTCTTCTGATAGCAATCTGTTTGTATTTAAGACTGCTATCTTGTCTCTGGTCTTCTCTAGAAAAAGCCCCGTCATACTTTGAGGATGAATATGCAGAGAAAGCATTATGTCCAATGGGACAGGTAATACATCTCTTTTTTCCAAGGTAAAAGGTTTTGTATCCAGCTACATCAATCTTGCAGACTTTTGCATAGAAGGCTCTCTGATTTATGGAGGATTTTTGTACACAGAGATCATACAAAATAGACTAATCTCAAATGGGTTCGGTGATAAGATCAACAAGACAACTCACTGACGGCAGATAGAAATGCAATCAAAAAAGAAATGGGAGTGTTTTGGGGTTGTTTGGGGTTTTTGAGCTATAAAATCAAACTACTCCGTTGTGGAAAAAGAAAAGGGACTCAGACCACGGGTAAATGCTGCACAAAGGAATTATTAGACAAACGATAGAGGCTGGCAGTTTCCCAAAACGCAAATTGTCTCTGGGACCAAAATATCTCTAAGTAAGCAGGAAACGTATTTATGAGGAGTGGTGATTTTCCAGCAGATCTCATCTTGTCATAATGGGCATTTAGGACTGGGGGCCTGCGCCGAGGCATTAAGCTTTGGCAAGTAGCGCGCAGCCGAAGGAGACGGAGGAAGAGCACGAGGAAGTCTTCCTCGCAGAGCTGCCCACACACCTTCTTCTCCGTTTCCCGGCCGGGTGCGTGTGGTGCCCGCACCGGTGAGGACAGCGCGGGGACACGAGCGTCCTTCCTCCAGCTCCTGCTGCTCGGGACGGGCGTCAGAGCCTCGCACGCATGGGGTAGAAGCTCCCAAAGCTTCTCCCCTGCCTTTCTGGAACCTTTTGTGCCAATTTTCTCCTCAGTCATGCCCGGACCCTGCCAAGAGGCAGCGTTTCGTGTCCCCTGCCTGTGTGCCTCAGCAGAGGTGTCCGGCAGGGCACAGCCGCGCAGCCCTGGCGCTGGAGCCGGATAAGTCACCAGGGCTTTGCTCCCGTCCTCCCCTGTTCTTCAGAGTTCCACCCCATCAGCAACAGCCATTAACAGGAAATAATTGTTTCCTGCGTTCTCCCGAGAGTCAGAACTTCTGAAAACGCGCTGGCTCTGGGGGCGCACGGCAAGGACGCTGTGGGTCCGCGCTGTCCTGCAGCAGGACCTGTGGGACCCGCTCCCGGCTCTGGGTGTCAGCGTGGGGGTGTCAGTGCAACACAGCCGCGGGGGAGCCGCTGGGTGCCGTCAGCAGGAAACAAGGCGAGATATTTCACGTTCTAATCCTCTCTGACATCTCAGACTCCTGTTCAGTGCTCGCTCACCTACCCCAGCTTTAAATCCCCGTCCTCTCTGCCCTGTGTGCCCGGGGAGGTCCCGGCTGTGCCAGGGGACGTGCTGGCGCATCGCTTGCTGCTGCCGCAGGCAGAGCACACGGTGCGGGGGTCTGGCGCCAGCCGCGTGCTCTGACCAGCGGAACATAAATCCTGGTTACCCACAAGTGTTGTAATTCAGCTGGAAACTACCTGGAGATTCGAAAGGCAGAATCTTGAGAAGGAGAGGAGGCATCGATCTCCCAGGTGTTGGAAGTGCCGTGTGAAGGATGCGGCGTTTTGCTGGGGCTGGGCAGAGGTCTGGGTGCTCAGCTGCCACGGGGCTGTGCTGCTGGGGTGACACCGCTCGTCACAGCCGGGTGATGGAGTTTAAGCACTGCTGCTTCTACCGTTTCTGTCAGCCCGTGCTTCTGAAAGCAGCTGGCGCTCCAAACCAGCACCGGTGCGTTTGGGCACCGCGGCAAGGCTGGGAGGGACGGGGTCCCACGGGAGGGACGGACGGCTCGTACAACCCAGCTGTTGGAAGGAGAGCTGCTGGCCTCCTGATCAATGCCGGCACAGACATCTGTGGGAAATGGGGACCGTTCCTTTGCAGCTGCAGAAAAGCGTGTTTGTGCAGAGGTGGATGGGGGTGTCAGGGCTGCCCTGCGGAGCTGCTCCGGCGCACGCTGAGCTCGCAGGGAAGCAGCCCCCTGCTCGCCGGCCCCCTGCTCGCCGGCCCCCTGCTCGCCGGCCCCCTGCTCACCAGCCCCGCGCTCCTTCTCGCCCTGGAGTGCAATAAATTGGCCCTTTCCTATCCATTATTTATTATTCTGTATTAATGATGGAAGTACATTCCAGTGGTACTCAGAGGCCGCTGTGGCGGTCCCATGCGGAGCTGGGTGTCGCAGCGCTGCCTGGGCGGCACAGCCCCTGCCCCATGGAATTTACAGCCCCGTTTCAGCCCCCCCAGCAGATTTATTAGAGGTTTGACACAAATGGCCTGAGGCATGCTACGTGCCAGGAAGAAATAGAAAAGAACTGAGTCCCCAGACCCATCCATCTTTTCTTCTCCAACAGCTGGAGGATGCAGGACCTAGAGAGAGGGAGGCATTCCCTCCGTGACAGCACTGAGAGAGAGAAAAATCGGGTTGAGTACCATGAAAACCCATCCTGCAGGATGCAGGAGGTTGCGCTTGTTTCTTGGAGCGCTGCAGGAACCCCTGTGTCTGCAGACAGGCATCGCGGTGCCGTGAGCGTCTTGCTGCTGCGGGAGGGCTGGTTTGGGGCAGGGACCTGCGCTGGTTTGGGGACAGGGACCTGGGCTGGTTGGGGGCAGGGACCTGTGCTGGTTTGGGGCAGGGACCTGCGCTGGTTTGGGACAGGGACCTGCGCTGGTTTGGGGCAGGGACCTGCGCTGGTTTGGGGCAGGGACCTGGGCTGGTTTGGGACAGGGACCTGCGCTGGTTTGGGGCAGGGACCTGGGCTGGTTTGGGACAGGGACCTGCACTGGTTGGGGTCAGGGACCTGGGCTGGTTTGGGACAGGGACCTGCGCTGGTTTGGGGCAGGGACCTGGGCTGGTTTGGGACAGGGACCTGTGCTGGTTTGGGGCAGGGACCTGGGCTGGTTTGGGGCAGGGACCTGGGCTGGTTTGGGACAGGGACCTGCGCTGGTTGGGGTCAGGGACCTGGGCTGGTTTGGGACAGGGACCTGCGCTGGTTGGGGTCAGGGACCTGGGCTGGTTTGGGGCAGGGACCTGCGCTGGTTGGGGACAGGGACCTGGGCTGGTTTGGGACAGGGACCTGCGCTGGTTGGGGTCAGGGACCTGTGCTGGTTTGGGGCAGGGACCTGGGCTGGTTTGGGGCAGGGACCTGGGCTGGTTTGGGACAGGGACCTGCGCTGGTTGGGGACAGGGACCTGGGCTGGTTTGGGACAGGGACCTGCGCTGGTTGGGGTCAGGGACCTGGGCTGGTTTGGGGCAGGGACCTGGGCTGGTTTGGGACAGGGACCTGCGCTGGTTGGGGTCAGGGACCTGGGCTGGTTTGGGGCAGGGACCTGGGCTGGTTTGGGGCAGGGACCTGCGCTGGTACGATGGGAGAGCAGCGCTGACCCTGTGCTGCAGTTCTGGAGCACAGGCAGGCTCTGGCGCTGGGGCGGCCGCGGCCGTTCCGTGTGCCGGCAGAGGGACCGGCGGTGACGGCGCGGTGGCTGCGCACCCAACAATGTGGTTATTTGCATCTTCATTCAAATTGTTTCTTGTTACATAATGATTTTGTACACAGCGGAGTACTTAACCTAATTTGTATTGATCTCGGTTGCTTTCATTTGTGCATACTTAATTCAGAGAGGTAATCAAATTGATTTTTAAGGCCTTGTTTTTAAGAGATTGTAGTAACACAGATATACAAGGGGTTGCTTTAAGTGAATCACAGCGAAAGAAAAACATTTTAAACCTTTGGAAAACGTTTTGATGGTCATTTCATTGTGTTCAGTATTACTAGCATAATTAAATTTCCTTCACATTGAGTTCTCTCCGAAATCAAATTGACGAACGTTTTTTAGTTCCATCAGACAGATAACTGGGTTTAGTTGACTTTGTGCTACACCCGTATGAAACCACATACGAGAGATCAATATTCATGGCTTATCCTCACGAACGATGGAGGGAAATTATTCACCGCTGGATTAAGGGAATGTTTTCTCTGCTTGGCTCCTTCTTGAGTCCCGCTGTTTGTTTCATAGGTCCAAAGGCACTTTTACCACTAGGGTGAAAACACCACAAAGCCGGTGCCTATCTGTTAGTGAACCTGAGAAGCTGCAAGATGCTCCATCGCTGCTTTTTTCCCCCAGAAAAAAAAAAAGCAAATTAACTATTAGTAGAAATATTCAATTTAATGATACTTGGCCACAAAAAAAACTTGGCTGGACTGCGAAGCGTGTGGAGTTGAAAGGAAGGCGGGTCGAGCGTGTCCTGGCGCCCGGCAGCACACGCTGAGCCCGGGGTGCAGAGTGGATGGAGCCTCTTCCCCATGGGCTGAGGCAGCACCGTGCCTGTTTCTGAGCTCTTTCTGTGTTGTTTCTGTGTGAAGTGTCTGTAGTCCAGAGTAGAAGGGAAGACTGCATTTTTTTCCACAGTCATGGCTGTCAATTCTTGCCAGTTGTCCATTGTATTCCATAGAAAGTGTTCAGCATTACTGGCAGTTAATAAATCAAATTGCTCTTAGGATCAAGATGGCCGCTTCCCTCCCTGCGCCGTTAAGGCGTTTCTGTTTCTGTAGGCAGGTTTCCTGGGTAAGAACTTGATTTTATTAGAGTGCTCGCTCCATTTTTCTCTTCTGATAAATGCATGTCAAGGAACAACATTTGCCTTGGTGGTGCCTTTTCAAGAGCAAACCTAACAGTTCAAGGAAAGTATTTACTGAATGCATCGAAAAGCACATACCTTTGCATTATTTATTATAAGATACCAATAACTGTAAAACGCAGCATATCTCTGCACATAAATTAGTGATGTTAGGAAACGCTAGAACCTTCGCGGTGTCCCGGAACCGATTAGAAGCTGCAGCGCAGCCGCTCATCTCGTCCCCAGCACGGGTCCGGCCGCCTGCGTTCGCGGCGCGGTGTCGCGTCCCCAAATGCAGTCCCAGCCTGGCCCTGCTCCTGACCCGCGGGGAGAGGGGACCCAGGGAGCTCAGGATCAGCCACTCCACCAAGGCATTTCCCACAGAAACACCGGGCGATGCCATCGGGGCGGTGCCTTCAGGGGGATGCCTTCAGGGGGATGCCATCAGGGGGATGCCATCAGGGGGATGCCTTCAGGGGGATGCCTTCAGGGGGATGCTGTGGGGGGGGATGCCGTCGGGGTGATGCCATCGGGGCGGTGCTGCCGGGGCGATGCCACCGGGGCAATGCTGTCCGGACGATGCCATCGGGGCGATGCTGTCAGGGCGGTGCTGTCCAACCAATGCCGTTGGGGTGATGCTGTCAGGGTGATGCCATCAGGGTGATGCTGTACAGGCAATGTCGTTGGGGCAATGCCATCAGGGCAATGTCATCGGGGCGATGCTCTCTGGACGATGCCATCGGAGTGATGCTGTTGGAGCGGTGCTGTCGGGGTGATGCCGTGGGGGCGATGCTGTACAGGCAATGCCATTGGGGCGATGCCGTCGGGGTGGTGCTGTCCGGGCGATGCTGTCGGGGTGATGCCATCGGGGCGATGCTGTACAGGCGATGCTGTCCAGGCGATGCCGTTGGGGCGATGCCATCGGGGCGATGCTGTCCAGGCGATGCCGTTGGGGCGATGCCGTTGGGGCGATGCCATCGGGGCGATGCTGTCCAGGCGATGCCGTTGGGGCGATGCTGTCCAGGCGATGCCATTGGGGCGATGCCGTTGGGGCGATGCTGTCCAGGCGATGCTGTTGGGGCGATGCTGTCCAGGCGATGCCATTGGGGCGATGCCGTTGGGGCGATGCCGTTGGGGCGATGCCATTGGGGCGATGCTGTACAGGAGATGCCGTTGGGGCGATGCCATTGGGGCGATGCTGTACAGGAAATGCCGTTGGGGCGATGCCACCGGGGCGATGCTGTCCAGACGACGCCATCGGGGCGATGCTGTCCCGGCACACACCCCTGGCACGCATGCGGTCCTGCCCACAGGTTAATTACACACATTTCCACACTCTGAGTTGTGCTTTCTTTCGCCAGGTTCTCATTTCCCATTCTAGACCTGCAGAATTATTTAATAGGGCTACTTAAAAACCTCTCCACTTATCAATTCGCTCTACTTATTTTGTCCCAGCACATTACCCAACCATGTCAACATATGGATTTTTTTATCTTTCTGCCCTGTGTAGACAGCCTTATCAGGCTATTTTTAAATCTGGGTGTGCTACGGTAGCGGTATTGGTTTCAGCACTTGATGTTCTCTGTGTGCTAATAAATACAGCTCGGCTATTAACGCTGATTATTTTTAGGATCCATTAGCACGGCTTGGCGCAGCGATGCCGGCACTGCTGCCCGCCCGGCCTGGGCTCTGACGGGCGGTTCTGGTCGTGTGTCCGTGTGTCCGTGTGTCCGAGCCCATCCCTCCCAAACCCTCGTGGCCCGTGGGCTGCAGCGAGCCTGGCCTAGCTGAGCCTGGCCTGGGAAAGCACAGGGTCAGGCTTTAGGGCGATAAGGAGGATCTGAGGAGGAAGGGGAGATTTCATCTCAGATGAAAGACATTCACCTGTCTTAAAAGAGATTTGCAATCCAGGGTATTTTAGAGTATTTTTTCCTCTGGGAAGCAGCTGCAGAATTCCTGCTGTAAACCCAAATGCTGATAAATTCAAGTATATGGGGCCCAGGGTTCTCGATGGCTTGGTCGGCTTTGCACCTTGCCGTGCCATGGCCGGAGGGGCATCAAAGAAAGGCTGTCTTTCCCCAAATAGTGCGGGCAGAAGGTTTATTCGAAGTGCATGAGCAGCAGTTTCCAGCTGTGTTTCCGCCGTGCTCGGCTGTCCTGTCCGTCACCCGGGGTGGAGTTCTGGTGAAAAAATAGCAATGTGGAGTTGTTGTGTGCTACAGCACAGGAGAACTTGCTGTGAAGAATTAATCTTTGTCTTAGCTACTGCAGGGGGAAAAAGGGATGTGCTTTGCTTCTGTCCTGGAGCCTGACATCAGATAAGCTGAATTTTTAATCCTAGCGCTGCTGTGACAGACAAGCAAAGCATTGGAAAATCTCAGTGTCCTACAGTGCCCAGAAACAGCAGTGGATTTGTGGGCTGTGTGTGGGAGCGCTCCGAGTGCCTGGAGCTCGGTGCTGCTCCTCGGTGCTGGCTCCTTGCTCCTCGGTGCTGGCTCCTTGCTCCTCGGTGCTGGCTCCTTGGTGCTGCTCCTTGGTGTTTGCTCCTCGGTGTTTGCTCCCCGCTGTTTGCTCCTCGGTGCTGCTCCGCAGTGCTGGCTCCTTTGTGCTCAGTGCTGCTCCTCGGTGCTACTCCTTGGTGTTTGCTCCTCGGTGCTGCTCCCCAGTGCTGGCTCCTTGGTGCTCGGTGCTGCTCCTTCGTGCTGCTCCTTGGTGTTTGATCCCTGCTGTTTGCTCCTCGGTGCTGCTCCCCAGTGCTGACTCCTTGGTGCTCGGTGCTGCTCCTTGGTGTTGCTCCGCAGTGCTGTGGGGGGGTCACAGCTGGTGTCCAGTGGGCTCCGTGGGGTCTGCAGGGTCTGTGGGCAGCACACGCATCCTGACGCTCTCTTTCTCTCTCTCCCTTCCCTTCCCTTCCCTTCCCTTCCCTTCCCTTCCCTTCCCTTCCCTTCCCTTCCCTTCCCTTCCCTTCCCTTCCCTTCCCTTCCCTTCCCTTCCCTTCCCTTCCCTTCCCTTCCCTTCCCTTCCCTTCCCTTCCCTTCCCTTCCCTTCCCCAGCCTGCAAACGCAAAGAGCAAGAGCCGAACAAAGAGCGGAACAACTCGCAGAAGAAATCGCGCCTGGTTTTCACGGACCTCCAGCGCAGAACGCTTTTCGCCATCTTCAAGGAGAACAAGCGTCCCTCCAAAGAAATGCAGATCACCATCTCCCAGCAGCTGGGCCTGGAGCTCACCACCGTCAGCAACTTCTTCATGAACGCCCGCCGGCGCAGCCTGGAGAAGTGGCAGGACGACCTGAGCTCCGGGGGCTCCTCCTCGGCCCCCAGCACCTGCACCAAAGCCTGACGGGGCGGCCGGCACAGCGCGGTGTGGCACGGCACGGTGCCATGCAGTGTGGCACAGCGCGGTGTGGCACGGCACGGTGCCATGCAGTGTGGCACAGCGCGGTGTGGCACGGCACAGTGCCATGCAGTGTGGCACAGCGCAGTGTGGCACAGCATGGCACCATGCGGTGTGGCACAGCGTGGCGTGGCACAGTGCGGTGTGGCGTGGCACAGCACGGCACGGCGTGGTGGAGAGAGCG
This sequence comes from Patagioenas fasciata, assembly GCF_037038585.1. Taxonomy (NCBI): domain Eukaryota; kingdom Metazoa; phylum Chordata; class Aves; order Columbiformes; family Columbidae; genus Patagioenas; species Patagioenas fasciata. The sequence continues at coordinate 85,214,570 of NC_092560.1, forward strand.
GCTGCGCGGCGGGTCCCTGCACCGGTGACTTAAAGCACAATCCTCCTGGACAGCAAGCCCAGCCCAGCTGTGACAGGGGACACCTGCACGGCTCCCGGGCACTCTCAGCGGGCGCAAGTGGAAAATTAACCTCTTTCTATACAATACTATGCTCAGGACAGGTCTGAAATGTCGGGAGTCGGTGAGGCAAGCTTCTCCTGACCCAAAGAGCCCGGCCGGCGGGGGGGCCGCTGCACGGCCACGCGAGAACAGAGCACAAAGTCTGACACGTAGACGCTAAAGAACCCAAGAACCCACATTGAAAACTCAGGCATGGTTTTGTTAAAGGTTTTACACAAAAGGCCAAGTTTGTTTATTTTTTTCAGTTTGTTTAATTTAGTCAGCGAGTACAGTTTGATCTGGGGTCAGAAACCTTGGGGTCACTGGAGCCCAGAGCACCAAGCACAAGGGCAGCAGCGGAGCCGTCGGTGGCACGGGCCTGGCGCGGGCGGGGGCGCCTGTGGCACGCCAGCCCCAGCGCAGCTGCGGTTTGTCACGAGCTCTGTGTCTGCACCCACGCGGGCGCGCACTCAGGAGGCCGGTTTAACTGCCACGGCACACGGAGCAAACAACCTTTGGAGAGATTAGTTTAGGTCATTAACGTGGCCTTTTAAGTTACCAGGTATCCAGTTTCTTCTCAGCAATGTCCTTATTACTGAAGCTTATTTAGCGTTCAGTGCATTTTTGTTCTTTTTGATTTTGGTTTTTTTTGGTATTTTATAGTACTTTCAAGCAGGAAAAACCCAGAAACAAGCCCTACAGATGCTAGTGACCATTTCAGATGTGCCGCAGGTGACTTCAGTCCGCCATGCAGCCCTATGGCATCCCTCAGTTCCTTCAGTGGCCCCAGCCTGCGGGAGCTCAGCACACCAAAGAGACAGGATTTCTGCAAGCCAAAGATGTTTATAACTCGCCATTCTCTGCTGGTCGCCGGTGCGGGTCTGGCGATGGGCGGCCCCGCGAGCCCCGCGCTCCCCCCGCGGCTGCGACGCGGCGCCCGTCGGTGCCACCGGTGCGGCCGCGGCCCCCCCGCGTCCCGGCAGCGAGCCGAGCGCCGCCGCGGCCCTACAGACACTTGAGACTTTTTATATGTACTGCTTAATCGAAACCAAAGAAACGATTTCTGCACCTACTTCTTCTGCAACAAACTGTTCCATTTAAAAATGAAATGAAACTAAATAAATAGTGAAAACCAAACCAAGGAAGCGCGTCAGGAAGCAAACGAGTAACACACTGTGTTTTGACAGGCGTCTCGGACAGTTTAGGAAGCAGACCTCAAAGAAAGGGTTGGAAAGAACGAGAACAAAGCAAAGCCAGGACGATTGCTGCTTCGTTTGACAACTCGGTCATCCTAACGTTGAAGATTGTCTTTAATTTGTGCCTATGCAGTTTTTTCAAAAGAACAAGGAACAGAGCAACCAAAACCTCAACAGCTACAATACCAAAGATGAGGATTCTCATTGTGTCGGTTCATTCTCTCCTCTTGCACGACTAAGCGTGTGTAGCGCCGTTGATCTGTGTACAGGTAACCACTTCTGTTTCTTTGCGCAACCACGAGGGTGGGTCCACTGATGTTTTTCCTCTTTCTGCCTCACACGGGATCTCCCCGAGAGCTGCACGGGCTCCAAGTGCGAGGTGTCGGGATGCTCGGCGGGCGCGTGTCCTCTCTCCAGAGCCGCGCAGGAAGACCTGTGGGCTGCGGGTGACTTCTTGTGTCAGGTAGCGCCGGCCTCCCGTATGTCTGGAGCTTTGAACGCCCGTCCTTCTGTACGTGAAATGGGTTGAGTGACCTGCACCCTTCCTTCTGCTCCCCAGGGATAAAACCTGCAGTGTGTGTACCGACCTGTGTCACTGTGAGCGCTGACACCCGGTCCCCGCGCTCAGACCCGCCCGGGCGCAGCGACAGGGCCCCGTGGTGCGCGGGGGTCGCTCTGACGTGTTAGACGCCTTGTGTTGGTTGATCCAAGCTGTGACCATCCAAGTCACGATGATCCAAGTCGTGACACGTAGACCCAGGCCCAAATTTATCTTCAGAGCTGGAGCGCGGTGGAGCCGTTCTGCTTCCATCTCGACCTTTAACTGAGGGCTTCTTTTTAACTGCTTTGCAGAATTGCTGCAGTCACTTTCCAATGCTTAAAGAAAATCAAAAAGCCTTGTCTGCTCGGGACAGGGAAGGTTTTGGAAAAGCAAATTGGGGATCCTGGCGGCGAGGCTGACAGCACACGCCTGCCCTGGGCCGCAGAGCACCCTTCCACAGAGACCTCCGGGCAGGTCTGTGCGACCCGAAAATGCTCCAAAGCAAGCCCGTGGTCAGACCCGGAACAAAGCTGCCAGGAAGCGCTCAGCTCTGTGCTGGTGCGCGCCAGCACCTGTGTTTGGGAAGGGCTTTTCCATCTGAAAACACCGCTGCATGTTTTATCCCTGCCTCTCACGGCCCCGTGTCGTGTCTTCCCTGTCCCTGTCAGCTCGTCGGGTTCTGCGTGGCAGCTCTCGGCAGAGCGGTGTCCGTAGCATATACTGTGCGTAGATGTATTTGTATGTACGGTATGAGCAGAATACCTGCTGTATTCTGCCCATACTAAAAAACTCAAATAGATATGTTACGTTTATATCGTTTATATACCATATATTTATGAATCTATAGAGCCGTGTAACGTACCCCGTTCCTTTTATTTACTCTGCTACCAAAGACTGTACCGGCAGCGTCCCAGCGTCTCCTGCAGCGTGTGCTTGGGGTCGCCACCCCGGGCACAGCCGGGATGGGTCCGGCTCTGGGGACGCCCGGGGCCCCGTGCAGCCCCGCGGGAGCAGCGCGGGCGCTCTGGGCTGGGAAAGCTCTGTTCTGGGTGCCCGACCTGCAGCCGAACCCAAAGAGGCGGAAAGGGCCGAACCGGCGAGCGCGGCGGGAGGGGCCGGGCCCGCACCGCTCGAGCCGCTCGGGCACCAGCAGGGGCTCTCGCTCGTCGCTGCACGCACGCGGTTCAGACGTGGGCAAGCTTGGCATTCGGCCTCCTTCATACTTACTAAGGGGATTTTTATTGTTTGAACTTTTTAAAAGGCAAAGCTTAAAGCGGTTTCATTTTGTTTTCCAGACACCTGTGGGTTTTAACCCAACATATTATCTATCAGTGATGTCATTTATTTAATTTAGTCTTAGAGCAGGTCCTGAAATCTGTTCAGTCTACATCCCACTGACTTTCATTTTAGCTTTCGAATTCAATGGGAGTTCTGCCTGAGTACAGACTGAAGGATCAGGCTCCAGTGTTAGTTGTTTGTAACTAATTCAATAATTTATTAATTCATTTGGAATTAATTTAGCTTATTTATCCGTTTAACTGTTGTAGCACATCAGAGACGTGAAGCCTGTGTTAGTCAGTGTTGCTCCGCAGGGCAGCCAGCTTCTCTGGCGGACGGGAGAACGATCACGAGTTACATCAAACTCGAGTCCAGTTTGAATTTCTTATTTTAATTAAGTTTAATTGTTTAAATTATTTAAGTTAATCTCTTCCCATTGATGAGAGAGGCGTACCTTTATTATGGCACGTGAAGCCGTCATAATATAACTTATTTATTTAACTTATTCATCATAATCCAAGGATGCTCTTGTATAGTTTTTAGTTTTATTTAGAATTACCTTTAAAGCACTGAAGCTGATTTTCTGTCGGAACAACAGAGTGAATTTGAGGACAAGCAATGAGTGTTCAACCCAGAACTGTGCGCTCAGGAACAACAGGAAAAGAGGCGCTGGGGTACTTTGCCTGAACTTCGTGGCTTCTTGAAACTTCAGCTGGGAAAAAATGATGCATACGAAGCAAAAAGCGAGAAACCCTTCCAGGACACGAGCTGCTTCCGAGAATGAACTGCGTGTAAAAAAAAGGGAAAAAAAAGGAAAAAAAGAAAAAACCTTTGTATTTCTAGTGAGAACCAAAGAGGCTACCTCACTGACCTTCCCATTGCTGATTTTAATCGTCTCGATGATACCAAAGATACCAAAGATTGCTTTCTCTGTGCGGTCTGCATCTTGCTTGTGCTCGTTTCCAGTCCCGTCCTGTCCCAGACAGACCCTGAGACACCCACCGTGGAGCCACCAGTCCCGGTGACATTCACCCCGTGTCCCCTCTGCCAGTCCTGGTGACATTCACCCCCTGTCCCCTTTGCCAGTCCTGGTGACATTCTGTGTCCCCTCTGCCAGTCCTGGTGACATTCACCCCCTGTCCCCTTTGCCAGTCCTGGTGACATTCACCCCGTGTCCCTCTGCCAGTCCTGGTGACATTCTGTGTCCCCTCTGCCAGTCCTGGTGACATTCACCCCGTGTCCCTCTGCCAGTCCCGGTGACGTTCCGTGTCCCCTCTCGCGTCCCTCCCCACACAGACCCGATGGAGCGTTTGTGTCGAGCGGGGCCGCTCGGGCCCCCAGCCGCTCCCCCAGTGTTTTGGTGGTGTTTGCAATGACAGTTTTCATTCAAACATCAGCTACTTGTCTTTCTCAAGTCGGCGATGAAACAAAGCAACATTGGGCTCCGTTAGTGTCGCGTTCCTTAGCGATGACTCAAAAGTTGGTTGTTTGTCTTGGGGAGCTAGTGGTGCCCTGCAGCGTTTGTGTCCTTTAGCCCCCGTTATCCCGTTTATCCTCCTGAACCCCCCGGTCACCCCTGCTGCCCCTCCTGCGCCTTCCCAGGCCTGGCCCACCCTGAGCTCAGCTCTTCTTCAGTCCCGCGGCAGAACACGCAGCGCGGCTCTGGGCAGCTGTGAAACAGGGAAAGAAAAGCCCGGTTCAGGTTTCAGGCGCGTGCTTGGGGCTGAGCCGAGAAGCTGGTTTAGAAAGCCTGCGACACCTGCATGTGACGCCGCCTCGGGCAGGTGAGCCCAGCCCGGGGACGGGACGTGGGATGACGGGCCCGTCCCCGAGAACAGCGGCACCAGCAGCTCCACGCAAACGCTCCGCTGCGGTCAACGCTGCCTTTTCGTTTCTATTTCTCCTTGGGTTTAAGTCTGTATTGGAAAAGATAGGGACTTGACAAGTGTGCTTTTTATACCTAGATATATATATTCCTTCACTAAGAAGCTATAAGAATTCTCAGGATGCCTTCTGGGCGTGGAGGAGACGGCGTGTCCCCGCGGGGAGCCGTGTCCCCCGCTGGCAGCTCCCGCGGCCCCATCTGCGACACCGCCACGGGACGAGTGCCTTGCTTGAACCAAAGCAGCGACTTTGCCAGTCTACACCTCTCTGTGCTTTTTATTGATTCTTCCTGTGAATACCTCAGCCTCACCTGGGCCGCCGGGCCGCACCGGTGGCGTTTTGTACTGTGGTGCTTTGCAACGCAGCCCTGCAAGGCACAGAACTCCTGATATACCAAAGGTTCTTCTCCTCCGCCTCCTCCTCCTCCTCCTCCTCCTCCTCCTCCTCCTCCTCCTCCTCATCTGCTCTTCCTCTCCTCTCTCCTTCTTCCCTTTCTCCTTGGTTCCAAAGCTTTAATATAAAACTGGGCATGTTGGCAACGCAGACCGTGCAATCCCTTACCGAATTTTCTCAGATATACCTCATAGAGAATAGTTGTTTAGAGTAATGTTATTATAGCGTATGTAATAAATTATTCACTGTTTCTTTTTGGTAACTGTGATTTAAAAGAAATAAAAAGCTTTATACGTTTTAGGTTGTGCTTTTGTAATAGATGGAAAAGGTGCGCTTAAAGATGTACGTCAGTCTTTCTTCCCGCTGGGACTTTTGTTTAGTAAGGATTGGGGAAAAGTTGCAGAATGAGCCCAAAGTTTACAGTTTCCTATTTTGCTGAAGAAACAATCTGTGTTCATTTGCTCTGTTGGAAAAAAAGGAAAAAAGAAGAAAAAAAAAAGAAAAAAGTATTATTTTCTACATTTGTGCTACTTGGTCTGAACAGCTAATTGTTCTGTGTGACGGTGTAGTATTATAATTAGCAACTGCCAGTCAGCGCTACCATTTGTATGCATGAGGCAAAACCTTGGCAGTGTGATGCATCGTGGTTCTTAATGGCAACGTCTGTTTTTGGGTTTGAGAGCAGGCCTTTTGGTTCGGTGGCCTCTGTTCGTGCATGAGCCTGTTGCCGGTCAGCAGCCGCGGCGCGCGGTTCCGCCTCCCGCGGGCCCGTCCCCGTAGGAGCTGGGGTTCAGATCGGGTCTCGTCTCCCCGTGTTTCAACACAGACTCAGATTGGATTCCAGTTAAATTGAACTGTGGTTTAGGAGAAGCCCGGCCCCGCCGATCGGGTCCTGCTCGGTCCCTGCACGCACGGAGCCAACTCTGTGTTCTCTGCCAGCGCGGGACCTGCTTTGGCTTTATGGCAGCGCCGGGGCCAGGCGGATTAACGTGCTTTGTGCCCCTTTCGTTTGTCCCTGTGTCACTGAGCCCCAGTTTACAGCACTGCAAATGGTCTTTTACCCCTGGGCCCAGGTTCTGCCGAGGCCCTGAGCGCACCGGCCACAGAGCCAAACCAACCGCTGAACACGCGCGGTGGGGACGGCGGCGCCGGAGCCGCAGGCTGCTGACCTGGCATCTGAGGCAACGTCGGTAGTGGTTATATTGTCTGTCATTAAGGGTATATTAGAGATGTGCTTTCATTAGTGCAAAGAACATGTTTTATTTGGCCTTATACAGTAGATTGTGAAAATGAAAGCTTTGTAATATAGTCTGTTTATTTTTGTTTCTTATTTATCTGCCAAAGACCATAACGGATACGAGGATTTTAAATAGTTTGGGTTTTTTTGTAAGACAGTTAATGATTGTAATAGTGTTTAATCTTCCAGAAAGCTTTATATGTTCTTCCGCAATAAGCAGACTCAGTATTGTTTCGGAAGCCTCACTGGGCGAGCAGAGCCCGGTGGTGACACCATGGTGACACCGACACGTGGTGGTGGTGACACGGACACGTGGTGGTGGTGACACTGACACGCGGTGGTGGTGACACTGACACGTGGTGGTGGTGACACTGACACGCGGTGGTGGTGACACCGACACACGGTGATGGTGACACGGACACGTAGTGGTGGTGACACTGACACGCGGTGGTGGTGACACCGACACACGGTGGTGGTGACAGTGACACGTGGTGTTGGTGACACGGACACGCGGTGGTGGTGACAGTGACACGTGGTGTTGGTGACACCCACGCCTCTCAGCCCGAAGGCCACGCGGGCGCGTGAGACGGTGGCAATGCCGGTCACTGCTGTGGCCAGCAGTAGATGGTCCAGCTTGCTAAAATTTGCCAAGGTACTTGTATTATGAAATTTAAGGTATATTTTATTATGTCATTTTATGTCATTTTTTAACTCTGTGGAAGGTGATATGTTGAACCGCGTGTAAGCTGAGTTTTTCAGACAAATAAAGTAGCTAAAGAGTGAATGTTATTTTATCATTAAAGGGTTTTTACTCAATGATTTGTGCCAATAGATGTCCTTTATCTTAATGACGAGTATTACATTGCTTTCAGATTTTTATTTATAGCTATTGATGTAAACCCCCCCCACATATTATTTGCCAAAATTCAATAAAGGAGGAAAACAACGCTTCTGCTTCCTTGTGCGATGAAAAGTTGCTGGTTTCTTTTCCAGGTGCCTTTCTGGGGCCCTGTGGCTCGGCATGGGCCAGGGCGACGGGACCTGCACTCGGAGCGCCGTGTCCCCCGGGCCAGCGCCGTGTCCCCTGGGCCAACACCGTGTCCCCCCCGCCAGCACCATGTCCCCCCAGCCAGCCCCGTGTCCCCTGGGCCAACACCATGTCCCCTGGGCCAGCGCCGTGTCCCCTGGGCCAGCACCATGTCCCCCCGGCCAGCGCCGTGTCCCCTGGGCCAACACCATGTCCCCTGGGCCAGCGCCGTGTCCCCGAGGCCAGCACCGTGTCCGCCAGGCCAGCACCGTGTCCCCCCGGCCAGCACCGTGTCCCCGAGGCCAGCACCGTGTCCCCCAGGCCAGCACCATGTCCCCCCGGCCAGCACCGTGTCCCCGAGGCCAGCACCGTGTCCCCCAGGCCAGCACCATGTCCCCCCGGCCAGCACCGTGTCCCCGAGGCCAGCACCGTGTCCCCCAGGCCAGCACCGTGTCCCCGAGGCCAGCACCATGTCCCCCAGGTCAGCACCGTGTCCCCGAGGCCAGCACTGTGTCCCCCAGGCCAGCACCATGTCCCCCAGGCCAGCACCGTGTCCCCGAGGCCAGCACCGTGTCCCCCAGGCCAGCACCATGTCCCCCAGGCCAGCACCGTGTCCCCGAGGCCAGCACCATGTCCCCCAGGCCAGCACCGTGTCCCCCAGGCCAGCACCGTGTCCCCGAGGCCAGCACCATGTCCCCCAGGCCAGCACCGTGTCCCCCAGGCCAGCACCATGTCCCCCAGGCCAGCACCGTGTCCCCGAGGCCAGCACCGTGTCCCCCAGGCCAGCACCATGTCCCCCAGGCCAGCACCGTGTCCCCGAGGCCAGCACCATGTCCCCCAGGCCAGCACCGTGTCCCCCAGGCCAGCACCGTGTCCCCGAGGCCAGCACCATGTCCCCCAGGCCAGCACCGTGTCCCCCAGGCCAGCACCGTGTCCCCGAGGCCAGCACTGTGTCCCCCATGCCAGCACCACGTCCCCCCGGCCAGCGCTGTGTCCCCTGGGCCAGCACCGTGTCCCCGAGGCCAGCACCATGTCCCCGAGGCCAGCACTGTGTCCCCCATGCCAGCACCATGTCCCCCAGGCCAGCACCGTGTCCCCCAGGCCAGCACCGTGTCCCCCAGGCCAGCACTGTGTCCCCCATGCCAGCACCATGTCCCCCAGGCCAGCACCGTGTCCCCCGGGCCAGCACCGTGTGCCGTGCACAGCGCAGCCCTGGCACTGGCACCGCCGGAAAGGCACCGTGGGCTCGTTATCTTCAATCTAACCTCAGCACCGATTTGTAACCTTGGGGTTAATGAAATCACAGAAGAACTCATTTTCACGCTCATTCTCTCCATATCCCTCGCTCGACACTGAGCCACGTTCTGCCATTAATTAGGTTTACGCTGCTTCATTTAACTTTGCTGGGTGGCCAGCGGTGCAAATGAAAGCAGAGCGGCCTCCCCAGCGGTTTGTGCCAAAGAGCCCAAGCGCGGCCGCTCGTGTCTCCACGCCACCTGCACCCGGGGACACCCAGTCCTGCTGCCGCTGGATGGGGACCTGATCAGAGCCACGACACCGACACCGAGGGGTGCAGCCCTGGGCGGGTCGTTTCCACCTCACTGTGGGGTCTCCCTGGGGAACGCGTTTCCCGGGCACTGAGCAGGGGCACATCTGGAGGAGGAACCGGGACACATCTGGAGGAGGAACCGGGGCACATCTGGAGGAGGAACCGGGGCACATCTGGAGGAGGAACTGGGGCCGTTTCATCGCGGTGACAAAAAGCTGAGGGGTGACGCGGGGCGGGATTTGGTGGCTTTCCCAGGGCTGGGCTGTGACTCCCACGCCCGGGTCCAGGACGGACTGTGTGTCCTGAGGCGAGGGGACCAAATGCATTACAGAAACCTCAGTTTTGTCACCAGTATTAAAAGACCAGATGATCCTTAAGGTCCCTCCCAACCCAAAGCATTCTCTGATTTTATGATATTTTGATTTTAGCACATGTGTCACAGAGAAGCTTCAGTCAAACACCGGAGAGGAAAAAGCCACTAGTGCTGGGCTGGGTGGGCCGGGCAGCGGAGGCAGCCAGTGTCAGCGCACACGGAGCAGGAAACGCGGGATCAGCTCTGCCCACCGCCAGATGGGCTGCTGGAAAAATGCCTTTCAGCCTCTGCACATATAAAACCTCTGCGAGTGACTCCAGGGTCCACCGGAGAAAGGCATAATGGCAGGAAGCCATAATATATTAAAACAGTAGATTAAAACAAACAAGAACACTTTGGATCATATTACACATCACTTTCCTCACGCCTGACAACAGAAGAAATCAAAGGCAGTAAAAGACAATCGTAGACCATAATGGCCTAATAACTCTGTGATAAAAGTGCTTGTGGGAGTTGGCTGTGAGGAGGCAGCAGGCGCTGGGCCCCGGCCCCACGGCAGCCGGGGGCTCGCTCGCCGCGGCAGAGATGGCGGCGGGTGGTGTTCCCGCGGTACGGATTGTCCTTAGAGTGGCAGGAGAAGGGTGACGGGGGGCTCTGCGTTCTGCACTGCAGCTCCCGGGGAGGAAACCCAGCCCCGTGGCTCACCTGCGCTGCACCCACGGCTGACCCCAACACCACACCCGCCCCGGCCCCTCTGACCCTCCAGAGCCCTCCTGGCGCCGCACGAGGCGCCGCGGCCCCGGCGGAGGGTTTGGCAGAGGCCGCGGTTTGCAGCGGTTTCCCCGGCGCTGCGCCCTGCGAGCCGCGGTGATGCTCCCGGCCCTGCCGGCGCGTTTCTGCTCCCGCCGCTGTGTCGGGCTTTCCTCGCCACCGGGGAGTGTGGATGTGTCCTCACGTGCATTTCTGAGAGCCCTGGGAAACCGCGCCATAAATCAGCAGGAGGTAATGCCGCCCTTTAGGACTTCGTGGAAACGTGCTTCGACATCAAGGCAATGAGACAGGCTTGACTTCCAACTCCGCATCGCGGGTCTGGTCACACCTGTCACACCTGTTGCTGCTCCACCATGCGCTGCAAAATGCAGCGGGATGTCCCTGTCCCCATCCCGGTGACATGTGGCTCCTTTTCCTGCCCCGTGAGCAACACGATCGCGGGCACCGTCCCCTCCTCGGGGGACGGGCAGTGACAGCTCCTGCGCTGCCTCCCCAGGCTGTGGCCCCTGACCGCGGCCTTTGGGGCGCAGGTGTGAGCGGCAGCTGCTCCCCACACGGCCCCGGGGGATACCAGGCCATCCATCTCGGAGCCGATCCATCTCCGTGCAGTCACGTAAAGGATGCTGCTCAGCCAGGCCAGGGCATGCAGATTAACCTTGGCGGGCACTTACTGATGAGCACAAATTCAGCAGGAAAACACAAGGCAGAGTTTTAGATCTGGTCCAGATCTGCAAACCCCAGTGCTCCCCATGCGAGGTGGAATGTGCCTGTGATGGCTTGAATTCCTTGCCCACGGCTGGGGCAGAAGGTGCGGGGGAACACGCGGCGGGTTTTGGGGGTGTCGAGGGGCCGTATGGGCTGACACCCCCGTTTCCTCCTGCAGTGCGGGCTCTGCCCCCACACCTGCTGCCCATCAGCACCTCGTTAGTGCGGGGTCAACTTCCTGCCCCTCCCTGTGCTGGTGGGGTCTGTGTGGAGGGGTTGATCTCTCTGGGCTCAGCTCAGCTCTCCTCTCTCCTGGTCCTGGGAGCAGAGTTGGGGACAAATCCTGCTGGATTTTGCTGGGATGGGCACTGGGGGCGAGTCAGGTTCCCCTTGTGTGCCAGGAGAAGAGTGTTCTCCTGCCTCTGGGTGCCGGGGGCAGCCCAGCTCACTGTGGCTCCCCTGCAAGCAGCATCCCCTGGAGTTCAGCCTCTCTGGGGAGTCTTACACCTCAACAGTTGCACCTGGATAACCTCTCTCTGTCTTTAGGCACCCAAAGGTGAAAATGTGTCCCCAGGAGAGCAACCTGGGTGGCGAGTGAGTTGAAATTGCCACTTGCCTGGGTGTTTGCCCCCGAGAAGTGTGTCTGTGGGGCTGGGAGGTTGCAGCAGGGCAGGGACTTTTTCTCCCAAGTAACAAGTGACATGATAAGAGGAAATGGCCTCAAGTTGTGCCAGGGGAGGTTTAAATATTGAATATCAGGAAACATTTATTCCCATAAAGTGTTGTTGGGCACTGGAACAGGCTGCCTAGGGGAGTGGTGGAGTCCCCATCCCTGGAGGGGCTGGACAAACACAGCGATGAGGTTCTCAGGGACACGGGGCAGTGCCAGCGTGAGATTAACGTCTGGACTCGATGATCTTGAGGGTCTTCTACACCCAAGCTGACTCTGAGACCCCTGTCCTGGCTCCACCTGACTCACAGCGCCTGGAGCGGCAGAACCACCGTGGGCTCCGCTGCGAACAGACGGGTGAGTGCGGGCATTGGGTGGTGCTGCTGGGCCCTGCGGAGGGGACGGCGGAGCCTCCAGAGCCATCGCGTGTTGGAGTGAGAGCTGGCGTTGGGTGGTGCTGCTGGGCCCTGCGGGGGATACGGCGGAGCCTCTGGAGCCATCGCGTGCTGGGCGAGGCGGGGTTGCAGGCACCTGCGTGTGCGTCGTGAGGCTCTGTGTCATGGTTGCTAGAGAAGGATGATGCTAGCGTCCTCCCAGGGTGGCTCTGGGATGGATTTTTTGGTGCAGCGAGCTTGGAGGAGCCAGTTTGTGGTGGGGCCAGTGCTGCCGTGAGCAGGCAGGCGTTATTAAGTATCTCCTGGTGCCATTGTGACCTCAAGTTGCGCCAGGAAAGGTTCACATTGGGTATTAGGAACAATTTCTTCCCCAAAGGGCTGTGGGGCATTGGAACAGGCTGCCCAGGGCAGTGCTGGAGTCACCATCCCTGGAGGGGTTGAAAATACACAGAGATGTGGTTCTCAGGGACAGGGGCTAGTTCTAGATTCAGGTTAAGGTTGGACTTGATCTTGAGAGTCTCTCCCAACCAAAATGGTTTATGATCTGTGATTAAGTGCTCTCCTGTTGGGCTTGGTTTGGTTTTGTTGCCTCTGCTGATGCTTGTGGGTCTCTGCAGGTCCAGCAGAGCCGGGTTTGCTGTGCGCGGCAGCTCTGGTGCCCAGTCCTCGCTCCACAGTGGGTGGCACGGGGATCGCGAGAGGTGCAGACATGGGAACCGCGTGATCCCGGCGCCTCGGGGGTGTGGTGGGCACGACCCTGGTGGTAACCGGGGTCTCCGAGCAGTTGGCTCCATGTTCACAGGAGTTCAGGGGGTGTTTGGAGCAGGGGCTGTGAAAACCTGGGTGTTCCCCAGCGGTGCAGAGGAAGCCGCTCCCTGTGCTGGGTGCTCTGCGCCTGCGCAGGAGCCGCTTAGCTTTAGGTTGGGACTAGAAAGAGGGACAGGTGTATTATTATTTCCCCTTTTCCGCTGAGACAAAGCACACAAATGGATATAATCCAGTGGATATAATCTCTGGGTTCTGGGCCCGGAGCTGCAGGTGGGTGCCCCCCCTTCCCCATCACACAGGGGGTTCCAGCCCTAAATGGGATCGAACGTGGTGATCCCAGAGCCAGGGAGTGGAGTCTCAGGATGGGGGTGTTGTGCAGGACCCCCACCAGGCCGAGCTTAAGGTGTGAGCTGGACCGGGGGGACAAGGCTTGACTCAGGATGTGCCAACAGGCACATGGGGACGGTGGTGACAGCTCATGTTACACGGCAGTGGTGACAGCTCATGTTATATGGCAGTGGTGACAGCTCATGTTATATGGCAGTGGTGACAGCGAGTGACTGACAGCCCTGCCACCAGCCCAGCACTGCTGTGACAGCCCGGGCAGAGGGCGGTAGGAGGGAGCTGGAACCAGAGCAGGGTCTGAGCTGGAACCAGGATCAGGTGCACAGGCCGAGTGCTGAAATCCAGACCGCGGGCTGCAGCTGAAATCCAAACCATAGGGCTGGAGTTGGAGCAAAGATGCTGGGGCTGAAAAATCACTGAAACTGCTACTGGGCAGACAGGGACAGAAATCAAATGTGTGTGTGTGGGAGAACTGTTCTGGTCGTTGTTTCTGTGGTTTTCTACCAGGCATGGAGGTTACTGAGGTTCCACCTGTAACTTCCTAAAGGGCGAGCGAGCTGATGCTTCCACATTAGAGATACCTTTGGGTTCCAATAAACAGGGCCCTTCACTCCCCATCACCTGCCCCATCAGTCTGGTACCCAGAGCTCGCTAAGGATCAGCTCAAGTGTGCGACCCTCAGCACTGCTCTAGAAAACTATCAGCAAAGCGCCTGATTTTTAACGTGAGAAATAAGCTGCCTGGAGACTGCTGGTAACTGGGTAAACTTACAAAATTCAAGTGCAAGTCTTTTATTCACCATCTCTTGAGCCTGTTTGTACAGAAAGCCCAAAAACCCCTTTTCACAGAAAGCACAGCTCAGTTGTTTCTTTAAAAAAATTTAATTGAAATCCGTCTTTATGGCAAACGATACACAGTAAGATTATACAAATTGTTTGCGTTACATTAAGTGGAAGTCCTTGTTCAATCTGAAATGCATATGTTGGGCTAAACACAAGTATTTGTATACATCTGGCATTAGAAAATAAAAGGGACTTTTCTCTCTCTTGCAGCTGACACTTCGCGTTGATTTCCAGCTCTCCGGGTGTGACAGAAAGGGAGAATAAGGTGAGCTTCTTGATATTCCCAGAAGCAGCGCAGTCCCGTGGAACCCGGCTGGGAGAGCCTCATGTCCAGGGGAGCAGCTCACCCGGACACCCCCACAGCCCCGCTTTGGGAAGGGATCGTGTTTCTCAAACAGTCGCTAATGTGGGACTTGAGTCAGGAGAAGAGCCTGATCGTGAGCACATGCTGCACATCATCCCACCTGCAAACCCCTTCCTCGCCAGCCCTCTCCTCGGGACACCAGGGCTGTTCTGTCGGGGCGTCTGTGAACGATGAACACTCGCAAATGACACAAAGTACCACACAAGGAGTGCAATTAGTAATGAAAGCAATCAAACGAGATGACTGTGGGAGGACGAGCGTGTCCCGCTGCCAACACTCAGCGCCCAGCCCCGCTCAGCCCGCGGCCGGCCCGTCGGTAGCACCAGACACGGCACACAGGCCACCCGCAGCGGGGCCGGGACCACGATCTCCCAGCGCAGCGGCGACACGTCCCCAGCGCAGCGGCGACACGTCCCCAGCGCAGCGGCGACACGTCCCCAGCGCGGGGACAAAGGCACGTGAACGGCGGCACTGGGCAGCAGCCGCCTCGGAGCCAGCGCAACGCGGAGCCCACCCGCGCCTTGGGGACGTCAGCTGCGAGAGGACACGGATCCTTCCTCAGAATCACAGATTAGAACAATCTCTTGATCACAAATAGGACCTGGGAGACCAGCTCGGAGATCGGAAGCATCTAAAATAAGGCCAGATGAACTCCACTGCTCGGCAGCATAGTCAGAAACACTCCCGAACAGAAAGCCCAGGATGAGAAGACTCCAATGGCAGCAGAATCCCCACTGTTACCAGTCTCTCTGTTACCTGATTTCTGTTACAAACACTAAGCAGAGCTGCCAGCTACCTTGCCCAGGCAGTTTTCCAACAGGCTTTTGATGCTGCACCGCGACAAAACAACGTGTGCTCAACAGCAGGACAGAGCGATTTTCCATGATCCCTTCAGTGAAATGAAGAACCCGCCAACTCCACGAGATGAGATCCATCTGCTAAAAGCTGGAAAATGAAGTGACTTCTACATTATGGTCTAACAGCAGCAACAGGCTTAGTAATTATCTCACTTGTGGTTACCATACTAAAAAGTGGATTTTAAATACCCATTATTACTGGGACAAACGTAATGCCTCATGATCAGTGCTGGCCACACTTGCAGCGCTCCCTCCAGTATTGAAACAAAAAGCCAGTCGGTATTTACAGTATCGCAGTGTTCACATGAAGTTAACCTCTGCTTCCCAGCTTCAGCCACACTTGTAAACGTGGTGGCCACAACCTGGACTGGAAGGTCAACACAGCCTTGGGCTGGTAGGAAAGAGGTAAAGTAGGAAGCTCTTACAAACCAGACGGCTTCCTGCTGACCCACACGTGTCAGCAGCGAAACGGCAACGGAGAAAGTTCTTTGTCCAACAGGAGACGTGAGGCCAGCGTTCCCTTCCCAGCTATACGGCAGACGCTTTATTCTTTTGACATTGATTCAAAGCTTTTCCACAGAAATGTCTGAGCGAGGGCAGGAATGGGCGCTGGGTCCCCGTCCTGCAGAGGCAGCGAGCGCAGAGCGAGGAGAACGGGCTCCAGATGGCACGGGCACCGAGGGCCAAGGAAGACTTGGTTCTGCTGAGCAGCAGGGGGCTGTGGGACCTGGGGTTCCGGCCCCGGAGCAAGCTCAGTCTGCCGTGCTACAATCGCACTGGGAAGCTGGGGTGGCAGCGGAGACGCGTCCATGGGCTCTGGACATGCGGGAGCCTGCGGGCCCTGGTGAGGCTGCGAGCAGGACCACACTGCTCCATGGCAGGACTCGGCACACGGGCTGCTCATTGCTTTACTGCCCTGTGTTTAATTCTTCTAACAAAAAACAGAACAAGATAAACCCCTGTTATAGCAACAAAGGCCTGGGTTTTTTCAACAACCCTATCCTTGAAAGATCAGAGGTTGAAACTGTTCATGCCTCACGATTCCACAAGCAAAAAGAGCTGTCTGAGCAGCATGGCATCTGCTCCTCAAGCACCACCAGTGGCCGAATCATCAGTTTACAGAAAACAACCTGCATTGCCAAAGTGCCGGCGTTTCAGTGCTAATTATGTCAAGTAAACATCTCTCCAGGAAGCAGACAGGCAGAGCACCCCGGGATGGCTCCGACACACAGACAGTGCCAGCTCTGCTCTGGCCCCAGGACCACACTGAGGTGCTGCGGTTCTGCTGCTCTGAGGTCCCCAGTGCCACACGCGGGGCAGTGACCGGCCTACAGAAGACCCCTCCTGTCCCAGGAGAACCCCGACACCATCCCGGTGCTCACAGGGAGGGAATTCTGCCCCAAAAAGGGTGTTCACACTACAGAACTCCCACTGCTCAGCAGCGGATCCAGCAGGGCTGAGGCACCCAGACACCTGCCAAAGCGAGCACAAAGTTCCACTGGGTTGGGAGCCCGTCCTCCCGGCGCCATCGCTGCCCAAATGTAACAAAGTTCGGCTGTTGACAAAGGTAAGCGCAGCGTCACCACCGTGTCCGTCCGTCCTCACCCATCACCAGCTCCGTCTGCAGCCACAACAGCAGCTGGGCTCGCCAGTTGTGCCTCCGAACCCTACGGGTACCTGCAA
Source organism: Patagioenas fasciata (assembly GCF_037038585.1). NCBI lineage: Eukaryota > Metazoa > Chordata > Aves > Columbiformes > Columbidae > Patagioenas > Patagioenas fasciata. Next base: position 85,231,487 of record NC_092560.1, read on the forward strand.
AACCCACTGGGCTGCAACGGGAAGCGCAGAGCAGAGCTATCAACCTCCTGAGAGCAAGCCCACTGCCTACACTTATTTACCCAACAGAGAAAGCCCTTTCAAATAGTAATTTTAAAAAGCCGTTTTGCAACATGTTTCGGTGCACACTGCTGATGGCAGCCAGACTGGAAACACGGACAATGTGAGCGTGTTCTTCACATCGCCCAAGCAGGCTCGTCCTTTCCTTTCATGCTCCCCAGACGCAGTGGCTCTCCTGCAGAGGATGAGAGCGTTTTCTCTAGCAATGGAAACACATCTTGTGCGTTCTACTATCCCAGCTGAGCTTCCACCAGAAGTTAAAAACCAAACCAAAGCCTTATCTTTATGTTCTAAAAATATATGTGCATTACTCAAAAAGCACTAGAAGTCACTTGATCGTCAAACTGCCTGAAAAACCACTCTTGGAAGAGACAATCAGTGACTACACTGGTTATACTGTACCTTAAGCAAAACCAAACCAAATAACTGTACGCTTGACCTGCAGAGCTGAAATGAATACACTCACGACAAAACTGCATACAAATAAATCCCTGCAGAGGAAACAGAAGCTAATTGGTAGAAAAGGGGTTTTTAAAGTTTTTCAGTGCATACTTATGGGCTCACGCTAAGTCCAATCAGAATCAGACGGAATGAGATCTCTTCACATCTCGCAGGATAAACGCCCTTATTCCCTACTGTCTACAAACTCTTCTCAAACAAAGAAAACCTAAGGAAAAGGAATCAAAAAACTCAAGTTGTCCTCATTGTCCCACGAGGTCACGTCCCAGACCAGCGCCCGCGGCGGTGACGGGAGGGCCTGGTCAGGCGGTCTGTCCCGGGGCCGCCCCGCGCCGCCGCTGCTCTGCCCGTGCTCTCCCGCTGGCCCTCACGGCTGCTGGCTGGTGAAAAAGGCCTTGGTCTCCCTGCAGACGGGGTTGACGCAGAGCGGGCAGCACAGCGTCAGCTGCCGGGAGCAGACCTCGTTCGACTGCAGGTGCGAGCAGACCAGGTCTGCCAGGGCCTGCAACACAGGGAATTGCGCATCAGAACCGAGCAACCCACCTGCACACCGTAACAGAACGCTTGGACTCGTGTCACCGAGTTGTGTATCCATCAGACTGTGCTTTTAAGCACTTCCCTCTGCTACTTCAAGGAAAATCCTGCTTTAAAACCGCATCGGCACAACATCTTACAAGAAATATTTCATTAGAAGATTACTACAAATGAATACAAAACTGTTTTTCTTTGTCAAACCAAACTTCTGAACTTCTTTGAAACAAACCCAACACAAACCGTGGTAAAAGAAAACACTACGTGGTATATAGACTAAGGGTCTCCACTTCTGTTCCTCCACTCAAAATACTTTAAAACGACAAGACAACACCCGTAATCTAGTAGGAAACAAACACAGAGCTGCAAACTTGTGTGGCTATTACAGCAAAGCGGGTACCTTGGAGAACAGTGGGTTTCCATTGAGAGACTCCGCTCTTCTGATATTTTCAACTCCGCACTGAATCAAAAACAAGGAGGAAAAAGTTTAAGTCTTCTGGAACCTTCACTGGCCAGCTTTCAAAAATTCCCCCTTCCTAGTTCATTCAGAGGTTCCCCCAAAATGCTGAGACTAAAGGCAATACCACATTTTTCAATACAGTAAAAATAACTATGATGCAAAATTTCACGCTGTTGCCAAAAATCAATAATTTTTTTTAGTAAGGATAATAGTGGTTTAAAGAGTTAAATGTAGAAGGCCAATTCTCACCTGTTTTGTGTGGCTGAAAATTAATTTGAGTTAAGCCAGTTCAGATTAATTTTCAATTTACAGAAACATAAAATTTGCCCCAAATCATATTGCAAGAAGCAGCCACAAAGCAAATTTCAAACCAGGAAAAGTAATCTTGGAGCACCACTTTCCAAAGAGTTATAAAAACCACAGACCATTTACCTCATTCGCTAGAACTTGGGCATACTCGATATCCAGCTCGTAGAGCGTTTCGATGTGGTCACTGGTGAAGGCGATTGGGACCAGCAGCATGTTCTTCTTTCCCCTCTGGCACAGCCCTTTGATGGTCTCATCGGTCTGCGGCCCAAGCCAAGGCATCGGTCCAACCTGGAGGAAAAGGGGGAGGCAAATTAAAGAGAAAAATAAAACAGAAAAAAACCCTCATTAAATCAGTCTTGCAATGAACAACCATGCTTTCTTAAGCAGGACAACAGATCAGATTATGGTTAACACGGGGCCAGTTACTTGTATTTCTCTGCTACTGCTAGTACCTTTCACCTTGTTAATTTTCTTATGAAGACGTGCTGCCCTGCTGTTCACATCCCAGAGGAACAGAACCCGGGCTGGCCTAAGGAGACTCTTACTAAAATAAATGACAGTTTAAACACAGGTCTGCTCTTTTCAGTTCAACAACACCCTGGCCAGGGTTTACCTGCCTTTTCCAGGGCATTCTGCCCTTTCCTCTCTACTATTCGGGGCTGATGTACCATAATATGCAATTTAGAGAACAAGACAACAATGGCATGATGGGTGTAACCCCCCTGAGACGTAAGGTCCCTTGTACTATGTAATTCTGGTAGAACCGATGTTCCTTGCTGTTCGCAGCAGTGCTATAATAGCAAGTACAAAGTCATGCAAGCAGTCTCTGTCGAGAACAACGAAGCCTGCTTGGATTGGGCTCGTGTAATTATTCAGAATGCCCACTGCACAGGGATGACTCTGGAAAAATGGCTCAGAGATCCTCAAAAAGCAACACCTCAAAATCCAGCAAGTGCTCAATTCTTCCTTCTGACAGAGAAAGACAAATGCCAAACTGGATGTTACGAGATGGTAGGTTTTCTAACAGACACACAAAACATCTGCTTTAAAAGGATGCAATATAGAAAAAGGGTGAGAAGTTGCAGATAAAGAGTATCTGCAAAGATTCTGTTATAGCAGAAACGCTTGCTGAAAAAGGGCAAAAGGCACAGGGGTGATGACCTTCTCAAGCTGTAAGATCCTGAACTCCTGCAGAGCGCTGCAGCGGCTCCCGGCGCACGTACCTTGGACTGCCACACCAGCCGGTATGGGTTGGAGTAGTTCAGCTTCTCCATGACCCTCTGCACAGTGGCTCCCACTTCTTGAGGGTACGGATCGCCGCGGTTCACCACCTGCCACACAACACAGCACAGCTCTAGCTGCAGGAACGCGCTGGGCAGAGAGCACCCCAGCCCGGGGAGGGGAACGTGCAGAGAGCACCCCAGCTCGGAGGGGGGAACGTGCGGTGCGGGATGTGACTATCGAGTGCCTGGCTCATCCCAAACAGGGAAGAAAAACCGTGTTCCTGTCCAGCAAAATCAACCACAAAGCTGCTTTGCCAGTACACCTACTCCTCCTCCTTCACACGAGAAAATATACATTCTTCTATCGTATATAGACATGGTTACACTTTGGTAACAGCACCACGTTTTTGAAAAACAATCTGAGAGCCATGCCACTGCAGTTGCTGGTTGCTAACAGAGAATCAAGTCATTTAGTGCAACCTTGCAAAGATTTTACTTTCATTTCTTCAGGAAGAGTATTATCACCGCTTTCCAGAGGTGAGGAAATAACCCAGTTCTCCCCTCCACTACCATCCGGGTTTGAGCTGGCAAGTTGGTGAGGCCACGAAAGCAGCCAGGGAGCGTGACCCAACCCGGAGTGACCACAGTGACGTCTGTCGCCTCCAGCGCTGCGTCAGCCTTCCAGCTGCGGCTGGCCAACTCACCTCCTGCTCCTTCTACATGTGCCGGGCACTCCCACAGCTGGGGCCCTGCCCACTGTCTGCAAGCCCAGACCCAGGACTCTGGTCTAACAGGGACAGAAACGACGCGACACAACTCACAGACATGGGCAGCGAGTGAGCCGAGAAGAGGATGACGACGTCTTTCCTTTTGTCGGGTGGAAACATGTTCAGTTCCTTCTGTATGTGATCAGTGAAGCACTGTTCAGAAAAAACAACAAAACAAAGCAGAGACCTGAATCAGAAGCACTGAGAAGCACTATGTGATCTCAAATGATCTAACACAGGCAACATAAACATTCCAGGTTGCCCTAAGAACTTTGAAATCCCCTTTGGTAGGTGTGGGGCAACAGCGAGCCAGCAGGTATTGCACTGTCCAGCACAGCGTATCACCTGGGCCAGGCCCAACACATCAAAGGCCTCTGTGAACTTCTGAGCAGCCCAAGGGTTTGAAGATGCCAGTAACAAGCTTATGGAACAAAAGGAACTCAACCCAGCTCTCCTCCATCTTCTTTTAGTACATTCTACAGCTAAAACGTCTCGTAAGCTTTGTTAGAAGCTAAGACATGATCTAAGTCAAGTGTTTCTTCAGAATGCTTCTGTTGCTTAACATGATGCTGTGTTATTCCAGGCAGCAACTACTTCTAAAAAGGAACCTCAGCAAACGTGTATTTCCTCAGCTCTCTGCTGTTGTAAAGTCCGGTGCAATGCAATGATCCCAGGTTCCTCCACCAGCCCAAGGAAAGCCCAGGGAACGGCGACTCGGGCCCACCTCAGACCCGCTCGGCTCCCACCTGGTGCTGCTCACGTCAGCGCACACACAAACGCACACCTGAATGAGCAGGGGATGTGTGGGCCATCGGTCGATTATACTCCACTTCATCTTCGGCTTCTCCCCCTTTTTATGATAGTGGCGATAAATGGCATTCAAACTGCTTCCTGAAAGGCAGGGAATTAAGAACTTAAGTTCAGCCACGGAATTAGCAACTTGGCAGATGAAAACAGTTTTGTAGCAAGGTATTATACTTTAAAATTGTATTTTTAAATGCTATATATTTAACATTTAAAAAGATTTAATATTTTAAAAATATTTAAAATGCAAGCTTAAATCAGAACTGAGAGCCTCAAATGGGAACAACCATATCAAAGTTCATACAATGTACCAATTATATCAAAGTTCGTATAACGTGCCAGCCAAGAACAATTTGCTGAACGACTATTTAACTGAAGAACAATTATTGCTCTAGTCTCCATGAAGAGAGCTCACTCAGTGGTGTTCCTGAGCCTTCAGTTTATGTTATCTCACCATCACAAAGGTAACATAAAGCTACCCTGAATAAAGAAGTCTCTACCCAAAATTCGGAATTACAGGAAACTCTGAGGAGCCTGAGCTGGCAATGGAGCCCTGGGGAAGGGACACTCTGAGGGTGGGACGCTGGCAGCGATGTTCCCTGGGCTGGCAGACAGAAAGGTGGACGCGTTCCCCAGGACAGACGCGGGGCCGCTGTGCTGGCAGACTCACCGGTGGTGGAGCAGCTGTACTGCGGGTACTGCGTGAAGGCGACGGCTCTCTCCACGCCGTCCCGCTCCATCTCCTCGATCGCCTCCTCGGTCAGCGGGTGCACGTAGCGGAAGCCAATGTAGTACTTGTGAGGCGCTGCCGGCCACACGCAGCAAGGGAAACAGCAGAAAACAACCAAGAACTCTCAGTAACAGCTCATTAATAAGGATGAAGTACAGAACCACCCAGACTGAAGCTACTGAAATGAATGTGTTGATAGTTTTCTGGCTACTTTTCTAAACCACTGTCATATAAACGCATCTTTCTTCGGCCAAGTATTTTTGTGGTCACTCACTGTGCTGTTAGCAGAATTCAGAAGTGATTAATACTATTGTTTGCTTCCACAAGAAGCACCATTCTTCTGGTTTTACTTAGTTTAGCAGAGACGTGCTTTCCAAACCCTGCAGAGCTCTGACATGGTACTGGGCAAGTTCTGATTTAGAGGCAGTATTGCCAAAACCGCGTCGTTACGAGATGCCAAATGCACACTGCCGTGCCCTAACACAGATCACAGCTGCAGACGCGCTACGGGCTTCCTAACGGCACAGCTCAACGCGCCTCCTGAAACCACAGCTTGGGTGGTTTGAATACACACATATCACTCAAATGCCAAAACCCTGCGAAAGACGAGGCTTTCTCCACTCTGCCATGCAAAAGAAAACACATTGCTTAAGCAGTTTGCACATACCAGGAAATCTTATTTACCTAAACTTCCAAATGTAATTGGGCTGCAATTTTGTGTTTCCATTTCCCATCTCTAATCTTTAGGGTGTCAGCTGCGAGGTTTGGGGAGCATGGTCTGGTTAGCGGGAGGGAGGATGGGGAGGTTTGCTGGTTTAGTTTGTTCTTCTAAGCAGAGGACAGAGGTTTGCAGGAGAACAAAAGCAAAGTTCCTTTTCGGGTTTTTGGGTGAGCAGATCTGAACGAACATGTCCCGGGTTTCTGGAGGAAGCAGATGTCCCGTGTGGTGTCCGTCCGCCCGTCTGTGCAGGGTTCGCAGAACAGCTTTGGTCAGCCCCAGTTCTCTGGGAGCAGCAGCAAATAACGACCCAGCTTCAGAAGCCCCGGGAGCCAGGGACCTCGGTAATACTTTTAAACAGCATTAAAACGAGTCCAACTAACCAGAGCACAGACAGTGGAGTTGAACCTGGGAAAGGACACTCCGGGAAACAACATGGCCAACTTGGAAACTGCCTGCAAGGCTCCCCAGTATGAGGTTTTGTCCTGGCAGCAAAGGAGAGAGTCTCATGTCTGCACACATATTGTGCTGCTCCAGTGAGGTCAGAACTACTGGAAACAGAGCGACACCTCCTTCCACAAAGAGCTGCCGGTCTGAAGAACCAACGTGACCCCTCATCCTGTGAGCTTTCCATCTGCTCACAAGGGAATCTCAGGTAAAATACCGCTTGGAAGAAACACCACAAATCATTACCATTAAAAACAATCAAAAAGCAAGATGAGCCTTAACAAAGTATGATTACCACTGCAAGACATTAGCCTGTTTGAAACCAGAACTAAAAAATCAAAACAAAACCCAAAAAACAATAGAAATAGATTTTCCTGCCATCATGTCTGTGTGTTTTATTCTCACAGCCTACTGAGCCTGCCCAGCCCCGCTCATTCAGAAGGAAAAACTCTCATCCATTTTCAGAGAGCTGCCTGTAACAATGAAGATTCATTTTCAAATGATTTTGCTTCCAGATGACATAGGTGAGGCTGCTTATTTACTACTTTAGATTAGTCCCATTGCCAAAATATCACATGTCAAATGGATACTACAAGTCAGTGAATCAGCAGATTGATTAATCTAGGCAGGAGGGAACTCACAGGTGGTTACTGACACTGTCTAACATGAGCTCTTCAGCAACTGCAAATGAACAGCGACTATAAACTCTACGCCCCAAAAGTCCAGATCAAGGTAAAACAAATATCCAAAGTATTTCTCCTCTGCCACGTGTTTTAAGTCTTATCACCAAACCCGCCGGTTACTCATTAACAGGGCCTGGCGCTCCCAAAGTGCCACCACGAGCACACGATATCCCAAAACACACAGCCCGCTCTGGAAGCACAGTCAGCTGCTCCAAGCTGCTCTGAAGCAGCGCAGGACTCGGTGTCGCTGCAGTGCTCCTTGAAACGCGTAAGGAAACGGTTCGCACTCAAGTCAACTGTCAGCAGTGGCTGGCACCTTCGTTTTTCAAACTGCAGCTACTGTTAGGTAAAAAGCAGGTCTCTGAACAGCTTATCAGGTGTAAGAACTGCACAGAGGGAGGCGTGACTGCACAAAAAGTGCTCACAAAAGCAAATGGGAGTAGTACACTGAGAAACGCAGATAAACTTTCTAAGCGTTATCTCCAGCACCTGCTGCACGCCTGCCCCTTCGGGGTACGGCTGCTGCAAACGCCGCTGCCTCGCGCGGCTCTGCCCTCGCAGGGCCCACAGCGGGCACGCAGCTGGAGAGCAGCATCGCCAGAAAAAGGGCCGAACACCGTCGGAATGAAGGGATCAGTGACACCTTACATGAACAAACGAAATTCATTTGGTTCCAGCCTTCCAATAGCACTACTTTTCACCTCCCAGAGCCTTTTACCAATCTTCTACCTCTAGCCCTTTTCCACCCACGTCTGGAGCAGATGCCACAAAGAACTAAAACCGGCAAGACACAGAACGTGGCCGTCACTCTTGAGCGGCTATGTGAATGTGGAAGCTCAGAATTTCTGGTGCTGCCACTCACATTTATTAATGCCATGGGTTTAGTGTCACAGAGCAAGGAACTGTACCATAAAAGGTACTGTAAGCAACTGACCTCTGGCCTTCAACAAGCAGCAGAGACAAACCAGGCTTCTCGTTCATCACAGCTAACTGCACAACACCACAAGCTGAAGTCAAACTCACAACTCATCTGAAAGCAGCTTAGCCAAACTAGTGAAAATTCACCATGAATGCACTTAACCTGGGTGACAAGTGACTCGCACATCAGTTTGGCCTGAGGTTTTAGGAGAGGGACTGAACAGGGCTGAATCACCAATTACAGTTCTGCCAACGACCGCGGCTGTCTGTCTGCACACCCGGCCCACGGCAATCACGCGGCAAAACGTGGCAGCCGAAGCCCTCAGTGACAGGACATTCACAGCAGCGTCTGCCCCGTTCCCATCACAGCAGCGCTGGAAGGCAGTGCCGCACAGGGTGACCGTGTGAGTCACAGCTCCCTACGTGCAGAGCAAGGTGCAGAGCGATTCCATGACTCGCGAGCAAGGCTGTGTTCACCTTTAAAGTTCTCTGGTTATCCCAGACCTGGCACAGGCTGTTATCTGCTTTCACCCATGGCAAACCGCTAGGCCTTATCTCCCGCGCACGCCGGGGTGGGGCTCTGCTATTGCTCAAACACGCCCTGCACATTCATCTCCGAAACTGAAACTGCATCTGGCCTTCCAACCCATCTCTTCTGCAGTCCCAAAATCCAGCCCAATTGGTGTGCGTTCTTTTATCCATTATGAATAGTTACAGATTCAGACAACGTTCTAAAGGCTCTGGATACATCCGAGTGATAATTGCAGAGGGCCATTTCAGAGGAACAAAAGACACCTGTGGCTCTGGAGAGCAGTCAGACTCCCGACACCCTCCCACGCAGTCACCCGGTCTCTATGGGTGACTCCTCCTGCAGGATGAAACACATGAGAACCATGGAAAGGGGGACATCAGCAGGGCAGCTTTTCAGCCTGGGCACAGACAGAGGTGGCACGTACTGGGTCCAGCCCCAGAAGGTGCACCCATGTTTGGTTGGTGGTTTCCGGTGCTCCACTGTGTTATGCAGGCTGATTGAGTACAACAGCGCTCTCCAAAACCAAAGGCATTCTCCAATGTAGCCACAGAAGCGACTAGAGCACAAAAACATATCTGCATGCATGGGAATGCCAATGCTTTCGTATATGCTGAGTTTTTAACAAGTCAGAACTCCTGCAATATTGTTGTTAGCATTTCCTATCAGGACTGAGAACACTGTTCACACAATAAAAATGAAGAACCAAAAGCTGCTTTACAAGTGTATACTGTCAACACACGAGACAGAAGACTCGAGCGAGCAGAGCGAGGACATACCGGTGCGAGGAGACATGCTGTCCAGCAGCTTCACCATGCCCTCCCCCTGCAGCGCCGTCCACTTCTTGATGGGCGACCCGCCTCCGATCCTGCTGTACTGCTCCTGGATCTTCGGTGTGCGGCGCTTGGCAATGAACGGTGCTAATTTACTAAAGCATTCCAAAGGGACACGTATTAAAATCATCACCCAAGCCACCAGCCCTTTCCCCAAATCTCTGCTGCAGTGGGCTTTCTGCAGGAATCTCCCCAAACTACAGCACGCCAGCACTGCGTGGCTTGTTTTATTCCATTGCCCTTCCCAGCCTTACTAGGCGACAGAAAACCACAATTTGCCATTATCATAGAAACATAGAAGAAGATTAGATTAAAAGAAGATTAGATTAGAAGAGAATGATTTTGGCATGCCTGTTTCCAGTGAACTGTAACACCGTTTCTTGCACTGACTGGTCCCAAGATGAAACAGTCTTAAGAATGTCGATAAACACAGAAGCTACAGCTAAGACAGCAACACCCAACGCTGACTGTAATGCGCGAGTTCACAGCGTTTCTCACTTTTGAGCTGGAAGTGTCATTAGATCTCTGTCCAGGAAGAGACGAAGCAAGAAATCATGCACGTCATCCAGCCGTTCTGGACCTCCCATGTTTAACATCAAGATTCCTGTTTTAGGTTTCCTATGGAAGCAAGAGATATTTCAAATTCTAGTAAACTACTGCTTTTATTGTTATATATTATTATTACAAAACAATCAGCTTATCCTTCTGCATTTGCCTTCTGCAAAAGCAGCATCCTATTTAGAAGTTCATCCTGCTTAAGTAAAAATATCAACTACAAGCATGAATAGCCAGAGAGCAAGTATTTACATGACCTTTACTTAAAAAACCAAACCAAAAAACCCAAACCATTTCACAACACAGGGTTTAACTGGAAATTGGCAGATGAAGGCTGCCCGGGAGGTTATAAAACAGGGCCCACGGAACTATCTCAGCTGAATGCCAGCTGAACATTCCAAGCAAACCAAGCAGCAGCCTCCGCAGAAAGCAGACTAGCTACCCACACAGGTCTTTGTCTTCAGTACTGTGGAGACACAGCTCGCCCTCTGAAGCAGTGAAAGCAGCAAAGAGCCATTCTACACATAAAATAAGTGCAGAGTTGGCTCTGTTTGCGCTGTTGTTCTGTTGGCTGGTTGTTTTTTTTCCCCACAACGGGTCTTCTATCCCGGTGCAGGTCTGCAGTGTTCCAAGGATAACGTCCCTCCGAGCAGAGCGGAGCAGATGGCAGCACCAGCTCGTACAGAAACGGCTGCTGATCACAGCTCTCACCCAGGAGTCGCGTTTGCCCACAGAACCGATTCCCCTGTCTGAGAGAGCCCGGTGGCCAGGACCTCCCCGGACGGAGCCCAGGCCGCCTGCGGAGCTTTGCCCTCCCCTCCTTAACACCAAAGTCTCACAAAGGGAGACTGAGAGGAGCCCATGCATGCCCAGATGGGCCGGGACCTGTGTTTCCATTCCCCTCCTCCTGGAGCGTCTATCAGGAGGTTGCTGAATAAAGCCCAGGAAGCAGGAACCAGAATCTCAAATAATATCATCCTACTGTTTGTTCTTCTATTGTTTCAGCGCTGCCTCAGGCCCTACCATGGGCCATGGCCTGGCTGCAGAGAACAAGGTATCCTCACCCACAGGACTGGGAAAACAAGAGGCCTGTGAGTGCAGCCGGCCAGATAAAAGCAATCACACACGCACAAGACTCTAGATCAAGCCCCGTGACTGCCACATTTTACCACACAAGCAGCTTTGCTGTGCAAGTCAAGCAGCACAGTGTATCAGAGCGGGACAGCGGGCAAGGAGAGCCGGGCACGCCCGCCCAGGCCTCGCTGCAAACTCACCGCACGTCGGGCTGGATTTCGGGTTTGGTGCTCTCCGTCACGGCGGCCGCAGTCACCTGGCCCCTCCATCGCACCGGGACCCGCAGCTGGGAGCTGCTCCTCACTACTGGAAGACAGAGAACAGCACATTGACAACCCTGCGCCAGACGGGCACTCATCCCCCACTGCTACACGAACACGCTCGGCCGTACCGCAATGCTTGGTGTTACTCCCTTAAGCTCAGGTCCTGGAACCAAAGACAGTCATAAAATTGCAAGGTTCTGCCTTTCTTTAAACACTCTGTACACCAAAGGCTTTTCAGGTATCAGGTAGCAAACTAAAACCAACTAAAAGCCTCACTGATCTTTAAGCTTCAACCATAAGTCCAAAATAACTGGTGACAACACAAGAGAACATATGCGGGGCTGGCATGCTGAGGAATTATGTCAAGCTGTGTAACTCCTCATAGTGCACACATAGCTGGGCTAACTCTAGACAAGCAAAGTACTTCTGCAGCGCCTCCACAACGCGGGTTAGATGTTCAGGGTCCCCAGCAAAGCCCAGGACGGACGTCAGCACCCCCGAGCCCCAGGCACGCGCCCCTCAGCCGGCGCTGTGTCGGGCACAGCGCGCAGCCTTCGGTCTGCCCAGCCCCGCAAATTCTGCTGTTCCTGGATTTCAGCAGCAGCCGAACGCCAGGATACTTTACCTCCCACCCGCTGGTTGCTGTCTGCTTTTTCAAAAGCACACTTTGTCTTCCTTAGGAGTTCATAGTCATTACACGACGCTTTTGAGCGCAACAATAGTGTGAATTGCCCAAGATGAAAGAAATGGTTCAATTCTGCATTGCCGGCTCTCCAGCGATCGTTTGGTGCGACGCTTCCCTGGCCAGACTGCGGGAGATCAGCAGCAATTGAGCCCCAGCAGCACCGCGCTCGGGGTGCCCCGCCGAGAGGAGCATCGTGCAGTTCACAGCTCCCTAATAACATCCTGAACAGGCTGAATGCCCTCAAAACCCGCTGAAATCAATGACAGTGAAAAGCATCTTGCAAATCCCGCTTCTTACTGGGGATTAGGAGTGTGTAGCTGTGGATGCCTGTCTCTGCAGTGATATAAAAGGCTACAGACTAAAGAACTCCCATTCAAGCACCACTGATGCCAGACTCTTTTCAAATATTTATAATCTTCCTTCAGGTCTTAGCGTATTACTTTCTGAAGCACTGACAGTGTATGTAGATTATACAGAATACAAAGGCTGTATTGATCCTTCTGTAAATAGATACGGCAATGCATTTGTTTTACTTAAGGTGAGGTTCATGCACATTTCTACCCGCATCGCGAAGCGCGTGACGCAGAACACACAGGATGAGCGACGCTGATGCGTCCAACTTCCTGGAAAAAAGCTTTCTTTTGAAAGTTTGAGAAATAACACAATGGCAGGATTGGATCTGCGGCACCCCGGCGGGGTGACAGGGCGCCCAGGCAGGATGACACAGCACCCGGTGTGCCCGCGGTCTCCCGAGACGTCACCCGCTGCTGCAGCACAGCGGGGCGACCTGCGGTGTGTACAGAGAGAAACGGAAAGAGCTGCTGTGGATGGGGCACACAGAACTGCGTGTTGTACAACAGCGCACGGAACTGCGTGTTGTACAACTGTGCATGCAACTGCGTGTTGTACAACAGCGCACGCAACTGCGTGTTGTACAACTGTGCATGCAACTGCGTGTTGTACAACAGCGCACGCAACTGCGTGTTGTACAACTGTGCATGCAACTGCGTGTTGTACAACAGCGCACGCAACTGCGTGTTGTACAACTGTGCATGCAACTGCGTGTTGTACAACAGCGCACGGAACTGCGTGTTGTACAACTGTGCATGCAACTGCGTGTTGTACAACCGTGCATGCAACTGCGTGTTGTACCACCGTGCATGCAACTGCGTGTTGTACAATCGTGCACAAAACTGCGTGTTGTACAACAGCGCAGGGAACTGCGTTGTACAACAGCGCACAGATGTGCACGGACAGTCGATACAATGCACTTCTTAGTGCTACAATAGCTCTGAAACGGGCTTGTAACTGCACTTATTACCCACACCTCCCCGCAACCGGCCTTTTTGTGAAAAAGCAGCCTGTGAGCGGTTAATCGCGGGTGATTTTTACACAAACGCGTTCTGAAAAGGAAAGCGCCTCATTTAAAACGAAACTCCAGCGGAGGCGGGGCGGGGGGGGCACGACGGACAATGAAACACCGAGCCCGTTAGCAGCAAACGCCGAATTTCTCTCGGATGAAAAACCCCGCAGCCCCCGCGGAGGACGAATCATCCCCCGCCCGCCGCTCACTCCGCCGGCTCCAGGACGCGGACACCGGAGGCACCGGAGGCCCCGGCGCTGCCGCCAGCGTTACGCAAAGACACCTCGTTGTGTAACGCGCTCCCGGCGCTCCCGCCGCCCTCCGGCCCTCGCAGCCCCCGCCGCGCTGCCGGCAGCCCCCACACCGCCCGCCGGCCCCCCGTGCCCGGTTCCCGCGTTCGGCGCCCGCACACTCACGGTGACGCGCCGCTCGTCCGGCGGCGGCAGCGGCGGCGGCGGCCATCTTGGCGGCGCCCGCCCGCATTCCCTCAGACAGCCCCGCCACCGCCCCTCGGGCTCCGACAGCTCCACCGCCCACGTCGCCTCCGCCGCCGCCCCCCGGCACCGCCCCCGCTGCCGTACGGGGGCGTACGCCCCCGTACGGCAGCGGGGGCGGTGCCGGGGGGCGGCGGCGGAGGCGGCCGGGGTAGACGGGGCAGCCCGTCATTCCCCTCAGCCCGCCAATCCCCTCAGCCCGCCAACCCCCTCAGCCCGCCAAGCCCCTCAGTCACCTCAAGCCCCGGCTGCGTGACCGCTACCGCAGGGCTCGGCAATGAGAGACTGAAGCACAAAAAAAGACACCGGTACCTAGCTTTTATTTGAGGGGAAAGTTAATAACGGCATCCCTCGCATCACGCCGCGGTTGTGTTTTGAAGGGTTTCTTTGCAAGGGGATGCGGTAAGTAGGAAACTGACTGATATCACTTATTAGGTTGCAGGTAGTCTTACTGTACTTGCTTAAATATTAATGCAGCACATCTCTAACATTTGAAGTACCTTCCCTCTTTTTGTCAGTCGAATAGTACTTCCTTAAATACTCATATGTATTCCCACTTAAACCTAAATCCTCTAGTCCTGGTCTCTTCAACAAACTCAAGTATATCAAGCTTAATTTTATAATAATCTTCAGCTAGTTTAAATACCTCCGTCATGTCACCTCTTAATCATCTTTATTATTCCTCCAAGATGAAGTAATGATCTCTTTTTATATGTAAAATCTTCTATTTATCAATCAGTTACTCTGCACTCTCCTGTCTCGGTTTCTATTTTCCTTTATATGCATTGACCTTATCTAAACAGCATGGACCAAATTCTAACGCCAGTCACGGCGCTCTAAATCCAGAGTAACTGACTTCAATGGCACAATTGTCATTTGATGTCACGGATTTACTTGCGCACTTGGGCATCAGCATCCCTGCAGGGTTTAAGAGACGAGGTTCTCAGGGACACGGGTTAGTGCAAGAGTTCTGGTGGACTCGATGATCCTGACAGTGTCTTCCAACTGAAATGATTCCACGATCTCTTAGGTTTACTCAGGCTCTAAGAAAGCTGCAAATATTTTAAAAATATGTGTTTCAAATTTTTTTAAAACCCTGGAGAGCCTCCTCAGCAGACACTTATCGTCTTCGTCAGCCTTTGCTGTGAACCTACCTCCAACAAGCCTTGTCCTTCACAAAGAACCTGGTGGATCCCAGCCCATCTTTCAGGGGACATGAACCCATCGCCTCCTCCAGCACCCAGCCCCTTTGCTCTGGTAATTCTCTGCTGCTCCAAGGGAGCTGAAGCCACAGCAATGTGCACTGTTCACAATGAGCATCACTTCCAGGATTTCCTTTGTGCGCTGGGAAGTCCGGCATTTCTCGGCTGGAGGCAGATACCTGCAGACCTGGATTTACACCCAGCAGCACCTCTGCATCCCGCCACAGTGCAGGTTGTGCTTCCCCAGCCCTGGCACAGATGCTGGAATCACAGGGGGCTGTCAGGGGACCGAAGGGGTCAGACAGGGATGTCCCGCTGTCCGGCCCCGCGGCTCGGGGCTCTCACTGCCGCAGCCCTTGCTCCTCTTTTCCACCTCCATCTATCTGGACAGCAGCACTGCAGGAACCGCACCCGAGGAGGAGCAGGACAGCTGGGACTTTTGACAGGTCTTAAAACATCCAACTCTGATGGGAGCGCCGCAGGAACACTGTTAGCCCAAAGAACATGTACAGCAGCAAATGTGATTAAATCATCCCTGAATGCAAACTTAAAATCAAAGAGCCTGGAAACAAGCGTTCTGGATGGCTGCCAGGAACACCCAGAATCATCATGTTTTAAATCACTGCAGACATAATCACTCAACAAACACAAAACCATAACTGGTAGGACACAGAAATAAAATCAAGATCCATTCATCCATCTCGAAAGGCATTTTTTTAAAATGATCAAAACCCTGAATTGAGCCTCGATGATAAATCAGGAAGTGCAGCAATCGTATTTAACACAGCGAAGGTTCATTTTGAAGTGGCTGCCTCAGGAATGTCTCCTCATTACTTGGGTGGTAGATTTGCATGGGCTGTTACTGACACAGGCTCCTTCCTGTGCTGGGCTCGCCCAGCCCCACCAGCAGAGCCCCATATTCCACTGCTCATCTTCCATCCCAGCCACCTTGTACGCTCCTCTTCTGATGTGCCCCTTCCAGCAGCACCTCCTGAGCGCTCAGACCTTCCTCCCACAGCTCCCCTGGTACAGAAGCTTTTACCCTTCACAAAGCAGTTCAGTGTTTTTCTAAAGTATCTTTTCCCAACCTTTCTCCTCCCTTCTTAGCACCTTAGGCACTTGAAGGGAATTTGTTTGTAGAAAAATCTTTGTATGCTCGTAAATTCCTAAATATTCTGAATTATAGAAGCCTCTTCAGCTCTGCTCCCCCCGCCCCCAAACCCACTAACAACAACAAACACCCACAAAAAAGAAACCCCAAGGGGTGGGATTACTATTTGGCAGCATTTTCATCTTTGGGACTGGGGTGACTTTTCCTGTAGCTCACTATTAGTAAGCTGTCCTGTAAGAAGTAAGAAATTTTCAGCATTTTGTTGCAATCAAGCTTTTTCTCCTCTCCCTCTAGCTTATGTACTTCAGACATATGCATCAATACCCCAAACCACAGGAAATTTACAAGTGACGACACTTTTGCAGGTATTTAAAGAATCTTTTAAGTTCTACATTCGGACAAAGAACTCATCCAAAATGGAGCAGGACAAGTGTGAGAGGGGGCTGAGGCACCTTACTGGACACGATAGGGGCTACAACCAGACAAGGAAAATGGGTGAACTCAGAGAGGTGGATAATAAAGCAAGGCATCCTAACAATGCTCTTTTCTTAGAGTATCTTTAATTTGTCCTCTACTCTCCTCCCCTGCTCCAGAGGGGCAACCCTTGGGTCACACAGCAATGCCACAGCAGTCCCCATCAAACCCCAAGACATCAAATCTGTTTAAGAAATCACCTCACTTGTTGCTGCTGTATCAGCCAGCAAGGCAGCGACCAGCTCTGCTACAAACCGCAGCCGGGAGTCCCGGCCCACCCCCTGGAGCTGCCGCCTTGGCCACCAGTTATTAAGCACATACTGCACTGTAAAATCCACTTTTCCTGTGCAGTATATTGCCTGTGCCAGGACAGACCGTATTATGAAGACTAAGGGAAAGGGAAGAAACAGACGTTACAGCTCAAGAACTACTGCCTCGCACACCACCTTATGTTGCCATAATTTATTGGTTGCTGATTTAGACCGGTTTCTATATGTAACATGCAAGATGAAGAAAACCAGTCATTTCTTACAAAAATATGGACACCGCACAGCTCAACAGTTCTATTGGTGGCTAATCCAGGTCAAGTCTTGGTGCAGGTGGCAAACGATGCACCTACCAGCCGTTTATCTCTCTGGTAAGAGGAATTGCTTTATTTCTGACTAAAAAGCACAGATGAGTAGACACATGAAACTGTTACTCGATCCTAGTTGATAACCGGGTTACAGTTGGACACAGCAGAGAGCACGGAGCCAGCAGGAGCCTGTGCAGCACGTCAGCGAGACGGGGCAGGCGCCACCTGGACTCAGCGCATCTGCGCAGCACAGGAGCTCAGCCCCCACCATGCTCAAATCCAAAGGATTTCCAAATTACCAGGGGTTTTGGGTCTTCGCTCAGTCATTTCTGGTTTGAAAGGACGGCAGAACCTCGACTGGGAAGGCAGCACAGACATCCCGCTGTCCAGACAACGCTGCGAGAGCAAAGCCCACCTCACATTCCTCATCAATAAATAATCTGCAACAAACAAAAGCCCACAGCTCTTGCAGCGGAATTTCGTGCTCAATACTACGGACCTTCTTATTGAATAAACTCAAATGGAGCTTCCATTAAAAACAGCAGGAGCTAAAAAAGTGCAGCACTTAATTATTCCCATTTTTATACTGCGTTGAGCTATTCAGAGGGTGTCTGGTCATGCCATTCTCAGAGGCCAGCCACGTGGCAATTTAAAGAGCTTGAACTGCTGATGTCTCCAACAAGAAACCACAAGAGAAGACAGATTAAAATTAAAGCTAATTTAAAAAAAAAAAATCAATTTTAAGTCACAGAAATTAAAAGCAGAAGCATATTTTGCTTTTTAAATGACATCTTACCAGGATCTTTGTTTTTTGTTGACTCGACAGCATAAATACACCTAACGTTTTTTTCTAGAGCTTCTTCCAGTGAATTAGCATTTTCCTTTAAAAAGGGGTTTTGTTTAATTTCCTTTTCACATCCTAAATGAGTGGTTGTTCTCAGACGGGCTGTAGACCAGCAGAGTGTATCGTTCTTTTGCAAGCCCCGGTGGCTCGGGTTTCTCACGGGATGACTAAGGTTTGCAGCGCTGCACGAAGCGTGGATACAGACAGACATCTCGGATGTGGTGTCTGTTCAGAATCCAGGTCAGGAACCGCTCCAATCCCAAACCGTATCCACCGTGAGGGCACGTGCCGTATTTTCTCTGTCAAATTAAGATCAGAGAGTAGCCATTGAACTTTTTCTTATTATTTATAATTGCAGTAATACCACCAAAACAAAAACAAAACCCTTCCAAGATTATTTTCTGTATAATGAGGAAAATGGACTACACTATTTTCAGGCAAGGTATTTGTCTTTAGTTGTCCTGAGTTTCTTGGGGCAGTTCCAGGACTAGAAGAGGAAAAAGGAAGGTGAAAAAGCAAGTTGTAAGGATTCTTTCTCAGGTGCCTCCTTTTCCGCTGCCCTTGCTGGCAGAGCTTGGCCATCCCTGTAATCAGACCCTGCGGGACACCCCAACCCACAGCCAGGCTGTTTAAGCAGGATGGAACTGTCACCCACTGGTTAAACCATTATCTACTTTGGGCCACTAGAAATGTCTCCATGTTAGACTGCAGCATCTGAAGAGTAGCTTAAAGAAGAGTCCGATATATGAGAGGAGCAGCACATGCAGCCTGTCACAGACCTGGTCGGTGTACCAGTAGTATGGTGTGGGGTCGATGCCCTCTCTCTTGTAGCCTTCCAGCAGCTCCTCGCTGTCCCAGATACGCATTGAGCCGCCAACTATCTCCCCAACGTTGGGCATCAGCACATCAACCTACAACACACACTGTTACAGTTAACATGCGTGCAGCAGGGCATAGAAAAACAGCCCAAGCTCAACACATTTTACCACAAAGTCTTAATTCTCCACAACAGGAAAGGAGGGAATTCCTTCCAGACCCTATTTACAGATGGACTAAACTGACTGACTAGGTTCTCTAATTTGATCTCTGATGTTCTTGGACACACTGAACTATAAGAAACAAACAAGAAAAACCTCCAAACCACAATAAAACAACCTAAAATAAACAACAAACAAAGCCAAACCAAACCCACACCCCAAAACCACAAACAGAGCAGCATTCCTCACAACCACCACTCCTCCCAGCTGCCCAGCAGCTCCAGTTCAGACAACACGGTCTCAAGAAGCGATAGGAATACTGTCAGCAGAGCAGCACTTCACCAGGCCAGTGGAGAACACGCTCACCATGATCCAGCCCCAGTTTCTGAGCACTGCAGTGTCACTTGTTCACTCCTACAGGCTCAACACCACAAGCCGCTCAACCAAAACCTGTAGGAAATCCCCACGATTTCCCCCGGTACTTGTCCGTTCTTGATTTTACACTCTGCCAGCCCTGCTCTGCTCAGAAGCCCGCAGCACTACATGAACACTAAACAGCAACGTACAGACTCCGTAAGGCGGGAATCGTCATGGCAGCGCTGCATGTAGAAAGACTTGATCTCTGCAGGAAATCGGCACAGCAAGATCGGCTCGTTAATGGTGTCTGTCATCAGCCTCTCGGGAGCTTCAGGAATGTCCTACAGTTAAAGAAGCCTTATTAATATTTTAAACAAAAATCACTCCAAGACCTTAAGTTCTTCATTGTATCAGGCATGAAACAACAGCATTTGTCCTAAATGGCCTAAATTTCTAAACCAAATTTATCTTAGACAATCCTTTGACTACGGCTACATCACCAAGTCCTCTTGAGCTCCTGCAAATCATTTTGTCTTCCATGTAGAAAAGCGAGACAGGGAACAGATGCACAGATGACAACATGGACTTAGATTCCAGTGTTCCAAGACATTCTGTGAAAGCCCAGCCCACACCCGCATTCCCCGATACATCACAACACCTCCCAGCACAGCCCAAACAGCCAGGCCCCAGTGAAGCTTACAGCAAAACTCTCTTTAACTTAAATGGGACTAGAATGTCACTCCTTTTCGATGTCACTCCAAACAAAGCACCATGGTCCAGAAACTGCCAATGGACTCACACACCCCCAGGGCCGGGTCAGGGGATTTTGCTTGGTTTTCATTCCTCCAGAGCCTCAGGCAGACTTACCTCCCCAAACTCATAGTGAGTGCCATCATCCTTCTTCACGTCATGTTCCTTCAGCCACTCAATGGCTTCGCTGTAGTTCATTCGTCGGAAAGGCCGCTTAGGAGGCTTGAATGCCTGTAATTAAGAGCAGACGAAGCCAGTTAGAAGAGTACCATTTTTACAGCAGAATACTTCCAGACTTGAAGCATACACACCGCTCTTTCCAGCTCTAAAATCAACAAATTATTACTAAATACATCAAGCTGGGTACTGAAAAGCTAGAACCAGACACAACCCTATTCCAAGCCAGTAAAGCTTACAGAACAGATGCTGAAAAAGATGGCAGGAGGTGAGAGGACGTATTTACAAAGCTGTTTCCTTTTCTCTATGAATTCTTTGCACGTGTTGGTGTTTCAGATTGAGTCACTAGCAGAGGCTCCAAGTGTTAGGCCACAGAAGAACACTGGTGCTTCCCTTCCAGGTTGGTTGAGCTCCTACCATTTCCTATCTCTTGCCCAAATTCAAAACTGAACCTCCCAGCACTTACCAGGAAAACAGGTCAAAATAACAGGGATGACTGAGCCTGTATGCTCTCAGAGAAAAGCCAGTGATGAAGTTTGTGGGCTCTTAACGCCATCTTCTTTGCAAAGGCAACAGAAGACCGGAGGTCTCTAACAAACAGAAAGGGCTTTAGAGCTCCACATTCCCGGGTAGACAGTAGAACACGAGCTGTTTCATTGCTCCCTTGTGCTCAATCTGCAACACCAGCCGATCGATATTACGAGCTCTGGGATAGAGGTTTTCATTCCAGAAGCACAGCACACGTGGCCATAAATCCCAGCACATTGCTGGCTCCTGGAACTTCTTCCCCTGCTTCTGGAAGGGCCATTACCAGCCTTGCAGCATTTTAATTCTTCTGATGCTATTTTTCGTATTAGTAATAATAATAGTATGCTCGCTGCCATGCCCTGCCTCCCCCCAATGCACATGCTGACCAGGAAAGGCTAAAGCTGCTATTTCCTCGGCTATTGAGGACTGTTCCACATTGCTGCCTACCGGGTTCAGCTCGTACAGTAAGCTTGATGCCGGGGATTTCAAGACTCGGCCTACTACATCACAAACCAAGCTCTCCAGACGGTCCAATAAATCCTCAAAACTTATAAAAGGACATTCGGCTTCAATGTGAGTGTATCTGAAAGACAAAGTCATGACATCACAAAACTGCACACAAGCAACAAATCTTTAGTTATGGAACAAATCCTCAGGAGAAAAAAGCGACCGAACGCACAAACATACAGTTCTGTCCCCTTTCTTATATCTCCCACTTCTACACTGAAAAGGAACTTAAGCCGTTGAAAACAAAAAAAGAAGACAGACAACAAGAGTATGAACTGTACTTTCTAAAAAGACAAAGCTTCCTGGAAGCGTATCAGCTGTTTCGCTCACATCTTCCTTCGCTAGATGTCAGTGTTTTATGATGAATTGGACAAGGTATTAAGCCCCAAATATACTTTTGCTCAGTCCTCCCACATTAGCATTATGCTGTCTGTCTGCTCACTGTACATCACGTCACCCAACTGCCCGCTGCTCCCTGGCTTTAGAAATTCACTTCCACATCAAAAACAGAGAAGCAGAGCCTGTCCATACTCGGCCAGGTGCCTGCGGGTCCGGGACTGCTCGGCTCGGTACGACTGCGCGATGCAGAACACGTCTCCCAGGGCTGGGATGCAGGTCTCCAGGTACAGCTGGGATGACTGCGTTAGGTACGCCTCTTCACCAAAGTAATCCAGCTTGAACAGGGTTGAGCCTCCTTCCACCTGCGTCTGGACTAAAGTTGGCGGTGTGACCTGGGAAAGAACACGGTTCTCACTACTTGGTGAAGAATTAAGGACACTGATGCAAAGCACACCCTTCCAGAACACCGTCTACACCACCTTTGTACCCACGTACACATCAGCCTGATATCCCTCAGCACCCCAAAAAGAGGTATGCGGGCTGTTTGTCAGTCACGCTGTGACACACACTTCAGAAGCATCTGCACACCTTTGAGATCTATGTCTATGAAAGCAATCAAACAACGCTTTCCTAAAAATGGCTTTTCTTTTGCCTCTTCCAGGTCAATGCAAAAGCCTGCACAGTTTTTCCAGGAAAAAGATAACCTTGAATCAGGACGTTAGTTATCTGCTGACAAGGGAAAATATACTTACTTCATAATATCCGTTGGCAAAGAAATGATCCCTGAAGGCCTGTACGACCATGGAGCGCACCTTGAAGATTTTGGACATGTTCTCGCCCCGGATCATCATGTGCCTGTTGTTGAGCTGCACGTCCACCTCGGAATCCTCGTTGAGCAGATTGTCGGCGCCGCCGGCCGGGGCCAGGCCCAGGAGCTCCCAGTAGTCGCAGCTCAGCTCGTGGCCTCCCGGCGCCTGCCCAGCAAAGGGACACAAACACTGGACCCGTGCACTGCCTGCCCCAGATGCAGCGACCTTAACCCAGTTTCACTAACGATGCTCAGTCCTCATGGCAGCACTTTTCAAGTGACTGCTCTCTAACCTCAAGTCGAGCTCTTGGGGACAGGACCCGAGTGGCAGGGACAACTACAACAATCAAGCCCATCCAAATTTCATTTGCAAAACATGCCAGTAATGGCCAACAGCATGTGGCTTACAAAAATATTGAATGATCTACAAAGCACCATGAAAGGTGGACACTTTGACTTTATTCACACATTACAGGCAGCCACAGTGACAGACTACTTTGCTCAAATGTTATCTAATGCATTTTGGAAACATTGTTTGAAGTAATATAACAATCCAAAATGTGTTGTTTTTTTTCCAGACACGTTTCTCTGTGTTACCTCACTAGAGGTTACAACACGTACTCAAGGGACCAGCCAGAATACAGACTGCCGATCCACACAACAGAACAGCTCCCACTGCGAGAACTGATGATGATTTTGAATATATGTCTGGAGGATGAGGTAAGCTTACAGACTAGCGAGATTAAACATGCATCTGTCCTCTAAATCTCAACACTGCTGCTTTGCTTTCCCTTCAGAAAAAAGGGTGTTGCTATAAGCAGCTACCAAGAGCTCATGTCTTTAAAGGACGATTTTAGATTTGGCCTGAGCTTCCTTTCTCCATCACAAGTTTAGTTTTGCAACACGGACACAACTATCGCCTCTCAGCCACCTCGTAATAACCAAGTCAGAAGCCTTATGGTAATTTTCAACAAACATCCTGGCATAGGCCTGCGTGTCCTGATGAGTGCACTGAGCTGCTGTCACAGATGCCAGCTCCCAAAGGCTTCCCTCCTGCCTCCAGTCTGCATCCTTCCCGCAGAGCTGCTCAGCACGGCTTTAGCCCTAACTCCGGATCTAGGCGTGTTTAAACAGTAACGCGTGTGCATCTAGACTGGAATGAGACAGGCACAAGGCTCACCTGTCCCACTGAACTGTGGAACAGCAGCAGCTTTGGGACCTTTGTTCTTGTCTCTAAGCCAAGTTCCCACCAAAATAATCTAACAATTCTTTCCACCTCTGCTTTTCCTTCTATCAGGAAAACAATAAACTGCTAAAGAGGAAGAGAAGCCAAGACTAACACTAAGTCTCGTACCTGCTTGCCTTCGGGAACGAGGTTCAGCGTCCCGTACACCGCGACACTGCTCTCCGTGGAGAGAACCAGCCCGTTGTAGCACTGACACTGCCGACACAGACAGACAAAGCGTTAACGGAGCTTCTTGGGATTAGTTTTCTTACAACATGTATTTGGCTCACAGGCAAGATTGACTCATAGTCACTTCCAAATAGCTCTCACATTGACAAAGAAATTCTAGTGGTATGAGATACGATTTAACAATAATACGACTTAATCAGTAGGTTTAGGAGAACTTCCAACTGTCTATATAAAAGAAAAATGGATTAGGTACAAACACTTAAATAAAACACAGAACAGAATTCAATCATCACAACTTACCAGTTCATCGGAAAGGACACACTGAAGAAAACCTGTGCCATCTCTCAAAACAATGAACATCAAATTTTTTCCTAGTGAAAAAGAAAGAAGAAAAGCAGAGCATCTCAGCTTTATTCACCAACCCATCTGAACAGACCTGCTCCTCAGGCACACCACCACTGATGTGCAGGTTGTTGCAGAAGGACTGTGGTCACATCCTTCCATTTTAAAAACCAAGGATGCTCCAGGTGAGCACTGAGCATGAGCACAGCCAGAGCATTTCAGAGCTGTATTTTGTATAGCAAATTAAAATAAGTTTTGACAGCCACCAGGAGCAAAGCCTGTTCCAAGCTGACAGGGCTGGGATGGTACCACCATGCCGCAACCTCGGATGTCCCTCTAGTCCCCAGGGACTAATGTCCTTCAGAAATAATGGGAGCAAATGCCTGTAGAGCCAGAAGCACCCCTGCCATGCACATCCATGCCCTGGCTGACACCACCTTGCCAGCCAGAACACCGGTCATTCTGGCAGCAAGTATTCGTGCTAAGCTTATGTTAAAACTAGGTGCTGACTCATTTTAAGTGCTGTTGAGTTTGTTCCGTTTGCACAGGTTCAGTCAATGCTTGTGGCTTACCTTGCCTCCGTAATCTGTGGATCCAGCCAAAAATCTTCACTCTCTGGCCTCTGTAAGCCTCCAGAGCACCAATCTTTACCTGTCAAGGCAAATGATTCACCTTTTAGATGGTGTTTTCCACATAATTACTTACAACACCAGTGTCCGCGACATCTTCCAGCAGCGCTTGAAGCAAAGCTCCACCCAGGTATAAGCTCAGCTGTCAGTACTGACCAGCTCTTCAGTAAGGAAAGCGTAGTTTAGCGAGTTCTGTCCCAGGGAGTACGATCAGACAGCATTTCCAGACTTGGAACTGAGTGCAGCGCAGGTCTGGAGGAGCCTGCGGGTTCAGCCCTTTCCCGGAGAGCGGCGCTGGGCTCCAGTGAAACCGCTCCAGCGCGGGTCACAGAAACCCCTCCACACAGGCTCTGTGCAAACCCCACAGAGCAGCGAGCGCAGGACCTGCTCAAACCACCAAATCCAGTAGGACTCTACGAACAGCCAAATGACATGTCTCAGTGACTCCAGTTACATCCTCTGACCAGCACTGCTGCTTCAGTCTCCACCACAATAATCAAAGCAAAACTGATGAACTTTCTCAAACAGAAATATGCTCTCTACCACTAGACAGACACAGAGAAGTCTGATGTGTGAACTAAGAAGGTTCAGACATCCATCACGTGCATGAGAAAGACTGAAATCTGCACACTAGAGAACACGGATAACCACAAAAACAACGTTACATTTATGGATGGCAAAAAGACAGTGGCCAAACAGCAGAGCCAGACCCAGTCTCTGTGCAGACAAGATCGTACACACAGGCCATTATCAAGTGCGCAGGATCTTACACATTTTGGCTCCGGAAGGCTGGGGTCATTCTTGATAACAACTTTCTTCGCTTCCTCCAGGTTCTTCTCTCTTCTCAAGAGATCCTCTGCCTGGTGGAGAAGAAATAATAGCTGTAACAAGGCTTGGCAAGATTCCCAGTCCTTACAATTACCCGAGACTATAATATACACTGACAGACAGAGGTGTCATGAAGCTTTGATGTTACCCTACTGGGGCCTAAACATGCCCTAGTTCAGGACCAGGATGAGAAACAACACGCAGATGCATTTCTGATTTTATCCAGAAATCTGAAGGCAACAGACTGCAATGGTTCAAAACTCGCCCCGTTTCAGCCATCGGCTCGTCCTAATCTAAAGAAAGGCGAGTTGCAAATAACATCTGTGCAAAACAAGGAAATGAATGAAGAACAAACAGAAGCTTTTCTGGAGGGGTGGGAATGGCAGCAATAGTGATAATGTTTCAGAAGAAGGAAGCTGGTGTGATTCCGCTCCTCCTCCATGGCAGCCCCTGCAACCTACCTCCTTCTTCTCCTTCGCCTCGTTCTTCATTTGTTCCCTGTGCCACAGCTTTTTGACATTTTTCATCTGTGACTTTGAAATGATGGCCCATCTCTAAATCAACCCAAGGAGAGAGCAGAAGATACCAGATTACATTTGTGTCCCTTCACACAAGGGAGCAGTAAGTGATTTCTACTGGGAAGCTCAAACACTACAGCACCTCGTTTTCTTTTTGCGAATCCACATAAATAGTAGGGAACGGTTCCTTTCCTGCTGTCATCAAAGCCTAAAAAAGGGAGAAAACAACAGCATCAGTGGCACTGCAAGTGATCTAAGTCATCCTTAAAAAGCCCAAGCAGACATCCTACTTCTGATCAGATGTGCAAAAACCAGTATAAAATTAACATTTAGAAATATAAGGCAAAGCACTTGGCCTGAATCACAGCTCACACGTTTCAAAACAAACAGCAGCTGCTCCCCAGTTACCTTGAGAACAGTCTTGAACGGCTTCTTCTGCGTCCCATCCCCCGCGGAGTCGCTGCCCTCTCGCTCGGACACGTACAGCTCCTCTGGAACGCACCAACACAGGCGGTTACTCACAACAGGAAAAAACGGATCAACCAGGAGGTGCACAGGGACACAGAAATCACGGTGATCACCAGGAATGAGCCATCAAAAACAACTCCGTGGGCACGCAGGGTGAGAACTGTCTAATATTTCCCACTGTAAAAATCAGCCCATGCAGCAAGCGCTGAAGTCTCAGGGGCTGATGCCACAGCGGAACCCGCTCCGGGGCTCCGGCCGCGGGCACGGCCCGGCCCCCTCCGCACGGCGCTCCGGCCGCCCCCAGCCCCACCCGGCACGGTCCCCTCGGGCCGGCAGCCGCCCCGCCGCTGCCGCCATCTGCTGCCTGCGGCGAGCGGCCGGGCCGGGCCCAACCGCATGGCATCGCATCGGGCCGGGCCGCGCCGGGCCGGGCCCGCAGGGAGCGCGGGACCCGCAAGGAGCGCGAGACCCGCAAGGAGCGCGGGAAGCGCGGCGCCCGCCCGGCTCACCCAGCGCCAGCGCCGCGGTCCTGCCCAGCACCTCTCCCGCCATGGCCGCCGCACTGCCGCAGCCCGCCGGAAGTGGCGTCACCGCCGCGCCCTGAGCCAACCCGCCGCCGCCTTGCGTCAGCCGCCGCCCGCAGGCCCGCCCCTCCCGGTAAGTCCCGCCCCTTCCGGGTAGCCCCGCCCCGCCAGTCTTTAGCACGTGTCATTGGAAATCAAAGCAATATTGCCATTTACATATTTAATATCTTAACCCCACCCTCAGATTCAGAGTCCAACACACGCTGGGGTTTGTTGTTTTTTTCTTTAAGTCCAACCCCACCTGCCTCACTGAGAGATCAGTTGTCTGCGCTTCCCTTTTAAACATACTTATTAGGACAGAAGCTGTATACTTTAGGATATTTATTTGCATTAAATTTCTGAAATGCACATCCATTAAACCAGAGCTGAATGTCATTATTTTTATTATAAAACGATTTAATCAACCTTAGTTCAGGAGTTGGAAGTAGATAAAAGTGAAACATTCATACATCTCAACCTGAAGAGTCCAAGTCTGTGCAAGTGTAAGGAGACTCATAAAACACTCTTTGCATTGTAAGAATTGATCTGTTATTGACTGTGTACCTAAAACTGAAATGAAGACACTTTGCCAGCCCAAAGGGCAGCGTTGCAGAGATCAGGTGGATCTGTTCATAAACACATGCCTATAAACGTCAGGATTCCTAATAAAATTCGAGCCAGGGCACCCAGGGCCCTCTCCAAAGACTGATGGGCAGGTTTGCCGTTTGACCGCGGGTCAGTGAAATGGCGCACACCAGGTAACTGCTGTTGGCAGTTTGTTTTCAAAGACTAAACATGAAATGTAGCTGCAGTTTCATACCAGCGTATTAGGAAAATGTGAAAAGCTTGCAGTTCCAGGCACCACAAGAACAAAGTTGCGATGCTGAGTTTTGTCCCCTAGCACACGTGTCCTTCACTGCCATGTTGGACAGAAAGCAGTTGCACAAGGATGAGTAGCTCTGCAGAGAACTCGTCTTTGTGTGTTTCTAGCAGTCCTGTGATAAAGCATAAGAGTCTTCATATCCTTATGTCATTTGTGTAAAAAAACATCCTGAGTTCGTTTAAAAAAATATTTGTTTTGTGCAATCCGTGGGCTAAAAAGCTGCTCCAGGCGCCGTGGCTCAGCTGGTGTGGGGCGCACCCGCGGCCCCTGTCCCGCGCAGCACGGCGTCCAGGGGAGCGCGCTTCTTGCGGATGCTGCGTCCCGAGGCGATGAGGTCCGCGTAGCCGCGCTGGTGGGAGAAGGCGTAGGCGGAGCGCCGGGCCGACACGCCGCGCTGCAGCCCGCTCTGCCGCCGCCGCCACTGCTGCTCCGCCGCCAGCAGCTTCTGGCGGTTCTTCTGGATCTGCGCGTGTGCAAGGACAGACGGGTTTACAGGTTACAAGTGAAAACAGCTTGTTCGCATTTACTGTCTGGGGAAATAACCTGATACTTTCACATCCTTTGACTACTTCACAGGAGGGTTCTCTAGTTTCAATTTTATTTTGTTAGAAACAAGAGTATATGCAGCAACACGTGACCATTTCAGGAAGACTCTCTGCATTATTTTGAGTTTCATTTTCAATTACCTTTAACTGTCTGTCACCAAAGCAGGTTGAAGATACATAACTGAAAGCTATTTCTGTGCTCTCATGCTGACACCAATGTCTCTTGCCAGCTCAAGGTGAAACAGAAGCAAACAAAACCTGTCCAGCGCACTGACACGTAACGCTGGAACCCAGCACAGCCCAAGCGAGAGCAGAACCCGGCCGTGTGCGGCTCCAGAGCAGGTTTCTGCGGTGTGACCGAGGCGAGCGCTCAGCCAAGAGACGGATCAGCCTGCTCTGAGCTGTGCTGGGCTCGTGCCCGTCCTGCTGCGTCCCACACAACCACTCTAGGGACATACAAGAGATAAGGGCCCATAAAGTGACGCTCTGCTCTGGGGGCCACACGTGACAGTGCCCATTGTCACCAGCCCGCAGGCAGCCTGGAGAGCACCGGGTCCCACCACAGCCGAGCTGCCCGCCCAGCACTCCTGGGCACAGGCACCCTTTGGTCTCTCATATCAGCACCAACACCGACTCCCGTAAATAAACACGTGCCAAAGGAACCAAAATAACTTTACTCACTCTATCGCTCTCCGAAGGCCAAATTGTCACTGATAAGAAACGCCAGGCCACCACAGGCAGTAAGCAAACAGCAATCGATAAAATCATGGTCAGCCAGAGGTACGGCTGTCTCAGAGCATTTGGAGCCGTTCCTTCGGATAAAACCAGCAAAAACTCATTTGTGACATAAACACCAGCATTTGGCCCTGCCTCACCTCAGGGTTTTACCTTCCACTGATGGGTTAGTGCAACTTGGCAAACACGGGTTTCATTTGCAGACCCCTACTGCTGGGCAACATCAAGTTCCAGCTCATTTCATTGAAACAAAAGAAATACTCCAATAAAGCAACTTGGCCCCAAAGAGAAACAAACATCAGGTTCGGGCCATGATATTCGGGCCATAGTTCTGCTCAAGCGACAAAGCTGCGCAGGACAGGAACAAGAACCAGAAAACACAAGGACTGACCTGTGAACTGAAAGCCGGACGGAAAGAGAACGTGGATTCCAGCGCTGTGGAAGTCAAACGTGATACCAAAGTAAAGTGCAATACTCCCAAATACTGAGAAGGCATTAACAAATGTCCAGTAAGAGGTATCCAAGCCAATCTGAAAGCAAACAAAAACTCCAAATGAGTTTATTAATTGGAAATAACATCACCTATTCTGAAGACTGACAGGGTTTTGGGCAGTCATCTCTCATCCAGTTACAAGTCAGTGAGAGAGAAAACATCAACAGAGAAGGCAGGAAAGGTAAAGTTTGTGTGTATTGTTACGTTTTCAGTAGACCAGTTTAGAAAGGTGAGCAGAAGGTGTTTTCAGAGCACCAAAGGAAGCTAAGCTTACTTGCCTGAAAATTGACGATAAATATAAGAGAAGATGCTGCCGTGACAGCGAAGGACTGGTAATCTGAAGGTGCTTCTCCATCTTGTCCCATGGTTTTCAGGTAAGCTCCATACGGTATGAAGAAGATCACCAATGAAGTTATAGCTCCATGCAGCAAACTTAAAAAGAACTTCTTGTAGTTAAAAAGTGAATCTTTCTGTCCCAAAACATACAGACTGGGGAACCGAAGACTCAATTTGTCGCTCACATCCTTAATAAAGAGAAAAGAAAAGTTGCTGCAGTTTCTTGTTCTCAGTGTGAGCACTGACGAGCGAGCAGCTTGGCTCCAGGGCAGGTCTCTCTGCCCCCCTGCACAGCCGGGGACGCCCCTCGCAGAGCTGCCACATGTCCCGCTTCCAGCCTCCCGGGTTTCTAGCCCATTATTGCCAGGACAAGAACATCGGCAGCTGTGCAGCACTCTCCAGCTGTGAGCTGTGCTGGAGGCTTTTCCCTCTCTGGTGAATAAGCAGAAGATGGGGCTGTCACTGCATGTCCTGGCTTCAAGTCTATAACAAATACTGAAGTGAGAGCTTAATTTGGAACAGAATTCATTCCTTTGCTTTTATCACAATAGAATGTGGAAACATTGATTTGCCTGATGATCAGGTAAGCCTTGTAGAGAAAACCAGTGCAAAAGGCCAAAAGCACCTGTCCCGGTGGATTAAAACAAATGCTACGCACCAAGACCTCCTGTCAAATGCAGTCACTTAAATTGTTCAGTCCCTACACCTTCAAAAGGGTAAGCACAGAACATCTTTTCCAGTAACAAAGCCGCCCGCTGCTGTGCCATGTGAATGATTTCATGGAATAGCAGGCACTCAGAAATGTGTAACAAACATCGTTAGCACTGCAGACTGACTGACCAACCTCGGCTATTTCAGTAACCCTCTGCTCACTGTCTGCCTACCCCACAGGCCAAAAACCCAACCAAACCGCCCCAAATGCCTTGTACATAAACCAGAGCAAGCAGTTTCAGTGTAATTAAAGGGCTGATGTCAGCTGTCTTTGGATTCCTCCGCTGCTAACAGCACCACGGGGAATACCTGGTCGAGCAAGCCAACCAGCAGAACCGGGAGACTGGAGTACAGGACGTTGTACAGCGTGATGAACCAGTCTTCGTATGCTGTCTGCAAGGGGAGGAGGCATTTCAGTCATTAATCACCTCTTCTTGATTCCACCCTCTCCTCCCAGTTCCTGAGAAGGCTCACACGTGCTCCACCACAGCATTAAATGACCTGTCTCCATGTTTACCAAAACGCAAGCAGCCCTGCAGTTCAAAGCCCTGCTCAAACTATTTTTAGGCTGTATTAAGCTGCCCCACTCCTTATGAGCCATCAATGTTGCCTGACCTGAAACACTGCGAACACTGAACCCCTCACACCAGTGTCGGTCTGGTTTACACTGCACTCGTGACCGTGACGACAACCTGTGAGCACTCCCAACACTGCCTGGTACAACGAGCACATTTTGAGCCATTCTAGCCAGCAGCTCAGATAAAGAATGTCCGGTTTGGTTTCCTACTGTTACGTACACATGCACCATGTCAGTTCACCTGGAGGAACAGGGTTGGGAAAGGGTTCCCAAACCGCTGTGTACCAACCTCTTCCTCCCTGGGCCACCCCAGTACTGACTTCAGTGTTCTGAATCATAACCAGCTGTTACCTTGAACTAACTAGCTTGGTAGTTACACCTATCTCCCGCTGAACTATCGCTGATAACTTCAGGTTCCCATCACTGCCCAGGCTGAGCCTTTGCTATTCTGACAAAAATGAGATCTGCTTGTTAATATCACCCACGAGCACGCCTCCTTACCTGGGCAGAAAAGCCACTGAAGAATGAATACCAGATGTGGACTAGTGTAAAGGCAAAGTTTTTGTAGAAAAAGAATCTTAAGAACTTGCACATCCGGATGTAGGACCAGCGGCCGTGGACCAGCAGCAGCCTCTGGAGGTAGCGGAACTGCCCGAAGGAGTAGTCGCTCGACATGACGGCTTGCATCCCTTCCTGGCCGCTGATCCCAACGCCGATGTGGGCAGCTAAGGTAGAGACAAACACCACGCGCTGAGTGAACAAAGGAGCAGAACAACAACACTGAGGGCAAGCCTGCTCCCAGCTCCTGTTCTCTGCTGCAGGTTCTTCTGCCCCGTTTTCTTCCTGCAGCACAAAGGCTGCATTGAAGACTAAACCAACTGCACATAAGCCCTTCCTTGCCCTGTCACGTACTGCTCACGCCTCCCCAGCACCTGGATTCTCTCGGTGCTTGTTCCATCAGAGTGGATGCCGGGAATTTGACCAAGGGAGAACTAAGTGATGGGATGGAGCAAGCAAAGCCCTGAGCCAGCTGGCCAGGCAGTGTGCAAACACGCTCCTTACAAACCACGTCCCACAAGTCTATTCTTGGTGGGATTTCTCAAGGAGCGGCTCAAAGAGCACCAGTTGCAATACAGTATGGCTGGTGCCTCCAAGAAAGGGGCAGCTAAGCATTGTTCTTTATAGAACTTCGCTCTTTATATTACACATTTGTGACCCACAACATGGTAATGGACGTAATTCAAGCCCTTTTCTTAGGGAATGTCTACAGAAAAAGCTGAAACATATCAGCAAAAACTACTAACCATTTCTTAAAGGGCTTCTTCAAAATGGGAAAGCATGGGCCTAGAAGCTAACAAACCCCAAGGACTGTTAACGTGGGTAACGAAATAGACGGTAGAGTCTTCAGAACAAAGAGTAACAGCGAAGAGACTGCAGAACGCCCAGAAGAGATCTTGCCTACTGAGAGAAGTTTTACGGTTGCCTTACTTTTAATCATGTTTACATCATTGGCACCGTCCCCAATAGCCAGAGTAATGGCTTTCTTGTACTTCTTCACCAGCTCCACCACCATGGCTTTCTGCTTCGGGGTCACGCGGCAGCAGATCACGGCCCTGCACTCGCAGGCCAGGTCCACAAAGTTCTGCTGCTGCTGCTCCTTGTAGGCCTCCGCCCTCCTCCTCTTCTCGCTTTGCTGCTGCTTCTCTTCTGCTGTCCTGGGGAACTTCAGCTTAAGTTTCTTTTTCTTCTTTTTCTTCTCTAGCAAGATTTCATTCTGTGTAACAACAATATTTTATGTTTCCTTCTACACTATTTCAAACCGCTCTCCAAGTGCTGCCTACACAGCACACTTCATTACGTTCCCATCGCCCATTTATAGCATTTCAATAAAATGCTCGTGCAGAGGAGTGAACAAAGAGCTATGGAAACAGTGAAAAGAATGTACTCGGTGAGATTAACAGAAGCAAAATGCTTGTGTTTAGTGTCACAGCGCTGCTTGCAATGTTTGAAGGAATATCTCTTCTGATGGGAACCAATTCACTTTGGAACATTCTGTTATTTAGACCCCCCTCCCATCTCCTCATCCCGCAGACAAATGAAGAGTCCTCTGTGAGGGACACTGTGACCTGGTGGTACCCAAATCCCAGATAAACAGCACATCTCCTGTACGTACCAGCCAGGAGCCGGTGATTATTAAAGCCCGATCCTTGCTGCCCTGGAAGAAGGGCTCGCTCATCCTTAGAGAGGAACACGTGCTCGACCCTGCGCCATTCCGCTGGTTTTCCAGCCTGGTTTGAAGAAGAGCACTGCAAAGAGAGGTGGGAGCTATTTCAGAAAAGTCAAGCTGGAGCAGTCCCAGACAAAGTCTGCAAGACAGAAACCCAATATATGCTGCAAGAGGTTTTGTGCCGCATATTTGGTGATGTTCTGAGCTCTAGGACTGGGGAGGGACCTGCCCAGCCCACTCCTGGTGGCTCCAGACTTGTCCGAACCACAGGCCAAGTTCAATGTCAGCAGCTGCTGACCTAAACACACCGTCCTGCAAACAGGCTGTCACCACCCCTACCCACAGCCGAGGCCGCCTTGGGAAAGTACAGGTCCAGAAAGAACAAACCCAGACGATGTACGGACGAGCAGCTGCCAAGAAGCGCTGTTCAGTCAGAGGCACTGTGGGATAAACTGGTTAACTGCTGCGCTCACTGTAACAACGGAACGGTTTTAGTTCCCACAAAAGAAATCCTCTGTGCTTTCCACTTGCCTGATATCTTCTCCATAGCAGATTTTCGTTTCATCTGTTAAGAGTTCACAAGAAAATCCAATATTTTCAGCAGTTTCTGCAATAAAAAATAAGACAGGAAAGTATGTACTTAGAAGTTCTGTCAGGAGTAACGGCTGGGAGCAGCCAGAAGTATCTGAAGTCCTTTCCAGCAATTTTGGAAGTTATGTTTCAGTATGAGAAGTTCCCTTTCGTTACGGCAGTGTGGATGAACACAAGGACATCAAACTGTCATACGCCACCAAAAACCGCCACACCGAGCTTTTCTGGAAACACGCTTCGCTTCTGGCCCGCGTTTGCCCCAGTTTCTCTCCCTGCCCTCCTCCCGTGTGCGGCAGCTCCGCGCCTGGACGCAAACCCACCTTTTTTGTCACCAGTGAGCACCCAGATCTTAATGTCTGCTTTCGAAAGTCTGGAAATGGTTTCTGGAACGCCGTCCTGCAGTTTGTCTTCAATAGCTGTGGCACCGAGCAGCTGCAATGCATTTCAAATACGGGTATTTAGTAGGCTGGACATGTGTGGAAAACGGATCCATTTCCAGGAGAGAATGAAACTGTTGTGGTATGTGGTCGAGAAAGGCACAGCTCAGGCTGAGAGCTCAGAAAAGACAGGCTCTTGCACACAGAAGTGGCCACATTGAAATACACGTACTAAAATACACTTCCCCTCACTCTATTCAACTCCAATCTGGCATAGCTCTAAAGCCAATCAAGTACTGGAAAAATCACAATGTCCCAATAAACAGGGATAATTTATTTTCAGAAAGATCGGTCTCTTCTAATACAACAATAAAAGTACACGAAAAATTTAAAGCTCAACTTACAATCAAGTTTTTTTCTATTTCCTCATATACTTTGTCCAGAGCTTCATCACGATCAGTTGTAGCTACACTGGCCTCCATGAACTTTTTATTCCACGCTACAAATTCCTCCTGACTGATGTCTCGGTAGCACAGGCAGAGGGTCCTGAGAGTTTCATTTGCAAAAATCTGGAAAATCATTTAAAAAACCATATCCACAAACTGAAACTGTTCCTTTGTGCCCAAACATGAGAGACAAGACCATAAGCATGTGGTGAGTCTGATAAACCAAATCAGTCCTGCGTGTTCCAGAGTGCCAAGAATTGACCTATAGCTGACGGGACACCTGAGCTGAACGGCTGCAGAGGTGACAAACAGAACAGAGCGCACGCAACTGGAACACGGGAACTATGAAACAGCATGCAGGCAGAACCTGAGTGCACTTCTCCTCAAAAGACAAGGAAGGCATTTTTAAGAACACGCATGAAAACTTATATAGCTTTGATTATTTCTCAGGTTTGGAACGACTTGTAGAACCAGTTATAGTTCTGCATTTTTAAATAGCTTAGGACAAGGAATTCAATAAAATTATTTATAGTCAGAAATAAAAAAGAGTAATTTAAAAGTGGCATATAAAATAGAAACGTACATCCAGTGCTTCTTCTGTAGCTTCTCTCTTCAGATTACTTGGGTGCAGCCGCTCATAAATCACCGTATCAGCCCCTTTACAATACAGCCTGATACTCCCATCTGATTCTCTTACTGTGGAGTGAAACACGGGAGGTGGGACAAATGTTAGAGTACAGGGAAATAACGGAGTAGTTCTCCGAATTTTCAGCCTACTGCTGTTAAGGACCTAAACCACAAGATCGTGCTGCTGCTTCATCATCTCTAACATTGTTCGGCTAAGTGACTCGGCTGACAAGTGCATCTCCTCTTCCCTTTCATGACAGGAGAGGACATTTAAATTCCCAAGGATTACATTTTGGTAATGGATCATACAGGATTACCATCTCCCTTGCCCATAGGAGCTGGGCAGACATACTCTAGAGATACAATGTCCCATAATTACAGCCCTAGAATCAGCAGATCTCTAGCTGATTCAGCACTGACTTCTTTAAAGAGAATTAAAACTAAAGAGCTATTTACGCCTCAACCTGCATACCTGGAATCCCAACAGCTGGAGGAACATGCGGTTTGCTCGTTCTCTGGGTAAAAGGAGAACAAGTGATCTTTGCAGCATTTCTCCAGGCTGCTGCCAAAGGGACCCGAGGCTGTTTCCAGCAGAGGCCGCATCTGAGCGCCAGGACTGTCCTAATCACAAAGCCCCTGTGCTGCCCAGAGCTGTGTGGATCACAACTACCACAGGGCTGTGTTCTGCACAGCTGTAATTCCTGGCTTCACCTGCCCTCGCACGTACTTTACACCCACGAAACACGAGTGGCCTTTTCTGCAGGGGCTGGTTGCGATCAGCTTACCGATGACAGACATGCGCTTCCTGTCGCTGTTGAAATCCAAGATGGCAAGGACATCGTAAGTTCTCTCAATGCCCATTTCGCTGATAGTGATGGTGTTTTGTGTTCGGGAAAGAAAAGCGTAGCCGAAGTTTCTGGCTGCCGTAACCAGGGCCCCCTCGTCCGGGGAAGCTGCTTGGTAGTTGAGCTGACCTGGATCATGGGAGCGGTGAAAAGAGGAGAAAGTTGGGGAAATGTGAGCGTGTCTCTGTCTCAAAACAAATACAATTTAAATATCTTAATTTCTCAATACCTTCATTTAAGCATTTCCAAAGCAAGCTCCAAAACACAAATCCTTGGCCACAGACACCAACATAATGTAGTGGAAACAACCCCAAAAACATCAGCAGGAAGAGCGAGACAGGACAGGAGACTGCCCGTTCCACGGGACTAGAGCAATATCGAACTTCGATGGTTCAAATGAATGAATCTCCTAACCTTACTTTTCACACCCATGAATTCTTCAACAGCCATTCAACTCCACATTGTGTTTCTGTCACATTTTTGATATTAATTTTGGTTATTCGCTGCCAAACTCTGAGGACAGACGCACATGATTGGTATCATCTATGGGGCTGTAGCTCAGGAGTAAGAGCACGAAACCCTCATGCAGAACACGCTTGTGTTTCCACACTGAAAATAAGTGTACAGACGTGTTCATTCTTTCACATATGTACGTGGAACCAGAGACTATGCCAAGGTCATTATCATTTTATTTGAGGTTGATGCTTTTGAGGTTTTAAAGATGCCTTTGAACAGAGAAAAGACCTGTAACATGAAAACACACAACTTCTGAATAAACTGCTCCCCTGCCTTTCGAGATCTGCTGTTATTTAGCATGTGCATTTGCCACAAACGCAGCTCCCAGTTAAGGAATCTCTCCCTCATGCAACTGGATTTGAGTTACACACGAAAAAACCAAACCAAACATACTGACCGTCGGAAGTGTCGACCATGACTGTGTGACAAATAGCAAGCAGGAAAAAGAACTTGGGAATCTCTGGCTCCTTTCCAGATTTTATTTGCTCTATGAGATAATGATCATAGAACACGAACTTTCCATCTGCATACATGTTCCAGCTGAAATCCACTTGCTGCTTAGAAATCAGAAGAGAGGGTTGGAGTGAGCTCACATGCCATTGCCCTGTGCTCTCCTGCATCTCGCCGCTCGGCACAGGAGCGCTCCCTGATGTACCATTGCCCTGTGCCCTGCTGCATCTCGCCGCTCGGCACAGGAACAATCCCTGATGTACCATTGCCCTGTGCCCTGCTGCATCTCGCCGCTCGGCACAGGAACAGTCCCTGATGTACCATTGCCCTGTGCCCTGCTGCATCTCCCCGCTCGGCACAGGAACAATCCCTGATGTACCATTGCCCTGTGCCCTGCTGCATCTCCCCGCTCGGCACAGGAACAATCCCTGATGTGCCACTGCTCTGTGCCCTGCTGCATCTCCCCGCTCAGCACAGGAACAATCCCTGATGTACCATTGCCCTGTGTCCTCCTGCATCTCCCCGCTCGGCACAGGAACAATCCCTGATGTGCCATTGCCCTGTGCCCTGCTGCATCTCCCCGCTCAGCACAGGAACAATCCCTGATTTAACATTGCCCTGTGCCCTGCTGCATCTCCCCGCTCAGCACAGGAACAATCCCTGATGTACCATTGCCCTGTGCCCTGCTGCATCTCCTCGCTTGGTACAGGAACAATCCCTGATATACCATTGCCCTGTGCCCTGCTGCATCTCCCCGCTCGGCACAGGAACAATCCCTGATATACCATTGCCCTGTGCCCTGCTGTATCTCCCCGCTCGGCACAGGAACAATCCCTGATGTACCATTGCCCTGTGCCCTGCTGCATCTCCCCGCTCGGCACAGGAACAATCCCTGATGTACCATTGCTCTGTGCCCTGCTGCATCTCCCCGCTCGGCACAGGAACAATCCCTGATGTGCCATTGCCCTGTGCCCTCCTGCATCTCCCCGCTCGGCACAGGAACAATCCCTGATGTGCCATTGCCCTGTGCCCTCCTGCATCTCCCCGCTCGGCACAGGAACAATCCCTGATGTGCCACTGCTCTGTGCCCTCCTGCATCTCCTCCCAGGTAGGCTCCCCGCATTTGGGCCGCATCCACGTACCTGCGGGTGGCTCTGCAGCTGCCCCGCTCCGTCCCGCCAGTCTCCTGCAACACAAGCGCCGTCCGTGAGAGGGCACCGGACAGAATAACAAAGCTTTTACAACTCATTCACGGAATAAAAAATACACAGAATATCTGTGGCACTAGAATGGCTCAGATGGAAGAAAAGCAAGTGCCTTCACAGTCACAGTACCTTTGTATACTGGTGACACTAAAGCAAGTCAAGAAAAAAGCACATGGCTGAATTGTTACAAAACAACCACGTTGGCTTAAAACAGCTTTCTCTGTCAGAAATTCCTCATCTCTCTTTAGGGGCAGGATGTTTAAGAAGCACAGGCATTAGCACACCGTGTTCTTCATTGTTTGAACCAATCAAGAGTTTTGGAGCACACATGCTGCATATTCTCAACACTGAAATCCAGACAAATTGGAAATGGCAGTAACTAATGCCAACATGAAAAACTGCTGCTCTTATTAAATTCTCTTCTTTCTTTCTAGATTAATTTTGTTCCTGAAGTGTCTCCACTACAAGTAAAGCATTCTGTAAATCACGCATTCCTGACTTCTACTGGGAAGTTTCCACTCAGGTCCATCAGTTTCCCCTTTTTAAAGGGGAAAACAGTGGGAAAACCCCAAAAATTCCATTTCAATGGAGCTTTACTCAATGCCAGGGCTAAGCTGTGGAAGTTCAGCTGAAACCAAAGACTCCTGTGCACCCAGTTCCAAAGAGCATTGTTCCAGAACTGCCCCGGTGAGTGCTGCCTGCTCGGGGCAGGGTGCTGTGCTGCCCCGGCTCTGCCCCGCGGCGGCCTGCCTTTCGCTGCAGGGTGCCACACACTTACCGTATCTTTGGCCATTTATGCAACATTTTTTAAACGTCATGATGTTCTGCGTAAGCGTTCCCGTCTTGTCGGAGAAGATGTAGTGGATCTGCCCCAGCTGCTCGTTCAGTGTGGTGGTTCTGGCCTTGGCCGCCGTGTCCTTCTCCGGGTAGTACATCTGCAGGTCCCAGTTTATGAAGTAGCTTTGGCCCAACCGAATCACTTCGACGCTAAATGAAATAAAATGAACTTTTCACTCCCAGCTGCATCTCATACAGTCAGCTGCATCCTGACTATTTTCCAGGACCCAAACTGCTTATACAGCTGGAGAGGAACCAGTTGCATTCACCAGCATGTTCCAGAGCCCATGGCCCTGCGCAGGCCTCTCAAACTGCTGTCACACCGCTCAGCCCCAGCACCACCGCAGGAATGGGGAAGAGCCTCTGCGGCCTTGTGAGCCCAACGTATCGATGGTGCTGCTCCCGTAACAAACAGAAACACCGCTTGGGAACAGCTTTGCAGTGCCATTTGGAGAAGAGCGGGTGGGAGACTGGATGACTTTGAATATGTTACAAACACGTTTGTCAAAGGCAAAATTATTCACACTTCATGGAGCAGTAAGGCCTCTCTTTTGAGAATAAATCTGGAAAATATGATTTTTCCATTTTAATTTCTTTTTTCAAGTTGTTTCCTTCATGCACTGTGACTGCAGAGTTAGACTGGAAGTTAAACACTAGCAGGATCAAGTCTCTGATTTTGGCAGAGATCATTGCTTGGGAGAATTTTTTCCTTAGTCAAAGTACAAAGCAGATGTGCTTAATACTGTAAGAAAAGCTCCATATCTTTAAATTCTGAGTCAAGCATCAAGTGATGGTTCTATATGAAAGCAAAGAGATCACTGTCTCGTACAACACCGGTGCCTTTCCAGGAGGACAGGCAATGAACGCGCTTCCCCACCCATCGCGAAGCTGCTTTTCTGACCACCAGCGGGAAGTTTAAAGTCCATTCATTGATCCGTAAGTTCCATAATTCAACTCCCTGAGCAGCTCGGCTACTGAAGGCCCAGGTGCTCACCCACCTGACATAGAGGGAGATGGGCACCATGGTGTTGAGCACGATGATGTATCCCCAGAAGTTGAGGAAGCCGCGGTAGGGAGGGCTGAAGTCCTGCGCGTCGTACAGGTACCAGGAGGAGTTGCCCACCTGCTGCTCCCAGTACGTGTGTCCGATGGCGAGGCCGGCCGACAGCAGGACGAGCACGACGAAGATCTGCGGGCACACAGCATGGCTCTGACGCCCAGAGACATCTCCTCAACTCACACCCACAGCTCCAAGGCACAGAATTACATGTACGTGCACGACGGCGAGCAAACCCTTCCCACAAAACAGGACTAACGCAGACTAGAAACACATCTGCATTAGCTCTGGTCACTTTCAAACAAACTCAAACACCTGAATTTTAAATGAAAAGGCTTACGGTATAAACCATGTAATTCGTAAGGGAGTCAATTTTTGTCCTTTTGAACCTCGTCTTTCCACTATTTTTCATTATTTTTGTATCAGCACCTAAAAATAAAGAAGGAAAAAAAAAGGGAAGTGACAATATGCAAACAAGTGCTAGCATCACTAGTTTACAAAACTGGGACAGAAACCACCGTCAATGTTCCTGTGATAGAGATGCCATCTCCCTCTTTAGGGCATCCTTTAGTTGGTAAATGTTACACATGCTCAGTTCATAAATACCTGCAAATATGACCAGCCCGTGGCAGAAGTCTGTATTCCTGATCTTACATCCACGTAATAAAATCTTATCAGCATCCAGCGAATAACTTGTGTTTCTCCAGAATAACGTTCCTGTGAACTTATCCAGTCGGTTATTAGGTTCTTCACATTCAATTAGACCTAAAACATTTGGAGAAGAATGAGTTCAGTATCCAACAGTTTAACAAAGTGCACTGACCTGTCCTCAGGGTGGAAGCAGTTCACCGCTCCCATGGCCCTTCGCGACTGGCACGCGCACGTATGTGCATCCCCTCTCCCAAACCCCGCTGTCTCCAGCCCTCAACTGTCCTCACGCTCCTGTCACTTCAGTTCTCGCACCGGAGGAGACAAGGAACAGTTCCTCTTGCTTCTCCAGCTCACTCTGCTTTAAGTTGTCTTCTTAAACATTTGCAATTCTAGGATTGCTGAAAAACTCAGCTTGAGATCAAACTTTATGTCAGATCTCAGTAAGAGAAGGGATTCCTGCCCTTTGGGTTTCCACAACACGCACAAAAAGCAGACAGATCATAACGGTAAATACGAAAAGGACAGTAGGAGGTGTTTCTGTCCCCCCGCTCAGCGTGCCGCAGCTCATTCACGGCTAACACCTCATGGTCAGACCGTACTCTGCTGGGCAGAAAGCTCCCCGTGCAGCCCGTTCACGCTGCCTCGCGACAAGCACAGGAACTAACGGCAGAATCCCACCCATCCCTGCCTTCCTCTGCTTGTGCTGGAAACCACTGGAGCAGTGTAGGAACAGCTGTATGAGCACAGCTGTACGAACCATTGAAGTTGGCCATCGCGCTCTCTCCCTGAAGATATCTGTGTGTCACCTCAAGTGCCATTTTGAATTTCAAGTTGGTCTCACTAAGAAGAAAGGATAAAAAGGTTATTTTATTAAAAACACAGATATGGGGAAGAAGTTTGAACAAAGCCAAATTAAAGAGTCCCAGGCTCCTTCCCCTTTCTTCTTATGTCACGTTCCCAACACCTCACACACCTCTGTGGCACTCTGGTGGGCCCTCACCCATTTGTAATGAGCCTTGAATTGTGGGAACCAAAAACTGGGCACAATTTTCCAGGTGTGGCTTAACAAGTGACAGGTCGAGCCTAAAATATGTACTTCTTGCTCTTTTAGCAGTCAGACAAAATTCAATCAAAGAAATCCTGAAGTAGTGCCTTACCCATCTAACTCAGCTGTCTCTACATAGCAGAGGCTGTTTGGCTCTGAGCTGGACAGCAGCAAAATATCAGCCTAGGAAAAAGAAATAAAGAAGCATCATATAAAGTCAAGCCAAGATCCATACAGAGCTGTAGAAACATAAAATAAATACATCTAAAGCACTTACGGGGACAAAAGTGTTTTTCTTCAGACGAAGGATATCACCAACTTTAATATCTTTCCATTTCGTGGTTTTGAACCTAATATCAAGACAGTTTAATAATTATTACTATTTAATCTACAACACTATGCACTCTATAAATCTTGAAATCTTGAACTCTCCTTGGTACAGAAGCACTACAACTCGGTAAGGTGTGGTTTTGTTTTTGGAAACGGCAATTTAGTTGGTGTCTGTAAGTCAGAGGTCAATCTTCTCTTCTCTTCCCTCTTCACCTGTGTATGAATTTCTGTCCTCCTCTCCCAAGAAGTTGCTCTTGCCACAGAATCAGGTTTAAATTACTCTCCTGGGCAATTCTCTTTCATCGTCAATTAGGATTTCGCATGGACAGTGCAGAACAAAGAGGTGAACTGTCCCTGTCATCTGTGGTTTAAGATCTGTGATGAAACTCAGCAACAAGGCAACAAACATTATGCACAAAGTGGAGGGAAGAGGACAAGTACAAACCTCCCATCCCTGATGACCTCGCACGTCCTGTTATTAACCTCGCTGTCCATCCGGTGCCGAGCCTGCAAACCAGGAGCAGAGAATGTACTCCCCGCTACGGATCAGAGTCACAGGAATGAACTACACCGGTTCCTTTTGCCTCTCACATTAACAGAACGTGTTTCTTACAATGTCATCCACGAGGTCTTTGACCGCGGTTATTCCCAGCACCAGGAGCAGGGGCACCAGCGTTGTGTACCACGACAGGGTCGTTATTTGGGGAATCAACTGCAAAGGACAAATAAAATCAGTTCAGCGCAGGATTATCAATCAAGCTCAATTCAGAGTCATTTAATAACGATCTGACTATAACCTAAGAAAGAAAATCAACACATCAGAGAGAATTTCAAGTCAGGTTGTGAAGATGAACGTAACTTTTGCAGGAGAGTCTGCCCGTGCTGCCCCACCTCAGCATCGGCTTCTCTTTAATGACTGCGGATGCTCGTCTGTTCCAGTGACACTTCTGATTTATGAGCAGCGCTTAAAGCCGTCATATTTGACTGAGTGCTAGCCCACAGAAACATCTTTTCCCCATGGAACACATGAAGTCTGTACCTAGCTCAGCCTAGCCAGTACCAAGCCTGGGCAGCTTGTTCCAGACCTCTGCTAAGATGGGCTTAGTTTCTGTTGTTCAGATATGGTTTCTTACACAGCGCCCCGCAATTTCCTGACAGGATAGTGCTGACTTGTGCCATAAGCATCACTCAGCACTAGATCAGCACCTCAAACTCACTTCACAGTCAGTGTTCTGGCTTTCTTACCTGCAAAATGAGGAGGACGAGGAAATAGAAGTTGGCTGCTCTTTTAAACTGTTCAAACAGATTCAGTGGTAAAAAAGTGATAGGGTTGTACCTGTACGTCTTAATTGCATTTCCCTGTTGAAAAAAGCCAAACGTCATTCACAGCAGCAGATTCTTCTCACACTATAAATGTACGATGCCTATGTTTAAGGGGAGCATTTTACAAGTGAAGTCTTTCCTATGAGCTTTGGTAGAGTTGCACCGTTCCTCACCAGTTCGTGTGTCACTGTCTTAACGAAACAAGGAGCCAGCACACCACAGATAAAGCCGGACAGCCCGCGTGTAACCCTGCAGCCCAAGCCTCCGTCCCCCCCAACCGGCACCCACGCTTTGGTACTACAAAAGGGTGAAAAATCAACCTTTTGTCGTGATAAATGAGATAAAAATGTCTCCTTTATCACAATTCGGTGGATTTAGAATGACACTGTTTAAACAACTAGACATTCCCAAATGTCTACTTTTAAGCCTGTCCCAGTCTTTCTTAACTAGGATATTGCTTAATACTACACCGAGACTTCTTACATGGAAGATTACACCTCTGTGGGTGTTTGCAACGGCTGTAGTTGAGCACATAAAACTCAGAA
This sequence comes from Patagioenas fasciata, assembly GCF_037038585.1. Taxonomy (NCBI): domain Eukaryota; kingdom Metazoa; phylum Chordata; class Aves; order Columbiformes; family Columbidae; genus Patagioenas; species Patagioenas fasciata. The sequence goes on from NC_092560.1 coordinate 85,276,172, forward strand.
TTTGGACTAAGGACGCCTGCCTTCTAATTCTCTACCTCATCTTAAACAAGTTTCTTGATACCTTGATTTTCCATTCACAAACCCAAAAGCAGCTCTACTTCCCCACCCTTGACGGAAATCCTGAGGAAGTGTTAATTGCGGTGTTTACAGTAATCAGCAGTGGCTGGAAAGATCCAACTGACATTAAGAAAGTATTCACCCTGACACTACCAGCACGTAATTGAGATAAAGCAAGCTTACTGCGTATTTGCTTTTTTTGATGCACAGAAATATTGTTCTCTTAAACTGGGGCTGTTCGTAGAAGCGTTGATCATTCGCTTTAATTTGCCAACTGCAGTCTGGAAGAGACAAGGCAAAGTGGATCAGCACCAGATTGTTATAAATGTGAGGGAACAAACCTGGAGCCTCAGGTTTTCTCTCCAATGTCATCTTTTAAAGGTACTCTCAACTGCAAATAAAATCAGGAAGCCACAAAACTAGCATTGAAGCTGAAATCTCATCTGTGTGAGGCTCAGAAAGCAGAAGTGCATGCAAACCAACTGACTGAACGCAGCAGACTGGCTTATGCTGCTCAGGTTTCCAGGGCATGGGGAGGACCAGTATCCCCAGCTCTGCGGGGCAGCGCCCAGCCCCCGTGCACCCAGGGCCTGCCCTAATGAAGGCAGGGTCCCTGCGCAGACCATCAGCTGTGTGCAACAAGCAGCGGCACGGAGCTCTGGCTGCAGGTCGGAATGAAGGTGATGTTCTTTCTGACGCTTGTTACTCTGAATTCTCATCACTTACTTCTCCACAGATTCAGATAAGCCATTCCAAACCCTACTCTAACGAATATGCACTAAAAATCAAATTGATCTGCGCTCAGCCTCCGTATTCAGGATCATTTGCTACGTAAACGGAGTTTCTGTCGTAACGTTACCTTTTTTCAGTGGCTCTTGGCTCTCCTCTCTGTTGATTCCGTTCTGTTCTGGTTCGACCACAGGCTGCCGACTGTCCAGCTCGTCCTCCGTCTCATCGTCACTGTACGGCATCACCTCATCGTTGGGCTGGGAATCCTCATCAAAGGTGGTCTCCGAATCCCTTTCTGACATCATGCTGCCGGTACCCTGCAAGCATTTTGTACAAGTTATGGAAAGGAGTTAAGGCAGCAAGTGCTGGAAACACATCTCCCTAATTTTACTCTGTTGATGGTCACCAGAACCCACACATGAAACCAGTTTCCCTGGCAGACGCAGAGCACAGGCTGGGTTTTCCCAAAGTCACGAGGCAGTGGATTTCACAGCGAGCCCTTCATTAGCGTCCTCCCGTACGTAATTACGGGTGCTCGCACAAGAGAGGGAGGAACGCCCTGGTGCAGCACACCTTGCGTGGGAGGCAGCAATTCGGGAGCCCACAAACACCCAGTGGCCAGCACACGGTCTGCTGCGGAGCCACAGTGGGGCTGGACCTGGCCACCAGCTGGGGGCCTGTCCCGCCTGTCTCGGGACCCCCATAGGGAGCGGCCCTGCTCTTGCTGGCACCTCCAAACCAAACCCAAGTCAAAGCAGCGCTGCAGCCAATGCCAGCACGTGCCCAGCAGCAGCCCAGTCCCGCCTGCCGCCCCGTCCTGCAGCAGAGCCCGGCTCTGGGCAGGTCCATGCCATCCTGCACCCGCCCGCGGCTGCTGCAGCACCAGCAGCCACTGCTGCTGACACCAGACCCTGTCCACAGCCACCCTAGTTCTATTTCTGCAAGGCTGAATTGTCTCCTGTCCTTAATATCTCTTATAAGATAGCATAAATATTGCACGAGCATTTAATATGCCCCTCCAGCGTCGGGACTGTTGGCTGGCAGCCCAGAGCCCGCCGCTCACGGGCGCAGCACGGCACTGCTCGCCCGGCACTCGGATTCCACTGCCAGTTTACAGAATCAACCGAAACCACCAGGTATCCTGTGGACACACAGTCTGATTTAAATTGGACCAATACAACTTCTCCCAAGACGCACTCAGGCTGTTAGAGGCCGCTCACTGATGCAATCGGCCAGGAGTATGACAGCCAGCGCCAACACAGTTGTGGAACCTGAAACCTTTGTGAAAAGATCCTTTGTTTTCCTAAATAGCCTTGGAGTTAGGGAACTCACCTCGAGACCCACGAGATTCAAGCTCGAACTCAGGCACTCGAATACCTCACTGTGATATTTTGCTTTACTTCTCATCTTTTACTCCTTTTGTTCCTTCTCGACTACCACTCCGTCCCCATAAAACCTCGTATTTCACGTGCTACAGAAAGGAAGGACAGCATTAACCAGAAGCCTGCACCAAGCCCTTCTCGGAGCCGCCGGCGCGGGCCCCGCAGCCGTGCAGACAGAGCCTCGCCACGCGGGGCTGCGGCGCAGACGCGGTTGCCCGACCTGCAGTGGGGCTCGGGGGCCCAGGTGACATGGAGGTTTCAGTCCCTCGAGAGCCAGGCAGGCGCTGCTGAACCGGGCGCTGGCCTTGCCTCTCACCGTCTGCAAGCTCCGAGTTGCTGAGCAGGACGTGCAGCCAACGCAAACACTGACTTTTTCCTCTTCTTTTCAATCCCAAGAGGGATACGGACAATCCTGCCATCCGTGCCTCAGCTTTGCGAGCTAGCCAGGTCAGACTCTTCACCCTCATGCCTACTTTGGGCTTTACAGACACGTTTTCTCTGTGCTGAACATCTCCTCAGGCAGAAGACATAACTCTGTTTTCAATCACAAGTTGCTTGACTGCTAGACAAAATCCTTTCAGACCAGGACAGAATGCTCAGTTCCCCTGTGAAATACCTATAAATCTATATTATATACCTATAATATCTAAAATACAAAACGCAACAGCAGCCCGTGATGCTAGTGGGAATGGCAGTGCAGTCGTTTGCTGGGGGAAGTTCAAATCAGTTGTACTCACTTGCCCTCCTCCAAGAACCGGACTGCAGCTGGAGAGCTCGGCTAACGGAGCAGACCTCGTTAACTGCTCCCTGCGGCACGGCTGCCCTGCCGGGCTGCCCCGGGCTGCAGGCAGGGCCAGCACCGTTTCTGCAGAAGGCACCAAACCGCACACCCGGCAGGGATGTCAGGCAGAGTTTACCAACCACGGATCCACGCGATGCAGGGGGCACCAGCTCTGCACCCCAGGGTTCAGTGCTGCCATCCCCAGAGACATCGCTGCTGGCCCGTACACCCACTGCCCTTGGGGACAGCGGCCGAGGGGACCCTGGTGGCACTGCCGGGAGCATGGACAGGGCTGTGAGGGGATCACAGCGGCCGAAGGGACCCTGGTGGCACTGCTGGGAGCACGGACAGGGCTGTGGGTGAACGTGGGGCTGGCCGGGAGGCTGCAGAGGCCCCTGTGCTCAGGAGAGAGCAGAGAGGGGCCCAGGGTAAAGGGGTCCTCCAGTGCTGGGGTGACCAAGCAGTGCAGAGCTGGGTTTCTGGGCACCTGGTCTGCAGGAGAAGGGCCGGATGGGAGGTCAACGCCATGCCAGAAGTTCAGGGGAAGGTGGGGAGCGATCACAAGGTGAAAGAGGAGACGGGAGAACCGAGAGCACAGAGCAGCAGAGATAACCAATACTGAGGCAGTGGGGATGGAAGGGAGCAGAGCGCACATCCAGCGGCACGAGGCACAGAGAACCAAAAGTGAATTAAATATGGCAGGAAGAGATGCGGCTCCTACTGATTTCTGCAGCGGTCACTATTCTGGGGAGAAAAAAGACACCACAATTAAAAAAAAAAAAGAACCAAAAAGGCTATACCATGCAGGAGAAACAACCTATTTATTAACAACGCTGAAATAAAATGAAAGCAACAGCCCATTCTTCAAAGGAGCTGCTCTCAGAAGAGGGATGGACCATTTCTTAGCTTTGCGTGCACTGTTTTTATGTTCAGACTTGAGCTGAAACAACAACTGCTACAAAACAGTCTGTCAAGCAAGGGCTTGGTTTGCTGGAGCTGGGGGTAACATTGTTACAAACAAGATCGAACCCCTTTCCCTCTTCACAACAATCTCTCACATCAAGCTTAAATTCAACCAATAATTAGAAATGTTTGAACATACACAGCAGGAAAATAATGAGCAGGATGAATTCCAGCACAAGAAAAGCTGCACGGAGCCTCTCGGAGACAGGAGCAGCGTTTCACACACCCAGATGTGCGTGACTCCGTGTAACACAAGCTCCACATGGAAAGCTGAGGGTCCTGTGGGGGACGGAGCTGTGCGTTCCCAGGGCAGCCGCTCCTGAGCTGGGCACCGGCAGCTCCGGTGCTGGCGCGGGGCAGAACCAGGCGAACGGGCCGATCCCGCACCAAACGGAGCTGATCCCACCGCGGGGTGGTGTGGGCAGGTAGAGCGGAGGAAAACAGCGTTAAACACAAGTTTCATCAGACCTGCTTGAGTTTATTTACTAAAAGGGCAGAAAACTCCGGTGCAAATTCCACAGGTTTTATGTGTGCTCGTGCCCCGGGGCAAGTACCAGCTAACTGGGAATAACTCAGACCTTGGGATAAAAGCATTTACTGCATTTGTTTGAAGGCAATAAAACAACAACTAAAAAATTCCTACTAGAAATTCTCCTCTGAGAGTCACTGCGTGTGACACTGTTGCAAGACCCCGGGGTCCCAGGGACCATAACTTCAATGCTTGGGGTCACTCAAAGTGGCCTGAAAACAAAGTTACAGATCCACCTAAAAGAAGCTGAGCACAACTCCTCCTCCGCCCCCCCGCAGATTGCCGCTTCGGAACCCAACAGCACCGGGATTTTAAGCCAAGGTCACAAAACAAACTCAAATGGTACAAAACACAAGGTCAGAGAGACCTTTCTAAACTACTCTAGGTCTGTGGAGTTAAAGGACAGAAAAGCTACAGCGAGGTGTTTCACTGATATTTAACCGGGTATTTTAAAAAGCAAACATATGAAAGACCCGATCCTCAGATATTTTGGTTTTATCCCATATCTCTTTACTCTAGAAAGCTTACAAGAGCCATCAGTACACATTAAAGCAAAGCAACGCCAGAAGCAGGTAAATGCAAACAATCCGAGCCGGTACACACCAAACTGGCACCCACCCAACCCCGGCACCTGGCGAGCCGGTACACACCAAACTGGCACCCACCCAACCCCGGCACCTGGCGAGCCGGTACACACCAAACTGGCACCCACCCAACCCCGGCACCTGGCGAGCCGGTACACACCAAACTGGCACCCACCCAACCCCGGCACCTGGCGAGCCGGTACACACCAAACTGGCACCCACCCAACCCCGGCACCTGGCGAGCCCGTCCCGCCGTCAGCCAAATGGAGTGCCAGGCTGTGCCACGGTAATAAACACAGTCACACCAACGTCCTGCCCAATAAAATGAGAATGGACTCCAAATCCCCTTGGGAATCCCCACCGAACGCATCAAAGCCTGGACTCTGCTTGGAGCTCCAACAACGAACCAGCCACAGGACACTTGTTTTCCTTGTGAGCAGGAAGAGTGTTGCAATATTCCCCATATTCACCAACTGACGTGTTTTTAAAAGCTTTCCTATACTCATTGGGTTTATTTATTTACTACATGTCACTGGACAAAGAAACACCGAAAACCAACCCCTGCTCCCAGGAGCACTTCCCAAACTGCAGCTAGATACCGTGTCCAACATTAACCTTGGAGGGAGGGGTTCCCCCAGGGACTTTCTAGCAGATGCACAATTCCTCCAATTACATTTTCCCCGGAGAGACAGAGGTAATTATTCTGCCATCTTCAGCTGTAACACATTGCTCATCTTGCCAATAACTGGGATTTTAAACTAAAAACGAAGCACGAAACAAAGACACCCTGTTAGGTACCAATACAGCAACTGCAGGGATGCTTGCAGGACTGCGATCCAAACCACCAAAATTAAACCAGAGCCCGCAGAGGGCTCTGATGGCTCTGTCAAAGCAGTCACCTGTATTTAAGAGACCTACGTCCATCCCCCAGCTTATACCCTCGGAGGTTTAAGAATGACTTTTGATCCGTGGGCACATGGTTAGAGAACGGCTCTAACAACGTTAGAGAGCTGAAGGAGCAGAAAACAAGGTTTTATTCGTGAAGTGAAATTCCTACAGCCAAAAAAGGCATTTGGCACCTAAATGTCCACGGGCTGGTACGAACAACAAACGAGACGATAGCTGCAGGTGAGCACTACAGGACCTGCAGCAGAACCGCTCCCATCCAGCCCATAACCATCCGCAGGGAACAGGGGCTCGGGCAACGCTGCTCAGCTCTCGCTCGCTATTTAATCCTCACCGAGCGGCACCCAGAACCAAAGGCCTTCCATGGTGGGATATTGCGTTTCTAGTCTCACTCCACTGATCCCAGCCAAATGCTTTAATAGCGTATCGTCCTTCATTAAAAATGTATTAATCAGCTAATCTGCCTGTAACACGAGCTTCTACAGGGAGACAGGCAAATAATAAGCTTTGCTTTCAAAATGTAAGAAACAGATCACGTATTACTTCAAATAGGAAATCTTACTGGTAACAAGTGTTGTGACAGCCAGATAGAAGGATCTTCTGACCAACCCAAACCTCCCAGCTAATCTTCATGATTTTTAGGAAGAAAAAGTAGTGACTTGAAATAGCTTGAATCAACACAAGGAAACAACCTTTGTTCCAAACTCTACCAGGCTTTGGTTGGATTGCCATGCAAATTAAACTCAACAATTTATATAGCTTCTTCACACAAACCAGTTACATTTACTTCACCAAATGACTACTTTCAAGTGATTGAACACCCTCAAAATCACCTCTTCACGGGGAACAATTTCTGGAACACCCTGAGTTCTGCCCACACCCTCCTGGTGTGCCAGGTAAGGCCCGGCCCTGGCCCCGTCCCACAGAAAGGCAGCCCCAAGAGCCCGGGTCACCGTTTCGGGCCGGCTGGGACTGCTCTGGCCACCCAGGGCAGTCCGCATCGAGCGGCACCGACGTGGGATCAGTACACCAGAGGGGGGCAAACCGAACCCCAGCGCTGGAGCCTCAACTCCAAGACAACCAGGCACACTTTGCATTAGGCAAAAAAATCCCATAGGTTATAATTCAGAACGTATCCTATATGGTGCGTGCCCTTTAGCATCACCCGCAGCGCCCCAGTGACTATCGCGGTGTCGGGGCTGGGTGCAGTCGATCAGATGGGCGGTTCTGGCACTGGTGCAGCGGCACAACCGCGGACACTGACCTGCCGAGTGCGTCACCGGCACCAAACGGGGCGGCTCACGGCCATGGCAAACCAGCAGAGGTTGGCTTGTCTGCCAGAGCTCCCGCAGCTCCCCAGCACAGCCGCTCGGGCCAGGCACGCTCCTCAGAACCAACGGTGCTCAGAGCAGCCGGAGAGCACACGCGAACCAAACCACGGCACTGAGGAAACAAGCTGCTGACCTGACACATCATCTTCATCGCACTGTGACCACGGAGAAAGTTCCCACCCTGAAACTGGCAACACGTCTAACATGAGGTGACTCAGAATTCCTATCAAAAGAGATTAAAATCCAAGTGATTAAAATCTGGCTGTAGATAAAATGCTCGTGGAGACGCAGTGCGCCTACACATCCCAGGACACCAGAACACACGTCATACCTGATGAGTCCGAGATCTGCAGCACTCGGCAGAACCACAAAAACTTCCAAGAGCACTCGCAGAGACCCAGGTGATCACCGCAGCCTGAGAAATCCCCGGGGAACCTGTTCTGTAAGCAACCGGGCTCGTATGAGTTAGCCTGGTTATGTCGTCTATTGCTGCCATTCACCCACCCCAAGTTCTATGCACACACGTATGTATAAATACACACACAAAACTTTTAAGTACAAAATGTATATATGTATTGATTCACAATAGTACCTCATCTGACAGAAAACATTTATAAAAGGGGTTGTTTCGAGCAATTTGTGACAACAAATTGTGCAGAGGTTGCTCAAAACATTAGTCTGGATAGTAGAAGTTAATTTCACTTTCCACAAGCATCAGATGATAAAATTCACATCTTGTATCTATTGATCAGCAATAATGCAGAATCTATACTCTACCAGAGAATAAGCAATAACAACAGCATTAGTACCCACCAGAGGAATTTGACTGGTGGCCATCGAGCACTCAAAGTATAGCTGCCTGTTCACATTTTAAGATTGCCATGTATGAAAATGAATCTGAAGGCCATTCCAGCCTAAGTGAATTGACCTCTCTGAGCCAACAGGACTCTGCACAGGGAAGAGATGAACCGGTCACCAACAGTGGAGCAGAGACCAGCAACAGAGACCACAGTCCACGCTCCGTGAGGTTAAGCAAGGACAGGTGAAGATGGGCCGCTTGCAGAAACAAAATCAGAATTTTACCCCTTATCTGCACTAGGATTTTTCATTAACAGATATAGCAGATACATCTTTTAAAGTCCAAGTCAAGACAAGTTATCTTTGCAGAAGATAACAAATTTGGCAACCTTTGTCCGAGCTGCAGGTTTGGTGCACTCTGGAGGGGTTTCAACCTGCCTCTTACAGAGCTCATTACGCTGCTCTCAGGGTTCACGTTAGAAAACAGAAAACCTTTGTTTTAATGAAGGAAAAGTGAATTATTTTTGTGCACACATGAAATGTATTGTTTGGCATGGAAGATTTTTAGAACTTTAAATGGAGTTCTTTTGCTAGATGTTATCCCTCCCCATCGGAAGCAGCAGGTATTTTTAACTGTAAAAAATGAAGGTTACTCCACTGCCCGGGCTGGAGCTCACACAGCAACACATCCTTTCTGTCAGCACCGAGAGCCGTCTTCTCAACGGCTCTTTATCAACAGGGTTGTCACTGAGCCCAGGGGCTGCGGTACAGCCTGGAGCGATGGGACCCTCGGCACAGAGGCCCCCGCCCGCTCCAGAGTGACACGGGTCCCACTGTCACCCGGGCCCCATCTGCAACGAAACCATGTTTGAGAACAGTTTCTGGGGCTCATGAGACCACGAGCACGCAAACACCAAAGAACATTTCTTTGAGGCAAACAGGGAAACTAACTCGCCCTGCAATGCTTTCTTAACAAAAAGAGATTCCTGGTTAGCTCTGCAAGCCCTCCGTGCTGCCTCCTCCTCCCCTCTCCGCAGAAAGTCCCTTTGGCAAGTGACCTGGTTCCTTCCCTGATTCGTTTCCTGCTTTATCTACACTGCTTATTCTCCCACACACACCTTTTTTTTCTCCTTTACATGTCACTTTTAGGTCTCCCCATCCATCAGTGTAAACAAAAGCACCCATGAACTGGCTGAAACTGTTAAATTAAAAGCATATATCTAATTTATATAAGAACAGATGAGGAGAAGGCACACGCAGCACCAAGCCCACCACTACGAGTTACAGACCAATGCTGCGAGCTCTCCCAAAAGCAGAGGCGCAGCAGCCGTGCCCATCGCAGGGCGCAGCACCTGGAAGCAGGGCTGAGAGCTCGAGCACCAGCGCCGGGGATTTAATGGGAACCGTGTTCTTCACCCCGACAAGCGCAGAAACACACAGAGGTTAAGTGATTTGCCCAAGGCCACGCGGCAGGTCACAGCCACAGCCAGGCTTGGGTTTCAGCAGCTCCTGGCTAATATCCTGCATTCAATTACGTCTGCACAAAGCATCGCATTTAACTGAGGCCAGATTAAAGAAATTGCCAAGGAAGAACATCAAACCCCTTCATAATTAAAACAAAATCAAACAGAACTCTCCCCATATCTAAATGTGGGCAACACGCTACATTTAGGACCAATACAATTACAGACGCCATCAAAATAAAAGCTGGAACAACAAAAGAGTATGTAAAATGAGTTCTAGCTAATTTAAACATATGGCTTCAATGCATAGCAAGCAAGCTTTTTGAATTCACTATCACAACTGCAAAGCAAGGCACTACAATATCCACGGGCTGTCTCTCAAGGGAGAATTAAACAAAGACAACAGTTTAGAAGTTACTGAAAATTATCTTTATGATACCTACAAGTTCACAAAGAGACAAATATAGGTCTAGGACTGATAAAATACAAACCAGACTCTAATGTGAACTTCCATAACAGTAATGCTGAAGCTGACAAGAGAAAACACAAAATGACCAAATACCACTTGACACTGGAACCAGACTTGGAAGAGAAAGACACTTACAAAACCAGAACCAAGCAGAAACTGTGAGCCAAGCCGAGGCGCTTGCGCAGGGAGTCGCGGCGCAGGGAGTCGCGGCGCAGGGAGTCGCGGCGCAGGGAGTCGTGGCGCAGGGAGTCGCGGCGCAGGGCTCCGGCGGCTGCCAAGGTGGGGCTGTACAGACCAGGGCACCCGTGGGCGCCACCGGCTCGCCCTGGCACTGCCATCCAGACCCCACCACACACACCAGACAAGAACCGCTGCGCTGCCGCTCGGTACCAGGAACTATTGCCAGAGGCTCCCTGCCCCGCGTGGCTTCGGGTTCAAATGTTGCTGCTGACATTCGGGCAGGTGGTGAAATGCTTCACTAGCTGCTCCGTCTCAGTTCCGTCCATGCTAGTTAAGCCAGAGATGCAAAGCTGTAGGAAACACGACTCAGATACTGATTTTTTTGGGGTCACAAAATGCTTTTCATCTCCCACGTGACTGACCCCACAAGTAACTTTTCCAGCATTTTCTGTTGCAGAATTCTGACAGTTCCTTAATACGAACACCTATTGCTGCTCTAAAGGCTGAGTAAATATTGACTGATGAGTAATCACCCCGCAACCACGGAAACTATTTTCCTCATTTATAGATGGCGGGTTGGGGGGGGAACCAGAAGCGGAACCACTGGCCCAAGGCCACACAGCCCGGTCAGCAGAACGGGAACACCTGCGGCGCCGGCGCTCGGCGGGGCCGCTCCTGCGCCTCCCCCGGCACACACCCGCGCCCTCCTCACCGCAGCCCGGCCGGTCCGCGCGTCAGTGCCCCCGCAGCCCGGTCGGTGCCCCCGGTCGGTGCCCCCGGTCCGTCCCCCGCCGGTCCCCGCGCCCCCCGAGGCCTCACCGGCAGCAGGGCCCTCAGGCCGCCCGCTCGGCACCCGCCGCCGCACGGTCCCCAGACGAAGCCGCTCTCCTCGGAATGAATATTCAATGGTTTAAATATTCATGGCGCTGCTGGGCCGCCCCAGCCCAATGGAAAAAGAGCTCCCCGGGGCCGGCCCCGCCCGAGCGCACGGCGCCCGCAGCGCCCGGCCCGGCCCGGCCCGGCCGCCGCCGCCTTCACACCCGGGCCCGGCCCGCGCATCGAGGGGTTCCAGCTTCCGTGTCTCTCCACAGAAATCCATCGCGTTCCAGACCAAGCAGGTGATATTTTGCGACAGAAAGTCGTTTCGGGGCCGCCCCGGTGTCAGCTCTGACCTGCCCGGTCCCGGTCCCGGTCCCGGTCCCGCCCGCGGCACCTGGGCGCGGGTTCCGCCGCCGCTCCCCGCTCAGGGCCCTCGCATGCCGCCCCGTCCTCGCTCCGCCCGGCCTCCCCGGGAGCCGCCGTCAGACCGGACAAACGGGTTCCCCCAGTTCGCCGGGCCGGCCCCGGAGGCGGGGAGAGGCCGCGGACCTGTCCCGGTGTCCGGCCTCGGCACGGCCGCTTCCCGCAGCCCCGGCCCCCGAGCGGGTCAGCGGCGGGACCCCCTGCGCTGGGGCCGCAGCCCCGTCTGCCTCGCCTGCCTCGCCCGCCTCGCCCGCTTCGCCCGCCTGCTGCTGGACGGGCAGGGAGCTCGGTCGGGAGGTGAAAATGTCGGTAGCGGTGATAAAGAGCCGACAGAAATCACCACCCTGGACAAAGAGACTGTGTGGGGAGGCCGCCCCGGCGCTGCCCCCCCGTGTCCACGCTGCCATGCGGGGTCGCTGGGCCTGTCCCCCGTTCCCAGCGAGGCGTTGCTCGTGGCTGCTCTGGGCCACATCACCTGCAGGTCGGGGAGCAGCGGCTGCCGAGCCGTGTGGGAGCAGGAGGAGGCAGCCCCAGGCCCGCTCCCCGCTGGCGGAGGCGCCGGTTCTGCGTCGCTTTGGGCCTGCGCTGGGGCAGCCGGGCCCAGCGGCATCGCCCCCGCACTGGGCCACAAGGACTGGGCAACAGCTGCTGCTCGTCACCGTGTGCCCGTCACCATGTGCCCGTCACTCCACCGTGTGCCGTCACCCCGCCGTGCGGCACAGTGGTCTGTCTGGCACAGGGACAGCATTCGGCGCGTCCTGGGGTGCTCAGGAGGTCCCTGTTCCCAGCCCAGCTATGCCACGCTGGGGAACGGATGGCAGCACCGAGAAGACACAGCTCTTGGAGGCGTGGGACCTCACGCCTGTGGTGTTAGAAGTGACAGGGTTACTTTATTCCCTCTCCATTACCAGGACTGTACCGTGTTACAGAGAACACTTGCAAGAGTGCAGGATTTTAGCCTTTTGGCCTTTGTAAAAGGTCAGAATGGACCCCCACTTCCCACATTCTTTTGAGGAAGGATTGGAGAGTTGGAGGATGCTTAGTCATGATAGCGTTAGCCCTTGAGACGGACAGTTTTGCGTATTAATTAAGTAACAAAGAAAGTGGTTATGTTTAGGGTTGACAGCAGTACAATTCTGCTACATGCTGTGTCCATTTGCAATCCTCTTCATTGTATTTTTCTTGTTTCAGGCTGCAGCAAAACAATGGAAACACCTTGGGAGCCTACTGAGAACTCGTCAAATGAACGTGACTGGCTCTGACTGTAAGTTTTGATGCAGTGACTTTTCATAAGCCTTAGAATGTGGTCCTGGGTGCTGCTGTACTTGGCTAGCAGTTCTGTGACTTGAAACCTGGAGACTGAGAGGTTTTGCTAGTTTGTTTGTACCCTGGGTTTGTTGGTGGGGTCACCCCGCCTCAGAGGCCTTCACGCTGCTGGTTTGCTGCCGCACACGCACGGACACGCCTGCTCTGCACCGGAGGCGCAGACTGAGGCTGAAGAGCGTCACTGCTGTGGTTTTGCTGGGTAAAATTGCACCAGCGCTGATTCTCTTGTCCAAGTTGTTCAGATTATCTTTGAACTCAAATGTTTGTATTGCACGGAGTAGAGAGTGGTACAGTGGTGGCGCATAAAAGTTGGGGAAGGTGCCAGAAATTGGAAAGAAGTGACATTTGGGTCAGCAATACTGGTTGAAATGCACACCAAGTACGGCTTGGGCGTCTTTGCTGTGTCATCAGTTTGCATGGTTTGGGTTAATTTCTCTTCGAGAACCAGCTGCTTTGCTCCAGCACCTCTTCAAACCCATAGAAGGTCCCGTCAAAGCTGTGGCTGGCGCTTGCAAGAATTCCCAACGTTGTCATCCATTTTAAACCCACCTGCCCCTTGAGCTGCAGCTTTCCGTATTGGCCAAACTTAAGTGCAGTGACAAGCTTCTTCATACATCAGAGTATCTTAGTAATGCAGAACCCTCTTGTCTTTCAACCAGCAAGGAGGAGTCATAGTTCCCAGAAGGCACCTGGTTTGCTCCCGTTCCACAGCCCCGCTCCCAAAGAGGACGTTGTCCTTGTTTAAACGTGGCGAGGTTGAGCTGACTGTGCCCAGGAAACAGTCCCCGTATGGCTGTAGCGGTACCGGCATCTCAGCTGTTGCACTTTGTTCCTCAAGCCGTATTACAAAAATGAGTGAGAAAGACTACAGTAGAATTTCTTCTGTTCTTTAAATGAGAAACATACTTTTTACGTTAACATACGTTCTTAGTTTGGCATAACACTGTCTTATTATTGAACAGGTATACAAGCAGGGGGAAAAAGGAAAGAAAAAGCTTGATATCTTGCAGGTTTTTAATCAATACATCATCAAACCATCATATGTTTGGATCCTTTGCTGCAGACTTAGCTGATAAAAGTGTATTTGATCTTTGTATCTATGGGAGACCCTGGCTGAGATTAGCACTGTTCAGCTATTCATTTATGAGTAGCTCTGCAGAAACAGAGTCTGCCCGTTTGTGGATGCTGGCCTGTAATGAAAGTGATCTTTGTCTTGGACTGACAGACGTGTAAGAGATTGCTTGGTTTATTTTACAGTAGCAACAATGCTCGATTTTCCTGCGCCAGAAAAAGTCCTGTTCAAACAGACCTCTGTTTCCTAGGTCGAAAACGTGATGCTGGATTCCAAAGTTGTGTCTTTCAGCACTGTTCTCTTTTACTACCTGCCTCAAATTCCTCACACAGGAATAAAGACCAAGTTAATTAAAAATCGGTAACATCTTGGCTTAACAAAGCAGCAGAGCTTTACTTTGGCAATTCCATTTCAGTCCAGGAAGTTCATTCCAGTCCAGGGCTCTCTGGCTTCTGTAATACCCCAGTTTCATTAGGTAGCTGCACGCACAGCCAGGTTTGCATGACGTCTCTTCAGGAAGAAGACTATTAGAGATAAAGAAGTCCCTTAGCCGTGATTAATTGCTGTAGCAGTGATTAATGGCCCAGTCCAAATATGGTGTTTTAGAGTTAACACCCGTGCCTAGGGAAGCGCAGCAGCTGTTCTGCAGGCGCGGGCATCATGAAGGAGCTGCCGCTGCCACCGCTCACAGCCCCTGATTTGTTTTGTTTTAAATAAACATAATCACAAACACAGGCACTTAGAGATAAGCAAACGGAAACCAAGCACCATAATGGTTTGGATCTGCTAGGCCAGCTGTTACTTTTCCCATCAACCTCCTACAGATTTCTGTAAAACCCCAAGGTGAATGTAAAGGGCATGACCTGAGTTTGCTTGGTTTCGTTGCATTCCTCATCACCAGAATGATTTAGAACTTCAGTCACTAATTCCTTTTTGAGAAGTGGGGATTATAGCCATAGGAAAAAAAAGATGCAAACACTGAATTTCTTCAAATCCTACTAGTAGTTCATGGCTAAACTTGGGATCACACCCCAAAGTTCCATAGTATTAGTCTAGGCTCTCAAAATGACAAGCTATCGTTAATTGTCATCATCAATACAGTCCTTTTCAGAAAGAGCTGTGTAGAGTCAGTGTGTAGTGTGACAGTAGAAACCCTTGCTTGTCGATGTTGGACCTCTTTTAGAGCAATGAGCAGGTCTTGGTTTCAGTAACTGAGCACAGTCAGAGCAGGGTTCACTCTCGCTGATAACTAGTTGTTCAAAAATATTGCTGGGTGCTTGATTTGTGCCTGTGTGAGCACTGGGAGCTCATGGGAAGGGGCAGTGGCAAGGGGCTGCAGTGTAAACTATGGTACAACAGCTTTGCAAGAGAGCTTAAAGTAACGGTGGGCTCAGCTTACAACTGTAGCCATTGCAGAGAATGAAGTTAATTCCCGATTCCAACTATTAAAAAACTGTTGTTTCCCATGCATTCCCTTTTCTGCCTGTGATCCATCAAGTGTATACACGTGGGTTCTATGGAAGTTCCTGTTTGTGTGAAGTGCTCCTTGCAGGCAAGCCGGCCGGTGCTGTTTCGCCTGAGGAGGGCAGCGTTTTCCCAAAGTCATCTGGTAACATCGGAGCTCAATGGCTCTAACAGATACAGCGGGAACCCTGGACTCCATCTGTTTTCTAAATCTACGATGATCCTGTAGGCTTTTAAAGCAAATAATGATTAATCTCATCTCCAAAAACTATGCAAAAATTTGAGATTTCTTTTCATAAACCACAAAGTCAGTGGGTGATTTTTACACAGCAAAAAAAAAAGGTCTCCTTCAAAACCACTTCTTTCTGTGCACTTTATATACTAACGCTTTTCCTAAAATGAAGGGGGGCTTTGGCAAAACGGAAAAGAGACTCAGCACATCACAACTACACACTCGTGTGTCTGAGCGAAGCATTTTGTCAGGAGCTGGTGAGATCCCCAGAGAACCTCGTGTGTCCCCCGCCCTGTCCCCGAGTGTCCCTGAGCATCCCTGTCTCTGTCCCTGCGCTGTTGCAGCCTGCGGCCGGGAGATGGAGACCCAGACCGCAGGACGCAGCCAGCAGCTGGGGATGTGGCCAGCAGGTGGGGACATGACCAGCAGTGTAGGGACGTGGCCAGCAGCTGGGGACACAGCCCGTGGGGGGACACTGCTGTGTGTCCCTGTCCCTGCAGTTGTCACCAGCACATCTTGCTTCCAGGCCGGTGCCAGGGGCTATAAACCTGCAGGTTCCCCAGGCAGGAGGCCACAGCGTCTTCCCACCAGCTCTGCGCGCTCTGGCCGCTGCCTTTGTGGTGCTGGTAGCGTTTGTGCATCCGTGCGATGAGCTGGATGCGCACGGTGGCCGGGTTGGGAACGCGCTGGATGTGTCCGCCCCGTGGCAAAGGCTCCTCTCCAGCGGGGGGGCTCCTGGCCTGCGTTCCCAGGGCTGCCCGTGGCCGGGAGCCAGGGCGGGGGCACCGCTTCCGCAGCACCTTGGATTTATGCACAATAAAGCGGATATTTCCTGAGCGAGTGGAGTGAGTGAGAGACGATGTGTCAAACTTTGGTCCTCTGGCACCGGATTTGCAATATGATCCTATTGTCATGCTAAGTAGCTGTGGAAAATAAGTGCTGCTTGCCTTGAAGGCTTTTGCAGACTCAATTTTAAGACGTGGAAGAAGCCAGACTTCTCCAGAAATAGGAACGGAACTGCCTGGAGATTCTGCCTCACCACGTACAGGCTCGAGCAGAATACCTGAAATGCCAGTGGGCTTCCTTTGTTGCACACTTTGGAGAACTTTGCCTGTCAAGTTTAAAATCATGCTTTTGAAGCATTAGATGTATCTGCTGTCGCTGCGGATCAGTTCAGGAGGCAGAAGGGAATGGAAATCCTGCAGGTCTGGTTAGATTCCAACTTCAGCTCAGCTGCTCCTGAGCTGCCGGAGTCGGTGGAATGACAAATGATGTCGGTTTCAATGAGAAATTCAGAACAGTGGAATGTGCCTGCACTCCCACAGAACCACTGGAAATGAGAGACTCCTGGATGAGCCCACGGCACTGAAAAGCGAGTGACCTGGTTTCTGTGCCCGTTTTCATCACGTTTCCTTTCCCAGCGGGGATTTGCCGGTGCCCCTGCTGGCCGGGCTGTGTGTCGGTGTCCCAGGTGAGAGCGCTGCAGAAGGCAGGAGGCAAAGTCGGGCTCCTCCCTGCGCCAGGGCCATCATGCAGTTTCTAATGCAGTTTCTAATACAGTTTGCATGGGAGGTATTTTCTTTTCTTTTCCCAAATTACTGAAGTTATTTACCGCAGAAAGATTTTTTCTGGTTTTTTTCTCCCTGAGAGTCTGTGTGTCCACAGATCAAAATTCAGTGTTTTCTGTCACTTCTTTGCACTCTGTAGAGCAGCTGTCCCCTGAGATTCCGATGCGTCTTTCCTGAAGGGAGCATTACTCTTGTTTAGCTTACGTGTAATGTATTTCATTGTTCATCCCTGAGCAGCTGGTTTTGTATATTATCAATTTGGGGACCTGCATTGTTGGATGCACAGAACTGTGCACATTTGAGGTAATTTGCAGCTTTCGTACTTTCTGAGAGAAGATAATGTATGTTGGCTTGACTGAAATGGCAACAAAAACCTGCTATTATTTTCTGTAGCTTACAAAGGGAATCTGATGTGTGCTCCTTGCAGCTACTGCTGGAGGCACTTGGGTGATCGGGAATTACTGTACCATTATTCCCGGAGTCCTTTGTGCAGGGATTACTCGGGACCCTCAT
Source organism: Patagioenas fasciata (assembly GCF_037038585.1). Taxonomy (NCBI): domain Eukaryota; kingdom Metazoa; phylum Chordata; class Aves; order Columbiformes; family Columbidae; genus Patagioenas; species Patagioenas fasciata. Next base: position 85,293,761 of record NC_092560.1, read on the forward strand.
CCCGGACAGTATTCGCGGGTTATTAGCATACTCCTGGCTTGCTGGCCTGCTGGAACGATGGGACAGTCCAGCCTGCCAGGCAATTCGAGCAATAATAGTATGAAAATTCACTGCAACAATGGAATCCCCCAGCTGAAAGAAAAGTATTAAAGCAATAATATTACTTACAAATGTAAAGTATTGTGTAAACATTAGATAATCCTTAAAGCAATTCCAAGAGATATGTTCTACTCATTTCAGTGACTTGAGTGCTGCTGCACACTCTGGCAGGTGTAGAACACGATTACAAAGTAGAACGTAGCAGAACCCAAGGACAAGCAGTGGTGACCCCCAGTTTTTGATCCAGATGCTCTCAGTGGCTGTTTGTGTCGGAGCTGTTGATCTGGATGCTCTCAGTGGCTGTGTCGGAGCTGTCGGTCCAGATGCTCTCAGTGTCTGGTTGTGTCGGAGCTGTCGGTCCAGATGCTCTCAGTGTCTGGTTGTGTCGGAGCTGTTGGTCCGGATGCTCTCAGTGGCTGTGTCGGAGCTGTTGATCCAGATGCTCTCAGTGGCTGTGTCAGAGCTGTCGGTCCAGATGCTCTCAGTGGCTGTGTCGGAGCTGTCGGTCCAGATGCTCTCAGTGGCTGTGTCGGAGCTGTCGGTCCGGATGCTCTCAGTGGCTGTGTCGGAGCTGTCGGTCCAGATGCTCTCAGTGGCTGTGTCGGAGCTGTCGGTCCAGATGCTCTCAGTGGCTGTGTCGGAGCTGTTGGTCCAGATGCTCTCAGTGGCTGTGTCGGAGCTGTTGGTCCGGATGCTCTCAGTGGCTGTGTCAGAGCTGTTGGTCCAGATGCTCTCAGTGGCTGTGTCGGAGCTGTCGGTCCGGATGCTCTCAGTGGCTGTGTCAGAGCTGTCGGTCCAGATGCTCTCAGTGGCTGTGTCGGAGCTGTCGGTCCAGATGCTCTCAGTGGCTGTGTCGGAGCTGTCGGTCCGGATGCTCTCAGTGGCTGTGTCGGAGCTGTCGATCCAGATGCTCTCAGTGGCTGTGTCGGAGCTGTCGGTCCGGATGCTCTCAGTGGCTGTGTCGGAGCTGTCGGTCCGGATGCTCTCAGTGGCTGTGTCAGAGCTGTCGGTCCAGATGCTCTCAGTGGCTGTGTCGGAGCTGTCGATCCAGATGCTCTCAGTGGCTGTGTCGGAGCTGTCGGTCCGGATGCTCTCAGTGGCTGTGTCGGAGCTGTCGATCCGGATGCTCTCAGTGGCTGTGTCAGAGCTGTCGGTCCAGATGCTCTCAGTGGCTGTGTCGGAGCTGTTGGTCCGGATGCTCTCAGTGGCTGTGTCACAGCTGTTGGTCCGGATGCTCTCAGTGGCTGTGTCGGAGCTGTTGGTCCGGATGCTCTCAGTGGCTGTGTCGGAGCTGTCGGTCCAGATGCTCTCAGTGGCTGTGTCGGAGCTGTCGGTCCAGATGCTCTCAGTGGCTGTGTCGGAGCTGTCGGTCCGGATGCTCTCAGTGGCTGTGTCGGAGCTGTCGATCCAGATGCTCTCAGTGGCTGTGTCGGAGCTGTCGGTCCGGATGCTCTCAGTGGCTGTGTCGGAGCTGTCGATCCGGATGCTCTCAGTGGCTGTGTCGGAGCTGTTGGTCCGGATGCTCTCAGTGGCTGTGTCAGAGCTGTCGGTCCAGATGCTCTCAGTGGCTGTGTCGGAGCTGTTGGTCCGGATGCTCTCAGTGGCTGTGTCAGAGCTGTTGGTCCGGATGCTCTCAGTGGCTGTGTCGGAGCTGTTGGTCCGGATGCTCTCAGTGGCTGGTTGTGTTGGGCTGGTGCCCTGTAGCCGCTCTCCTGCCCGCGGCCTGGCCTGCCCGGACAGGCTGCCCCGCTGCTAACACACCAAAGCCATATTAGGCTATGTGGAGATGTTTTTTTTCTGTTTCAAAACGATTTTGTGAGGAGGACACCCAGCGCTGCGGCACTGGGCCCAGGTGGCGCTGCCGCGGGGCAGCGTTGGGCTCCGCCGCTGGCACTGGGATCCGCAGGATTTATCGTCACCAGGCAGCCTCTCCACTTTACCAGAGACGTGCCATGTGAAAGTGAGTCAGTTTGTTTTGAAGGGAAGTGAATGCTTTTAGCAGCCTCTGAGGAGCCGTTCTATGTAACATGTTTGTGAGCGGGCTTGTGTCAGCAGCCGTGGTTATATATATTTCAGAGGCATTACAATAAAGTGGCCGCGTGTAGTCTTTCTAACAATGTTGTCACGGCACCCTCCTCCTCGTGTCCCGTGGCTGCAGCTGTTCTGCAGGCTGCCAGCCGCTCTGGGTGCGTGGCCAGCAGGTGTGCGGGGCAGGCGGTCGGGCAGCGGATCCCAGGCCGTGCTCTTTCAGTAGCCCAGCACATGCTCTCAGACCAGCAAGGATTTCGGGTAGTAAGGGCACGTTTGCATCCGGTTAATGTAGTCAGAAAATCTGTTCAGGAATCACTGATGTGATTGACTGCACTTCAGGCACGGTGAAATGAATCCTTTTGGTCTTTCTCCTCTTGTGTGCACCACAGCTCTGCAGGAAGGAGCGTTATGGAGTTAAAATGCGGCTCCCTACGGACGTGCTCAAAGCCTGGAGCCAAGCGGGGGATGTTCCGTGACAGCAGTGGCAGGCAGAGCTGCGCTGGGTTCCCTGGGCTGAGGGAAGGGAAGGCTGAGCTGGCCACCAGCTGCACTGGTGATGGTCGGGACCTTGGGGTGCTCTACTCACCATCCTAACTCTTGCCCCGTCCTTTTAGAACTGGAAGGGCCTGGCCTATAACATCTGGGCTCCTCAACATGTATCCCACTTTACTTTTTTTTTTTTTTTAATAGGCATTTGGAGTAAATCCAAGACTCAAAATCAAAATGCAGAGAAACATGAGCTAGAAATTTGTTCACTCATACTACTGTAAGCACCATTACTTCTTAAAGTGGCTGACTGGTGATGATAAAGGTTGATGAGGTTCATTTGATCGAACTCCCAAAGTGAGCAAAGTAGAAATGCCTGCATGCTGGATTGCTGGTAAACGTGATTCGTGCTTTATGTGTGCTGTTCTAGAGAAATGGCAGCAATTTTAATGTAGACACCTCTGCATTACATTTTTGCAGCTTCTCCTGAAAAGCTGCTATTTGGACCAAAAAATATTCAATAATCAATTTCTATTATATATGTGCACTCCCATAAACATGCATTCTCTTTTCCTCTTTGTTGATTAGCTTCAATACAGTGTCTTGGAAATAGACGCTTTTATGCCGGGTTTTACAGGAGGAAGCATGCAATGATTAGATTGGGTGAGCTGGCATCTCTGACTTGGCTGGCTTCAAAGGCAGATTTATTCTCCTTATTTCGGCTATTAGTGCTGCTCAGCTGAGCCCGACTGGCCCTGGTGCGCAGCCGGCAGCTGGGCCGCTTGCTGGGGATGGATGGACTTTTGAACACATTTTAGTTTTTAAAGCCCTAGATTTTTTTGAAGATAATAAACCTGCCCCCCAGTTTATATGACTGATCAGCTTTATGTGACAGGAAATCACAGGCGTACACTAACACTGTGGCTGGTTAAAGACCAGGCAGAAGTGTGTGTTGGCTGTGTAAAGATGTATGACTGTCTACAGAGCTACGCATGCTGGAGTTTGTGACAACACAGAGGACTCATTACCTTAACTAATGTCTTTTTTCTCTTTATACTAATCGTTCTCCCACTCGTCAAGAAAATTAACTGCCAAGACTTGCACAAATCCCACATTGTAAGACTTATTCTAGAATAACTGAACAGGTCTTTGGAGATCACTCCTGCCCTTGCTGGATCTGTTTGGGATGGCGTTCCGCGCCGTGTTCAGCTGCATCCCCAGCCACACGCCGCTTTCGGGCTGGCTCCTGCGCACCGTGGGCCAGCCCAGTTTTGGACTGGCTCCTGCGCACCGTGGGCCAGCCCAGTTTTGGGCTGGCTCCTGCGCACCGTGGGCCAGGACGGGGTTCCCTTCCCGGCAGCGGGAATTCCCAGCGGCGCTGCCCCCCGTCAGGCCCCTGAGCCTCCGCACAGCACCGCAGAGAAACAGCATCACCATTTCACATTTATCTCACCATCCTCTGTTCTGTCAGTGGCATGGAAACGGCACCATCTCGTACTTAGAGTCACCGCAGGTCTTGTCTTGGTGGGGACACTCAGCAGAGCCTGACTTCAGCAGAGGTGTCCTGTCCCCAGCTTCCTCTGCCAGATGTGACCGCCCGTCCCTCTGAGTGCCAGCAGAAAAGACTCTGTCCCCAGCTTCCTCTGCCAGATGTGACCGTCCATCCCTCTGAGTGCCAGCAGAAAAGACTGCTCAGAACTAGAAATCAGACAAGCAAAAAATGTTTCTCTGGTACAGAAGTGCAAACACACTGAACCTTAGGTACCTTGAGACGTCGTGTTTCTGACAGAGTTGTAGGTGTTCGTTGCTGATGAAGATTTGCCTAGGGATCTTCCAGTGTCAGAGAAGGAGTTTGCTCTTCCGAGGGCTGTTGAGTCGAGATCTGTGATCCCAGAAGAGCGTGTCCTGTATTGGCATTACCTGATCCTGGCAAGAGGAGGTCTCACTGCGTTCTGCTGGCTCTTCTTCCCTGCACACCAGATGGAGATGAACGCAGGGACACCAGGAGAACAGTCCGCACGTGGTGTCCAGCCAGTCGGGACTGAGTTTCAGCCGGAAAGATCAACATCGAGTCACGATCTCCTTTTCGAACAGAGCTGACATGCCGTCTCTTCTGCAGCACACGGTTCGGCTTTGAAAGCACCAGAGGAGTTTTCCTTCTCCTGGGTTTGTGGTTCTAGTGCATTAACATTTGTACCACAGGGAGTGCTAAAATACTTGAGGATAGGAACTGAATAGCTAAGGATACAGCGCTGCTAACACCTTGCCTTGTTTCAAAAGAAGTAAGCAACAAAAGCTGGGCTAAGCTTCTTCATCATTCTCCACAGCTTAGAATGGCATAATTGAGCTTCCCTCAAATATCACTAAACTTAAATAGGCGATAATTCCATGTACTTATCAAGCCCTTGTTCGTCGGTGGTTCCCCAGTTAGTGTTCCAGCGCCCTGCTCAGGTGTTTGGATGTGCAGAGCATCGTATCTTCACGTCCCCTCTCCCCTCCCGCGCCCGTCGTCCCCCGTGCACACCCCAGCGTGCTGTGCGTGGCCGTTTCCCGGGGGCTGCGGGGAGGTAAAGCTGCGCTCTGGAAAGCAGACCTTGTGTTTCTGCACAAATACACGTCTGCAAATCCTAAAGAATCTGGGGGAGTCATGCTTTACTATACCTCGCTATCCTGGACTTATCGAATCTGTGGAGGAGAAAGGGCCGTTCAAATCCAGTGTGAAAATGTTTACATACCGTCCCGCAAGGGTGGTTCGGAGCTCAGAAACATCTCCCCCAGTTTCCCCTGGGAACATTGCGTCCCAGGCTAGCAGCACAGATACCTGGAGCCACATGAATAAGTGGAAATGACCGGAGATATTTTGTCTGTCAGAAGATACCTTTTAGTTTATTTTGGTTTAGTTTGTTCTGTTTTGGTTTGTTTTGTTTCATTTCTGAACAAGTAGGAAACGCTCGTAGAGGCACTGCAGTTTGCGTGGTGTGTTTGGAAGCAGAGTTGGGTGGTGCAGCCCTTGGACAAAACACTTGGCTGCTGTGCCAAGAACTGACGGGGCAGACACCCTGACTTGTCCCAAAGCCGGTCCCAGGTGTTTACGGAGATCGGTCTGTGCAGCAGCTTCCCGGCAGGTGTGATGGGGATGGCTGGCGTAGCCGGGCGGGCTCTGCTGCTCCGCCGCCGCCCTTTCCTGGCAGCCACATCAAAGGCGTTGGGCCTCACAGTTCTTGTGCTGGCTCAGGCACAGGTGTGTCCCTTGTCCCCTGTGCTCCCAGCCCCTTCCCAGTGTGTCCCTTGTCCCCTGCGCTCCCAGCCCCTTCCCAGCGTGTCCCTTGTCTCCTGTGCTCCCAGCCCCTTCCCAGCGTGTCCCTTGTCTCCTGTGCTCCCAGCCCCTTTCCAGCCCATGCTGCTGCTGTCCTCTGGGTCCAGCTGTGGCGGCTCCCCGGGGGTTCCCGTCTCCACTTCTCACCCCGCACATACGGTATTTCTTTAAAGAGCTTATTACTTTGGTAGGCTTGACTATCATCTCAGGTAGAATAAAGAATGTGCTCCAGTAACACTGGGGGAATACTTCCCAGAAGATGCTGGCAAGAGCTTGCAGCGTTTCTGCTCTTGGCGTTGCGGGGTGGCCGAAGCGTTTCTCCGCACACGCGGCCCGGCGTCAGCAGGGACACGCTCTGCAGGGAACGCGGCCCCGGCAGGCTCAGCTGAGAGGCGAGCAGTCTGATCGATACGGCCGATGCTGCTGCAACAGATGCTGCCGCTCCTGCTGCCAGCACAAAGCTGTGACGGTGCGCGTCGTCACAGCAAGGACCGAGTGGGGGACACGGGAGCCTTGCAGCTCAGGAAAACTCATCCCAGCTTCAAAAGGCGTTCAGCCAGAGAAATGCTTAGCTAGTCATGAATCCTCCGTGGCTCTGCAGCTCTGAGGGAGGATCTTGGGAAAACATAAATATGGAATGAATTCCTGAATTACTTTAATTGCTGTGGAGACAATGTTCTGAAACAAGAGGTGAAATACCCACTGCATCACCTAACAAAGGAAGTACAATTTCTCTCTAGCAAAATCTGTATTTATCTAAAGCTTCCCTGGTTTTCTCAGCAGCTTAGGAATGCTGGACTAGTCCCACACTCTATTTAATACAGGATTGCATTTGGAAATGCTCTGGTTTGCAGAGCAGCGGTGCTCTCTGAGTCCAGGGTTAGTTACAGGCAAATAGCTCGTATCAACATGAAACATAAAAAGGGAAATTACAGATAGGAGTATTCAGTGGTTTAGGAAGAAAAGTGAATTGAATAGTGTCCATGAGGCCAAGAAGTTTAGGAGATGCTGTAAAGAAGTGTAAACTTACAGGAATAAGTAGTAAGTGTAGCTAAGGTTTTAAGTCGAGACAACATCACAGGTTTCACATAATGTGGTTTTGGCCATTTTCTGTTTGCCAGGTTAAGTGTCTCACCTCCCTGTGTAGCTGATGAAGCAAGGAATGTCCATGGGTGTAAGGGAGAGGTTGGGTGGGCTGAACTGATTCCTCTTCAGAGCCAGAATTCGCTCTTTTGTTGTGAAGAGCTTGTTTCCCGGGCGCTGAGATCCCAGCCTGGCCTTGGCCACCCCGTGCCCCGGCTGGGCCTGCACGCGTGGCCTTCGCTTCGTTATAAAAGAAAGATCATTTCTATTCTTCCGTTTTTGCAGGCATGCTCAGGAGAAAGACGTCCTTGCTCCAGGGGGCAAGATACCGAACTACAGAGGAGGCACAAACAAGCCCGGAGGAAAATAACTGTGGAGTCTGGAGAGTGCATTTCAGTGAAGCCTTAGACCTGTGGGACGGTGGCGGGATGCTGGGAATCTGAACCTGGAGCAGAAGTATGAGCAGTTCCTGCTTTTTCAGGGTGAGACTTTTCAAAATAATTTCAGTTTCTACACTTTGCACAATATTGAATCCCACTGTTTTCCTTTATTGTACTTTGCGCACATTTTGAACCTGAGCATCCACTCAAACTCGTGCGCCCGCACGAGCTGTGTGAGTCACTCTTTGAACTTCGCTTGACCCGCAAGGATGAATATTGATCTTGCGTAACGTATCTCTGGCAAGGAGTGCTATTTGCAGAAGTTTTTGCAGGAATTAGAAGAGCCTGGGATGCCCTTTGTAGGCTCGTTTCATACCGTGGCGTTTGACTCACGACTCTGTAATCTGCTATCCTCTTCGTGGCTTTATGTACCTCTCACCCGCCTACATCTCAGATTGATTTTCCTCCTACTCACCCTTTTGCTCACTATGCTCCTCCCTGTTCTCCTCTCATCGCTTCATCTCGTTTTCCTCTGCTCTGCTTTGTTTGTTCCCTCTTCTCTCTTCTCCGGCGCTGGCCAAGGGTCCATGTGGACTTTACAGCTGAGGGCGAGGAGCCTTTCTGGGCTCTGGACAGACGGACACTGAGCGCTTCCATGAGTATTTTGGTGTATGTGTTTACTGATCCTGCACCAGAACTCTATTGTAATGTTAATCCTAAGTAGCAAGACTTGTAGATGGCTTTTGTCAGCCTCACAGATCGGTATAGGGGATGGTGGTGGTTACAGCTGTCACCAGACATCCCTGTGATGCTGCTAAAGGGCTTGTTTCTCATGGGCACAAGGTGCTTGGGGCTGAGAAAACCCACTGTGCGGGTGTTCAGAGATGGTGGCTCTTGAAAAGGGGCTGGGGAGGAATTGGGGGAGCCATCTCCAGTTGTGGCTCCTAAAGTACAGTTGCTCTCTTGGAACAAGGATTTGGTGCAATTGCCTTCTGCTTATGGTACATGAAAAAATCTGTTTAGAGTATACCCCATGTGTGTATCTCACGTTTCTTCTTTATTGAGAAACCAGCCTACAAACCTTGGAATTCAACTACAGAGCAAAAGTGTCACACTGGGGTCAGAACACAATCCCTGGGAAAGACGAAGCTGGAGTAGAACAGTTCTCAGGCAGATACATCTAAATAAGCAATGGATCAAAACTGATCGTACCTCATAGTCAAAACTTGGAATAGGTGAATCAAATCACAAATCATTTGGGTTTTTAAAATGTGTTCCATAATTAAATTCCAAATGTACTCTAATATTCAAAAGAGTGTGTAATTTTGCAGCAACATACATCCTATTAGTTTAAATACGGAATCAAATGTCTTTGGGGAAGGTCTGTATAAAGAATACTAAAAAAGAAGGTATTTTAAATTAATTATTAGAGAGTTCTGAACCTGTGTTTGAAGAGACGCTGCTCACAAACCACCTGCGGTCTCTGGGAAGGCCAGGGTTTGGGTGCAGGTTTGTGATGAGAGCAGCGCTGGCGGCGCGGGGGGTCCAGCCGTGTCTGAGCTGCGGTGTCCGAGCGCAGCGTGCGCAGCCCCCGGCGCTCCTCTGCCGCTCACCCTCCAGCGCCTGGGGGACACGGGCGGGAGCGGCCCCGGGACGCCCCAAACGCACCCCAGCGAGGGTCTGGGTTAGACAGGCGGCGTGGGAAAACGGACGGGAAATACTTCAATCTGTTTCACACATCACCGATTTCACGGCATGCATCCCCGTTCCCTCGGCCTGCAAATGAACTGGTTATAGAGACAACTCAACTAACATACAGAGGACTGATTCATTTTCATACTGCAATCACATTAATGACAATTTTATCCAAATACTTACAGGTTTCTTTTACAAGCTAGAATATTATTGCTGCAATATTCATTGCTACAGCATTCCCATGTTTTAAGGTTCTTTGAGAAGTTCATTTAATAAATGACGCTATTACAATTTTCTTTGGTTGAACGCACAGAAATTCTTAAAAGCAATATGAGACTAAATGGATGCAAACAGCTCATTAAGCACTAATATCTAAATGCCTCTGCTTGAGCTGATGGGATTTGTGCCAAATCCTGCCAGTGACTCCAAGGGCTGGGGCCTGATCTCCGGTCCCTTTGAGAGCGACGCTGTATTTTCTGTGCTCTCAGACCAGCTCTGTGCAGCCGGACAGAGAGGAGCTCAAGCGCTCCTTACAAAGCTTTGCTTTGCTGTAGCTGGGAGACGACTAAACCCTTTGGCTGCACAAACCCTACCGTAGGAATAATTGTGCTTCTCTTAATGTAGCATGCTTTATTCAAGAACGTGTATTTTCTGTTTGGGGCCATTCCCTGGGGGAAACCACAACGGGTCACTTGTCTCCGGATGGTCATAGCGCTGTGCGGATGAGGAGGAAGGTGCTGGAGCAGAGCGGAGCTGCCCAAGCGGGGTCTGTCGGGCCTGCCGCTGCTTTGGAAGCGAGTGAGGGACGGCCGTGGCTTCCAGAGCTCCCCCGGGCTGCTCCCCGCAGCGGGGAGAAACAGCTCTGAGGCCTTCCTTTAGTAAAAGTAATCCTTGTACTGTTTGCTCGGACCCCAGTGAGATCAGTTCCCGTTTACACCCATGTGTAACCTCAGCCAGGTCCTCACGCCTTCTCAGACCCCTGAGCTCTGCACAGGAGCAGCTGAACATAGGATCCCAGCACTGCCCCGAGAGCTGTGCTGGTCTGAGGCGGCCGGGACAGAAGACAGAGGAAAGGCTGGTTTCTCCGGGACGCAGAAAACCAAACAGTCGAAACCAGAACGGTTTGCATTTCCACCTCACTTTTCACCTGAAGACCTCCCTGTGTCCTGGAAATGCTGCAGAGCCTCTGTTAGTATTGTCTGAATGTCCATACCCCAGATGAAGGCAGAGATATGGTAAAAGGCCATTGCTGCCATCCAGGGTGGAGATCAAACCTCTTTCTTTGTGGCAGGAAAGAAGATGGTGGGGCTGAAATTTCTTGACATTCCCCCTTGAAGTAGTTTGCATGTTATTAGTTGTATGTTTGTCCCATTTTACAGGGTCTGAAAGGTCATGTCTTGGGGATCAGTGCTGCTCCCCTGCATCTTCAGGCACGATCATGTGGGGCTGAGCCTGCTGTGAGAACACAGGATTGTGGAAGAGATCCGCTTGGACTGACCTGCCTTGAGTTCGATCACGTGGGGCTGAGCCTGCTGTGAGAACACAGGATTGTGGAAGAGATCTGCTTGGACTGACCTGCCTTGAGTTCGATCATGTGGGGCTGAGCCTGCTGTGAGAACACAGGATTGTGGAAGAGATCCGCTTGGACTGACCTGCCTTGAGTTCGATCATGTGGGGCTGAGCCTGCTGTGAGAACACAGGATTGTGGAAGAGATCCGCTTGGACTGACCTGCCTTGAGTTCGATCATGTGGGGCTGAGCCTGCCGTGAGAACACAGGATTGTGGAAGAGATCCGCTTGGACTGACCTGCCTTGAGTTCGATCACGTGGGGCTGAGCCTGCTGTGAGAACACAGGATTGTGGAAGAGATCCGCTTGGACTGACCTGCCTTGAGTTCGATCATGTGGGGCTGAGCCTGCCGTGAGAACACAGGATTGTGGAAGAGATCCGCTTGGACTGACCTGCCTTGAGTTCGATCATGTGGGGCTGAGCCTGCCGTGAGAACACAGGATTGTGGAAGAGATCCGCTTGGACTGACCTGCCTTGAGTTCGATCATGTGGGGCTGAGCCTGCCGTGAGAACACAGGATTGTGGAAGAGATCCGCTTGGACTGACCTGCCTTGAGTTCGATCATGTGGGGCTGAGCCTGCTGTGAGAACACAGGATTGTGGAAGAGATCCGCTTGGACTGACCTGCCTTGAGTTCGATCACGTGGGGCTGAGCCTGCTGTGAGAACACAGGATTGTGGAAGAGATCCGCTTGGACTGACCTGCCTTGAGTTCGATCATGTGGGGCTGAGCCTGCTGTGAGAACACAGGATTGTGGAAGAGATCCGCTTGGACTGACCTGCCTTGAGTTCGATCATGTGGGGCTGAGCCTGCTGTGAGAACACAGGATTGTGGAAGAGATCCGCTTGGACTGACCTGCCTTGAGTTCGATCATGTGGGGCTGAGCCTGCCGTGAGAACACAGGATTGTGGAAGAGATCCGCTTGGACTGACCTGCCTTGAGTTCGATCACGTGGGGCTGAGCCTGCTGTGAGAACACAGGATTGTGGAAGAGATCCGCTTGGACTGACCTGCCTTGAGTTCGATCATGTGGGGCTGAGCCTGCCGTGAGAACACAGGATTGTGGAAGAGATCCGCTTGGACTGACCTGCCTTGAGTTCGATCATGTGGGGCTGAGCCTGCCGTGAGAACACAGGATTGTGGAAGAGATCCGCTTGGACTGACCTGCCTTGAGTTCGATCATGTGGGGCTGAGCCTGCCGTGAGAACACAGGATTGTGGAAGAGATCCGCTTGGACTGACCTGCCTTGAGTTCGATCATGTGGGGCTGAGCCTGCTGTGAGAACACAGGATTGTGGAAGAGATCCGCTTGGACTGACCTGCCTTGAGTTCGATCATGTGGGGCTGAGCCTGCTGTGAGAACACAGGATTGTGGAAGAGATCCGCTTGGACTGACCTGCCTTGAGTTCGATCATGTGGGGCTGAGCCTGCCGTGAGAACACAGGATTGTGGAAGAGATCCGCTTGGACTGACCTGCCTTGAGTTCGATCACGTGGGGCTGAGCCTGCTGTGAGAACACAGGATTGTGGAAGAGATCCGCTTGGACTGACCTGCCTTGAGTTCGATCATGTGGGGCTGAGCCTGCCGTGAGAACACAGGATTGTGGAAGAGATCCGCTTGGACTGACCTGCCTTGAGTTCGATCATGTGGGGCTGAGCCTGCCGTGAGAACACAGGATTGTGGAAGAGATCCGCTTGGACTGACCTGCCTTGAGTTCGATCATGTGGGGCTGAGCCTACTGTGAGAACACAGGATTGTGGAAGAGATCCGCTTGGACTGACCTGCCTTGAGTTCGATCATGTGGGGCTGAGCCTGCTGTGAGAACACAGGATTGTGGAAGAGATCCGCTTGGACTGACCTGCCTTGAGTTCGATCATGTGGGGCTGAGCCTGCCGTGAGAACACAGGATTGTGGAAGAGATCCGCTTGGACTGACCTGCCTTGAGTTCGATCATGTGGGGCTGAGCCTGCCGTGAGAACACAGGATTGTGGAAGAGATCCGCTTGGACTGACCTGCCTTGAGTTCGATCATGTGGGGCTGAGCCTGCCGTGAGAACACAGGATTGTGGAAGAGATCCGCTTGGACTGACCTGCCTTGAGTTCGATCATGTGGGGCTGAGCCTGCCGTGAGAACACAGGATTGTGGAAGAGATCCGCTTGGACTGACCTGCCTTGAGTTCGATCATGTGGGGCTGAGCCTGCCGTGAGAACACAGGATTGTGGAAGAGATCCGCTTGGACTGACCTGCCTTGAGTTCGATCATGTGGGGCTGAGCCTGCCGTGAGAACACAGGATTGTGGAAGAGATCCGCTTGGACTGACCTGCCTTGAGTTCGATCATGTGGGGCTGAGCCTGCCGTGAGAACACAGGATTGTGGAAGAGATCCGCTTGGACTGACCTGCCTTGAGTTCTGCCAGAAGCAAATTCCTGAGCTCTTCTGGATTTGAGGTAAGCAAACACATTCTCCTTTACAAAGATAGCATCAAATAGGTAGGGATAGTCCTAATAGTCATTATTTGTATAAAGTGACATGCACTAGGAGGAGGGTTGGATGATCTAATTTGTCTTTCCTAGCTTCAGCTTTAATGATTTTCCCCATCAATCCCTACATTTCTCACGGAAGAAGTAGCAATATATTCTACATTTCTTAGTAGACTGCCTGTGCTAACAAAGTAGGAGACGGCACTTCTCATGGGTTAATGCAATGGTCTTAAAGTGAAGAGTGTGTGTGCGTGCAAAATTTCAGCTTGGTCAGAAGCAATCACAAACGGTTCATCAAGATGGAAGTGGCTGTAGTATTTCAATTACTGGATCTAAACCAGGTACAACATAAGAAGAGAGATCAGATAAGGGTACACAAAACTTGTAGAAAGTCCTATCAGGTAAATCAAGATATACACGACTCCCCGATTATTTACATTGACCTAACGTGGACTTTTCACAGCAATAGTGGAGCTCAGGATAACTGGGATAACTTGGATAGGCCTCTCCAGAGCTACTGTGCGGCCACTTGGTGCTGAGAACGGGAGAAGCCATTCAGCACCCACAGACACAGCGGAGAAACCATTGTCACGTGTGACACGAACACTGATGTTACGAAACGCGACCTACAGGGAGATCTCCACCCCGACCCAGCGACATGCATGCCTGGCTTGGAATGCAAATGCACGGGTGGGGTGGTTGTGCTGATTGCCGAACGCTGCAGGAGCAGAGGAGAGGGCACTGAGATAAGCTGTGCTCCCGCCCGGTTTGCACACAGCAATGTCTCCCTCGGAAGGGGCTGCAGGGAGCGATTCAGGCGGCGCTTGCTGAGACACCATGAACAGGGAAGCTCTGTCTGCCGCCCGATGGTACAACACTATGCAAATCCGAAAATAAGCAAATTAGCCTATCTTGACTTCTTCTCATAAATGAAATAACCCACAATGCAGCCTTTTACCATTGTCTAAGTTCAAATAACACAGGTTTCCTCATTGATAGTCCTGCAGAGAATGAGCAGTTTAGGTGATGATCTGGAAACTGGTGTGAGACCTGAACTCCCACGTCCCTTTTGGCACGGGCTGACCCCCTTGGCCTTCCTTCCTCCTCCCCATGTGCAGAGCCCACAGGTGGCTGCTTTGGCTCTCGGAGCACTGCGCTTGTGTTGTTTCTCACCAGTGACAGGCAGCTTTCCCCGCACGTAGCTGGTATGTACTGTTCCAAGCGCTGCAGCACAGCTCCAGCATGGCAGGGGAAGGAAACCACTTCTCAGCTCTTCTGCACCAGCACAAGTACTGCTCAGGGGCACTGAGGTAAACTGGAACTGCTGAAATCTGCTGTCTCTGTTAATCAGACGCGAGACGCCTGAAACTGAGAGCTGGAGGTGGATGAACACTGGAAACATTGGCTGGGGATTTTCACTGTGTCATGCCAGCCAAAAATCTCATTGCTGTGTCCTGGGCTTGGAATCCTCCCCTCGGCAAACATATTTCAAGCTTATACAGAGTGTACCACCATGGCCATGTGTCAGAGCGGCATCGTGCCAGTCCTCAAGGTGCTTCGCCAGCTTCGGCACAACATATGTGCTAAGAAAAGACATTAGCAGGGCAGCCTTCCTGGTGCTGCAAGTACCAGATCTGCAGCCAAGTCCCTTCTGTGGAAAGCTGCGGGGCTGTTGACACAGGATTGTGGTTGTCAGTGCTCCTGTTCCCAAACAGCCGGCCTGTAATGGGCTGGGACGGACAAAAGAGCTTGTGCTATAGCAGAACAGAAAGAAAAAGAGGACGGGATTAAAAAGGCAGGTGGCCTAAAAATCTATTAATAACACACGGGACAATAGAACGTGGTTGCACAAAATCATAGCCTTGAGGCGCTGCCTATTAAGGTATGACAATGGCAAATAATGACTTTTGGGCAAGATTTATCGCAGCAGCTGAATAACTCTCCCAATATACAAGTGAAGCATTTGCCATAAAATGCAGGAGTCCAGCAGAGTTTTAAAACAAATCCTGGCTTGAGCATGGTGTATTTTCAGTCCTTAACCGTGTGCCTACCTCAGGACTTTATCACCTGTGTTCTCAATCAGGCTGTGGATCCACTGTAGCTAAAAACGTAGAAACGAGCCGCCTGTTTTAGAGGAGAAAAGCCTTTCATGTTGAAATTCAAAGCAGGAGAGAACTGAGATTCAGGCTGACTGCTAGAAGGGCAATAGCATCCAACAGCATCTTTTGATCTGTTCTCAGTCATAATGCGTTCAGCATGGTAATTTAGTACACAACTGATGAGACTGGCCGTATCTTAGACTTAGCCTAGAAATGATACATGGTACGTTGCAGAGAAATAAAAATGCTCCAGGATCTAAAGCACAAATCCTTCCATCAGCAGCGTATGGCCAGACTGGAGAAGAGGACCAGAACAGCTCGGCACTGGGGACCCTGCCCGGCTGTGACATTACAGCCCGGTGACCAGAACAGCTCGGCACTGGGGACCCTGCCCGGCTGTGACATTACAGCCCTGTGACCAGAACAGCTCGGCACTGGGGACCCTGCCCGGCTGTGACATTACAGCCTGGTGACCAGAACAGCTCGGCACTGGGGACCCTGCCCGGCTGTGACATTACAGCCCGGTGACCAGAACAGCTCGGCACTGGGGACCCTGCCCGGCTGTGACATTACAGCCTGGTGACCAGAACAGCTCGGCACTGGGGACCCTGCCCGGCTGTGACATTACAGCCCGGTGACCAGAACAGCTCGGCACTGGGGACCCTGCCCGGCTGTGACATTACAGCCCTGTGACCAGAACAGCTCGGCACTGGGGACCCTGCCCGGCTGTGACATTACAGCCCGGTGACCAGAACAGCTCGGCGCTGGGGACCCTGCCCGGCTGTGACATTACAGCCCTGTGACCAGAACAGCTCAGCACTGGGGACCCTGCCCGGCTGTGACATTACAGCCCGGTGACCAGAACAGCTCGGCACTGGGCGGCTCTGGCCGCGGTTCGTCACCGTCACACGGTTACTAAGCCCGCCAAGCATCCAGCTGATTTCCTAAATCTGCTTAGGTTGTGGCGCTATTAATCTGTTCAAGCCAATTCTGTAAACCCCGAACCATCTGTATTTGTGAAGATCATGGTTTATTTAGATTTCCTTTGTGTCTGCTGTCAGCGGATGATTGAAAGCGTAGGGATTTACAGTGCAAAGTCTACACGTTGGCACGTTGCAGTGACCTTCCAAGTAGCGTCTCCCAGTATTTGAGTAACAGCTGGCACAGCTAAGTCCAGCAGGAAAACAAAGAACAGCTACAAAGAATGGGAATAGCTAAGCTTTTGCCATGTGGAATGGCGCAAGTAGTGGAAACAGCAAAGCTTCTGCAGCTTTTCAGCCTATTCACCCGGCTTTTGTTTTATTTGTAATTACCACAGTTTTCTCGTTAAATACACAGCAATGTTTAGTCAACATTTTTGTATCGAGTATGCATGGTATTTCCAGGATGTGATGAAGCAGTCACTAAAGGTCTGTCACCAACAAGCTCTTGAGGCCCCAGCGAGGACTCCAGGAGGAGCGTTCAGCACTCACACTGGGTCGCTGCTGCCGAGAACGGCTCCAGGGCCGGCTCTCACCGCACTGCAGCCTCCTGACATTTGGAAATGTAAGGAATTGTTTCCCGTATGACACTGCTGGGGATGCCAAGGATTTGCTGAGGTGCTGACATAGATTTTCTAAGTATTCTGGCAGCACGAGACAACTGGCAGAGCTCAGAACATCTTTTTAGTTCTTTCTGTGTTGTTCATTATAGTGAACCTGATTGGATTACTAATGGGAGATGTATTGTTTTAACTTCCTTTAACATGCAATTGGCACAGAATAGTTTGTGAACTATTTCCAAGTTAATGTAAAAACCCCATAGGAGTGAATCTAAGGGCCCCGACGCAGCAGAGACAGAGAGCAAGTGCTTCACCTGGAGCACGTGCTGAAGTGACTGCTGTTCAGCAAAGCGCGCCAGTGCAGAGCTGAGCGCTGGCCGGGCCGTTTGGCAGCCACCGCGCTCCCGGGAGGGTTTTCTGCTGTGTGACGCAGTGCACAGTGACAAGAAGCAGTGTCCGGTGGGCGCTGACAGCGCTGGAGGGGTTTGCCCTCCGCTGCTGCTCTTCCCTGCATGAAGGGCTGTTCGGGTGCTACGTGGGTTCCCGTTTCGCTTGTTAAGAAGTTAAAATACTCAATGCTCCCTTCTCAAGTTTCACCACGTTGCAGGGAAATGTGTTCTTAGACTATTGCATTTTTTAGAGTGATGAAATGGGGCGGGTGAGTCAAGGCTGCTGTGCGGGACAGTGCGGGACACTGCCCCCGTCGCCCTGGGCTGTCTCACAGCAATAGAGGCGCTTTCACGGGCACATCTATTGGACTTTTTCAGATGTCTGCTGCAGGATGACGAGATGAATTGTGTTTCAAAAGCTCCTGCTTCTCTCTGTTGGGGATAAAAGGATCCCAGAGAAACTAGGTCGGATGAATTCCATCCCCGTGTCCATAAAAATGGAACCGGACAAGCAACCTGCAATAAAATGCAGAGCTGAAGGGATTGAAGAGCACAGTCTGCTAAAGGAAAACAAGTATATTTTAATTGTAAGTGGAAGTAATTCACTTCAAGCACAATGGAGCTATAAGCTCGTTCACACTGGGGAAGTTCATAGCTCATAGATCTTGATATCATCAATTAATTGTGGGAAAAATAGAAAAATTACCTAGGAAGGGATAAGACCAATATTAGCACAACAGTTAGAGTACAGTATTATATTTCAATCTGAGCTAAAAATCAAACAAACAAATACATATCTGATATAAATTAACGTTGATGGTGCAATGCAGAAAAAGAAAAGTATATCACAAAAGTTATGTTCGGAGTATACAGGAAAAAGTAATTGAGAGAGATGGAGCAAGTGTGTTCCTTGGTAAAGGAGCATTTCTGATCTCTGTCCTCGTCATCTTTCACACAGGTTCTGAGGAGGAGGTTTAGAAGACCTGCTGGGATGTGGAAGAGGTCCAGCACACCCTGGGATAGAGTGAGCTCCGTGAGCAGGCTTTTAAGAACACATTGAGCGCAAAGTGGGAAGTTTTCCTGTGTACCAGCATATTTTATGGATCTGTACAGTCAGCCCAGGGTCCGTGGCTGCTGGAGGACCCTGCCGAGGAGGCAGTTGAGAGGTGAAGAACAGGATCAGGCACTTCTCTGAGCAGGAGCAGCAGCTGCTGTGGTGCTGCTGATGATGCTGCTGCCCCAGCCCAGCGCATCGTTTGGTACCGGAGCTCCTCCCGCCACCCCTTCTGACAGAATCACCATCCACAGGCTCCAGGCATCACCGTCGTGCGGCTGTTTGGTACCGGAGCTCCCACCACCCCTTCTGATGGAATCACCATCCACAGGCTCCGGGCATCAACGTCGTGCGGCTGTTTGGTACCGGAGCTCCTCCCATCACCCCTCTCGCTGGAGACCTCCCGGGCAGGGCTGCATCCTCGGCACTCCCCGCTGCAGCGTCTCACACAGTTGTATGAGAATCACCATCCATAATATATATTGGATCTATTTTTTCTCTGAAAATTTTAAATAATTAATGGGGCTTCATTATATAAAGAGACTAGTTATAAATCACTGGAGCTGCACCTGGAGATTTTTCATGTCAGCATTCTCACATGAATTACATCTCTCCAGGGCCATCTATTGTTCTAAATACAGTTCAGAAGAGGAATTATGCGTGTAGTATTCATGGCCAAATAAACAAGTAATCTCCATCACAGATTTGATCCCAAAGCTTCACAATCCGGGGAGGTTGATGTGTTAGTGGCAGAGAGTGCTGATTTTCTGCTCCGTCATGAGAGATCCTCTCATTCAGCTTACGCACGTACGTGTTCCCCTGTGTATCACCAGATTTACAGCGTTTGGATTACAGTCCGGTTACAGTTGTTGGGTTACAGTCACCTATTCCCTTTTCGTTCTCCACTTCAGAAATATAACTGTTCTGGTATCCACGCCAGGTTCCCAGCATTTCCCGTTGCAGCTGATGCTCTCAGCTGCCAGTCCCTGCAGATACCGGCATGCAGAGAACTGAGCGGGTTACAAAACTGGCTGCAGAAAACAGTTGTAAGGACTCCTGAAATCATACCGTTGCAGTATCCCAGGTTCAGCTGAATTTCCCAAGACAGTCCTGCGGATGATTTGGACTCAGTTAACCTCTCTGTGGTCAGATCCCCAGGGAGAGGCAGGACTTGTACTGATGCCAAACAGGCACCAAAGGCCATGGAAGAAACGGCCTTTTGAGAAAAGGGACTTGTGCTTCTGGAGCTGTAGCACAGAGTCTAAGGCAGATGGAGGGGCCTGAAGAGAAGGACCCTTGTGGAGAGAATAATGGGAGAATCCCGACTTTGGGGATACCCAGGGGCCGAGAGCTGCTGGAGCAGCTGCTGTCAGAGCACCGAGGTGGGTGATGAACAGCATGGGCAAAACCGCTACACCTAGATTGGGGACTGATCTGAGCTCGGGAGAGAGACTATGAACACTGGATTGTTCCTGACATGAGAACCACTGACTGAGCCTGGGGCCCAGGGGGCTCCTTCGGACCTCAGCGTTGCGGGGACGCCTCGACAGAGCCTCCAGGGACGGGCACACCAAGCAGCTCCCGAGGACGGTGCTGGGGAAGACCCTTCTGAGACGTGCCAGTTACCGACTACATCAGGTGAGGTTTATGGCCAGGAGACACGCGTGTGAGTACAAAGGCTAACGCTGTACGTTAACAGCTTGCCATTTTAGCTGTGGGCCCTGCTGTCTGGGCAGAGGTCAAATCCTTCCTTCCCCAGGAAGAGCTTTTGTAATGGCTGGAAAAAATCCTTCTGGCTTACGGAATGCTTGTGGAACCTCTCCAGAAAACGGGATCTCCCATTTCCCGTTCCCCTCGGCTCGGTGGAGCAGAAAACAGGTGTAAGATGATATCTGAACGTACAGAGGCTGCTGTGTCTGGCAAGCAGTGAGCCCAAAGCTCCTCCAGTGACCGGTTTTGTTAGTGGCCATTTACACTTTGCTGTAAAAGCACGGTAAGGGGAAAACCGTTCCCGGGCCATCGTGCGGGTTTTCTGTCCGTGATGGGTCAGGTTCAGGGGCTGCCGGCCCCCTGTGCTCTGCCGTGTTCCTCTCACTGGCTGTCCCCAGTGCTTTGCTAGCGTTTGCTGAAGGCAGACCCAGGTACCGCACAGCCCCGCTCCGGTACCGCCCTGCTCCGGTGCAGCCCCGCTCCGGTACCGCCCCGCGCCTGGTACAGCCCTGCTCCAGTGCAGCCCTGCTCCGGTGCAGCCCCGCTCCAGGTACAGCCCTGCTCCGGTACAGCCCTGCTCCAGTGCAGCCCTGCTCCGGTGCAGCCCCGCTCCAGGTACAGCCCTGCTCCGGTACAGCCCTGCTCCGGTGCAGCCCTGCTCCGGTACAGCCCCGCTCCGGTACAGCCCTCCCGGTACAGCCCCGCTCCAGGTCCCTGCTCCAGGTACAGCCCTCCTGGTACAGCCCCGCTCCGGCTGCCGTGCCGAAGGGCGGGGACAGGGGGTCCTTCCCGTGTCACCAGCTCCACGTGGCTTTGTGAACGCATCGCGCACTCCGAAGTGAGCGGAGTGCACATCAGTTGTTCCGCTGTAAAAGCATAAATGGGTTTGAAACGGCTCTCACGTCAACTATAGCTCATTAGCCTCTACTTAAGAACTATTATATTGCCAAAAGATAACAGCGAGATAGTAAACGAGCGATTAGCGCGGGGCGGGGCCGGGCGCCAGCTGAAGAGGGATCAGAAGTCAAACAAGGAAGCGATTTAGAACCCGAGTGTGACTTGGCTTGGCCCGGGAGTAACCTCGCTGGAAATGCCCTGCGTGCTGTTTCCTCAAAACGCCCCGTGTTCGCTGGTGAGCGAACGGTGAGGGGTGGTCCCGCTGCCCGGACCTGCGAACCTGCCCCGCGCAGGCGGGGGCTGACCGGAAAACACCTCGAGCCGGGAGCGCTGCCCGCAGCCTCGGCCCCGGGACCCCCGCGGCCCGTCCGGGATCCCCGCTCCGGGATCCCCGCTCCCGCCCCGCCCGATCCTCGCGCAGCCGCTGCCGCCCGCCGGGGGGCGCGCGCTCCTTGAGCCGTTGCCGGCGCGCGGGGGCGGAGCGGGAGGGGCGGGGGCGCTGCCCGCGCGCTGCCCCCCGCGCTTTGTTCCGCTGCGCGCGCTCCTTCCCGCCTCGCGCGCGGCCGGCGGGGCCCGGGCGGCAGCGGATCGGGCGGAGCGGGCGGGCCCGGCGGGGCCTCCCCCCGGAGCCGCCTCCGCCCCCGCCCCGCTGGGCCGCCGGGGCTCCCGCCGCGGGCAGAGCGCGTTCCTGCGGCCGTCCTGAGCCTCAGTCGCCGGCAGCAGCGCGGGCGGGCCCCAGCGCCGCCCCCGAGCGGCGGCCCCGGGCGGCGGCCCCGGGCGGCACCGCCCCCGGCCCCTTCCCGCTGCCGCTCGGCTCCCGCCTTCCGCCGCCCGCGGGCGAGGAGCAGCAGCGGCGGCCGCCTCACCTGGGCCGGCCGGGCGGGAGCGGCGCCCGGCGGGACGCCCCGCGCAGCGGCTCCATGGCGACCGCGGCGGTGGAGCCGGTGTACGGGCTCTCCGAGGACGAGGTGGGTCGGGGCGGGGGCGGCTCGGGGTGGGCTCGGCCGGGGGCGGCAGCGCGTGTGCCCGCGCCGCACGTGTGCGCGCCCGTGTGCCGGTGCGGGGCCGCGCCCGCCCAGCGCCATTAGCGCGGAGGGGGAGGCCGGGGCAGCCGGGCCCGGCGGCGGTTCCGCCGGCCGGGCGAAGGTCGAGGGTCGGTCCGGGAGGGCGCCCGGCGAGCCCGCCCCGCGGGGCCCCGCGTCCCCCGGCGGCGCCGCCGGCAGCAGCCGCGGGCGGGCGGGCAGGCGTGGCGGCGGGTCCCGGTGAGCGCCGGTGGTGCCGCCACCCGCCGAGCACCGGCAGGTCCGTCCGCCCGGAGCCCTCGGGCCGGGCCTGGCTGCCCGGGGCGCGTTGCCGGAGCGGCTCGGGGGCCCGGCCGCCGGTTGCAGCCCCGCCGCAGAGCGGTTCCCGGGGCCGCGTCCGCAGTGGCAGCGCTTCCGACGGGCGCTGGCGGCGAACAAAGAGCCGGGGTGGCGGGGGAGATGCCGTGGGTGGGAGCAGCCGCCGGTGTCCCCGGGCAGCGGCAGAGGCCGCTCGGGCTTGGAGACCCGCCCGTTCCCCGCCGTGCCCGCACCCGGTGCCCAGCACAGGCTGGTGCCCAGCGCAGATGGAGCTCGGTGAACTGGGCAGGACGCTGATAGCTAATCACCGTGTTCGGGCTTATCAACCCATGTCTTCTGCGGAACCGCATGCAGCACTAACAAATTAAATATGCATAGGCAGAACAGTCCGCTTTATCTTGCCTGAATGTGAAAAATTGTAGTTAATGCCCTTTCCTTTCCTCGGTGAGGTACTCCTCCTTCTTAGCGGGCAGTGTGTTAAAGCCTCAGGAGAGGGACAAGCTGTATCACTGTTCTGTGACTTGGGCATGTCAGCTGTCAGTATCAGGTATATTGCTGGCCCTGGGTTGCATTCTACAGGAATGAATAATAACAACAATAACAATGTCATGTCCGGTTTTATGGACACAAACACGAAGGACTCTCTGCCAGTCTCCATGCTAGAGAAGAAACTGGCATAAAAAAGGAAAAATCTTGTGACTGTAGAAGCTGCCAGGCGTTTTATTACCTATTACATTTGAACGACTCCAAATCGAGATGACTGTACTGTTTAGTTGGAAAGGAGGTTCTTTGGCTGGAGTGAGTGTTTTTGTAACGGGGTGGTTCTGCTTTTGTTGATTTATACAGCGCTGAGAGCAGTCTGGTTTAAATGCTGTGTATGTGTGTGAAGGTGGGGGAGAGGAGAGCAGAGCATGCTGCAGGAGCCTGGGGCGCTTAGACAGCGAGCAGAGTCCAGGAGGATGTTTTTCCCCTGGGTCGTTTCCATGAGCATTCAGGTGAGGCGGAGCCCAGGCGGCAGGACCAGGACCGTGTCTGTGCCCCGGGCTCTGCCCTGGGCTGCGGGGCAGCCAGTGGGGACTGACACCCCGAACCGTGGGGGCGGTGGTGGCCACGGGCTGTTGTGGATTTGAGGATATCAGCAGGTGCGATCCGTGAGGAGAAGGGGAACCCGCGAACTGTCCTGCTGTGTCCCCTGAGAACGGAACGCCGCAGCCTGGCTGCTGCTTTTTGTCATGCACTGGCTGATACCTTTTGTCTCTGCCTCCTGCCTCGGCTGCTGGTACTTGCACAGAATGCTAAAGAGGCGAGTACACGGAAAACTCGGCCGGACGGAGGAGCGGAGCCGCTGCCAGGCTCTCCCCGGGGAGCCAGGGCCGTTGTGCGGCGGTGCTCACGTCCCACCCCGGTACTGGGGACCTGCCTGCGCAGGGGTCGTGGTGCTCCAGGAAGGAACACGTGTCTGCCGCTCCCGTCCTGCGCTGAAACCGAGCTGTTTGGACAAGAGCTGCTTGGAAAAGCGAGGCTTTGCCGTCTCTGCCATGACCTGTCATGGTCCCGTGCCAT
This sequence comes from Patagioenas fasciata, assembly GCF_037038585.1. Classification (NCBI taxonomy): domain Eukaryota; kingdom Metazoa; phylum Chordata; class Aves; order Columbiformes; family Columbidae; genus Patagioenas; species Patagioenas fasciata. The sequence goes on from NC_092560.1 coordinate 85,317,488, forward strand.
GGGTGCAGCGATGGCCTCAGTCGCTGTACCTGCAAGGAGCAGTGCGCTGATTCTTTGGTTTCTGAGGTGCTGTACAATGTGATGGTGCTGGACGCTTTGCAGAACGGAGATCCTGGAAAAATACATCAGGAGGCCGCAAATGGAAATGGGGTGGAAGAAAAAGACAAAGGGACAGGGAGAGGGAGGGCACGGAGGGGAACACGGCCGTGTTACACAGCCCCGCGGGCTGTGCGTTCAGACACCAACAGTCCGAACCGCTGTCGAGGCCGTGCTGAAGCTGTGGGCACGGGATCGACTGTATCACACCCCAACAGCCCGAACCACTGGTGAAGCTGTGGGCAGAGGAACGGCTGTATCACATACCAACAACCCGAACCACTGGTGAAACTGTGGGCACAGGATCGACTGTATCACACACCAACAGCCTGAACCGCTGCTGAAGCTGTGGGTAAAGGAACGGCTGTATCACACACCAACAGCCTGAACCGCTGCTGAAGCTGTGGGCAGAGGAACGGCTGTATCACACACCAACAGCCTGAACCGCTGCTGAAGCTGTGGGTAAAGGAACGGCTGTATCACACACCAACAGCCAAGGAACGGCTGTATCACACACCAACAGCCTGAACCGCTGCTGAAGCTGTGGGCAGAGGAACGACTGTATCACACACCAACAGCCCGAACCGCTGCTGAAGCTGTGGGTAAAGGAATGGCTGTATCACACACCAACAGCACGAACTGCTGGTGAAGCTGTGGGCAGAGGAACGGCTGTGCGAGGGGAGTCTCCCGGGGAGGGCGGCTGTAAGCAAGTTCCTTGGCGGCGCATCGGAAGAGCGGCTCAGAAGGGCAGGTACACTCACAGTTTCGTTGCACGCGTTGTTTGTGGGTAACGACTTCCCATTAGTGTTGGCTCAGATTTGAGCTGTTTTGTTTTGAAAAGCAAAATCTCTTTGCAAGTCTTGAGAGGCCGAATGATGAATGTGGCCATATTTAGACTATTCATTTTCCTGTGTTCCTAGCTTGGTTCCTACTTCGTTCTTTAAGTAGGGCTGTAAGTAGGCCTTATGTAGGACTACCTGTCCTAGTGCATTTGCTGGTTGGAAGAAACAGTTATTTAAGTGTAAGCTAGACTTTCTTAATGGCTTCCCATTAAAATTGCAGTCTCTCTTACAAATAATTAAGCATAGACTTAACTTCTACTTGCACAGGAGGTGTACATGTCAGTAGGCCTACTTCATGTCTTAAATTAAGCACATGCTTAGGTGTTTGCAGGGTTTGTGCCCACATTAATCTGTGAATAGCTGTAGTTCTCAGAGGATACCTTCAGTTTGGGCATCTGTTCTTGTTTTTGCTCAAATACTCTGATAGGCGTTAAGACACTCGGCAGTTTGGGGACCTACTGAGTCACAGATGACAAGCCAACCGTTGCATTTAGCCACTCTCAGACTGTGTTTTTCTTCAAATGCCGTTTGCATAAATCTGCCTCTTTGTGAATAGGAGCTATAAAATATTTAGATTAATCTATTAGTTAAAATTAGCCGTAAATCAAATGGGCTGTGTATGGTTTTTCACTGTGGGGGGGACTTCAGCTCTGGCACGGGCTGCCCGGATAGGTGATCCTTGAAGAAAGAGCATCTCTTCATTTCAAAGTACAGGCAGAAAGAGTTGGCATGGGAGACTGTTCTGTGCAGTTCCAGCATTCTTCTCTTTGCCGTTCGGCTTCCATGGCTTGCGATTGAATAAAATGAAATTGCAGGCTTCCTACTGAGATGACGTTTTGTCATGCATTAGAAATTGTCAAAAGGGAGCTTATGTTCAGGAAAATATCTTGATGTGTGAGATATAATTACATGTGCCTTAAAATAAATAGTTCTGGATACAGTCACTGCAGCTTAACCTTTTTTTCTCATCTTAATTCTTGTGCACTGTACTGGGCAAAGTCTTGTGTGTCGGAAGCGAATCCCAAAGGCGTTCAGCTCCTGCTTTTGATGGGTGCAGCTCTGGGTAAACACAAGCAAAGCCAGGTCTGGGCTGCGATGGACGGGATGAGTTCCTGTAGAGCAGAGGCTGACCTGTGCTTCGTCTGGCTCCGTGGTGAAGAGCGAAGATGTGCCGCGGTGGGTCGTGGCGAGTCCAGCGTGGGCCATGGCGCGATGAGCGTGGCTGCGACGTGACGGACAAACCGCTTCAGAACGGGCGCGTGGGGTGGTGGCTCTGGTGGTGGCGTGTTCCTGGTGGGCTCGTTGCTCTGCAGGGGTGGTCCTGGAGGGCGTCTCCTTCCCTGTTAACTAACGTCCTGCTAATGGAGTTGGTCTGTGTGTTTTGGTGCCGTCCGCGGGGCTGCGAAGGCTTGGGAGGGAATCTGCTATTGCACCGTGTACCGGTTCGCTGTCTTTATTACTTTATTATGTTCCCTCCCTGACTTGAGCTGATGACGAAGCAGTGACGTGGGGGTCCGTGCTGGATTGCTCTACTTTGCCTTTTCAGCAAACCATGCATTTCGAACTAAGCGTGATGGCGCGTCGTTGGGAGAAGTGTCCGCGTTCTGGATGGTTGGAATTAACCTTGAAGGCGACGTTTCCCGACCCGTTGCCTGGATGGTGAACCTGTCCCTTGCTGCTCAGCCGGTTTGGGGACAACGTCCGGCTCAGCTCCCGGCTTGTGAGCAGCAGGAGGCTTTTATGTGGGAAAAGCCCTTGATCTCCTGAGCCCACGCACCTGTCGTGACCAGCGCTGCGATCACAGGCTCCTTCTGCTCTCAATGCACTGGTTATGTAAAAGCCAGCAGTGTTTCATCAGTGTGAGCAGGGGCCTCCCTTGGTCACCACAGTGACACAGTGTTTCAGTAATAAGCAATTCAGGATAGTAACTTATTTATTGACTTTTTAAATGGGGAAAAAAAAAATCTGGATTGGTTTTATAGATTCTAAGTGCATTGCCTGCTCAGGGACAGGACGTAAAACTTTAAATAATGATTAAAAAGTCCAGTCAAGAAAACATTTAATAAATGAAAGGGCTTGCATATCTACTTGTTGTGGCACAGTAACAAAATTAATAGGCTGTGCTTCCCAGTAGGTCAATAGATTTTTTTTACAAAAGCTTGCATTTTAAACCTGCTTTTAATGCGTTGTCAGCACGTTTTGGCCACTGCTGCTGGGCAAAGTGTAGGTGTAATGTAAAGAGGTTGAGGGTGGTTGGTGTGAAGCGGTGGGTCTGGAGCGCGGCAGCGCGGGGTTGACGTGTCCGCCCGCTCTCCTGGGCAGCACTGGGTGCTGCCCGCGGTCAGGCCCCTGTTCCCACGGATGCGCCGGTGCCGGAGGCCGAGGATCTCGTTGGGAGCGGTGTTTTCCAGCTCCGTGTTGTGGGCTGGCCGTTGGAGGGCACTGTGTCATGGCGAATGGAGACGCAAGGTGACGGTGTTCCTGCCAGGTACCGTTTCCCGGGGAGCGGCCGTGGGTGCTGCCCGGCCTCCCCTCGGCTCCTCCGGCAGCTTCACGGAGCGCGGATGGCGTTCTTGTGTGCTTTGTTCTGAAAACACAGCCAGGCCTGAGCTGAGTACCAAAGGAGCTTCGCTGTCAGAAGGGAATAAACCGAGTATCTTGGGATGTTGTGGGAAGGAGTGAACCACTGCAGCTTCCGTTTGGAGCTGCATCTTCAGACAACAAGAGGTTCAGTGGGTTATGATATTTATCCTTTGTAAACCAAATACAGCTCTCTGTGCGAGATGGCTGTCTGCGCAGGGGAGGCTCGGAGGCTGTGGGACGCGGATGTTATCCTGATTCGTGTTGCTCTTGTGGGTGTCGCTGGAGCCGTGGGCCTTGCTCTGTGCTGGTGTCACAGGACCCGATGGGGCTGCAGCTCTTGGCAGCTGATTTCAGCTGGATCGGGCTAAACTGACAGCTCTTAGTCCTGAGGGATTGTGTGGGGCCAAGGCCTCTTGCTTATTAAACTCTGTGCCACGCGGGCTGGGACTCTCCTGAGGGAGCTGGAATCCTCCAGGCCTCTTACCTAACAGCGTCGGTCAATAACAAGTTGTAGATGCAATATCAATGTGGAGCAGTGGTTTGATTTAGTTACAGTTTTGTAAATATTTGTGTCGGTGAACAGAGAAAATCTCACTGACTTTCTGAAATTTCAGCTTTCGCTTTCACTGCTACTTCCTGTTAACTCTTTGTTTTAATTGTGTTGAATGAGAGAGTCTTGCTGTAGCAGTCACAGCGCGCTCCCTCCCATCAGCCGGCGCCCGGGGCCGGGGCTCTGTCCCGTCCGCAGGGGCCGGGGACCGGGCGCTGTCCCGTGGGGCCAGGGGCCGGGGACCGGGCGCTGTCCCGTGGGGCCAGGGGCCGGGGACCGGGCGCTGTCCCGTGGGCTGGGGCTCTGTCCCGTGGGGCCGGGGGCCGGGCGCTGTCCCGTGGCCCAGGGCTGGGGCTCTGTCCCGTGGGCTGGGGCTCTGTCCCGTGGGCCCAGGCGCTGTCCCGTGGGCCGGGGCTGGGGCTCTGTCCCGTGGGCTGGGGCTCTGTCCCGTGGGCTGGGGCTCTGTCCCGTGGGGCCAGGGCTCTGTCCCGTGGGCCCAGGCGCTGTCCCGTGGGCCAGGGCCGGGTGCACTCCCGACCATGCTGCTCTCTGGGGAGCGGGGCAGGAATGCAGCTGCAGTTGGGCGCCTCCTCCGCTCGAGCACCGGTGGAAAGGAATGTGGTTTTACTGCTGGCGGGACTTGAGCTGCTGCCATTTCGTTGTTAGAACCTGGAGGGGGTTTTACCCTCAGCGAGCCCAGGGCTGCCCTTTCAGGAGCGTGGACCCGGGCTGGCCCTGGGGCTCCCTCCCCTGCTCCCTCCTCTGCTTCTCTCCCCTCCCGTAAAGGAAAACAAAACCTTAGGAAAGGGATTGTTTTCCGCAAAGCAGCAACAATTTGCTTGTAATTCATTTTCTAGTAAGAGATGTGGTTAAACTGCACAGGCCTGGAAGCGAACCGCAGTTAAAATAGTTTTAGAAAACCCAACCACCAAAACAGCGCCAAACCCCAACAAAACAAATCCAAAAGCTCCATTCCTGAAATGTGTTGTGGAATGTTTGTCTTCCAGATGATGTCTTGACTGGGCAGCACACTCAAGGTGTGTACTTGTAATCGTTAATTTCCTCCTCCTGCTGTTCTCGTAACCCTGTTTCCTGTGCGCTGCAGGATGTAGGTGCTTGTCAGAATCCTGATTTCTAGGAATTAGGAACCTTGCCGGTAATCAAAAGAGATATCTACAGTTCTGAGAACACGGCAGGATATGAGGAGTAAGACCGTGACTGCGTTGTGCTGCACCGTTAAGCTGTAGCACGTCGGTTTTGTGCCCAGCTCCGTGGATTAGTGGCGTTTTGGTGCTGTCCTGCCAGCTCCGGTTTCCTTTGGGTGCTGGGGCGGAGCTTTGCTCTGTCTTCCCCTGCACGCAGGTCCTGCTTGTCGCTGAGGTCTTCAGAGGATGGAGCAGCATTTTGTCTCCCGAGAATGGAGTGATCTGGAAGATTTTGGGAGGGAGGAGAACCAAAGGAATGCTTGGGTTCACACTCTGCTTGCGGTCCTCTCCTCCATCAGCTTCTCCAGTTTCTGCGATGGGAGAGAGTATCGAGTCTCCTTCATGCTGCAGAGTTACTTACGTAAACTGTCAACAGCTTTTGAAATAAGTCAACAGAAGTATTTAACTTGTTAATCCTTGAGAAATCACAATAGAGACATTGCTTCACATTCTCCCGATTTGTTTTTTTTCTGCTGAACACCAGCCAGGCTTCTTTTCTTCCCAGCTCTTGGTGTGGCTGTGAAATCTCGCTTTGTTTCTTCTGCCGAGGGAAAGCGGAGACGTTTCCCCGATAAAGTCCCACAGGTTCTGGTGTGGACACGAGAGGTGTCTGGTGGGATGGAGGAGGCCGGGCTGAGGTGTCTGGTGGGATGGAGGAGGCCGGGCTGAGGTCTCTGATGGGATGGAGGAGGCCGGGCTGAGGTCTCTGGTGGGATGGAGGAGGCCGGGCTGAGGTCTCTGATGGGATGAAGGAGGCTGGGCTGAGGTGTCTGATGTGATGGAGGAGGCCGGGCTGGGGTCATCGGTGCTTAGAGACCACACATTGTCTGGAAGTGAAGCTGGACTGGCTGCTCCATAAGAGGTGCTTGAGCCCGGTTATGAAAATGAACCGAGATGTGGATTTGTGGGTTCGGAGCTGTGTCTCTGCGGGTTCCTGCTGCTGTGGTCTGGACCTGGAGCAGACCTCGCTGGCTCCTGCAGGTCCGTGAGCCGCTGATGGCTCCCTGGTGGGTCTGCAGGGCTGGGAGGGAGGTCCTGCTTTCCCCCTGCATCCCGAGGCCTCCAGAACCAGTTCAAGTTGCCAACTTGCAGGCAGCTGCGGGTGTCCTGGCCGGGCTGGTGACCTGCAGAGCTGCCCCGGGATGAGGAGGGTCACAGGTATGCGGCAGAGGCTGCTGGGCCGGTGCTGAGGAGGCGTGGAGGGCGGGCAGGACAGCGCCTGTTTGGTGGCCGCGAGCTACCGAGTTGGCTGCCTGGCTCTCGTGAATCCAAAGCTTCGGCCAGAATCCTGCCCTGATGAAATCTGTGGTAAGTTTGCCTAAAGGCAGCCCGTCTGTAGCCTTGGGGAGACGTTAAACGGGCAGACTCTCCAGCAAACGGGGAGAACACAAGGCTTCCCGAGCCCGCCCGCGGTGGCGGGAGCGCCGAGGGCCGCGTGGCGTGCGGCGGAGCCCTGCGTCTCTGCGTGCTGCCTGTGCCGATGTAGCCGTGTTGGCACACAGCAGAGCTGCTGCTTTGAGAGAGCAAGCAGCAGTGTGCTCGCTTGCTTGCTTAACCTCTGCTCTTGGTAAGATGATATATTTATTATAAAATATTGGCTTAGCCATTGGTTATAGCTATCGAGCCAAAAGAACTTGAAAATACTCTGGCTTGGACAAGTCTTGCTTTAGCGAACTAGATGATAGCTGCAGATTGCGCGGGTTATGTAAGCGGCGTATTTGCCGTTGAATTTGATAGCTGTTGTAACGTTGTCGTTGTTTAGTGTCTCAGTGCTACCTGGCTCCGTGTCTGTGTGCCTTTGATTCCTTTTCTAACTGCGGTCCCCGTGCGCGGGAGGAGCTGCCCGGCCGCTCGGGGACAGACTCGGGCAGAACTCCACTGGGCTCTGGGGTGGCGTGTGCTGAGCTTTGGAACACTCGCAACACTCAGTGTCTTGAACTTTAGGCATGGTTTTCCAATTATTTATTATTTTTCTTATTGGAATGCCAAAAATTAAGTACTGTGTTTGTATTTTTAAGAAGTACATCAGTTGTATTGTACCGACCAGGGAACTTTACTGTTTTTAATGGCTACAGATGTATTTAAGCCAGGCACAGTCAATCTAGGCGTTGTGGAGGTACAGTTACTCACCTGGACTTCTTGGATCTTGTCAAGTTACCGACTGAATAGTGTCAGTTTCCTTGTGATTGGAGATGCTCACAGACCAGGACAGGGCGGTTGCTGTGAGGAGATGGTTTGTCTTCTGTGGCTCAGAGGAGCCAAGTCCAGGTCTGGCTGCAGGGTGGCTGGGTGGTGGCTCTGTGCTCCCTCCCCCTGCCCGGGCTCCAGCCGGGCTCCCTCCCTGCCGTTTGTGCTGGCACTCTTCCCATACCAAGGTGAATTCATACAGTTTAGCCAAAAAGGATTAAAAATAAATCACAATATAGGACAGGTTCGCTTTGTGCGATTCCAGCGAGTTAAATTTGCCCACTGTGCAGTCCTGCGGTCTGGGATAAGCAGTGAAGGTGTGTGGGTGGATGGGTGGCACAAAGACCTTTATTGTCACCGTTGCTGTCTGGTTCGGTTCTGTCACTCAATGTTTTATTCCTCGTTAGCAGTGTAGGGTGGGTAGGAAATGGCAGCGGCGATGCTGAGTCCAGCAGGACCCGGGGTGAATCACGCGGCCCCGTGTCCGCTCTGGTTTCGTGCGCCCTCGCCGGGGAGGCCGCTCTCAACAATACTGTGACACATCATGTCCCGACAGTGTCCCCGGCGTGACTCACCGTGACGGCTGTTGGAGCAGAGGCTCGTTAGGCGGCTCAGTAAGTAGGACGAGCCGTGTTTCCTCCCTGGCTCAGAAGCTCCTGGTCCTACCCAGCAGGAGAGCTTTCTGCTGTCATCTGGCTGGAGCGTGCGCTGCTGCTCGCCCGCCGCGCCGGGATCGTCCTCTTCTAACACTGCTTGTGGGAGCCTGGCAGGAGACAAGTCTGAGTGTGCCCGTTCAAACGGGACGTTCCCAGGTATTAGCAGGGTGGGGGGACCGCAGGTGTTCCTCCTTCCTCACGAGCTTCCTCCTGGCCGTCCCCGCTGTCCGACCCGCCATGGTCCTTGCTGTGTCATTGTCGCTTCACTGAAGCTGAGATGAGTAAGACTTACAACATACACTTTGTGCAGCAATTTTCTTCCAACTCATCAAAGAAATATGTCCTGTTAACTTAATGCGGTGTTGCCTTTAGTAAGCCTGGAATGTGTCACCTGTCAGTGTCTCGGTTCCTCGGTCTGTGGCTGCTCTGCCCTGGGCAGAGGGGCCGCGGAGTCGCCTTTGCACACCCGGCTGCTCTGAGGTCGCTGGTGACCCCGCTGAGCAGGAGCTCTGACTGGAGATGTCCCTTCCAGCCCAAGTTGTTCCGCAGCACTGAAGTCCCCAGAGCTGCTCAGGTACCATCACAGATGTAGAGCTTCTCAGAGCATATTTTTCCCACTTTTCAGAATTTATTGTATTCTAGATTTGTGTTGTGTGCTTCGGTTCATCCTACTGATTAGGAGGCAGCTTTGGGCTGCCTAACCAATTGATTTTATTTAATTTTGAGCACTTTTCTGACCGTAATAGCTGTCAAAGCCAGGTTTAAAAAGGCAGGTCCTTTGCCCAGTGCCCATGAGCTCCAGGACTGGGTGGAGGCTTTGGTCTGGTTTATTGGCAGCAGCACTGTCCCGGTGTCACCAGCAGTGCTGCCGCGGTGTCACCAGTGCCGCAGCGGCTGGGAACTGGGCAGAACTGGCCACAAGGGCAGCTGCGCTGGAGGTGTGAAACCAGACAGAAACCGGGGACCAGCAACTCTTCAAAACAGCCTTTAATAGAAATAGCAGGGAGTTAAATTAATCTTGCTCTTTTTTAAGGCAACAGTAGATAACATTTTTAAATGTTCATTTTTAATGAGGGAATTATCCTGATGGTGCAGTCCTGCTGCCTGTTCGATCCAGAGGATCTTCTCATTCTGTGGTGTAATTAGTGTGCTGGAGCAGCTCTTGTGGTTTTCTCCCCTGGCTTGGGGATGTGATTTGTTTGTGGGGGTTGCGCTGTGGGTGCCGACCCCCTCGTCCCGCAGCCCGGGTGGGATGAGGTTGGAGCCACGTTCTCCGGGGACACGTGCGGCGGTACCGGGGTCCCGTCAGGCGTGGGGTTTGTCCTGCTGGTTCCTGTTGCGGTCCCCAGGCCCGGTGCTGTGAACAAGCACTGCTGAGCGGTCACGAGCTGCGTGTGGGTTGCCTGCGAGGTCGTTTGTCACCCCCTGCCAGCGAGCTCTTGGTGCGGGGTCCTGGGAGAGCTCCTGGCAGCTTCCAAAGCCACCGCTCCGTCATAACCGTCAATGAGCAGCCTCAGACTAAGATGGTAAAACTTGTAGGTAAGGTGTTTTCAGGTCTAGTGGAGATCTTCTGGTAACATCTGCCTACCTGGGGCACTTTGCTATGAATATTGTCCACAATTTGGCTTGGAACTGATGCATATTCTAAAGCATTTCGGTCATGACTTCAGTTGCTGTGTTTCAATTGATTGATGTTGTTATTAAAGAAATGTCTCTACTTGCTTGAACTGATTTAGCAAAAATTTGTATTGTTCTCTTGTCTGCTGACACTGAAAATTCACCTTCAACCCGTTGTGCTGCTGCCAGAGTCTGGTTCTCACTCTAAGCCCAGTCAGTTCAGTTCAGAACTGCTCGTGACTGGGTTTATTTCCTGTGTTTCGCTCCCATGAGAGGATGAGGTGTAGTTGGGCTGTGACTGCACCAGCTGCCCGCCCGCACCCGTCCTGCCCCGCATTCCCAAACCCTGCACGAGAAACGAAGCAGCAAACCCCGTGGGAGCCCAGGGCTGCGTGGCGCCGGGGCCGTGTCAACCGGCGCTGGTACCGCCTGCTGAACACAGGCCCACCTTGAGTGCGCTCCGGCGCCAGGACCGCAGTGTCTGCACGGTGGAGCCGCGGTCCGGGGAGCGGGGTGACTGTGCGGGTGACTCTGCTGGCTGGAGCAACAGCCGATAGTGGCTGATAACGCAGGAATGCGATACGGGAGCGCTGTGTGTCATTGCTGGCGTTGCCATGGAAACCCCGATTTCAGCACTGGCTGGTTTCAGAGTGTTTGGCGCTCGGCATCCCGATGTGTATCAGAGACGAGGCAGCGCAGACGTCCCCAGCCCGGATGTCACGTTGGGGCTGCTGAATGCCTGAGCGCAGGTAGCTCCATCCGGGGTCACGCGCTCCAGCCCGGGGTGGCTTTGCTTCCCGAGCACCTGTGAGAGCTCACCTGGGGCTGTTGGGAGCCCTGTCCCTGTGCCCGAGGGGCCGGCGGGCAGAGCTCCCGGGGAATCCCGTGCCCACAGCCGGGCCGCCTTGGCGTGGACGGGTCATGGGAGGAGCTGGTTGGGAGGAACACGCGTGGTGTGGTTTAATGGTGTTCCCTTTGAATGAGGGATCTCTGAACGTCCAGGGCCTCTCTGAGAACAGCCATCCACAGCTCTTATCTGGGCTTCCTGATTCCTCTCCTGGCTCTGGCATTCACGTGAGTCATGTCTTTGCCTAGCAACAGCTTTTTTGTTCAGAGGCACTTAGTTGTTCTTCCTGCTGGATCTCCCAATCTGTTTTCTGGTCCCGGTGAACGCAGCAGGTCGCCCTGTCCCGCTGCACGTCGCTGGGCTCGGTGTTAAATCCCGGCTCTAAACAGCGGCTTGGAGAGCGGGCGTCTGGGCGTGAGGGCGCCCGCGGTGCTCGACCTTTGGATTTCACATCCAGTCTCTGATTGCAGCCTGTGCTCTCCATGTTGTCTTAGATAAAGGTGGTATTCACGCTCATTGTGCTTTTCAGAAGAGGTTTAAGCCCTTCTCCACTGTTAAACTGGCCATTAGTGTTGGAGTCCTTAGGTCTTACGTAGACTGGAACACACCTGCTGGTTTATGGGCACTAAAGAGATTTTTCTTGTTGAACAATCAAGTCTTCCAGTCAAATGGAAAGACCTGTTTGTTGGTAAATGGAAGCGGTAAATGGAATGATCTGCACTTCAGAAAAGCCTTTTCGTGGAGAGGTTTCTTCCACTCCGGTATTCCAGAGCTCTTTTCAGTGTCTGAAAGGTGCACGAAAGGCAGGAGCTATAGGAGGACCTTGTGTGTCGGTTTTAGGGGAGGCTGGATGAGGAAAGAGTAGGACAGCCGTACCACTGGTGGGGAGCTAAGGATGTTGTGGGGAGGCAGCACTCACCGCTGAAGGATGCAGAAATACTGAGATATTCCCAAATGCAGTAGTCTTTGCATGCCAGCCAACATAACAATTACCCGTGTGCGTTCGCGCAGTGACGTGGGGAAGACCGCTTGGACAATTGCTGCGTTAGAAAGCTGCTGTGCTTCTCCGAGATGATCAAAATGGATCAAGGCAGAGTTGTTGAAAGAGGTTGAGGCCTTGGTGATTAATGTTAATTTCTCGCTCTCGTTACTGCCTTGCACCTCTGGCAAGCCACCCGTTGTGCTGTGGCTTTCCTCAGTTTCAGTCGTGCTCTGGTCCCTGGGCAGCGACTCGTTCCGTGGAGGAACGTGAGCTTTCCTCCGGCGCTGTGTTCTCCAGGTCTCGTTCTGTTCCTGCAGTGTCACCCTGGCCTCACCCGTTCGACTGAAGCTTTGGGCTTTGTTGTTGTGTGGGCGTTCTCCCTTTGCACCAAACGCTGTGCTCGCTGGGTGACGCTCGGCACAGCCCCGCTCTAGCCGGTGGGGCGATTCCACACCAGCGCTCGCCGGAGCTGCGCTCCGCTGGTTGTGTGATGCTGGGACTCGGCCGGCTGTGACGAGGCGATGATTGCTTTCTCGGAGTGGCGTTGCCCGCGGCACGGGAGATGGGGCATGAGCTGTTCGATGCCTTCTAACTTGGCTGCAGAGCTTTGCGTTTCTGTGCCTGCTGCTCCGTTCTCCTGTGTGCTCCAAGAACACATCTGTGCTGCCCCGGGCCCATGATGAGTGGCCCACCTTATTGCACATCTTCTGCCGCACGGCGCTGCTGAATGTGGCTCTTGTTCGGCTTGCCCGGAGCGCCTGGCAGGACACAGAGTCCAGCCCTTGTTTGGGATAATGAGTGCTGAATATTTTAATGAGTGTTTCTTAGTCTCGTCAGTGTCGAGTACCATTCTGGGCACAAGCGCCTGAGCTAACCTCTGAGTTTGTCCAGCAACAATCCCCTTATTTAGAGGAGATGGCAGTGAGCAACTGATGCAACTAAAAAACCCCAGCAAAACCAAAGCGAACAACACACCAAACCCCACAAAACCAAAATACCCAAGCCTTCCGTCCTCAATATGCGTGGGCAAATTATTTATGTAAACCAAACAGAACTAAGTTCTCAGTAGTGCTATATTTTTTCACCTTTTTTAGAAATACACATCTCTTCTTTTACCGTGTGCAAAGATGAGCGTATTTCATTACGGGAGGAGAGCTGCCGTGGGCGTCAGCGGCCCTGCCTGGCGCGGCCCTGCCTGGCGCGGCCCTGCCTGGCGCGGCCCTGCCTGGCGCGGCCCTGCCTGGCGCGGCGCTGCCTGCTGCGGCGCTGGGCGCGTTGCTCACCGCTCCGCACTCTGGGCGCGGGGCTGACGGTGGGGTGGACACGTGGGCGCTGGCACCGCTCTGCCGCTGGACAGCGTGATCTTGCAAACCATCTGTTAGCTGCTAACAAGCGTTTCTCCTCCAAGCAGAAGTGATGTATTTTTTTACCCAGTCCTGTTGATTTGCTAGTGATTAACTGGCTGTAATTGATCATTTTGACCATGTACATCAGCTCCGTGTGCCTTTGGCATTTTTGAGCAGTGATCATGTGTCCTTTAATTAAAGATACTAACTACTTTTCTCGCTCCTGGAAAACGCATGTGTGCATAAGCCGTAACTTCTGTAGCTATTGTAAGTTGCTTGAATTTAGCCTTCTGCATCGGTGGTGTTCTTGTTAGTATTTTGTTAACTGCAGCTGTTTTTCACGATACTTTGTCCACTTCCTTGGCTCTTGGTAACATCCCCGTGTCGGTGGGCGCTGGAGCAGGAGCCGGTGCTGCTGGAGGAAGTCACTTGGTGTTTCTTTAGCAACGAGCTTGCTGAGGCTGGAGAGGAGGCCGGAGTGGAGCGGTGCTGGGCCGGCTGCGCCCCTCACCTGTTAACGTGCCCAAAGCTTCTGCACTGGGAAAGCCGAGGACTCCTACAGTAATGTTAATCGTGAACTGCAGCTGAGAGCTGGGACGTCGATTTCGTTCCTGGTTGGATAATGGGGTGATTCATGCAAGAAAACAAATTGTGTCAGGAAATGGGGTCTTCCTCCGAGACCGGGCGTTCCTGCCCCCTGCTCCGAGCTGTCGCGATAGTTACAGCCGTACAGCTGACCAGCGGGTGAGGAGGGCAGCCTGGTTCCCATCGGACGCCAGGCTGCGGGTGTCCCGTCCGTCCTGTCCGTGTGTCACACCGCCTGCTGCCGTGTTCCCGGCAGAGCCGTGTGCCGCGTTTCAGACAAAGGCTCTTTGTAGTGATCAATATACCAGCGCTGGGATTGTCGAATAAGATCTAGTGCCAGCAAAGTTCACTAATCTTCCTCAAATTGCTTTCAGATGCTTGTTGTGGATTTGTCAGCACTGCATATTGCTTTTTAACATCTTGGCTTAGTTTTCGTCCTCAGCTCAAACCAGGATGAATAGGAATACATGACATTACACCTGACAGTTTACCCTATTGTTAGTTAAGCACTGTTCTCTTAGTGTGCTTAAAGTTACCACCGCTGAATGCATTGTGCTGAATCACAGCAAAAGTAGTAACCCAGCACTAATACTTCACGACTGGAAGGTGTGATCATTGACATTACAATCACACTTCAGCTCTGGTTTGAACAGTGGAGAAAAATCAAACTATTTCCTAAAAAAACCTTGGAAATATCTTTGTTTTGAACTTTTTCTAATTTTGTTCAGGTTTCAAGAGCTTTTGCCCTGCTCTTGATGCAAAGTGTGCATGGAGTCAGTCAAGCCCAGGCATTATGTCTGTGCTTGTGCATCTCTACACGATCTTTGTGAAGGAAGAGTTTAGATTTGCGCATTCCAGTGAGTCAGGATAAAGTGTGTCTTGCCCTCTAAGGCAGCGTTAGCTCTTCGAGTGGCTGACATCTATTTACACTGCAAACGTGCCCAGCCCAGCGCCTTCTGGGGCGGGGGCCTGCGCCCAGCAGCTCTGCTTCCACAGGCGTTTGGGGCTGCAAGGCTCCGGCCGCGTTTCCCGGCCCCTTGGCGAGCTCTCCAGCGCCGCCCCCGCCCGCCGCCCCGGTCGGGTCACTGCACGGAGAAATGAGGGCACAAAGGACCTCCAGTCGCAGTTTATTGTTGGGTTATGGCTTTATTGAATGCGTGTTCTGTCATCAAACAGAGCAGCCGCAATAATGCTGACTGTTTATGCTCTAAAATCATTAAATATCTAACAAGGATATGGATTGTGGTTACATAAACACGCTTGTGTGATCGGTTGGCAACTAATTGGGCTACTGGAATGAAGAACAACTGAAGCTCCCCCCTGCGATGCGGGAACTCGTTGTGCACGTTTGCTGGTGTGATCAGCCTTTCACACGGGAAGGGTCAGTGGTGTTTGAGGTGGACACGTCTTTAAAAAACCGATGAAGAACTAGAAGCTGCTGACCAGCGCCATGCTTGTGAGTGCACGTTTCAGCGTGTGGGACGGCAGGATCCCGCCTTTCATCGTTATCTACAGCCACTTCAGGCTTTTCACTGGGGGAGGGTGGGTATCAGTCTGCGGTACGATAGTAGTCAACACGGGGCCTTTAATCAAAGCTGGCCATGTCCGCGGGGTTTAAAGGAGGAAGATACCAGTTCCATGAATCCTGCTTTAACAAGTGATGTCTGGAGTGCTGTGTGTGCGCAGGCAGCAGTCACTTCTGTGGCACGTCGGTCTGTCTCTGGCCCGCACGTCGGTCTGTCTCTGGGCCGCACGTCGGTCTGTCTCTGGCCCGCACGTCGGTCTGCCTGTGGCCCGCGCGTCGGTCTGTCTGTGGCCCGCACGTCGGTCTGTCTCTGGGCCGCGCGTCGGTCTGTCTCTGGGCCGCGCGTCGGTCTGTCTCTGAGCCGCACGTCGGTCTGTCTCTGGGCCGCACGTCGGTCTGTCTCTGGCCCGCGCGTCGGTCTGCCTGTGGCCCGCACGTCGGTCTGTCTCTGGGCCGCACGTCGGTCTGTCTCTGGGCCGCACGTCGGTCTGTCTCTGGGCCGCACGTCGGTCTGTCTCTGAGCCGCGCGTCGGTCTGTCTCTGGGCCGCGCGTCGGTCTGTCTCTGGGCCGCACGTCGGTCTGTCTCTGGGCCGCACGTCGGTCTGTCTCTGGGCCGCACGTCGGTCTGTCTCTGGGCCGCACGTCGGTCTGTCTCTGGGCCACACGTCGATCTGTCTCTGGGCCGCACGTCGGTCTGTCTCTGGCCCGCGCGTCGGTCTGTCTCTGGGCCGCACGTCGGTCTGTCTCTGGGCCGCACGTCGGTCTGTCTCTGGCCCGCGCGTCGGTCTGTCTCTGAGCCGCGCGTCGGTCTGTCTCTGGGCCGCACGTCGGTCTGTCTCTGAGCCGCGCGTCGGTCTGTCTCTGGCCCGCACGTCGGTCTGTCTCTGGCCCGCACGTCGGTCTGTCTCTGGGCCGCACGTCGGTCTGTCTCTGGCCCGCGCGTCGGTCTGTCTCTGAGCCGCACGTCGGTCTGTCTCTGGGCCGCACGTCGGTCTGTCTCTGGGCCGCGCGTCGGTCTGTCTCTGGCCCGCGCGTCGGTCTGTCTCTGGCCCGCGCGTCGGTCTGTCTCTGAGCCGCGCGTCGGTCTGTCTCTGGGCCGCGCGTCGGTCTGTCTCTGAGCCGCGCGTCGGTCTGTCTCTGGCCCGCGCGTCGGTCTGTCTCTGAGCCGCGCGTCGGTCTGTCTCTGGCCCGCGCGTCGGTCTGTCTCTGGCCCGCGCGTCGGTCTGTCTCTGGCCCGCGCGTCGGTCTGTCTCTGAGCCGCGCGTCGGTCTGTCTCTGGCCCGCGCGTCGGTCTGTCTCTGAGCCGCGCGTCGGTCTGTCTCTGGCCCGCGCGTCGGTCTGTCTCTGAGCCGCGCGTCGGTCTGTCTCTGGGCCGCGCGTCGGTCTGTCTCTGGGCCGCGCGTCGGTCTGTCTCTGGGCCGCGCGTCGGTCTGTCTCTGGGCCGCGCGTCGGTCTGTCTCTGGGCCGCGCGTCGGTCTGTCTCTGGCCCGCGCGTCGGTCTGTCTCTGGGCCGCGCGTCGGTCTGTCTCTGGGCCGCGCGTCGGTCTGTCTCTGGGCCGCGCGTCGGTCTGTCTCTGGCCCGCGCGTCGGTCTGTCTCTGGGCCGCGCGTCGGTCTGTCTCTGGGCCGCGCGTCGGTCTGTCTCTGGCCCGCGCGTCGGTCTGTCTCTGGCCCGCACGTCGGTCTGTCTCTGGCCCACACGTCGGTCTGTCTCTGGGCCGCACGCCCAGTTGCCCTTTGGCCAGCACCATCTCCTTGGAGCCTTGCACATGTCATTGTCTGCAAACAAAACTTGAGCTTATTGATTCTTAACCACACTTGTTTTTAATCTCTTCTCCACCTGCCCCATTCCTAACCACAGTTGTCTGGAAACTGTTTTTCTGGGAATTTTGGCTTTCTCTGTCTCAAAGTGATCTCTAACTTGTCATTTGTACTGCTGGTATTGTTATTAACATTTGAAAACACCGGCTTCCCCTTTGTGCCCCAGGCTGATTTGCTCTTTGTCAGCAAACCTTAGAGACCGAGGTGATGCAGACTGGGAGAGGTGGGTACCCCAGATAAACCCCATTGCCTGGAGAACAAGCCGGCAGCGTCCTCCTGCGACTCCTCACTGCGCGCTCCTAACTGGGAATTGAGACCATTTTTCAGTATCGGACGAGACTGTTAGAGGCTCGCTGTAGCAATGGATTGTTTGCTTCTCTTGTGACCGATGGGTTCTGAAGTGCTGCTCTCTTCTGCGTGCTGGACAGTAATAGATCTGTCCGGACACTGACCCGACAATAACGAATATCTGAAATTAAACTGGCTGGCTTGTTTCACCCGCTGCTGGCAAAGCTTTGACCAGCGTCAGGGCCAGTGTAATGCGGTCGTCCTGCGTGTAAGAACACCATTCCTTTGTTTTATGGTCGTTCATACTCGAAGGGCTATTTCTGCGTGCCAGAAAGTTAAATGATTGTTTAAATAAAGGCTTGAGGTTTTAATGGATTGGCTGAGTTTCTGTATCCCCTAAGGGAAAGCAAAGCAGTTACTGTCAGCTTTTCCTTTCTGAACCTCCTGTTCACATTTGCAGTGCGTGTTCAGTTTGGATGCGGATCTCTGGGGTGTTCGCCTGGTTTCTGTAGGTTGGTTGGGATGGGTTGGTTTTCCTTGTACAACCGGCTCCGTACAGCACGGTCACTTCAGGCCCCAGGCTTCTGCAAGTGCACTGACCGCCTCGTCAAAGCCCTGTTTGTATTTCATAGCAATGCGTAATGAGTGCTTTTCCTGTCCCTCTGCTTCCGCCAAAGATGAATCCTCTTGGCTTGTCCAGAGAAAAGCAGATTGGGGTTTCCTTCAGAAAGAGACTTTCCCATACCATAAATGTATGACATACGCAGATGGTTCAGTGAACATACCGTCCTGTCTTGTACTACAGTGTCTCTTTCTTTCCTTGGAGATACCGCGGGAGCAGGGACGGGCCCGGCAGGCTGTGACTGCCCCGGGCTCTGTGCCCTGGGCTCTGCTGCGGGCTGTGGCTGCTGCGGGCTCTGCCCCGGGCTCTGACGTGGGCTCTGTGCCCTGGGCTCTGTGCCCTGGGCTCTGCTGCGGGCTGTGGCTGCCGTGGGCTCTGCCCTGGGCTCTGCCCCGGGCTCTGGCGTGGGCTCTGTGCCCCGGGCTCTGCCCCGAGCTCTGGCATGGGCTCTGCCCTGGGCTCTGGCGTGGGCTCTGTGCCAAGGGCTCTACTGCGGGCTGTGGCTGCTGCGGGCTCTGGCACAGGCTCTGCCCCGGGTTGTGCCGTGGGCTCTGGCACAGGCTCTGCCCCGGGCTGTGCCGTGGGCTCTGGCACAGGCTCTGCCCCGGGCTGTGCCGTGGGCTCTGGCACAGGCTCTGTCCCGGGCTGTGCCGTGGGCTCTGGCTCGGGCTCTGGCTCAGGCTCTGGCGCAGGCTGCCACAGGACAGGGCTGTGAAAACCCGAGGAGAGCTGTGGGTCAGAGTGTTGTTCTTCAGCGGCACAGCCCACAGGAGACTGCTGGGAGTTGGATCGGTTAGGTTAATTCATGTAGGGACTGATATAAAGAGGCCTAAATGTTAAATAAGGAGAACAAAGTCTTGTGCAGTACAGCAAGTCCATTCATTTAAAGTTCTCTCAGCATCGGGCTGGCAGTTGTGAGTCCCGGTTGCCCACCCCGTGGCTGGCACATGAGTGCGTTTGGTCTCCAAACGTTGCTCCTGACGGGTGTCTTTTTACCCCACTCACGTCAGTTTTGTGGGCTGTTTGTCCACGTGCAAGAGCAGCATCCTGGACCTGTCCCTCTAAGACGAACCCGTACCTTTCCGAAATTCTACCTGGTGTTCTTCCTCCCAGCTGTGCCGGTCTGGCCAAGGAGACAGGAATATGGTGCCTCTTTGTAGAGCTCTTAAGTCACAGAAGTAGAACTTGAATAATTGTTAAACATGTAATAGTTTTCTGTTGTATGAGGTTAAGATTCCCACAGTTCTCGGAATGTTTTCCGTTTAAACATGTAGCATCGCGCAGTGAGCACTGAGAGTTCTGCAGGGACAAAAGGCACCATTGGTTTTAGTCTGAGACTTGCTGAGGGGGAATGTGATCAGCACTTAAACCTGAAATGAGAGTTTAATTGTCACGCTTAGCCGGATCAGTAGGTTGTACCCTGGCGACCTTTGCTTTAGGATGGTTTCCCGTGCTGAGCTGCAGAGGAGAGGGGAGATGTGGCTCGTACGCTCCGTGCACGGTCCTGTGTTCTCTGCAGAGCCGAGATTTTTATCAAAGCCTGCAAATTGCCACTCACAGATTTCCAGACTAAGATATCACAAGGATTATACTGAGGCTTGTCACATACTGTGGGTATGACCTTCCAAAGGTCCCTGTGGCGTTCCCAGGGGCTCAGCTGTTCCCTTCGGGTGCGGGACAGAGCAGCAGCTCCTCCGGCTGGCGGGTCCCAGCCGCCTGCGCCGCCCCGCTCCACTCGCCGCCTTTCTGGGTGCTCTGGTGGTGTTTTGTGTTTTGCCTTCAAATGCACACCGGTTTTGGTTCAGAAGCGGTAGTGCGGGGGAACAGGGCGATCCACCCTGGGGACGGGCTGGGGATGCTCACGTACAGCACAGGTTTGCACTCAATCACAGTGCTGGGGATGCTCACGTACAGCACAGGTTTGCACTCAGTCACAGTACTGGGGATGCTCACGTACAGCACAGGTTTGCACTCAGTCACAGTGCTGGGGATGCTCACGTACAGCACAGGTTTGCACTCAGTCACAGTGCTGGGGATGCTCACGTACAGCACAGGTTTGCACTCAGTCACAGTGCTGGGGATACTCACGTACAGCACAGGTTTGCACTCAGTCACAGTGCTGGGGATGCTCACGTACAGCACAGGTTTGCACTCAGTCACAGTGCTGGGGATGCTCACGTACAGCACAGGTTTGCACTCAATCACAGTGCTGGGGATGCTCACGTACAGCACAGGTTTGCACTCAGTCACAGTGCTGGGGATGCTCACGTACAGCACAGGTTTGCACTCAGTCACAGTGCTGGGGATGCTCACGTACAGCACAGGTTTGCACTCAGTCACAGTGCTGGGGATGCTCACGTACAGCACAGGTTTGCACTCAGTCACAGTGCTGGGGATGCTCACGTACAGCACAGGTTTGCACTCAATCACAGTGCTGGGGATGCTCACGTACAGCACAGGTTTGCACTCAATCACAGTGCTGGGGATGCTCACGTACAGCACAGGTTTGCACTCAATCACAGTACTGGGGATGCTCACGTACAGCGCAGGTTTGCACTCAGTCACAGTGCTGGGGATGCTCACGTACAGCACAGGTTTGCACTCAATCACAGTGCTGGGGATGCTCACGTACAGCACAGGTTTGCACTCAGTCACAGTGCTGGGGATGCTCACGTACAGCACAGGTTTGCACTCAGTCACAGTGCTGGGGATGCTCACGTACAGCACAGGTTTGCACTCAATCACAGTGCTGGGGATGCTCACGTACAGCACAGGTTTGCACTCAATCACAGTGCTGGGGATGCTCACGTACAGCACAGGTTTGCACTCAATCACAGTACTGGGGATGCTCACGTACAGCGCAGGTTTGCACTCAGTCACAGTGCTGGGGATGCTCACGTACAGCACAGGTTTGCACTCAATCACAGTGCTGGGGATGCTCACGTACAGCACAGGTTTGCACTCAGTCACAGTGCTGGGGATGCTCACGTACAGCACAGGTTTGCACTCAGTCACAGTGCTGGGGATGCTCACGTACAGCGTGGGTTTTTCACTCAGTCACAGTGCTGGGGATGCTCACGTACAGCGTGGGTTTTTCACTCAGTCACAGTACTGGGGATGCTCACGTACAGCACAGGTTTGCACTCAATCACAGTGCTGGGGATGCTCACGTACAGCACAGGTTTGCACTCAGTCACAGTGCTGGGGATGCTCACGTACAGCACAGGTTTGCACTCAATCACAGTGCTGGGGATGCTCACGTACAGCACAGGTTTGCACTCAGTCACAGTGCTGGGGATGCTCACGTACAGCACAGGTTTGCACTCAGTCACAGTGCTGGGGATGCTCACGTACAGCGCGGGTTTGCACTCAGTCACAGTGCTGGGGATGCTCACGTACAGCACAGGTTTGCACTCAGTCACAGTGCTGGGGATGCTCACGTACAGCACAGGTTTGCACTCAGTCACAGTGCTGGGGATGCTCACGTACAGCACAGGTTTGCACTCAGTCACAGTGCTGGGGATGCTCACGTACAGCACAGGTTTGCACTCAGTCACAGTGCTGGGGATGCTCACGTACAGCACAGGTTTGCACTCAGTCACAGTGCTGGGGATGCTCACGTACAGCACAGGTTTGCACTCAGTCACAGTGCTGGGGATGCTCACGTACAGCACAGGTTTGCACTCAATCACAGTACTGGGGATGCTCACGTACAGCGCGGGTTTGCACTCAGTCACAGTGCTGGGGATGCTCACGTACAGCGTGGGTTTTTCACTCAGTCATGACCTGGGTTGGTTTAATCCACGAAGAAATCCAAGTCAGAGTGAGCAGGACTCTCCTGCAGTCCCCTGTCTCGGACCGACACAGCTGGCATGCTCAGTTGGTAGAAGATTCAGGAGTAACCTGCCCTGTTGGGCTTGCTGTAGAAAACAACTTTGCTCTTTTCTAAGTAGGTGACAAATATTCTATTTTGTTTTGAAGCTGCAAATCGTAGTTGATGTTTCACAGTAACAGGGAGAATTAAGGAGCTGTTTGTTTGTGTGACCGGGTGTTTTGATTGTGTCCAGCGCTCTGGGGCTCCCTGGTTTGTCCTTCGGGGCAACCAGAGTTGCGGCAGTTAAAACACTGGGTTAAAGCTTTGTCATCTTTTGCATTCTGATGTGTTTTACTACAAAACACTGAGTTAAAGATCTGTTGTCTTTTCTGTTTTGTTGTGTTTTGCAAACTCCCAGGTGCAATAAAGCAGAGCCGAGGTGCTCAGTGGCTGAAACCGGATTGGCAGAGTGTGTGTGCAGGGAGCGCTCCAGCCCGATCTGGTTTCAGTGGAAATTTCCCTCGCGGGCGCCTGTCGGTGTTTGGAATCGGGCATGGCTGGGCACAGAGGGGAGGGCACACCGCAGCCCCCCGCCGCTCCCTGCTCCGCTGCCCCTCCTGCCCGTGAAGCCCTCGGTTGCCGCCCCGTCGCCCCGTTGCCGTGGTGAGGGGTGTTTGTCACCCGGCCGCGGTGGCTCTGGGTGGCTCTGGGGACACGTCCTGCCGGCGGGGGGGCCGGTGCCAGTGCCGCCGGGTGTTCTCTGGTAAGTTCGCCGTTCAGTGCCGGCGTGGGCACCTCGGGGTGACGTCTGGTGTGCTCCAGCGCTCGGGTGACGCTGGTACTGGTGTCCCCAGCCGGTGTGACCGAGACCACCAGGTCTGCGCGACTCGGAAAGCGTGAGAGGAGATCTGTCCGTCTGGAGGGATTTGACTTTATGGATGGCTTTGTGCACCTTTTATAAGGTGGTTGTAGGGGAACATATTCAATGTTTAATCTCCCGCCTGCATGACGTCTGTTCAGATATTGGTTTGCATTGATCCAAACGTTGTGCCTTTCACACTTGTCTGTTCCTTTGAAAAAGCCAAGCTTCTAATTTTATACCCCTATCGATTGTTATTTCAGTGCTCTCAGCGCGTGCTCTGAATGTATCGCAGGATTTTCTGTGCCGCAGGGAGGCGATGCCTACAGCTCTGCTCTGACACCGGCTCCGGGCTGCTGTGGGTTGCCTCCTGTGTGTTTTCACAACACAGGGCTGTGTGCTCCGGACTTGTTCGGGGTGGCTCTCCTGGCTCGCGGGTGTGCGTTGGCTGGTGTGTGCCGGGCTGCCGTCCCGGGCTGTTCTCTGGGGGAGGACGCGCACAGCGCCCCCAGCCCTGCCGGCCTCACTGGTCGAGGGCAGGAGGCTCCTGAGGACGTTTCTGAACGGGAATGCGTTAGTAGGTTAGAAATGACTTTGCTTTTCGGAGCACCTGGAGAAAGTAAATGTGTTGTTCATTTAAAAATAATTTAAAAGTGCGAATCATGCACATAAATACACATACAACAGTCTCCTGAATCTGCAAACGCATCTGTATTCCCTTATCTGTTTCCTGAGGTGAACGGGGTCTGTTTGTTGTCAGCGAGGGCCGAGGGCCGGGTTTTGCTGCATGTTGGTTTTCGGTTTCCTACCTTGGTTCCTGCTCTGCCAAGAGGAAGATTAACTCTGTCCTGCCAAACCGGCACGACTGGCAATGTGAGGTCCAGAGCAGAAACCGCCATCTGTCTGGAGGTTGTCCTTCGGGAAGGAGGAAAGCTATGTAACCCCTGACATTTTTCAGGGAGGCAAGAATACACAAACTTCGCGTTAATCATTGGACAAAGCAGAATGAAGCGTGGATGTGGTCGGCGGTGGAGCAGAGCGTTAATGCCTAACCCAGCGCTTTACGGCTGCGGCGGGCGAGGTGCAGGGCATGGGCAGGGAGAGCTCGGACAAGCAAGGCTTCAGAAATGTTTTAAATGTGTTTTAGTGCTGAACCAACAGCCGGCGGCCGCCACGATGTGCGCGCGCAGCCCCGCGCTTCCAGCAGCACTGTGCTGCGCTCTGACGTGTGTCCGGCTCCCAGCAGAACCGGGGGAGTGCCTTTCATATACCCGCTCAGCAAGATCACTACAGTGATGGAGAGATGATGCAGCAGATGAGTTGCTGCTGTTAACCACTGTCAGCGCCAGAGTGTTTAAATCATCTAAGTAAAGTGATTACTAAATATAGAATGAAGAGGAAGGAATCCAGGTCAAAAGCTCCCGTTGTGGTCTTGAGGAAGTGGGGAGAGGAACACGGATCTTGCTCATTTCAAATATTCCCGTATTCCCTTTGGCATTTTAGTGCGGATGCTGTTGGATGGGGTGTGACTGTGCGACCAGTGTCGGGGTTGGTCCCTGCTGATGTTGAGCAAAGCTGTGAGAACACGCAGCGCTGCACGGTGACCCTGGAACACTGCGGGTCTGCTGGCCGGGGTCTGTTAGGGTGGGCTGCGGTGTGTCCCCAGTCCCGTTCCTGGGAGCAGCCCCGGGGCGGTTTGGAGTGTCCCCAGTCCCGTTCCTGGGAGCAGCCCCGGGGCGGTTTGGAGTGTCCCCAGTCCCGTTCCTGGGAGCAGCCCCGGGGCGGTTTGGAGTGTCCCCAGTCCCGTTCCTGGGAGCAGCCCCGGGGCGGTTTGGAGTGTCCCCAGTCCCGTTCCTGGGAGCAGCCCCGGGGCGGTTTGGAGTGTCCCCAGTCCCGTTCCTGGGAGCAGCCCCGGGGCGGTTTGGAGTGTCCCCAGTCCCGTTCCTGGGAGCAGCCCCGGGGCGGTTTGGAGTGTCCCCAGTCCCGTTCCTGGGAGCAGCCCCGGGGCGGTTTGGAGTGTCCCCAGTCCCGTTCCTGGGAGCAGCCCCGGGGCGGTTTGGAGTGTCCCCAGTCCCGTTCCTGGGAGCAGCCCCGGGGCGGTTTGGAGTGTCCCCAGTCCCGTTCCTGGGAGCAGCCCCGGGGCGGTTTGGAGTGTCCCCAGTCCCGTTCCTGGGAGCAGCCCCGGGGCGGTTTGTCAGCAGCGGCCGCTCCGGCGCGGTCCCCAGGAGGATGGCGTTCTGTGGGGGCTCAGTGCCCCCTCGCTCTGCCCCCCGTGTCTGCATCCTCGCCCTGCGGTGCTGCAGAAAGGAAGGCTGGGCAGGCGCTGGCTTTGGCGTGTCCCGGTGGTGTCCCAGTGATGTCCCGGTGGTGTCTCGGTGGTGTCCTGGCGCCTGGCTGCCGTGGTGGCTGGCGACACAATTGCCTCTCCTCACTGTTACTGGCTCACAGTTGCCAGAAGATGGAACTCTGTGTTGGGAAAACTGCTCTGTGAGAATGCGTAGCTAATTGATTACTCAGGAAAGTCTTTCAGTCAAGATACTCAGCTGCCAATGAGTTGTTTTCCACTGGATTTGTGTTCATCAGCATTGTTGTCTAGCCAGCGTGAGGTCGACTTTCTGCTCCGTGCCCCGTCAGTTCATGTGGTGCCTAAAGCTGTTTATCTGCGAAGAACTCCAGACGGTGTTGTCTTGTGGCATGTTTCGTTTTCAAGGTGCGCACAGGCTGTTTCACATCTGAGGGAACGATGGTGGCTGTGGCCGTGCCCTCCGGCGTGCGAGGAGCCGGCGCTGCGCCCCGCTGGGGTCCCATCCTACTCCCTGCGCCTGGGGCTGTGACTCAGGGTGATCCAGGGGCTGCCCCCTCGGCAGCCGTGTCCTGGGCCATGATGGAGCTGCTATATGCACAGGAGTGTGTACACGTGATGGAGCCACTATACGCACAGGAGTGTGTACATGTGATGGAGCTGGTAGATGCACAGGAGTGTGTACACGTGATGGAGCTGGTAGATGCACAGGAGTGTGTACACGTGATGGAGCCGGTGCACACCCAGGAGTGTGTACGCATGTGCAGACACTGCCCCGGCAAACCTCCCACCCTCCATCCGCCGGCGCTGGAGAGCTTCCCAACGCAGCCGCTCGCCCGGGATGGTCCATCTCATTGCCATCCGTTAATGAATGGGTCATGCCTGACCCGGTTTTGTAACAGTTTGGTTTGTATCTTTCAAAACTTCGTGTTCATGACAAACTTAGATGAATTCATATAGAAAATATCTTCTTTTTATCCCTTTTTTTAAAAACTGCTAATTTTCTGATAGCGATGTTTTCAGAGTCATATATATGATGTATCATAAACTGTTGTATACTTGCTTTCTCCAGATCACTAGTGAGCTTGTGCACTTCTTCCATGCCTTCTTTCCTCTGTCTGTTTCCTATGCTGCGGACTGCGACCCGCTTTGTATTGAAGTCCTTTGTTAAGACTGATTGTTCTCAGCAAGTTAAGATTTATAAGTGGAACCAACATATTTTATTAGACCACTTAACTTAGCAGTCGTAGTTGGCAAAAGTAGACAAGCTTTTGGGCACAGATGTCTCTTATGACCAGCTTTGTTAACATGCTCTATACAGTCTTGTTCGTAGCTCGTCTTGTGGGTGAGGACTGCAGCCGTCCGTCCCCAGGCACAGGGTCCCCGTGAGAGCCGCGTCCCTGCATGCAGCGCTTCTGCATCCTCCACACCGTGCCTGGGATTCTCCTGCCTCCGAGGTCCCGTGGGCTGGATCTGTGCCAGAGGAGCAGACTGGGAGCTGGGGGTGTCCCGGGTACCTGCGGTGTCACGGGATTTGGGTGCTGGCGGCTGGCTCGGTCTGGTGCTTCCAGAGTGACCCGTCACCCTGTGCCGGGCGCGAGCAACCAGCCCCGGGCTGACGGGAGCCGTTGGTAAGCGGTCCTGGTTTATA
The DNA here is from genome assembly GCF_037038585.1 of Patagioenas fasciata. Lineage (NCBI taxonomy): Eukaryota > Metazoa > Chordata > Aves > Columbiformes > Columbidae > Patagioenas > Patagioenas fasciata. The sequence goes on from NC_092560.1 coordinate 85,343,866, forward strand.
GGTGGCTAATTCTGCAGTGACGGTTAAGTCTTTGGCAGTTTTATGGTTATTTAATCCGGAGGGTGTGTCCGGATGACACAGAATTGGTGAAGATGTTCTCCATGCTTGGACGTAATTCAGCCACGTGTGACTGAGTGGTGTGGGCTGAGCTCGGATTTCTGGTCCTGCTGCCCGTAAATCTTCACGTAGCGGCGCTGGCTTTAGCGGCTGCCCGGCCGTCCCGCCCCTCTCCCTTGTCCTCGTGTTGCTGGCGCGTCGGTGGTCGCTCTGCAGCTCAGGGTGGTGGTCGGGGCTCAGAAACCTCGTGGGAGTGGAGTAAACCGGACAGGAGAGCGGCTTCGCCTGGCCCTTCCTGCTGGGAGGGAGGGATGTGTGAACATGTCCGCAGTCTCACCGCTCAGCTCAAGATGAGCTCAAGCTCAAAGCTGTGAAGAGATCACTTGGTTTGGGGTTTGGATCCTTGGTCTTCTCACTCAGAACTTCTCCAGGTTCAGTGACTCTGGGGGTCTTGTGGCTGCTCTCTGTCGCGCCCTGGGTTTACCAGGAAGACACAGCCCAATGCTAATTGTCTTTCCCAGCACAGTGTTTCCAGAGGAGGGAGGCGAAACTCCGTGTTTCAGGTCTCTGTGCCCAGCCAGGCAGCCCGTTACCTGATTTCGGACAATGAGGTGAGGGTGATCTCTGTCGCTCTGAAAACTTAACTCCTTTCTTTACCCAGGCACAACATGCTTGGAGATAGATGATGAAATTGGGACACTGGCATAAGAATATGAAAAATGTCTTGGCTTTTCCTGCCCCTCAGTTTTCCGCTCCCCCAGCGAGGGGCTGGGGGAGCAGGGTTTGGGGTGTGATTTGGGCTGGTCTGTGTTCTGAGCTGAACACCCCCTCGTGCTGTTGGGAACACCCGTGGGTTGCTGCTCTGGGGAGCGCTTTCGGGCAGAACGGTACAGATGAGAAGAGCTGGTGCATTCCAAGAGAATTGTTTTGCAGACAAGCGGTCTGAACAGCTGCCCGTGTGGTCCAGAACTCCATGCTGCCATGTTCTGCAGAAGAATGTTCCGTCATCCTACATCCACGTTGCTCCTTGTATACCAGAGATGCTACCAAGTCAGCCTTACTGACTGAAGGAAGAACTTGGAGGGTAGCACAGTGGGGCGTTCAGCAGAGGCCGAGCCCTTGTGCAGGGGGGGACCGGGGCCGGTGCTGCTGTCCCCAAGAACCAAGTGGAACTGCAAGGATGTGTTTGATAATCTACCAGTTCAGTTGGTCTGGAGCAGGCCCTGAATCGGGGATCCTGTAGCAGTTGGACTGCTTCCTGTTCTGTGATTTTATTTCTTTATTTTAAATTTGGTTAATAAGCAGAGGTGATTTTAGTGCACAAATAAGATGCCACTCTAGCAAAGTTGACGTTGTACTTTGTGGAAGGACATCCGAGTAGCACTGATAATAACTGTCAGAAATCCCTCTTTTTGTCCTTCTTTATTTAGTTTCACAACTTCTTATCCTCCAGTTCTCCTTCCGTAAAGTCAGAATGGGCTGCACTTCTTTTCCTGCACTTTCTCTCATTGAAGGGCTTCTCTTGATTGCAACTTGCAGGTTCATTGCCTTTTGTCTGTTTAAAAAAATTCAGTATCTGCTAACACAACCGCTCTGAATTGTTCCTTTCCACATGCTCAGCGCTCCGCTGAGCATCACGCTCCCCTGGGGAGGAGTTCTGGTTTCCTAAGTAGAAACTGCTTGGGCCAGCGTGAAGTGCTGCTGGAAAAAACTGAGCTCCGAGTCCTTCCCGGCAGCAGAACTGGGCTGTGCGGCTCAGCGCGGTGCTGTGTGGCTCAGCGCGGTGCTGTGTGGCTCAGCACGGTGCTGTGTGGCTCTGCGCAGCTCAGCATGGTGCTGCATGGCTCAGCGCGGTGCTGGGTGGCTCAGCGCGGTGCTGTGTGGCTCAGCGCGGTGCTGGGTGGCTCAGCGTGGTGCTGTGTGGCTCTGTGTGGCTCAGCGCGGTGCTGTGTGGCTCAGCGCGGTGCTGCGCGGGTCCCCAGGAACCCCGGACGTCTCGGGGTTGGTGACAAACCCACGGTGTCTGCAGCGGCCTGGAGCAGCCATCGTGGAGCGGTGGTGCCAGGGTGAACCTGTGGGAGCCGTTGTTGTTTTGTGAGCGAGCCCAGGGAACCGTCTCGAGTTGCTGTAATTGAGCCTGGTAGCTGGCAGTCCTGGGAGGCTTATCGGGAACCGCTGAAACTGATACGGGCACCGCAGAACCTGTTTCTGCAGGATCCTGGCCACGTTGCGTCTCGGTGGCCCCTTCGAGCAGCAAAAGTAAACTGGCCAAACAGGGTGGGAAAAAGGCGAAAAATGCCATTTTTACCAATGCTTGTCAGGAGCTTAATGCAATAAACTGAGTATCAGGTTGATGCCCTAGTAATAGACATCTTCAGTAGTTACCGTGTGTCACTGAAGGTTGTTTCTGAGCTCTGTAGATACCAAGGTGATGAGACAGGTTTAGACACAGTCACTTTAAGATTTCTTTTTAATCTTGCACTATTTTCTTTGTTAAACCACAGACATCTCTCTGAGCAAAAAGTGGGAGCATTCTTGGACAAAACGTTCTGAGTATTTCCCCTTGTGTTTGAAGGGACGGCTTTAGAGCCTGAGCAGAATGGATTTCTGCGGGTGTGGACCATGGAGGATGTGAAATGGCCCTGCTCAGCAAAGTGTCCTCCTCTTATTATTACTGCTGTTACATTATTATTACCATGACATTGTTACTGTTATCTGCTCTCGTTCTGCCGTTGTTTAAGCCTTCAGCAGCTCTGACTGCAGTTGCATTCGGGCTGTTGTTCAGCAGATACGGTGTGTACCTCCTTGCAAGAGGTTTTTGTTTCCAAATCCGACCTATTAAAGCCTCCTGCTACCTAAAGGCTGCCAGTTCATTCACAGTTATTCTCTTGCCAGCTGTTGATCTTGCAAAATGAATTACAGGATAAACATTAAACCCGTTTTCTTTTTTATTAACAGGAGGAGTCCCGTGTCCTCAGGGTAAAGGTGGTTTCTGGCATTGATCTGGCGAAGAAAGACATCTTCGGCGCCAGGTGGGTGTTCTGCGTTTAAACAGAATACACTTAGGGCAAGGATGCTTTCTAACTGATAGTTCATGAATGCGATGTATTGATTACAACCGATGCAAGGGATGTGCTGGCAGCAGAGCCGCTGGGCCCCCTCGGGAAGCCCGGGCTTTAATTCCAGTAGAGCCCTGAAGCAGCTGGAGTTACGCTGGGAGCCTGAGAGGGGAAGGAGGAGGTGCTGGGGCGCACGGGGCGGTCTGCGAGCCAGCGCTTCCCTCCGTCCCTGCAGCAAAGGACGGGGCCAACAGACCATCGTTTGCTCTTTGGCCAAAATAGTAGTTGTCAGACAGGAAAACTGGTTTTAAATGGTCAAATGGAAAGATACAGATACAGTCACATGTGTTCTCAAGTGTTTTGTTTCGACAGAATGAGTCACGGTGTAGGAACAGCTTTCCTACAGGCTGGGGCTTGCTGTGCAATGACTGAAGGAATCGGCTCAGGTGGTAACTGGGGAGAAGCTGGTTCTGGAGCCAAAACGAACTGGAGAGCAGGACTTGGGGTTTTTCCCCGGGGATGGGTTCGGGTTTGACGTTGTTGCTGTCTCAAGCCCAAGTGTGGTGGAATTCTGTACTTCAGGTGCTCCAGTCTGCTTAGAGGTTTTTTCAGTTTGAAATTAGCGGTATCCAATTTAGCTGTTATCGAAATAAATGACTCTGTTCTTAGTGTATCAATCAGCCTTCCCTGGGGATTTTCCCGTGTTTCTTTAATGACACTTACAAATTGTTCTTTAGCTTGCACATCTAGCTCAAAACTACATGAAAGCAGCAGCTGAAAGTTTAATCAACTCCAGTTTGTTTGGTGAGATTTGCAACAAACGTTCCTTTGTGCAGAATATGGCGGGATGAAGCTTTTTACTTTCTCTCCCCAAATTTGCTGTTTCGAAGAACAGCTTTTGATGCTGACCATAAGCGAAGCAGCAGCTCCTGTGCTTGCTGGGAGGGCAGGGCAGAGCTGGTGTCCCACCACAGGACATTGGTGTCCCACCATGTGGCATTGGTGTCCCATCATGGGGCGCTGGTGTCCCACCACAGGCGCTGGTGTCCCATCATGGGGCGCTGGTGTCCCACCACAGGCACTGGTGTCCCACCACAGGCACTGGTGTCCCATCATGGGGTGCTGGTGTCCCACCACAGGGCACTGGTGTCCCATCATGGGGTGCTGGTGTCCCACCACAGGCACTGGTGTCCCATCATGGGGTGCTGGTGTCCCACCACAGGCACTGGTGTCCCATCATGGGGTGCTGGTGTCCCACCACAGGCACTGGTGTCCCATCATGGGGTGCTGGTGTCCCACCACAGGCACTGGTGTCCCATCATGGGGTGCTGGTGTCCCACCACAGGCACTGGTGTCCCATCATGGGGTGCTGGTGTCCCACCACAGGCACTGGTGTCCCATCACGGGACACTGGTGCTGGCTCCCAGCAGCCTCTGCCCCTGCACCACCCTCGGGCTGGCTCGAGATGCTGCGGTGCCAAAATCAAGGAGAGGAGCGAAGAGGTGGGACTGAGGCACGGAGGAAATGGGATTTCTATCAGATACTGACCCTGGCATTGCCACAGTTACCTGCTAACTCTGCTTATTCCACATCTTGTTTCTTTTGGCCTTTTCATTCAATTACAGATTTCTGGTTTACTTATATTTCATTGGCTGGATTTTGTTTCTGCATTATTTCCAGAGCTTTACATTTTACCGCTTCTTTTGAAAAAAAGTAAAGCGAGGGGTTGGAATATGAAATCTGCTCATTAAGAGGAACTTTATGTAAATATCAAAGTGCATGGCAAGCTCATGGCAAGATCTGAGAGAAGGGGGAACCCTTTTAGGTGTTTGTTTGATTCACTGAAGGATGCACTGGAACGTTCCAGCCGGATCCCCGGCATGGCAGCGTCTCCTTGGGCTGCACTGCTCACAGGGCTTTGGTGAATACTGAAGATGTTGTGTCCAGAAGAACCCCTAAAATTTGTGTAGGAATTGATAAATTCTAGAATATCTTTTCCCTTTGAAAATGCATGAAGTGAGCGGCTGCAGTGCCTGTCACTGTCCCGGAGCTGTTGGGTGTGCAGTGTGCAGTGTGCACGTCACGCTGCCCGGACCCGGCGCACAGTGAGCGGCTGCAGTGCCTGTCGCTGTCCCGGAGCTGTTGGGTGTGCAGTGTGCAGTGTGCACGTCACGCTGCCCGGACCCGGCACACAGTGAGCGGCTGCAGTGCCTGTCGCTGTCCCGGAGCTGTTGGGTGTGCAGTGTGCAGTGTGCACGTCACGCTGCCCGGACCCGGCACACAGTGAGCGGCTGCAGTGCCTGTCGCTGTCCCGGAGCTGTTGGGTGTGCAGTGTGCAGTGTGCACGTCACGCTGCCCGGACCCGGCGCACAGTGAGCGGCTGCAGTGCCTGTCGCTGTCCCGGAGCTGTTGGGTGTGCAGTGTGCATTGTGCACGTCACGCTGCCCGGACCCGGCACACAGTGAGCGGCTGCAGTGCCTGTCGCTGTCCCGGAGCTGTCGGGAGCGCGGTGTGCAGTGTGCACGTCACGCTGCCCGGACCCGGCGCACAGTGAGCGGCTGCAGTGCCTGTCGCTGTCCCGGAGCTGTTGGGTGTGCAGTGTGCATTGTGCACGTCACGCTGCCCGGACCCGGCACACAGTGAGCGGCTGCAGTGCCTGTCGCTGTCCCGGAGCTGTCGGGAGCGCGGTGTGCAGTGTACTGATGGCCGGCGGGTATTGCCAACGGGGTCGTGTGGGGTTAGCGTTGGCCCTGCATGCGTAACCATGGCAGACTCCTGACAGCCTTGCTGCGGTCTGGTGAACTGGCACATGTGTTTACCACCCGACGTACGTTATTATTTGACGCGTATTTCTGTAGGGGGAGGCAGGGTCACAGCCGCGCAGCCAGCAGAGGGCTCTGCGGCTCCGGTTCCGTCCGCTCTCCCTGGCTGTGCAGACCCCGCTGGTGCTGGGCGCAGGTTCACAGCGAGCGCTGAGCTGCCCGCCCACCAGGGTCATGGCCAGGAGCCGCTATTGCTGCCCAGGAGCTTATTTTTTACATATAGAACTATTAATTCATGTGTTCCTAGCAGCTGGTGAAACACAAGAGTCCATTTCTGGATGTGTCCGTGTCGGGACTTTTCCCGGAACTCTTCTCTTCAGCTTCACCTTCCATCCCAGCTGCTCACATGCCCCTCTTGCCCAAGTCTTTGCAAACAATGCTTTTTGCCCCGAGAAAACTTGGAAGAACACTTTATACATTGTGTTAGCACAACGGGGATTTTTTATTGATGTGAGATGTGAGGAGACTCGGATGCTACATGCCCATGTCTAAACTACCGAAGCTGCTGGAGGCATTTCTGCTAAAACACGGCCCTTGCCACAGGGGTTCAGTGTTTGCATTGAACTGGGTGTTAGGGAGTTCGCAGCTGTGATTGCTGAGGCGCAACACATGCTGGCACAGTGATGTTTGTCACCTGGGAGGGGGCTGGCTCTGGCACCACCAGCTGCAGGCCCGTGGCGGTTTGAGCTGGTTTAGGTGGTGGGTGCTGGCTGTGGGTGCTGTGCCCTGCTGGCGCGGATCTGCTCGCCGGCAGAGGACGGGTTGGGCTGTGCTGAACACGAGCGTGCGGCTGAAGCCGCTCGGTGGCTTGCGGAGGTGGCTGCGGGAGGAGGGACGGAGTGTGGGGCCCTCTCCACGCCGTGTGTGACACGGTGAGTGATCCCGTTGATGGGAGCTGGGGTCCCCGGAGGTCCTTTATCCCGGCTTCTCTGTAACTAGAGCAGGTATAACTTGGCGGTTAGTGTTTGGGTGGTGGATTATTTTTCCCACTTTGCTGCTGGCAATAGTTTCTATTGCTGTAAGTGCTTCTGATGTGCATTAAAACCCAGCAGATTCTACGTGCATTTGTCACTGTCAGTGACAAAGAGCTGAGCTGTTTCCCTGACGGGAGTCCTGAGGCAGGTTTAATATTTGCAGAGGATAGATTTCAGTCTAGAAGAGTTCATCCAGAGAGCTTCACGTATCCCAGTTACTCTTTGTGGGCGTAAAAAGCAGGATATAAATGCATCTCAGTCCATGCTAACTTGTGAGCTCCATTTTTGAAACAGCTTAAAGAACAATATCTCAAGGAACTAGAATATAGTGGTGTGCAGGTTATTGTTTCGTGCCTGCCAAGGCTACCTGTGAGAAGGGGAAGTGTGCACCCAGCCACCTCCGGCCGTGGTGAGGGGGTAATGAATGGTGCATTGGGCCTCTGACATGAATTTTTTGGTTTGCGGGACTTTGTGTGGCCAGACTGAGGATCAGCTTCACGCTGCAGGGCCGCAGACCGGCTGGGAGCTCAGGGTGCGGTGTGCGGGAGGTTGCACCCAGACTGAGGATCAGCTTCACGCTGCAGGGCCGCAGACCGGCTGGGAGCTCAGGGTGCAGTGTGCGGGAGGTTGCACCCAGACTGAGGATCAGCTTCACGCTGCAGACCGGCTGGGAGCTCAGGGTGCAGTGTGCGGGAGGTTGCACCCAGACCGAGGATCAGCTTCACTGCTGCAGACCGGCTGGGAGCTCAGGGTGCAGTGTGCGGGAGGTTGCACCCAGACTGAGGATCAGCTTCACTGCTGCAGACCGGCTGGGAGCTCAGGGTGCGGTGTGCGGGAGGTTGCACCCAGACTGAGGATCAGCTTCACTGCTGCAGACCGGCTGGGAGCTCAGGGTGCAGTGTGCGGGAGGTTGCACCCAGACTGAGGATCAGCTTCACTGCCGCAGACCGGCTGGGAGCTCAGGGTGCAGTGTGCGGGAGGTTGCACCCAGACTGAGGATCAGCTTCACTGCCGCAGACCGGCTGGGAGCTCAGGGTGCAGTGTGCGGGAGGTTGCACCCAGACTGAGGATCAGCTTCACTGCCGCAGACCGGCTGGGAGCTCAGGGTGCAGTGTGCGGGAGGTTGCACCCAGACTGAGGATCAGCTTCACTGCCGCAGACCGGCTGGGAGCTCAGGGTGCAGTGTGCGGGAGGTTGCACCCAGACTGAGGATCAGCTTCACGGCCGCAGACCGGCTGGGAGCTCAGGGTGCAGTGTGCGGGAGGTTGCACCCAGACTGAGGATCAGCTTCACGCCGCAGACCGGCTGGGAGCTCAGGGTGCAGTGTGCGGGAGGTTGCACCCAGACTGAGGATCAGCTTCACTGCTGCAGACCGGCTGGGAGCTCAGGGTGCAGTGTGCGGGAGGTTGCACCCAGACTGAGGATCAGCTTCACTGCCGCAGACCGGCTGGGAGCTCAGGGTGCAGTGTGCGGGAGGTTGCACCCAGACTGAGGATCAGCTTCACTGCCGCAGACCGGCTGGGAGCTCAGGGTGCAGTGTGCGGGAGGTTGCACCCAGACTGAGGATCAGCTTCACTGCTGCAGACCGGCTGGGAGCTCAGGGTGCAGTGTGCGGGAGGTTGCACCCAGACTGAGGATCAGCTTCACTGCTGCAGACCGGCTGGGAGCTCAGGGTGCAGTGTGCGGGAGGTTGCACCCAGACTGAGGATCAGCTTCACGCCGCAGACCGGCTGGGAGCTCAGGGTGCGGTGTGCGGGAGGTTGCACCCGGTTTGCTGCCTGCGTTAGCCCCCTCTTGCGGGGGAGCCTGTGTGGCGGCTGCACAGCTGCCCCTGCATCTCGCTTTAAATCTTCCTGGTTCCCCCAGGCACTTGAGTGTTATCACTCCATAAATACTGTTCCGCTTCTGGGGCAGGAGAGCACTGTGCGCGCTCAGCCCGGAGCTTTATTTTGGACGCTGTGCCAAGAAACAGTCAGTCTGTGTGCGTTCCTAGGGCTTCGCTATGAAATCCTCGCTGGGGTGGCAGACGTGGCTTTTGGTTCCCTGAGGACCCCAGAGCCGGTGCGTGCCCCCCTGACAGGTGTCATTGCACCCCAGGACGGGGAGAGGCACAATTAGAAAAATGCGCTGTGTTTCAGTTGTTGTTCCCTTCCCTGGTGAAGTAAAGCTGTCCTGGGTGTGTGTCGGGCGCGTTTCTGCGAAGCGGCAGTTCTGTCCCATTGCTGTTTTGGGTGGCGGAAAACCAAAACGCTGCTGTTCCTGTTCCGAGGAGCAAAGAAAACAGTGTCCTTGGGCTGTTCTGTGAATGCCAGGGAAATGGTAAGATATTTCAGTAATGCCCATCAGGAAACACAGTGCTACATTTTCAGCTGTGTAGCAGAAGTGAAAGACCCCGAGTGGGTGGCCGAGGTTGGGCGCCCCTGCTCTGTTCCTTACTCTTCCCAGCACTATGAGAAGGAGCACAATTCTGGGCTTCTTTGTAAAGAGCTTTGATGTATATGGAAGTGCTGCTCTAGAAGTGTTATTTGGTGAATAAATATATAATACGCTGCTTGAATTGAAAATGAACATGAATAAATTGATGTAGAAATAGATCAATAAATGATATAACAGTGAAACATTTTTAAAGCCTGTGATGGTATTGGAGGTGTTGCAGTGTTGTTTACAGACTGTCAGAAGATAGAAATGTTTTTCTGGTGACATTTAATCTCTTTTATCTCTACTTGCATACTTTGCAATGGAAATGAGCACAGATTTAATGCGTAACTCCCAGTGTATCTGGATTTTAATAATTTTTTTGCAGTTTAAAAAGTTTTAGATTAAATTTACAAGTTTGTTTCCCCGCAATTGTGTTTTGGAAAATAAACCCAGGACCCAGGTCTGTTTGCAGGAGTTGACTCTCCTTCGATAACACAAACCAATCCCGTAGTCAGGTGGAGTTCCGCGTGTTCCTGTTTGTGCCCGCTTGTCCTGGTTTGGATAAAACCAGGTTTCTCTTTTAGTGAATTTTGCCTGTCAGCTCAGGCTTCATATCAGCTGCGTTTTCTGGAGAACCAGATCCGTGTTTTGGTAGACGGGGCAATGGAATGCGAGGTTACTGATAGGGACAGATTCATCTCTTGTGAGAGGGGCCGTGAGAAACAGGTGGCCCAGCAGCTGACCAGCGCAGTGTACCATCCCGTTCGCATCAGACTTCATAGGAAAGTGGGACATCACGAGGCTCTCCTCCCTCTCCTTTGTTTTGCTTATGGGCGATAGTAGGAGAGGACCTTGCGACAGACTGCATCCAGCTCCGGGTGGCTGCAGGATCCAGTCCAGGACTTTGGCTGCCGGCTCTGCAGTTGTTGAGACTTTCCAGAGTGGTTTGGTATATTTTGTAATATTTTCTCTATTTTATCAGGAGCATTAGTAGAACATTTTTAATTTTTCCAACTCTCTTCTCTCTGTCCTCCTTTCCCTCCCGATCGCCTGGCCTTAGTGGGAAGCGGGGAGAGGGGCTTAGCAATACATCTGCCACGGTTTTATTGTCACCCCGCCATCAAAACCCTTGACATCATTGCATCTTGTCCTGTCTCAGGGCACCACGGAGAAGAGTCCGTCTCCCTCGCCTTGGTCCCTTCCATCAGGTGTCTGCACCCAGGGATAAGGTCCCCCTGGCCCTCCTCCAGGTGAACAGTCCCAGGTCTCTCTCTGCCCTGGTATGAGAGGGTCCCTCCATCATCTTTGCGAGCCTTTGTGGACTCTCCGGTATGTCCGCGTCTCTTGTACCGGTGAGCCCGGCACTGGACGCGGCTCTGCAGACGTGGCCTCAGCACCCGCAGCCCAGGCACCGCGAGCCTTCGTTGTGGTGCATGGTCAGCTTGGCACCCAGCAGGGCCGCCTGCCCCTCGTGAGCTCCTTGGGGAGACAGCCAGCGGGATCCCCGTGGTGACCGCGCGAGTGACAGAGCCTCCTTCTCTTCCCGCCTCAGCCTGGGTGCTCGCTTGCGCCTCGGGTGCCCTTATAGTGCTGCTCGGTCGCTTGTTTCTCTAGTCAATGCCCATTATTAACACAGCGAACTGTGTGACTGGTAACATGCCCTGTTGTTGCATGTGAATGTTTTATAAATTTATACAAAGTTTATAAATACCTACAGAGAGTAGAAAGGAAACGAAGAATGGGGCTTTTTCAGGAGACTGGCATTTGAGAGATAATGCTGGCCGTTGGGACCAGAGTCGAAAACCGGACTGTTTCAGCGGTTGGCTGTAGGTGCAGGGGACGTGCGGTGTCCGCGGGGGACGCTGCGGCTGGCACGCTGTCCTGCGCGGTGACGCACCGGGGCCTCCTGCGCCCGGAGGGGCTCTGAGAGCCGCCGTCACGCGCCCATCTCGTCAGACCCCAGCGCAGCCATGAGTAACAGCGCACCAGAACAAAACCCAACGCCCCCTCTCAGCAGCTTTTGATCAGTGTTCTCGAGGCCGTTCTCCTGGGTAATTCGTGCCTGCAGCTCCGCGTTGCCGTGTTCGAAAGCAGCTGCCTTCTCTTCTGCAGACGTAGCTGCCGAGCTTTGACAGGCAACCGCTAACCCCTGCATGCACGCGCTTCTCTTAAATCTGTCTTAATCAACACGTTCTTATGACAGCAATCTTTGCAACTAAGAACTTAATCTTAGGTGATGACTCATGGCAAATTTCCTATCATCTCTAAAACAGGGAAGAATTTTCTTGGCTTGATTTGTTTTTCCCTCCTGGCATGCAGAACGTTGCTGTCAAGAGTCTTTCTGCCACCGAAGGTAACGTGTCTGTTACTGAGGTGCCTCGTGTGTTCCAGGGTTTCCCTCCGTTCATCCTGTACCTGCCAGCCTGGCGCAGCTGTGGGGAAACTCCGGTGCCATTGATGTGACGGCAGCTGGGGTGGTTTTACCTTTCCTGGCGTTCTTTGCTCCCTGGCGCGTTACATGCGCGTTCTGCGTGGGATTGCAGTGATGATGAGTTCTTGGTACCTGAAACCTTGTTGTGAGATGGAGAGGAAAGGGGTCTCTGTCTGTGGTCCCGTGTCCAAGTGCTGTCTCCAGGAGGTGAGGCTGCAGGGCCTGTCCCTGCCTCCTGTAACAGGGCGCTCGCCCACCCGGCACAAAGCGCTCTGACACCCTTTTGGGTGGCAAACGGGGGAGACGGCCTGTTTTTTAATCGACTTTAGTTGACTGAGTCAGCTCTCGACGTTGTGTGACAAGTGTCAGAGCTGACGCACACTGTGATTCGTATCTGTATGGGCTGGAGTACAGGAACAGCTTGGGTCTGCCCGCTAGAACAGCGTTACTGTAGCCGTGAAGTGCGGTGGAGTACCAAGTACTGTTCAAACGCTGTGTTTTAAGTGTGTCCGCGTGCTGGGTGCCCATGTGCGGGTGCTGGCGGCGGGGGCCTGTGTGAGGGGAGCCGGATGGGGCCGGTTCCGGCTGGTCCTGGCCGGTTCCGGCCGGTTCTGCAGCCGCCCTGGCACAGGGCGCAGCCGAGTCCGCCAGCAGCACCGCGCGCCTTGGAAAAGGGGGTTTAAAAAGGGCCAAAACACCCAACGGTGAGAGAAAGAGCCCTGCGAACAGCAAGGTCAGAGAAACAGCGCAGAAAATTATGTGATGAGACTTGGTTTTGTTCTGGTTTCTTGGATAGGTAGTTGTAGAATGTGGAGAAATGCTGGCCCTTGGTTTTCAGGGGTGTTGGGCGGGCAGGGTTGTTGCTTGTGAGATGGTCCAATACCTTGGAAACCGGAGCCTGAGGGGCGTCTGTGAGGGGATGAATGGTTGTAATGGTTGTTTTCCAGAGCAAGGCGGAGCGCTGGGTGGAACAGGCGGGAGCGGCCGTGGGCACGCGTGGAGGGCACGGGGCGCGGGGGGCACGCGTGGAGGGCACGGGGCGCGGGGGGCACGCGTGGAGGGCACGGGGCGCCGTGGGCACGCGTGGAGGGCACGGGGCGCGGGGGGCACGCGTGGAGGGCACGGGGCGCGGGGGGCACGCGTGGAGGGCACGGGGCGCGGGGGGCACGCGTGGAGGGCACGGGGTACCGGGGGCACGCGTGGAGGGCACGGGGCACGGTGGAGACAGGCGCTCATGCGACTGTTTGCAGGGTCTCACAAAGGCTGCATGGGCAGTCTGGCCCTTTTCTACCTGCTGTGTGAATGTGATAACACATTCGATGTAGTTTTTGAGACGCTTTTGTGTCGGGAGGAGCTGTGTTTAAACCAGCAGGTGTCAGCCCGGTCGGCCTGAGGCCGCTGAGGTGGGAGCAGCCATGGCGGGGCCTGCGGCGGGTGCTCGCTCCCACCGGGAATGTCTCGTGTGCTGGTGGCATCGGTCCCGGGTGCCGGCTGGGCACCGTGTTTGGTTCGGGCCGTGCACCGCGTTGGAATCGCGGCTCCGTGTGCGGCGCGGGCGGTGCTGCTGGGCCGGTCCCGGTCCCCGAGGACGGCGCTCGCCCAGCCCCGCCGGGCGGTTATGCTCGCCGGCACTGCCATGGGTTCAGAGCCGTGCTCTCCACTGTTCAGTAGTAATTAATTTCTAATTAAATAGGCTTCCTGGGGCACCCGCAATGTTGGTTTCTAGGAGCTTTTGACAGCTTACGATTCCTGCCCACTCTAGACATAGAAAGGTAATTTAATTAAACTGCAGTCTCAGAGACTGTCGTGGATAGTCCTCTGGAGGAGGTCTTAATGTACCTGTTTCACGTGACTGAATCATCCATAAGAACTACAGTCTTGCGAAATGGCTTTCTTCGGTAGCAGACTTGGCGTTGCCTCCATCTGCAGGAAGACAGGAGGCTGTCTGGAAGACGTGAAGGCGCCGTGGGCAGCAGCCGTGTGCCGCTGCGGTCGGGCCGCTGGGGTCCCTGCCCTCGCTGCTTTTCAGTGTTGTGTTTTCTACGCTCCTGCTTCTTGGTGCTCTTTAACGTGTGATATTGTTTCCTGGGCCGTGGGGTGGGTTCAAATGGTGCTGAAGGAGAGGAGGAATCTCTGTGAAACCTGTTTGCCCTTGGTAAGGATTTCATGTATGAAGGAGGTGAAATAGCTAGAAAAATAACCTTCCTCCCTGCCCGTGAGGGTGTTCTTTTTGCCTAGTTCATGTTGCAGAAAAAAGATCACTGGATATTTTTAGATAAAAGATAGGTAGCTCCTTATTTTGCACTGAAAACCTCATACTTAACAGACTGTCAGGAGTTTAAATTTCCTTTTAAGTCTGAATTCAGTATTTTTTAATCTGAGGTTGTTGGAAATCTGGCCTTCACAGTGATCTCTACCTGCTAACTCAACCTAAATTAGCAAGAAAGCAATGTGCTTCTCTAAGTTTAAGTTTTGCCTCAGTGACTGAAGATTAGCATCAGACTTGAGGCCAGAGGATTCCGAAGTTTGTGATGTAATTAGCTCACTATCTTATTATGCACGTGACCAACCTGGTCTCTTTTGAACCTGGCTAATCCCCTAACCACACTGAATTCCGTGGACTAATGATACATCTCCTTTGCTGTTTGCCCTTGTCAGATTCCGGCCAGCTGTGGTGTCAGGGTTGTGACCATGGGGCTGCTGTGAGCGCCGGCCGTGGCCAGGCTGGCGGCGTGCGTGCGAGCCCGAGGTGGCCATGGGCACCCGCCACATCAGAGACACCTGGCAGAGACAGCTAAGTCATCTCCAGGTCGGTCCTGTGCAATGGCTCCTCTTGTTCCATCTGCCACGAGCGGTGGTGGCAGCAACGGGGCCCGTCGGGGTGGTGTCACCGAGCCCCCCAGAGCCGCGCGGAGCCTGACAAGGACAGGGGCTGTCCCCCCGGCCTCTGCCTCAGCTGCTCCTTCCTCTTGCCTCCAACTCAGAGCCTGACGAGGACAGGGGCTGTCCCCCCGGCCTCTGCCCCAGCTGCTCCTTCCTCTTGCCTCCAGCTCGGAGCCTGGAGAGGACAGGGACTGTCCCCCCGGCCTCTGCCTCAGCTGCTCCTTCCTCTTGCCTCCAACTCAGAGCCTGACAAGGACAGGGACTGTCCCCCCCTGCCTCTGCCCCAGCTGCTCCTTCCTCTTGCCTCCAACTCAGAGCCTGACAAGGACAGGGACTGTCCCCCCCGGCCTCTGCCCCAGCTGCTCCTTCCTCTTGCCTCCAGCTTTTCCGTGAAGCAGCACAGGCATTTGCGAGGCTTTGTGGGGAGCTGGATGGAGGACGTAGGCCGGGTTTTGAGAGCCCAGGCTGCCGGCACGTTCAAGCCCAGCTCCTCTCCCCCGTTCCATGCCTGGTGTTGCTGCCGGGGGAGCGCGGGGCCGGGAGCGGTGCTGGCCGAGCCGCTCCATCAGTCCTCCGAGGCGGCCTCTCTGTTGGTGAGAGCGGACAAGCCTGTTCTGAGCACAGGCTGGGGTGCTGCCTGTGGCGAGCTTCTCTGTTCCAAAAGTCACAGGTCATTAAGTTTGTTTGTTTTTCCTGCTGGATTTTAGAACTCAGGATATTTTGGGAGTGTGAAGCAGCATAGGACCCTAAATCACTCCCCTGTGACACAGGTCTGGCGCTGATGCACGCAGGTTCTCTGTTAGAGCGTTCATTTACCTTTGCCTCACAATCACAAGAAATGAACTCAAGGAAGAGGACAAAATACATATGTTTACACTTCCATCTATTTTATAAGATCAGAAGTACCTTTTTTTTTTTAGTTGTTTAGAAAACTGGGCTTTTTTATGCTCTGACAGTTTTTCAATGCAGCAACAATGCGCAAGGAATCTGCTGTTGTCCCTCTATGTTAGAGAACAGCGTTCTGAAGGAACAACCTGGGAAGGTGGAGGCACTGTAGGTGGGGTTCGGTACATAATTTTACCTCCCTCTTTCACCCACAGGCACTTGTTTGCAGCTGTCTGTGATGTGAGTCATTATCTCTAGCAGCTCTTGAATAAAGCCTGCCTAAATTTGTTGTAGCACCAGATGAGGTGTAAGGCGCTCTTTGGAAGGCGCGCTAGGAGGACAGCGCGAGGCCCGTGGAGTGGCTCTGGGGTTTGGTACGCAGGGTGAGACGTTGGGATGCCCGGGCCCGGCGGACTGCGGGCGCGCTTGTCAGTGGAGGCTGAGGTAAGGTGTTCTGTTCCTGAAGCACACGGTCCTCTGTTCCCGCGTGGTTAGTCACTTCAGGCTTTGCTTTAGTCACCTCACACGAGACTGGTATGATGGTGAAAGCCAAATCTCAGCTCTCTTAGACAAACCCGTAATGGATTTGAGGTGGTACAGACGGAAGATGAACCCCAGGAGGCTCGTGCTGAAGCAGAAAGCAGTGAGCAAATGCAGATGATATGCTGGGAAGCTTCCCTGCTCGTTAATTTCTGTGTTTTCTCATTGTGCTTCTCTGTTCCTGCAGTGACAGGAATGGGGAAATTCACCAGGGAAGATGGTTATTGGGATCAAAACGATCGTGTCTCTGAGAGATATTCTGCCTTATCCTGTTGTTTTTATTGCTCTTCGTGGACCTTTGGTAGAAGTATCTCCATCACTCTGACCTTATTTAATGATGTGTATTTTGAGCTTTGTATCTATCATTGCTTTGAATGTAAAAATCATTTTTTGGGCTCTCCTGAGTGTGTGCACACACAGTTTTGTCTCTGTGTATGTTTAAATGATTCTGTAAAACAGTTTCAGGTTCAAGGAAATTTCTTTTGCCAAGTTTAATCTGTTTCTGCCCTGAGGGTAATTGCTGTTCATGGAGATCCCGTAATTTTATGGGGACTCATTGAGCTGAATATTTTTGAAGATGGTGTGTTTTGCTAAATCATGTTTTTGAAGGCTTATTGGCTGTGAAAGTGCATCTGAGATGGTTCACAGAGACTGCAGTCTGCAAGTTTGCCCGGGTGCCCTGTTGGGAGGACTGAAGTTCGTAGGAAGTGCTGAGCGTGTAGAGCCAGCGCAGCGCCGTTACAGCTCTGTTTCTGTGGCTGCGCAGGGTTGGTAGCACTGACGAGTTTTGAAGATTGAGGCCTTTCTGGCACTGTTGTGTGGTTCTCCAGACAGTGCCCCGGCCTGGTGGGCTCCTTGCCTGCCCAGCAGGCGCATCCTGTGGTCTGGGAGGTGCTGCTGGGAGGCACGGATCTCAGCGTGAAACGGAACCTGCACTTTGCTTGGTCTTGAGTAGCTGGGAGGGTGGTTTTGTGCCTCTTAACAAATTGTGCTGCTATTTTCTAACCTTTACAGTGTCTTGGTGAGAATAAATATTACCTGCTCTAAGACTGGGGTAACATAAATATGTTAATTAAAAAAAAAGTCAGGCAGGTGAGTTCTGACAGGTTGAATGGCACCGGTGTCCCTCTCCCTGCACGTTTTCCTCCTCCCGTATGGAGCGCGGCAGGCAGAGGAGGGGATGAGCCCTGCAGAGCGTCCTCAGGCTCCGGTGCAGCAGGGTGGCACGGCAGCTGTTCCCAGCCGTCTGTTCGCTCTCCTCACGCCTCAGAGGCCCAGCTCCCCTGGTGCTGAGCGAGCCTGCTCTGTGCACCGCACCGCGGGGCTGCTGGGCAGGGCAGAGCCCGGGGGAGCGCCCGCCTTCCTCGCAGCAGCAGGGTCGGCATCCGCTGGGGCACTCGCTGCCTTGGACACAACGGGGCTGTTCTGAGGTCTGGAGCTTGCCTCCGTGTGACGAGCTTGGCGTGCGCACACTGGCATAACGGGTGATACTAAATTTTATATTTGGGGAGGCGGTTTCAGCTTTTAACGTAAAAATAGAGCAGTGTAGGGCTTAGTAATTTCATTGTTCTTTCACGTATGCCTGTGCTTTCCACCCTCGGAATTTGTGGCTTAAAATAAATAAACAATACGTTGGGCTGCTGGCAAAAGATATTTTGAGAGGTGCTTTCTAAGCTGTTTCAGGAGTGTATAGCAACGCAGTTCCAGACCCAGCGAACAAATAGGGAACTGCTCATGCGCCCCAGTTTCACGGTATCTGAAATAAGAACTTTAAAGGATGCTGATCTCTTCGCATGTGGTTTATTTCCTTCTTTTCAGGGTTATCGATTCATCGGTGCTTTCCGTTGTCCTCCCTGAGAAAAGCTGGACGCTTGCCTTCTCAAGCTGACATTCAAATGAAAGATAATTATAGATCTACAATTATTTGAGCTTTAAGAAAATACCAAATACTGAGTTAGCAAAACCATGGCAAGTGGATAATTCTGAATGTCTGAGGGACTTCAGAAGGCCAGGAGAAGGATCTCTCGAGGCCTTGGATTTGGGGTTTTTTTATGGCTGTTGCTCTGCCCAACTCTGCACTAACTGGAGGTTATGATTAGCATAACTTTTCTTAACATCGTTTTCTTGGGATTGCAGTTTCTTCTCCCAAGAGCTGTAACCAGCTTCCAAGTGCTGCTGATCTGAGCAGCATTGGCACTCTCTTCGGGTCTAGGCAGTCATGTCAGCATAGATGAGGTTATTGTTTTTAATCAGTTGGGGATTTTGTAAGGAGGAATATTATAGACAGGTGTTCAAGAAATCAGCTCCCATTCATCTCCAGTCACTGGTGTGGTGATGAGTGAATAAATACTGAAGGTATCGGCTGACTTCTGATGTTGGTGAGAGATGACGTTGTCGAGTATGAGAACGCAAGCACTCCAGCCTGTAGCCTCTCAGCCTGGCAGTGTGGCTGTGCTTTTCTCCTTCACCGCGCCCGGAGGTCCCCCAGCCTTTGTTGTGTTGTTGCCTTTTATTCGGAGTGCGCCTCAGGCTGGCTTCTAGGGCTGTACTTTCTGCACTACTTTCACCCTCTTCCCGAGACCAACCCCCTTCTTTTTTGAAAGCTCCAGCGAGTTTTCCAAGCAGATTCCAAAAGCGTTAGCTGCACACGTCAGGTGCCTGGTGCCATCCACGTGAACCGAGGGGCTTCCTCTGCTCTCCAGCCAGACGATTGTGTATCCTGTGATCCCAGGTTCTCAGCTCACCCGCTGCGAACCAGCAGTGGCTGGAGTCAGACCGATGCTCGCGAGAGCTGCGCAACGAACTTCTTTATTTCCCACTTATCTTTAGAGCACAATGAAAGCGTTCATACATCACTTGTACATGTGGTTACCAGGGGCCATACGGGGTTTTAAGTAACAATTTCTTTAGGAACGAATCTGCCTACCTTATACAAATCCAGAAACCATACTTCATTTTAATGCCCTACCTCTCCTCCTTTTAATCCATCGATTTCAGGGTGAAAAATAGGAGACAAGTGCAAGCTCAGAGTGCTGGAGTGTGCTTTCTGTGCACAAGCGTTCTCTCTGACTGTTGGTTTTGATGGGTGCTCTCAGCAGGCGTCTCATTGACTGTGTCTTCTGTGATCTGGATCATCAGGATCTCCTTTCCTCCACACTTGTCCAAGTAATGCTGCAGACAGGAATCTGCTCTGCTCTCCTGCCTTCTGGAGATTTCATTCCGTTCGCTGCTGTGCTGACTTTTCCAGTGATGTGTTTGAACAGCTCAGGTGCTAGATTTTGTTCTTGTGCAAGAGTTCCTCAATTTTACTGATGCTATTGTTGTTGTCTAATAAATCTTCCGTGTCAGTAGCAGTTTCACCTTGCAGAGATGCCGTGTTGGTCTAGAATAGTTGCTTTTAAGTGGGGCTTCAGGGTGCAATTGGCCGTTTTAAAGTTCCTCGTGTGCTTCTGCTGCTGCTGTGATGGTTAGTGGCTGCTCTCCGCCATGCTTTGGGTATTTTGTTTTGCTGCTGTAGTTATATTCTCGATTGTGGATCTGCTTCTTTTACTCTTTTCCCATTCTTTGTTTGCTCAGTGCTTGGACTTTGCCCTTTGGGAAGTCTCAGCTGGTCTGCTGGCGTTTACTTCTGTGCCTTGCTTAGTGTTTCCTCACAGGTGGATTGATCCCGGGAGCTTCCGTGGTGTCACTGACGGAGCAGACAACAGACGTGAGATTTCCAAGGCATCATTCCGCAGCATTAACCTGTATCTCAGTGCTAGGCACACGTTATTTCAGCTGTTGCTGGCTGTATTGGTGGTTGGTACCGCCTGGTGTACTGGGCAGCTGTAGCGGCTGGGAACAGGAGACTCTGCGTTTTCCAGCAGCAACAGCTGCTTTGCTCTGCCTGATGCCCGTTGAGTTCAGTCCGGTTGCGTTTCCGTCTGTGACCAAGCGCTGCCAGCGCTGAGAAGCACAAAGGGTCTGCGGAAGGTGGCACAGGAGCTCTGAGGGAGCACAGGCTGGAGTTCCAGATCCCGTCTCGGCTCCCTGGGAACCGGGCTGGTGCTGGCAGTGGAGTGAACGCCTTCATCCTTGCCCATTTTAACTGAATACAGTAAGTGCATGCCCAGTTAGTGCTGAAACTCACAGATCTGCAGGGCTGGAGCCTGCAGGAGACACACCTGACTCATCCCTTGGTTCTTAGTTTGCTTTTTTTTAAGATCTGATGATTTAGAAGCAATTTCTTTTGCTGTGTTTCAATATGATTTGGACACAAACTTCACTGAAATGAGATGTGATGGAACCCTGTCCCCAGTGGAACTGGCAGAAACACATAAGCTCTCTTGTTTCACTAAGACCTTCCTTTGAGCTGATGAGCGTGGAAACACAGCTTTCTCCAGAGAAAGATGGACTCAAGAGGACTGGCTGAAGGGCTTTCCTGAGCATTTGGCTTCTGTGGTATCGCGTGAACAAAGAACTAGTGTGTGTGGTGCCTGGGAAGGAGTTTCAGCGTGTGTTTTATTGGACACAGAAGATAGCCGGGTTCCCGATTCTGGAAGTCTGTCCGGTTTAGCCCTTTCCTTGCCTCACTGTGGTTACCAGGATCCTGTATCCTAATGGAGAAGGTGTACGTGATTTCCTGTACGTTTTGCTGGGTTAATGAGACAAGCAAGCTAACAGACTACAGCAATATTTATTTATGGCTGATTCCAAGTGGGGAAGAAAACTTAGAAATTCGGTGTTCTGTGGTTTCTGATACTTCTGTCCTCTTGTTTTCTGATGGCGTGGACAGGAGCCGTGTGTGGTTACACTTGAGATAACCGAGCTCTTAGGAGACGGGGCCTGGACGGTGACCGAGCCGCTGTCCGTGCCACCGCTGCGGTGCCTTTTGCCCTGTCGGTTCCTGGAGCTCCCACGTGAGGTGTCCCGGCCACGGGCCACGTCGGGGGTTGAGAGCGCAGGAGACGTTACCAGCCGTCAGATCTGCCTGGGCAGCTGCAGCGCCCGGGCTTGTGAATGAAATGCTGAATTGAGCAGTATGGGAAGCAGATAACTTCAGCCTCTTTTTCTGTAAGCTGTCGTCAAATCCCGTCACTCACAGCTTCTGGAGAAGCAGCCATAGTGGTAGATCTCAGGTCTTGTCTTTTCGTTTTGTTTCCATATGTTCTATTTAACAGTTTTATTTGTTTTCTTTTGAAATGATCATTGCTATCCAAAAAGCTAAAAACAAACCAGAAACCAAGCTGGCAGTGCGTTTTACATGGCTTAAATGTATTATTGAATGTATTGTTTGCAAGTGTTGTGGAAGCCACTGCAGCTCCCGAGCGCTGGAGCCGTCGGTGGCAGCGAGCGCAGCTCCGTACCAGCAAGGGACGCGGCTCAGGTGCCTTTAGTGCTATGGTTGGTATTTAATTGAGCGTGTTCAAAAACGTATTTTAGATGTTTCAGTAGCTTATTATAGTTAGAAGGTTTCACTGGAAACTCTTTCACCAGAAGTGTTTGGAGCTGCTGTTGTTATCCAATTAAATGACAAATTCGTACTGAAATGATACTTGGCTGTAAAATTATATTCCCATTAAATATGATATCTTCTTTTGCAGTGACCCGTACGTGAAACTTTCCTTGTATGTAGCAGATGAGAACAGAGAACTCGCTCTTGTGCAGACAAAAACTATTAAAAAGGTACGTATATACCCTTCTTATTCCAGTTTGTTGGAGTTATTAAGAATATTGGAACATGCTTCTGTAACAACAGAATGCTTATTTACCTTGCAAAGGCTAGGTGGGAGGGATAAAATCAGCGTAGGTGCAGGCTTATTTTCTTATTTAATGAAAAAACTGTAATAGTGTAGGAATTTTGGATCAGTATTGCTGGGGGCTGAGACTTCAGAGTCTGCAATGGGCAGCTCCTCTTACCTGGGAGAGCTCTGGGCGGCAGAAACCTGAGCAGCAAACAGTGTTTGCTTTCGTGGCCTTGTTTGCAAAATGGATGCTTAGATCCTTGAAAAATAATGGCTTGCTGCAGAAGAGCTGCTTAGACAAGGGGTCCTGCAGCGCTGGTTGGTTGTGTTCAGGCGGCGAGGGAGCTGGCGGGCGGGCCTGAGGGGGACGGGGGATTCTCATCTCCCACCGCGGCTCAGCGGGCGGGGGGATTGCACTGTGGGGTGGAAGGCGTCGGGCTGAGCCCCAGAGGTCCCTCCACGCTCAGCCGGTGTGTGGCTCGTGGGTGAAGCTCCGGACGGCCGTGGGCAGGGAGGCGGGCAGGAGAGCGCAGGAGCCCTGCGCCTCCGCGGGAAGGCCCTGGGAGCAGGTCCGTGCCACCGGGGACGGGTGGGAGCTGCGGCGTGGCAGTGGGACTCTGCTTTCCCCGAGCTGCTTGGGAAACACAGGTGACCGCAACCTGAGTTTTAGGCAATTTCTGACTTCTTTTTTTTAATTAATTAACCTAATTTTTAAACTTAATTTAAAAATTCTCATTAGATAACATTGCCCTTATTTGAAAGGGTGTTGCTGGTACAAAAGCATGATTACTAAAGACATGGCATGTTTGCCTCCTACGCATTTGAAATGTAATGGCTACAGCGCAGAAAGTTGGGGGGGGTTGAAATGAGAGCATTGGATTGGAAATAATAATATAATTATTACTGCTAACAATAATAATCGTAAGGTTGTAACATTACTGCTGATCTTACCAGCTTTGGAGAATAATAAAGCTGCTGGGAAGAGCACCATCAATTTAAAAAGAGTAGTAAAGGTGTGGAAGTGACGTCTGGGTTGTGTGGAGGAAGAGAGGAGCTCGGGTGCTTAGCGCTGCCCTAGGAAAACCCAGGGAGTGGAGGCGGAGGGCTGGGCAGGGGGTGGCGGGGCGGGTGTTCCCGGGACCGTGTCTGCCGTTTGCACTGCGTCTTGTAACTGTCGCTGGGCGCCTGGCCTTTCTCATCGTGTCCAGAACAGTAATATTAACTCAGCCCTTGGAAAGTTGTAGTCATTTCTGTTTTGAATTCTTGAGTTTCATCTCAAGACTTCCCAAAGCAGTGTTCTTCCTATGCAATTTCCAATCTCTGGCTATTTTATAAATAACAAACATCTTCAGCACATCTTGATTTTGAGTTCAAATCGTTAATCAAAATATATTGAGCAAAACCAGTCCCAGGAGCGACTGTGGGAGACAGCGCCAGTTCTGGCGCCCAGCTGAGCCCTGTGGTTGGCCCCCCTCCCTCCAGACGCTGCTGTCCGCCCGTGGATGCTGCTGGCTGCCGTGTTTCCTGCCGGAGCTGGCTCGGGATGGTCCGTACAAACCCTTTTCTCTGTCTGCAGCAGACCGAGCTGTGTGCGCTGTTCGCTGCCTTACAGTCGTGTTTGTAAAATTCCTGCTGCTCAGCTTGTGACTTCACGTGCCAGTGCTTTCAGAAATCTGGGTGAAGGTCTCTCCAGGTTCCTGAGCTCTGGAGACGTCGCTGCTGCGTCGGTTGTCACAACTTCTGTCTTCGTACCGATCCCTCTCGGTTATTCTGCCTTTCCCATTTGTCACGTTAAACAGAATTTCCTGTATCGAAACACGCTCAGTCTCCCTGTTGAGCTTCATTGCTTAGTAGCATCGTTTCTTTGTGTGTTTTGCTTTTCTTGGTATGGTTGACAGCCCTTGGTTGCGTTTGTTCTAATACCCTGTGGAAGGTCTAACTCAGCTTGACTCTTGGCAGTTCTTTATCTGAGCAGCGCTTGCCCTTTTTAGGATGTAGCTTTTTGCTGGTGAGGCGTTTTGTTGTTGTTTCCGTGCTAATGCCCTCTCTGAAGCTATTTGTGCTCTTATTTCTGGAGCCTCTCGTTCCAAGTCTCGGGTGCTGGTGTTGGTGGGTTGACCTGACCTGCTGCTGCTTCATTGACGTGGAAAGGCGGAAGAGATTTCTGCCGGTTTACCAGAGCATTTCCCCAAATCGGGTGTGTGCTGAAATGTGCGTTTGTGGTTGAGCAGCGTTCAAAGCGAATGCATCATTGCCGGACAGTAGTGTCCTCCAGTCTAGCACGAGCCCGTGCTTCGTTGGTTAAGTCACACGAAGCTCTCTGGCCACCGAGAGCCGTGGCTGATGACAGAGGGGCACACGAGCAGCAGCTTCTTCCGAGGAGCTGGGGCGCAGCTGTGGGCGCCCCGCGCAGCTCCGCTCCTGGCAGCTCCCTCCTGGCAGCTCCGCTCCTCGCAGCTCCCTCCTGGCAGCTCCGCTCCTCGCAGCTCCGCTCCTCGCAGCTCCCTCCTGGCAGCTCCGCTCCTCGCAGCTCCCTCCTGGCAGCTCTGCTCCTGGCAGCTCCGCTCCTGGCAGCCGGCACACGGGCCTGCGGGCGCTGCCGTTCCCTTCTGTCCTCGTGCCTGTGCGGAGGAAACAACCTTTCCCGTTGTTCTTCTTTCTGTTTGAGTTACAGTGTAAATCTGTCTGTGTTTGTGTGGCCCTAAAGTTGAACGGGGGTTTTGAAAAAATACCTTTGCTTTCATCTGGGTTTCAATGAACCTTGAAAATGAAATGGGTCTTCAGGTTTATTTCTGTAGGTTCTCAGTGATTTGCCTTTTACTCATGGAGTCCTATTTATACTTCCCATCTATTTTAGGATCATCTGAGTCCAATATCCACCCGCGTTCGGTTTACTGGACAGAGCATTTCTAAGTAATTTGATGGCGATATTTCTGACATAGTCTTTTCTCCCATTTTCCCAGAACACTGTCACTTGCATGCGCAGTTTGGTGATGTTGGTAAGCGTAAGGAAATGCTGGCATGTAAACGTATCTATTTCTTTTACAGACGCTGAATCCAAAATGGAATGAAGAATTTTATTTTCGAGTAAGTTTCTCTTTACTTGCAATGACTATTTTAATGTGTACAGTTGAGCACACGGCGTTTTAGAAGGGTGGGAAGAAGCTTCTTTTTTGTGTTTTCATGAAAACCCACTTGTCCCGGTGTAGCTGCTCTTCGGTTTCTGCAGTGATGGAACGATCCGCAGAGGTTGGCCTGAGGTTAATCTAGAAACGGGCAGTTTCACAACTGGAGGTTTTATCTGGAGGGAGTGTTGAATGTACTCGTCTGACAAGTCCAAGATGGTTTTCCCGTGGCAGCGTCCTCAGCAGAGCGCGCGTCCCGTGGCTGTGAGGTGCTCGCGCAGGGCCTGGCGGTCAGCGTTATTTCCAAGAGCTGTGCGAGTTCTGAGCTATCGTGGAGAGAAAACAGGAGGGAAGGAAGATACACAAGAATGTCTCTTGGCCTTTATGTAACTTAGCTAAAGGTCAAAATATGACCTTTATTGTAATTAACTTTAGTGTTTCCAGATCTTGCTTACA
Source organism: Patagioenas fasciata (assembly GCF_037038585.1). Lineage (NCBI taxonomy): Eukaryota > Metazoa > Chordata > Aves > Columbiformes > Columbidae > Patagioenas > Patagioenas fasciata. The sequence continues at coordinate 85,369,239 of NC_092560.1, forward strand.
ATGAAAACCAAGTGATAGCTAAGACCAGGTGATTTTTATCACACTAAGAAAATAATTTTAAATATTTGGAAGTGTAAAGGAGGGGTTAAAATAGGGATTATCAAACCAGCATAATATAAGTGAGCAGGACTATACCAACTTTGTTATTTAGTTGCTGCCCATATTTGTGGAAGGAAGAATGGCTGAGTTTCAGTGCAGCCGTGGCTGTCACAAAAGGTGAGGAGGCATTTCAGTGATCTTAACCGGCTGCTCGAGGGGACGTGTCCCTGTGCGTCGCTCCAGACGGTGGGTTGGGATCTCAGTGCCCGGCTGCATGGCTGGCAGGACCTCTCAGACCATTCCCACCAGTATCACTGTTAGTACATAGGTCTTCTCAGGTTTAAGTGGAATTATATTTTTAAATGTGTACCGAATAGCTTTTCTATAAAAGAAATACTTCTAAAACCTGTTAAAAATCCCAACCAATAATGTGAATATAGAACACGGTGCACGCGTTCCTCGTGTGTCGCAGCCGTGTGGTGTTCCCCAGGCTGGGCAGTACATTGCTGCCCCGCGGGACCGTCCGCCCGCTGTGGAGTGGTGGTTCTGCATTTGCTTAGTTAAGCGAGTTGGACCTGGTAACCTGGATTACGAAGTTTTCTGGAACAATACATCAGATACTCTAGAACTTTTTCTTGGTTAATAGTGGCTGTTCTGTCTTCCTCGAGAGTTCTCTGTTTATTTTGTTCCTCTTCAGTGTTTGTCTTTCTGTTTAAATTCACCTCAATGCCGGTGATTTTCTGGAGATGCGTTTGCTGGTTTCGCGTGTTGGAGGCTCGTGTGGGGTTTTCCAGGGGCACATGTAACGAGTGTGCTCGCGTTGAACACCGTGAATGAGTTGCAGTGTGAACCGCCGGGCTGGTCCAGCTGCACCGGGGTTACAAACAAGTGTTCTAGTGCTGCAGTGGAAGAACAAGGAGGGATTTACATAAACCTGTTAGTCCTGTTCTGTTTGCCGTGGTTAGTCACTGTGTGAACTAGTAGTGTTTTGTTGTCATCAAGCTAACGAACCTGCAGTGACATTATTTGAATTCTCTCCTAGGTGAACCCAACCAACCATCGGCTCCTGTTCGAAGTGTTTGATGAGAACAGATTGGTGAGTGCTTGTCTTGCTTGTGTTCCGCTCATCACAAGGTCCGTGTAACCCAGCTGATGAACATATAGCACATCTCAAAGGGCTGCGTTTGTCTGGCGTTCGCAAGTGTGCGAAGAAATGTGGGTAGAAGCACAGAAAGCATCTGCATTTGGGACTAATGGTCAGAACATGCTCCACAAAAGCAGCACCGTGCTGGGTCAGGCCAGAGCGGTCCTTCCGACCTGGGTGTCCGGGCACCGAAAACCTCACCGTGTTCTTCCTTGGGCCTCTCCAGTGCAAACTGGTGGAGTCTCGACCTTTTTTAGTTACTCAAAAGCAGCTGCTTCATCCCCGATCATGTTTTTAATACTCGTGCATTCTTTTTTGGGCTGCGCTTACCCGCGCTGTGCCTGGTGCTCAACATGTGCTTGTATGGAGGGTTGAGGTGGTGGCAGAATAATGCTCTCTGTCACGTTTTCAGTTCTCTGCCTCCTAACGCCCAGCACGCTGTTGGCGTTTTTAGTCTTAGCTTGTCTGATGCAGTAGCTCTTCTGGAGAGGTCTCCCAGCATCTGGCTGCTGCTTGCATTTGCTATGATTAATAGGGAGGATTTTCACACAGCCGTACGTGCAGTGAATGCTGCTGTCATTCTGAACGTGCTGGGTTCAGTGTGGCAGCGCAGTGACATAGGGGGGAGTGACTCTGCTGGGTTTGACTTTCGAAAATGGCAGCACCATCTCGTTGTTTAGGAGATCAGTATTACGTTTGCTTGGTTGGGCACGGTGCAGTCTCTGCTAAACTCGTTTGCTTTGTGCATCAGTGTTGTAGAGAAGTTTATTCAAAAATCCCAGTATGGAAACATCTGCTTTCAAAAACTCCATTCTTTTCCTCTGCCTTCCTGTTAAATGTAGAGCAAGGAAAACCATACAAGCTGTCATCTTCTGGGTGAAAAAAACCCCAGCCGAACAGCAAACCCAACTTACAGCCAAATGATCGTATCCTTCTTTAGGAAGGAAGTAAATCAGTAAATCTGTGAACGTGTTCATGGGCGTAAAACGATGGTGCTGAGCGCTCTGCCGGGCCGAGGCAGCGGGTCCCATGGCACGTGGCCGTCAGGCTGTGTGTGCTGAATGAGGAGGCATTGAACTGGCTATTTTGGCTTTATTCAGAAATGCTTTTGTCAATACTTGCGTGGTTTTTATCCCAAGAACTTTGTTTCTTCTTGGTGTTCTCCAGTTGTCGAAGCACTTTCTGGTTTGCAGTGCGCCCTTTCCTTTCTACACCCCAGTCAAAACAGAGAGCGTGCGAGACGGGATGCAGGCTGCATCTGTGGTGCAGAGAGACCGCGCCTTGGGTAATAGGTTTGATCTGAAGAATAAGCTAAAGTAATATCAGCGCCTGTGCTTCCACAAGTCCATATGCAGTATTGTTGCTCTGTAGAAGCTATTCATGCTTTTCATGTTCTTGGCTCATAGTCCACTTAAAACAATTGGGGATTGTGTGATCTGTTGGCAGTGCTGTGGTTTTAAGCTTCCATTTCTCTTGTGATTGGTCATTTTCTGTCTTTTGAAAACAAGCTCCTTGCAAACAGAGGTTGAAATGTGTAGAATAAAGTATTGACGCTCCACCTACCGATTTTCCGAGCCGTGGAGGAGGCGTAGGCTCTCAGGTTCTCCCGGGGAGCGAGTGCCCGTGCACCCCAGTGCATGGTGAACGGTTCCTCTCCCAGCGCGCGTGAAGCAGCGCTGCTGTGAGCGCCCGTCGCGCGTGTGTGTGCGGAGCCCGCCGCGCTCCTGCCTGCCCTGCCGCGGAGCTGGGGTGCTGGTGTGTGTGGTGTGCCCTGCCTGCCTGCTCTCGGCTCCGGTGGCTCTGGGAGCGTCGCCGTGCTCCGCGCTGGCAGGAGCGCTCTGGCGAGGGCTGAGCTTTCCCTGGAGCCTGGCCAGCAGCGGGCAGGGTTTCTGAGCGCCGTTGGGACAAACCGGTGCAAAACGACATGCAACACCCGTCTCCGCTTTTCGCTCGTCTTTGCTGCCTGGTAAAACTGAAAAACAAACTGTAGCTCCTGCCCTCTTGCACTTTTCTGCTGCTGTTTTTGTGTGAGAAATCTTTGCCATATGTATGATTGCTTTGTTTTAATCTTTAGTTATCAGAAGGGGCTGCGCAGGGCGGTGTAGGTTAGATTGCGTTTGTAGGGACAGAGGGAAAGTTGTGGCTTTTTAAAGGCAAGAAGTTCATTGCTTAATCATGTTATGAGCAGAGTTAAAATTGAAAGCGTAACCGCGCTATATTTATTCGTGTTCTGCCATGATAGCTTGATGCTGTAACACACACCAAAACGTTAAGCTTGAAATAATTTTCTCCTCTGCATGTGAGTGCGTTACACTCCTAACACTGGATCGCGGCGCTTTTGTGGCAGTTGAGTCTTTGCGGGGGTGCCGTATGCAAATGCGCGGCGGTTCAGATTTATAGCGCAGCGGAGCCCGGGCAGCTGCGCCAGCTCTCCCGCTGGGGCCGGCCGCTGATGGAAAAGGAGCAGCTGGAAGGTGCCGTGTCAGGCACCCCCTGCGCGCCCCCGGGGCCGCTGCGGCGGGGAGCCCTCCGGCCTCGTGACCGGCCCCGCCGCCCGGCCTGCCCGGCCGCGCGGCTCAGCCCCAGCCATGCCTGGAATGCCGCTCGCCACTTGGGCTATTTCTGCTATCTGTCGCTCTCAGGGCTGCAGCGCTAACGGTTTGGCAGATGGGACACTTTTTCTTGGAGTTTATGCCTTTGGTTTTTAACTTCTGGCAGTGCCTGAATTGTTGCTGTTCTCCCTCTCCTTTTCTTCTCTCTGTAAAACCATGGCCCATCGGCTGCGGTTTCATTTTGGCTCTGGGCGAAGCAACACGGCCCCCGAATCGGAGATCCTCGACCAGGAGAGAGAAGATGACTTCTTCATGGCATTCCACACTCTGCCGAGAAGACACAGTCCGCACGCTTTCTCCCGGCACGGGGCGGATTACGGTGGCGGCGGCGATTTGCAAGAAGTGGGCTCCTTGAAGAGGAGCACATCCATGTTTATTCCCCAGCTGCTCAACAGCGTGGATGTGCGCCCCACGAGGAGCTCGTCGATGCAGATCTCCCTCCAGCGCAAGACTGCGAACGGCTGCGCCGACGAGTGCGCAGCGCTGGAGTCTCCGGAGGAGCCACCTCCTTGTGAGGCCTCGGGCTTGGGGGAGCCCAGCAGTCCAGAGGGGACCCCTGAAAACTCTGCACCCAGGCTGACGGAAGAGTCAGGGCAACAGATGAATGGAACTGTTTGCTGTAATCACAGAATATTTTGTACTATTCCTTCTAATAACCAGAGTGAGGATGCTTCATCAGCTGCCCGAGGAGACGAGGCAAATGGAACAGCTTCAGGTTTAAACGTAAGCGGTGTGAGGATTCAGCATCGGGCTTCAAGTGCAGATGTGCCTCAGGTGACGCTGCTCCCCTTTGGTGCCGAGGCTCAGAACAACGCTCCTACCCCCGAGCCCCGGCGTTGGTCTCTGCAGCACGTGCCAGATATGTCAGCAAATTCAGGGAAAAAGTTGTTTGTTCTCCAGCTACAGCAGCCGCAGACAAGCGGTTCGAGCGCAGGAGGAGAATATAACTTTGGTTTTACTGGAACGAAAGGGGACAGGTTGGTCAGGTACCCGCGGATACGGCTGGAAAGGAGCACTTCCTACCCTGTCCAGCCCCCGACCGGAGAAACAAGCCCCGCGGATGACGGGTTGAATTCGGAACCGCATGGAAACTGCAGGAACGGGTCAGAAGTGCCTAGGAGCGACTCGGTAGAGCGGATTCCTCAGGGGCAGGGCTGCCTGTTTAAAATCAGGCCAGATCAAAACACGAGGCAGCAGCACTTCAGAATCCTTGTCACCCGCGGCCCCGAAGAGCAGGGCCGGGTGGTGGGGCAGGAGGAGCGTGGCAGCCCTGGCCCCGCAGCCCCCGGCGCCGCAGTAAGTACGGGAGACACAACTGCCAGGGGTCTGGGCTCGCGCAGCTGCGCCACTTCCATTGTTAGCGCCAGAACGTTCTGCATTTCTCTGGGGCAGGCACAATCATCTCTGTTTCTAATCTGACCGAACTTTGCGCTCAGTTATGATTACATCCAGTGTAATATTTTGAGATCCTAATGTCACACGTTTCTTAATTCAGTGTTACATCAGCTGGAAAGATTTTGAAAATCAAAACATTCAAGCAGCAAATTAAGCGTTCGTGTTAATTTAGTTGGCTGAGACCTTGCTGCGTGAATTTTTCCTGCTCTCTGTTTTTAAAACAAATGCTTCCACACCTTCTGAGTATAATGTACACACGTGTGCCTCTTCTCGGCTTTAAAACGTGTATGCTATGCAATGGTAGCTAAGGCTGTAGAAAGCTTACGGTAACTCCAGTCAGGATATTGACTTAACAGATAAGGTACAAACAAGTTGGGAAAGAAATCTTATAATGATGATTTTTTTCCTTGTGGAAATGAAAGCTGTGTCCCGTTTTTGTGTGCCGCGGGCTTGGCACAGCTTGGTAAAGCGTCTTGTTTGTATTTGCCGTGAGTTTGCTTTAGGATGACAAATTAATCTGGTTTTTCTTTGTTATAACGGGAGAAGATTGATGGTTTATGGTTTTAAGCCACTTTTTATAAGGCCGGAGTAGGAATGAAACTTAGGGGCTTAGTCATCTGCTTAAATAGCTTTGCAGTGCAATTGAACACCGCCCACTGGGTTCCTCGCCCGGCGCTGCTGTATATAGCACGGCAAGCGCTGCGGCTCCAGCTGCGGAACAGGCTCGCCAGGAGGGCTTGTCGGTGTTGATTGCCTGTGTGTTGTGCGCGTTGGTTCCGTGAAGCACGGCACGGACAGACGGACGGACAGGCAGACAGCAGCTCTCTGGGCAGAGCTGGGAGTCACCAGGTTATCCAGTGGAACCTTCTTTTTAGCTCTTCGGTAGGCGTTGTGAGTAGAAAATCACAAAGCATCCCTACACCTGTATTTGAAACAAATGACACAGAAGTAATCCCTGGGCAGTAGGGGTTTCGCTCCGGGCTCTGGAAGGCAGCAGCCTTGTGAAGAAGCGTGTTGGGTCTTTCCTGCCAGCCTGAGGACGTTTCAGCTGGACAATCTGAAATGCAGAAACTGTACGGATGATCGTCTTCATTTGATTTTCATGTATGCAGCGCAGTATGTTACGTGTTCTCATCCTAAAACAAATCTAAATCTCGTACTAAAAATGAAATGGGAAAAAGAAGTGTCTTTTTTTCCCTTTCCTGTTTCTTACGCTGTTCCTTTCCAATAACAGCGGTTCACGGAGGAGCAGCACCCGTTACACAGGTAGCTGAGGGTGTCCAACCTCGCCCCACAGCCCGGTCTCTGCACCCGACGTCACCTCTTTGGTCTCCAGCGCAGGACCCGTTCCTGTGCCCAGGCCATTCCGCGGTGTTTCCAGAGGAGGGGTAGGGAGTTGTTCCTGCGCGCTCTCGGTGAAATCGATTTGGTCAGGCGGGGCACGGCGGCCGCGGGGCGCTCGGCCCACGTGGTGCCGGCGAACAGCGATGGCGGTGCAGAGAGTTTCAGAAGTAGGGGATTAACTGAGATGGAAAACGCATCTTGTGGTGGTTTCTCATATTTGAAGTAAGCCCAGAAACCTTGTGGGTAGAGGTGATTGGCTGGGCCAGATGCCACAGCACGTGGGGAATGAAAGCATTTTGGTGAAAGATCTGCTTTATTTTGTCTACATATAACACGTTCTTTAGTAAGGTACATTTTTAATCTATCCCACAGAAGTTTGTCTGGAGGACCTGTGATGCTAAGCAAGGCTGTGCCGGGAATATTTGTTCCATGAAGCTGAGGGGAAAGCTGCCGTGCTGTGTAGTTGTCAGCCTGTGGAAGAGGCTTGTGCGTGTTAGACTGACCCAGGCACGGGGCCGGGCGCGGCAGCTGCTGCGGCGCGGTTGGCCTGGAGCGCGGACACGAGCGGCGGCTGCAGCGCTGCTCTGCCCGCTGTTCGTGACCCTGCAGTAGCTGCTGTTTCGGACAAGCGCTGTGGGGCGAGCGGGATGGAAACATTAACTAGGAGCTTCTGTCCAGTTGTGAAAAACTTCATTTGGAAGCCTTGTTACAGATTCTTTTGACCACTATGGTATTGGATGTGTAATGCAATAGGCTACCGTGGCGTGTAACAAATACTCACACTGTTTATAATTTGGGTCTGTGAGTGCGTAGCTGTATTTGCGGGAAACACTTCAAAAATCTCATGTATTGGACAGCTGTTGGAGTCCTGACAAAGGCATCTTTGTTGTGATAGAAATACAAAGTGCCCTAACAAAATGTTGTGGTAGTAGGGCTGGCTTAGTTCCCCAGAAATGGCAGCTCTTGGCTCTGCAAGTCTGCGTTTCTCACAACGCAGCTTTGCTTCTCCTTTCCTAGAAATAATTGTAGAATAACTATTTTGGTGAAAGTACGGGGAATCCGCCGGTGCTGCTGAGGTGCCAGCGTCACGGGGGCCCGAGCTCCGCGTTGCGCAGGGCCCGGAGCAGGTGGCGGTGGCACCACGGCCGCGAGCCCGCCCGCTGGAGATGGTTTGTGTGCACAGCACTGGTCGGCACAAGGACAGCTCATGGAAAGCTTTAAAGATGAAGTAAACTGAAAAGGGACTTTTTTTCCCAGTTGTTCAACCAGCCATTGCGAGAGTTCGTTAATTGCAGGTTAGTTAACGCAGCCCGCACAGAGATGTCAGTTTTCTCTCTGTGTTGCTCTTCTTGCCCGCCCCTGTGGCCGCTCACAGCCTGTCCTTGTTTAACAGCTTGCATCCCCTTCAACCAGCCCCCGTGCGCATACTTCTTTACAACTTGAGCTGGGAAATGTGGTGCTTCTGAATTGGGAAAGAGGCTTAATTGCTTCTCTTATAACTTCTGAACCACCTATAAATGTCTGACAACTCCAAAGAATAAATAGAACTGGGACAAATCCTGTTCCTAAGGAATGTGTGTAGAACTGTTTATCTGCCTCTCCTGTTCTTATCTGGATGGTGAAGTGTGTTGGAACCAGCAGTCATTCCATTGAGATCAAACATGCAGAGTGAAAACACACTTGGCATTAGAGCCTTCCCTGCTGTCTGTCTGTCCATCCGCGCAACCATCATGGTGCTTACCAGAGCAGACACTTCAAACTGGCTTTATTGGTACTTTTGGTGTTGGACGGGTGATGCTAACAGGCGATCGCGCTGACCCGCTGCCGTGTCTCCCGTGTTTGGGTGATGCTGACAGGCGGTCGCACTGACCCGCTGCCGTGTCTGCTGTGTTTGGGTGATGCTGACAGGCGGTCGCACTGACCCGCTGCCGTGTCTCCCGTGTTTGGGTGATGCTGACGGTCACACTGACCCGCTGCCGTGTCTCCCGTGTTTGGGTGATGCTGACGGTCACACTGACCCGCTGCCGTGTCTGCTGTGTTTGGGTGATGCTGACGGTCACACTGACCCGCTGCCGTGTCTGCTGTGTTTGGGTGATGCTGACGGTCACACTGACCCGCTGCCGTGTCTCCCCTGTTTGGGTGATGCTGACGGTCACACTGACCCGCTGCCGTGTCTCCCCTGTTTGGGTGATGCTGACGGTCACACTGACCCGCTGCCGTGTCTCCCGTGTTTGGGTGATGCTGACGGTCACACTGACCCGCTGCCGTGTCTCCCGTGTTTGGGTGATGCTGACGGTCACACTGACCCGCTGCCGTGTCTCCCGTGTTTGGGTGATGCTGACGGTCACACTGACCCGCTGCCGTGTCTCCCGTGTTTGGGTGATGCTGACGGTCACACTGACCCGCTGCCGTGTCTGCTGTGTTTGGGTGATGCTGACGGTCGCACTGACCCGCTGCCGTGTCTGCTGTGTTTGGGTGATGCTGACGGTCGCACTGACCCGCTGCCGTGTCTCCCATGTTTGGGTGATGCTGACGGTCACACTGACCCGCTGCCGTGTCTCCCGTGTTTGGGTGATGCTGACGGTCACACTGACCCGTTGCCGTGTCTGCCGTGTTTGGGTGATGCTGACGGTCACACTGACCCGCTGCCGTGTCTCCCGTGTTTGGGTGATGCTGACGGTCACACTGACCCGCTGCCGTGTCTCCCCTGTTTGGGTGATGCTGACGGTCACACTGACCCGCTGCCGTGTCTCCCCTGTTTGGGTGATGCTGACGGTCACACTGACCCGCTGCCGTGTCTGCTGTGTTTGGGTGATGCTGACGGTCACACTGACCCGCTGCCGTGTCTCCCGTGTTTGGGTGATGCTGACGGTCGCACTGACCCACTGCCGTGTCTGCTGTGTTTGGGTGATGCTGACGGTCGCACTGACCCGCTGCCGTGTCTCCTGCGTTTGGGTGATGCTGACGGTCACACTGACCCGCTGCCGTGTCTCCCGTGTTTGGGTGATGCTGACGGTCACACTGACCCGCTGCCGTGTCTCCTGCGTTTGGGTGATGCTGACGGTCACACTGACCCGCTGCCGTGTCTCCCGTGTTTGGGTGATGCTGACGGTCGCACTGACCCGCTGCCGTGTCTCCCGTGTTTGGGTGATGCTGACGGTCACACTGACCCGCTGCCGTGTCTCCCGTGTTTGGGTGATGCTGACGGTCACACTGACCCGCTGCCGTGTCTCCCGTGTTTGGGTGATGCTGACGGTCACACTGACCCGCTGCCGTGTCTCCCGTGTTTGGGTGATGCTGACGGTCACACTGACCCGCTGCCGTGTCTCCCGTGTTTGGGTGATGCTGACGGTCACACTGACCCGCTGCCGTGTCTCCCGTGTTTGGGTGATGCTGACGGTCACACTGACCTGCTGCCGTGTCTCCCGTGTTTGGGTGATGCTGACGGTCACACTGACCCGCTGCCGTGTCTGCTGTGTTTGGGTGATGCTGACGGTCACACTGACCCGCTGCCGTGTCTGCTGTGTTTGGGTGATGCTGACGGTCACACTGACCCGCTGCCGTGTCTCCCGTGTTTGGGTGATGCTGACGGTCACACTGACCCGCTACCGTGTCTCCCCTGTTTGGGTGATGCTGACGGTCACACTGACCCGCTGCCGTGTCTGCTGTGTTTGGGTGATGCTGACGGTCACACTGACCCGCTGCCGTGTCTCCCGTGTTTGGGTGATGCTGACGGTCACAGTGACCCGCTGCCGTGTCTGCTGTGTTTGGGTGATGCTGACGGTCACACTGACCCGCTGCCGTGTCTCCCGTGTTTGGGTGATGCTGACGGTCACACTGACCCGCTGCCGTGTCTGCTGTGTTTGGGTGATGCTGACGGTCACACTGACCCGCTGCCGTGTCTCCCGTGTTTGGGTGATGCTGACGGTCACACTGACCCGCTGCCGTGTCTGCTGTGTTTGGGTGATGCTGACGGTCGCACTGACCCGCTGCCGTGTCTGCTGTGTTTGGGTGATGCTGACGGTCACACTGACCCGCTGCCGTGTCTGCTGTGTTTGGGTGATGCTGACGGTCACACTGACCCGCTGCCGTGTCTGCTGTGTTTGGGTGATGCTGACGGTCACACTGACCCGCTGCCGTGTCTGCCGTGTTTGGGTGATGCTGACGGTCACACTGACCCGCTGCCGTGTCTCCCGTGTTTGGGTGATGCTGACGGTCGCACTGACCCGCTGCCGTGTCTGCTGTGTTTGGGTGATGCTGACGGTCGCACTGACCCGCTGCCGTGTCTCCCGTGTTTGGGTGATGCTGACGGTCACACTGACCCGCTGCCGTGTCTCCCGTGTTTGGGTGATGCTGACGGTCACACTGACCCGTTGCCGTGTCTGCCGTGTTTGGGTGATGCTGACGGTCACACTGACCCGCTGCCGTGTCTCCCGTGTTTGGGTGATGCTGACGGTCACACTGACCCGCTGCCGTGTCTCCCCTGTTTGGGTGATGCTGACGGTCACACTGACCCGCTGCCGTGTCTCCCCTGTTTGGGTGATGCTGACGGTCACACTGACCCGCTGCCGTGTCTGCTGTGTTTGGGTGATGCTGACGGTCACACTGACCCGCTGCCGTGTCTCCCGTGTTTGGGTGATGCTGACGGTCGCACTGACCCACTGCCGTGTCTGCTGTGTTTGGGTGATGCTGACGGTCGCACTGACCCGCTGCCGTGTCTCCTGCGTTTGGGTGATGCTGACGGTCACACTGACCCGCTGCCGTGTCTCCCGTGTTTGGGTGATGCTGACGGTCACACTGACCCGCTGCCGTGTCTCCTGCGTTTGGGTGATGCTGACGGTCACACTGACCCGCTGCCGTGTCTCCCGTGTTTGGGTGATGCTGACGGTCGCACTGACCCGCTGCCGTGTCTCCCGTGTTTGGGTGATGCTGACGGTCACACTGACCCGCTGCCGTGTCTCCCGTGTTTGGGTGATGCTGACGGTCACACTGACCCGCTGCCGTGTCTCCCGTGTTTGGGTGATGCTGACGGTCACACTGACCCGCTGCCGTGTCTCCCGTGTTTGGGTGATGCTGACGGTCACACTGACCCGCTGCCGTGTCTCCCGTGTTTGGGTGATGCTGACGGTCACACTGACCCGCTGCCGTGTCTCCCGTGTTTGGGTGATGCTGACGGTCACACTGACCTGCTGCCGTGTCTCCCGTGTTTGGGTGATGCTGACGGTCACACTGACCCGCTGCCGTGTCTGCTGTGTTTGGGTGATGCTGACGGTCACACTGACCCGCTGCCGTGTCTGCTGTGTTTGGGTGATGCTGACGGTCACACTGACCCGCTGCCGTGTCTCCCGTGTTTGGGTGATGCTGACGGTCACACTGACCCGCTACCGTGTCTCCCCTGTTTGGGTGATGCTGACGGTCACACTGACCCGCTGCCGTGTCTGCTGTGTTTGGGTGATGCTGACGGTCACACTGACCCGCTGCCGTGTCTCCCGTGTTTGGGTGATGCTGACGGTCACAGTGACCCGCTGCCGTGTCTGCTGTGTTTGGGTGATGCTGACGGTCACACTGACCCGCTGCCGTGTCTCCCGTGTTTGGGTGATGCTGACGGTCACACTGACCCGCTGCCGTGTCTGCTGTGTTTGGGTGATGCTGACGGTCACACTGACCCGCTGCCGTGTCTCCCGTGTTTGGGTGATGCTGACGGTCACACTGACCCGCTGCCGTGTCTGCTGTGTTTGGGTGATGCTGACGGTCGCACTGACCCGCTGCCGTGTCTGCTGTGTTTGGGTGATGCTGACGGTCACACTGACCCGCTGCCGTGTCTGCTGTGTTTGGGTGATGCTGACGGTCACACTGACCCGCTGCCGTGTCTCCCGTGTTTGGGTGATGCTGACGGTCACACTGACCCGCTGCCGTGTCTGCTGTGTTTGGGTGATGCTGACGGTCACACTGACCCGCTGCCGTGTCTGCTGTGTTTGGGTGATGCTGACGGTCACACTGACCCGCTGCCGTGTCTCCCGTGTTTGGGTGATGCTGACGGTCGCACTGACCCGCTGCCGTGTCTCCCGTGTTTGGGTGATGCTGACGGTCACACTGACCCGCTGCCGTGTCTCCCGTGTTTGGGTGATGCTGACGGTCACACTGACCCGCTGCCGTGTCTCCCGTGTTTGGGTGATGCTGACGGTCACACTGACCCGCTGCCGTGTCTCCCGTGTTTGGGTGATGCTGACGGTCACACTGACCCGCTGCCGTGTCTCCCGTGTTTGGGTGATGCTGACGGTCACACTGACCCGCTGCCGTGTCTCCCGTGTTTGGGTGATGCTGACGGTCACACTGACCTGCTGCCGTGTCTCCCGTGTTTGGGTGATGCTGACGGTCACACTGACCCGCTGCCGTGTCTGCTGTGTTTGGGTGATGCTGACGGTCACACTGACCCGCTGCCGTGTCTGCTGTGTTTGGGTGATGCTGACGGTCACACTGACCCGCTGCCGTGTCTCCCGTGTTTGGGTGATGCTGACGGTCACACTGACCCGCTACCGTGTCTCCCCTGTTTGGGTGATGCTGACGGTCACACTGACCCGCTGCCGTGTCTGCTGTGTTTGGGTGATGCTGACGGTCACACTGACCCGCTGCCGTGTCTCCCGTGTTTGGGTGATGCTGACGGTCACAGTGACCCGCTGCCGTGTCTGCTGTGTTTGGGTGATGCTGACGGTCACACTGACCCGCTGCCGTGTCTCCCGTGTTTGGGTGATGCTGACGGTCACACTGACCCGCTGCCGTGTCTGCTGTGTTTGGGTGATGCTGACGGTCACACTGACCCGCTGCCGTGTCTCCCGTGTTTGGGTGATGCTGACGGTCACACTGACCCGCTGCCGTGTCTGCTGTGTTTGGGTGATGCTGACGGTCGCACTGACCCGCTGCCGTGTCTGCTGTGTTTGGGTGATGCTGACGGTCACACTGACCCGCTGCCGTGTCTGCTGTGTTTGGGTGATGCTGACGGTCACACTGACCCGCTGCCGTGTCTGCTGTGTTTGGGTGATGCTGACGGTCACACTGACCCGCTGCCGTGTCTGCCGTGTTTGGGTGATGCTGACGGTCGCACTGACCCGCTGCCGTGTCTGCCGTGTTTGGGTGATGCTGACGGTCACACTGACCCGCTGCCGTGTCTCCCGTGTTTGGGTGATGCTGACGGTCACACTGACCCGCTGCCGTGTCTCCCATGTTTGGGTGATGCTGACGGTCACACTGACCCGCTGCCTTGTCTCCCATGTTTGGGTGATGCTGACGGTCACACTGACCCGCTGCCTTGTCTCCCATGTTTGGGTGATGCTGACGGTCACACTGACCCGCTGCCGTGTCTCCTGCGTTTGGGTGATGCTGACGGTCGCACTGACCCGCTGCCGTGTCTGCTGTGTTTGGGTGATGCTGACGGTCACACTGACCCGCTGCCGTGTCTGCTGTGTTTGGGTGATGCTGACGGTCACACTGACCCGCTGCCGTGTCTGCTGTGTTTGGGTGATGCTGACGGTCACACTGACCCGCTGCCGTGTCTCCCGTGTTTGGGTGATGCTGACGGTCGCACTGACCCGCTGCCGTGTCTCCCGTGTTTGGGTGATGCTGACGGTCACACTGACCCGCTGCCGTGTCTCCCGTGTTTGGGTGATGCTGACGGTCACACTGACCCGCTGCCGTGTCTCCCGTGTTTGGGTGATGCTGACGGTCACACTGACCCGCTGCCGTGTCTCCCGTGTTTGGGTGATGCTGACGGTCACACTGACCCGCTGCCGTGTCTCCCGTGTTTGGGTGATGCTGACGGTCACACTGACCCGCTGCCGTGTCTCCCGTGTTTGGGTGATGCTGACGGTCACACTGACCTGCTGCCGTGTCTCCCGTGTTTGGGTGATGCTGACGGTCACACTGACCCGCTGCCGTGTCTGCTGTGTTTGGGTGATGCTGACGGTCACACTGACCCGCTGCCGTGTCTGCTGTGTTTGGGTGATGCTGACGGTCACACTGACCCGCTGCCGTGTCTCCCGTGTTTGGGTGATGCTGACGGTCACACTGACCCGCTACCGTGTCTCCCCTGTTTGGGTGATGCTGACGGTCACACTGACCCGCTGCCGTGTCTGCTGTGTTTGGGTGATGCTGACGGTCACACTGACCCGCTGCCGTGTCTCCCGTGTTTGGGTGATGCTGACGGTCACAGTGACCCGCTGCCGTGTCTGCTGTGTTTGGGTGATGCTGACGGTCACACTGACCCGCTGCCGTGTCTCCCGTGTTTGGGTGATGCTGACGGTCACACTGACCCGCTGCCGTGTCTGCTGTGTTTGGGTGATGCTGACGGTCACACTGACCCGCTGCCGTGTCTCCCGTGTTTGGGTGATGCTGACGGTCACACTGACCCGCTGCCGTGTCTGCTGTGTTTGGGTGATGCTGACGGTCGCACTGACCCGCTGCCGTGTCTGCTGTGTTTGGGTGATGCTGACGGTCACACTGACCCGCTGCCGTGTCTGCTGTGTTTGGGTGATGCTGACGGTCACACTGACCCGCTGCCGTGTCTGCTGTGTTTGGGTGATGCTGACGGTCACACTGACCCGCTGCCGTGTCTGCCGTGTTTGGGTGATGCTGACGGTCGCACTGACCCGCTGCCGTGTCTGCCGTGTTTGGGTGATGCTGACGGTCACACTGACCCGCTGCCGTGTCTCCCGTGTTTGGGTGATGCTGACGGTCACACTGACCCGCTGCCGTGTCTCCCATGTTTGGGTGATGCTGACGGTCACACTGACCCGCTGCCTTGTCTCCCATGTTTGGGTGATGCTGACGGTCACACTGACCCGCTGCCTTGTCTCCCATGTTTGGGTGATGCTGACGGTCACACTGACCCGCTGCCGTGTCTCCTGCGTTTGGGTGATGCTGACGGTCGCACTGACCCGCTGCCGTGTCTCCCGTGTTTGGGTGATGCTGACGGTCACACTGACCCGCTGCCGTGTCTGCTGTGTTTGGGTGATGCTGACGGTCACACTGACCTGCTGCCGTGTCTGCTGTGTTTGGGTGATGCTGACGGTCACACTGACCCGCTGCCGTGTCTGCTGTGTTTGGGTGATGCTGACGGTCACACTGACCCGCTGCCGTGTCTCCCGTGTTTGGGTGATGCTGACAGGTGGTCACACTGACCCGCTGCTTTGTCTCCCATGTTTGGGTGATGCTGACGGTCTCACTGACCCGCTGCCTTGTCCCCTGTGCCAGCAGTGTCACTGACTGCAGCACACCGCTCTCCATGCAGCGGAGCAACAACAGGATGGCATTTGTAACTTCCAAAAGCCAGCATCCGTTAATGAAATGAGCACTGTGACCATGCAGGTTGCTGTCTCCAAAACGAGTGAATAAATAAAAGGGAAGACCTCACCTTGGCTGTATGTAAATGCTCTGATACTAAAGCCAGCACACACCTCACAGCACACACCGTACCCTCCTGGGCCACCAGGTGTTCTAGAAAAGAGCAGAGAATATCAGCTTTGCAATCAGGTGGCGGTTTTATCTCCAGTGAAGAGAGGTTCGGCTGTGAATGGTTGTGACCGCTCTTTCAGTCTGGTGTTGAAGTCCTATATTCTGAATCCTGCTGTGGACTGAGGTTGGTTTGTTTTGAAGGCCAAGTGTAATATATAGTCACTGTTGATAATAAATGAGGCAACAGGACCCTACTTGTTTGCCATTGACTTGTGTTCAACAGATTGCTGGGCACACACAAAGCATCGAACTCTGGAGGATGGTATTTTAAATGCTGTGATTATCGAGAGCAATCCATGAAAATCCTTCAAACAAGGCACTGGAGACTGGTAACAGCCCTCCTTGAGAGAGTTATTGCCCAGGTTTGACCTCAGGCGGGCGTTTAAAATAGTGTTGTGCGTGTTTTTGTGCTTGAGAACTTCGCACTCCGTGTCCTGGAAGGACAAGGCACAGCGCCCGAGATGTGGCAAGAGCAGCGTCAGTGAGGGATCGTGGTCAATCACTGTTATTTAAAATATGTTCACGTTGCTAAATAAAATCTAAAACACTGTTATGAAAGCCAAGAACTGCATCCATGACACTGCACATAGCATCCTGGGTACTGAAAAACTCGTAGTTGAAGTTTTGTGCATTTTAGCAGTAATACATTTATCTTGTAGTACTTAGTGTTGTAAAGACTTTAAATTACAGTCACGCTAACTATTTAGTTATTTGAAAGCCGCCTCAGGCCTGGTTTTATATTGTAAAACCACAAGCACTTATTTGTCTCAAGTTCCGCGGGTGTGGAGCGGGACGTTGGCGTTAAGCTGCTCAGGACCCGGAGCGCCGTGCTCTCCAGAGGCGGGCGCGGGGCGGCTGCAGCTCTGTGCTGCCGTGTTAAGCTGCTCAGGACCTGGAGTGCCGTGCTCTCCAGAGGTGGGCGCGGGGCGGCTGCAGCTCTGTGCTGCCGTGTTAAGCTGCTCAGGACCTGGAGTGCCGTGCTCTCCAGAGGCGGGCGCGGGGCGGCTGCAGCTCTGTGCTGCCGTGTTAAGCTGCTCAGGACCTGGAGTGCCGTGCTCTCCAGAAGCAGGCGCGGGGCGGCTGCAGCTCTGTGCTGCCGTGTTAAGCTGCTCAGGACCTGGAGTGCCGTGCTCTCCAGAGGCGGGCGCGGGGCGGCTGCAGCTCTGTGCTGCCGTGTTAAGCTGCTCAGGACCTGGAGCGCCGTGCTCTCCGGAGGCGGGCGCGGGGCGGCTGCAGCTCTGTGCTGCCGTGTTAAGCTGCTCAGGACCTGGAGTGCCGTGCTCTCCGGAGGCGGGCGCGGGGCGGCTGCAGCTCTGTGCTGCCGTGTTAAGCTGCTCAGGACCTGGAGTGCCGTGCTCTCCAGAAGCGGGCGCGGGGTGGCTGCAGCTCTGTGCTGCCGTGTTAAGCTGCTCAGGACCTGGAATGCCGTGCTCTCCAGAGGCGGGCGCGGGGCGGCTGCAGCTCTGTGCTGCCGTGTTAAGCTGCTCAGGACCCGGAGTGCCGTGCTCTCCAGAGGCGGGCGCGGGGCGGCTGCAGCTCTGTGCTGCCGTGTTAAGCTGCTCAGGACCCGGAGCGCCGTGCTCTCCAGAGGCGGGCGCGGGGCGGCTGCAGCTCTGTGCTGCCGTGTTAAGCTGCTCAGGACCCGGAGCGCCGTGCTCTCCAGAGGCGGGCGCGGGGCGGCTGCAGCTCTGTGCTGCCGTGTTAAGCTGCTCAGGACCTGGAGTGCCGTGCTCTCCAGAGGCGGGCGCGGGGCGGCTGCAGCTCTGTGCTGCCGTGTTAAGCTGCTCAGGACCTGGAGTGCCGTGCTCTCCAGAGGCGGGCGCGGGGCGGCTGCAGCTCTGTGCTGCCGTGTTAAGCTGCTCAGGACCTGGAGTGCTGTGCTCTCCAGAAGCGGGCGCGGGGCGGCTGCAGCTCTGTGCTGCCGTGTTAAGCTGCTCAGGACCTGGAGTGCCGTGCTCTCCAGAAGCGGGCGCGGGGTGGCTGCAGCTCTGTGCTGCCGTGTTAAGCTGCTCAGGACCCGGAGCGCCGTGCTCTCCAGAGGCGGGCGCGGGGCGGCTGCAGCTCTGTGCTGCCGTGTTAAGCTGCTCAGGACCCGGAGTGCCGTGCTCTCCAGAGGTGGGCGCGGGGCGGCTGCAGCTCTGTGCTGCCGTGTTAAGCTGCTCAGGACCTGGAGTGCCGTGCTCTCCAGAGGCGGGCGCGGGGCGGCTGCAGCTCTGTGCTGCCGTGTTAAGCTGCTCAGGACCTGGAGTGCCGTGCTCTCCAGAGGCGGGCGCGGGGCGGCTGCAGCTCTGTGCTGCCGTGTTAAGCTGCTCAGGACCTGGAGTGCCGTGCTCTCCAGAGGCGGGCGCGGGGCGGCTGCAGCTCTGTGCTGCCGTGTTAAGCTGCTCAGGACCTGGAGTGCCGTGCTCTCCAGAGGCGGGCGCGGGGCGGCTGCAGCTCTGTGCTGCCGTGTTAAGCTGCTCAGGACCTGGAGTGCTGTGCTCTCCAGAAGCGGGCGCGGGGTGGCTGCAGCTCTGTGCTGCCGTGTTAAGCTGCTCAGGACCTGGAGTGCTGTGCTCTCCAGAAGCGGGCGCGGGGCGGCTGCAGCTCTGTGCTGCCGTGTTAAGCTGCTCAGGACCTGGAGTGCTGTGCTCTCCAGAAGCGGGCGCGGGGCGGCTGCAGCTCTGTGCTGCCGTGTTAAGCTGCTCAGGACCTGGAGTGCCGTGCTCTCCAGAAGCGGGCGCGGGGTGGCTGCAGCTCTGTGCTGCCGTGTTAAGCTGCTCAGGACCTGGAATGCCGTGCTCTCCAGAGGCGGGCGCGGGGCGGCTGCAGCTCTGTGCTGCCGTGTTAAGCTGCTCAGGACCTGGAGCGCCGTGCTCTCCAGAAGCAGGCGCGGGGCGGCTGCAGCTCTGTGCTGCCGTGTTAAGCTGCTCAGGACCTGGAGTGCCGTGCTCTCCAGAGGCGGGCGCGGGGCGGCTGCAGCTCTGTGCTGCCGTGTTAAGCTGCTCAGGACCCGGAGCGCCGTGCTCTCCAGAGGCGGGCGCGGGGCGGCTGCAGCTCTGTGCTGCCGTGTTAAGCTGCTCAGGACCTGGAGTGCCGTGCTCTCCAGAGGCGGGCGCGGGGCGGCTGCAGCTCTGTGCTGCCGTGTTAAGCTGCTCAGGACCTGGAGTGCTGTGCTCTCCAGAAGCGGGCGCGGGGTGGCTGCAGCTCTGTGCTGCCGTGTTAAGCTGCTCAGGACCTGGAATGCCGTGCTCTCCAGAGGCGGGCGCGGGGCGGCTGCAGCTCTGTGCTGCCGTGTTAAGCTGCTCAGGACCTGGAGCGCCGTGCTCTCCAGAAGCAGGCGCGGGGCGGCTGCAGCTCTGTGCTGCCGTGTTAAGCTGCTCAGGACCTGGAGTGCTGTGCTCTCCAGAGGCGGGCGCGGGGCGGCTGCAGCTCTGTGCTGCCGTGTTAAGCTGCTCAGGACCTGGAGTGCTGTGCTCTCCAGAGGCGGGCGCGGGGCGGCTGCAGCTCTGTGCTGCCGTGTTAAGCTGCTCAGGACCTGGAGTGCTGTGCTCTCCAGAGGCGGGCGCGGGGCGGCTGCAGCTCTGTGCTGCCGTGTTAAGCTGCTCAGGACCTGGAGTGCCGTGCTCTCCAGAGGCGGGCGCGGGGCGGCTGCAGCTCTGTGCTGCCGTGTTAAGCTGCTCAGGACCTGGAGTGCCGTGCTCTCCAGAGGCGGGCGCGGGGCGGCTGCAGCTCTGCGCTGCCGTGTTAAGCTGCTCAGGACCTGGAGTGCCGTGCTCTCCAGAGGCGGGCGCGGGGCGGCTGCAGCTCTGCGCTGCCGTGTTAAGCTGCTCAGGACCTGGAGTGCTGTGCTCTCCAGAGGCGGGCGCGGGGCGGCTGCAGCTCTGTGCTGCCGTGTTAAGCTGCTCAGGACCTGGAGTGCTGTGCTCTCCAGAGGCGGGCGCGGGGCGGCTGCAGCTCTGTGCTGCCGTGTTAAGCTGCTCAGGACCTGGAGTGCTGTGCTCTCCAGAGGCGGGCGCGGGGCGGCTGCAGCTCTGTGCTGCCGACGCTCTATTATTTTTAGCAGCTCTATCGCAGTGCTCGCCAGCGCCCTGGCTTATGGCAAACAGTGAACTGAACCTGCTGCAGGGATGGCGCGGTGTTCGGGATCCGGCTCCTTAGCAGCGCGCTGCTCACACTCAGCTCTTCAGAGCTCAGGAACACGGCTTCCAGCCCCAGACACATTCACAAAGGGTTCTTTTCGTGTTGGACATTTTAAGGTGTGGGATTGCAAGAGATACTCTGCAAGGCATGCCGATCAAGCTGCAGCGTAACTGTGACAGATTTTCTTTATTTCTGTAGTTGGCAGCACTTGTGGCACTCTGGGCTTTCCCAGCTCCTGCTGTGGCGGCTCTGTGCACTGCCCCGAGCTGGGGCTGGGGCTGGGGAGCTGCAGCAGAGCTGGGGAGGCAGCTGGAGCTGCCCCAGTGAGGAGCCGAGTGTGACCCCATAGCTTGTGAGGGCTGAGCCCCGGCCAAGCCCCAGCATCGCTGGCTGAGCCCCGGCATCACTGGCTGAGCCCCGGCCGCGCTGGCTGAGCCCCGGTATCACTGGCTGAGCCACGACTGCGCTGGCTGAGCCTCGACCGCGCTGGCTGAGCCCCGGCCGCACTGGCTGAGCCCTGGCATCACTGGCTGAGCCTCGACCGCGCTGGCTGAGCCCCGGCCGCACTGGCTGAGCCCCAGCATCACTGGCTGAGCCCCAGCATCACTGGCTGAGCCCCGGCCGCACTGGCTGAGCCCTGGCATCCCTGGCTGAGCCCCAGCATCACTGGCTGAGCCCCGGCATCACTGGCTGAGCCCCGGCCGCACTGGCTGAGCCCCAGCATCACTGGCTGAGCCCCGGCCGCACTGGCTGAGCCCTGGCATCCCTGGCTGAGCCCCGGCCGCGCTGGCTGAGCCCCGGCCGCGCTGGCTGAGCCCCAGCATCACTGGCTGAGCCCCGGCATCACTGGCTGAGCCCCGGCATCACTGGCTGAGCCCCAGCCGCGCTGGCTGAGCCCTGGCATCACTGGCTGAGCCCCAGCATCACTGGCTGAGCCCCAGCCGCGCTGGCTGAGCCCTGGCATCACTGGCTGAGCCCCGGCATCACTGGCTGAGCCATGACTGCGCTGGCTGAGCCCTGGCATCACTGGCTGAGCCCCGGCCACAGGCGGCTCACTGAACCTCAAATGGCAATATGAGATTGGGGCTGGTTTGCACAATTTGAAGGTGTGTGGCCAAACCTTGACTTCATTGTGATTGGAGCTGCACTCAGGAGCTTCCCCTTGCTGCTCTGCTCTTACGTTTAGCTGTAGGAAGTCTGGTCTTCTGTGTGATAGCTCTAAGGGAAGCAGAAGCTGCTCGGAGACCACTTTCACCGTGTGACGGTCTGTACTTGAACGTCGCTCTGTGTTGGCACGTACCTGCTGGAGCAAACCTGCGCTGCGCAGTTTGCCACCTGTCTGTGGGTCTCGCTTTACTGTGTATTTCAGTCTGTTCTCTATTGACAGATGAGCAGGCAGAAATTTCTAACATCTCCAGAAGCAGTAGCAGGTCCTCGACTCCTCAGGGTTATGCCTGTCAGCTTCTGAGATTATCAATCTATCTGAGTCACGGAAAGAATTTTAAATTCTCACATATTTTAAAGTAAAAAATTACTTTGGTTTGTTCATGTATTGGCAGCATGCTGCAGATTGTTTGCTGTCTCCTGCTCTAGATAGCGGTATCATGCAGGGAGTAAAGGAAAAAAACCAAGCCAAATCTGAACTGTAAGTGGAGTTGTCTGTGTGGGGAGGGCTCGGTAGATGAGCGCACAGAGTGCGCTGAGGACGGTCGTTCCCTGTGCGTGGCTCCGCGTACATCAGGCAGGGTCAGCCTTTCTGGCCGTGCCCTGCTGGCGCTGCGCAGAGCAGGAGCTGGGCTGGGCGGTGTCACCGCGCTGCTGTCCCCATGGTGTCCCCGCGTGTCCCTGCTGCTCTGGGGCTGCTCTGCTGTGCAGCAGCGGGTTTGGCAGCGCTGGCCGGGCGGGGACAGCAGCTGGGTTCTGGTGCCAGGTGCCAGCCCAGGCAGATGTGGGAAGAGGGGCAGAAGGAATGCGGAGCCGTCGGTTTGCAGCGCCAGCTCCATTCTCCATGGGCTGATGTGCGGCGTTCCCTTCCCGGCCCGCGGCAGAGCGTGTGAGCCCGGAGCTGGAGGGAGCGCTCCCTCGCCTTCTGTTACGTCCCTGAACTTCACCGGGATTAGCGTTCCTGACCAAACGTTTGCAGCAAATGTTTCTGGAGCTCTGGCCTTCCTGCTTTTAGTTATAATCAAATTTTAAATGTACAAACATCGAGTCATTGTGCGGGGTTTCATGATACGAACAGAATACATTGGTAGTTGATTGTAAACAAACGCGTGCAACATGAAACAAACTTCTTAAGGTTTTACTCTGTGTTCTTTATTTGTCACCATGAGATTATATTACCAGTTACCCTACTGTGGTTTGTTTGTTTGGGTTTTTATTACTGACTGAAATTTAAATGGATAATTACCCACCATAAAGACCTTGCAGTGAATATTAGTGACTGATCTACATGAAGTGGTAGCTATCCTTTTCTTTAAGGGCTAACTAAACAAAAATTCACATTATTCTAAAAATTCAGCAGGTCTCGAGATTCTTTGTGGTTGAACATGTATTGGTGTAAATGATGATTCATTTAAAGAGTTGAAGCGGACGAGTTAGCTGTCCACTAACCAGCATTCGCGTTTCCCCGGAGCGGGCGGTTTGCGTTTCCCCCGGGTCGGTTTGCGTTTCCCCCGGGTCGGTTTGCGTTTCCCCGGAGCAGGCGGTTTGCGTTTCCCCCGGGTCGGTTTGCGTTTCCCCGGAGCAGGCGGTTTGCGTTTCCCAGGAGCAGGCGGTTTGCGTTTCCCCGGAGCAGGCGGTTTGCGTTTCCCCCGGGTCAGTTTGCGTTTCCCCGGAGCAGGCGGTTTGCGTTTCCCCCGGGTCAGTTTGCGTTTCCCAGGAGCAGGCGGTTTGCGTTTCCCCCGGGTCAGTTTGTGTTTCCCAGGAGCAGGCGGTTTGCGTTTCCCCCGGGTCGGTTCATGGCGCCTGTCCCTCGGTGTCCCCACAAGCAGCAGCTCTCGCGCGTTCTTCCGTCAGTAAACCCGCCCGTTAGAGTTCTCACAGTGCTGCTGCTGGTGGGTTGCTTTGGTTGGTTGGTTGGTTTTAGGTTTTGGGTGGTTTTTTTCTTTAACATTAGGAAAATCATTAAAGCAAAAATATTATGTCAAATATTGCCAAGTCTAACGCCTTTTTGAACATAAGTGCTACTCAGATCAGATGTTTAGAATAAAATAGTCGGTACCTTCAGAAGACTTTGCCTGAACAGATGTCAGCATGCTACCTTACTGCTTTGCCCCGATAGTTTCACAGCTCTTGTTTCCTTTGTGGCTGTTGTCTTTAGTTAAAGCTCGGTCTCGGGTTCTCCCATCAGGCACAGACCTAGAGCCCTGCATCACGGTCCGAGACACACACGTCGGTGGGTCCTGGTGGAATAGAGCGGAACCCTGGAGAAGGGGCGCGGTGTTCCTTCTGCTCCCTTTGGCCCTGGCAGTCTGCGGGGCACTCGCATCATTTAGGGACAACCGAGTGCTGCAGGAGCTCTGGCGTGTCGTTTTTAAACAAAGCCTGACGTGCGGTTTTGCTAAGGCCGGCTCAAGTGCCCTTTTGTAGGCTGGCGCTAACGCAGCTGCCCCTCGGGGCTGTGCCTGCCAGGGAGCTCTGGCCGGGCTGGGGGAGCTGAATTCGGGAGCTGGACACGGCCCATGCGCTGGTGGGACTCGCAGCCCGGATGAACCGGAGTTGTTGTTGTCTGCCCCTGCAGCCAAGTGTTTGACGCAGGGTTCACGGGGGGTCAGAGGAGCGTTGGGCGGCTCTCAGAGCCGTCCCCGGTCATTCCAGCAGGTTGTGCTATGTGGCCGGGTCGCGGGAGTTCCGCAGCGTGTGGGTCGCCGGTGGCTCCTGCCCCACACGGCGTGGGGAGCGGAGCTGGGAGGGCGGGAGCGGGCACTCTGCTTTCGCCTGGGCACGGCGTGCTGTGTTCTACTGCTGTTTTGAAATGAGTGCGGTGGTGTGCGCATTGAGGAGAACGCTCAGGAACACCGTTCGGTAAGAGAGGAACGGTACGTCAGTGCAATGGTATGCGTGGTGAATGACTAAAAGTATTATCATTCTTCAGGAACTTTTTTTACGCTGTTGAAATGGTCCTTTGCTGCAGAGTTCTTTGCTTGAAAATTGTTCTAATATATATGGGGAAAGCCAGTATATTTGCCCAGAAATTGCGGAAGAAGAGCTGTAGAGAGAACCGTCAGTAGTTAGAAAACTTCCAAGTACACCGCGTGTATGCAGAATATACATACGTTATGCCTACGGAAGTAATGCCTGTTAATCCCTCTATTTGTGAGCTCTTTATAAAACCAGCAGCTCTATTCTTGGCCAATTTGAGAGAAGGCGTCTGGATTCTTTCAGTGTTGTCTGTGTTCGATTGCCGTCGAAGCCCCAGTCTCGGCGCATTTGAAAGGCAGGGGGCTCTGAGCCCCTGTGACCCGTGCCCCAGCCGCCTTCTGCGGGGAGCAGGATGTGACCCAAACGTGGCAGCAGGCGGTGATGTCCGTTTTTAATGGGTTTTGCTGTCCTGTTGCTGATCTTTCATCATGGCTTCAAGAGCTGCATATATTCTGCATCTTGAGCTCTTATATCTTTCAAATTTCAGTTGCTGCAGTTCTGCAGGATTTGTTATGAGCACTGGAATCACTTGGGAGAGCAAATAAATCCTGCCTTCTGTGCAGTCTCAGCCTTATTCACAGCATGAAGAATGCTTTTCCCTCTGCTGCCCGTACCAGTGGCAGCACATAGGGAAAGCGGTGCAGGCAGCAGGTAGGGAAAGCGGTGCAGGCAGCAGGTAGGGAAAGCGGTGCAGGCAGCAGGTAGGGAAAGCGGTGCAGGCAGCACGTAGGGAAAGCGGTGCAGGCAGCACGTAGGGAAAGCGGTGCAGGCAGCAGGTAGGGAAAGCGGTGCAGGCAGCAGGTAGGGAAAGCGGTGCAGGCAGCAGGTAGGGAAAGCGGTGCAGGCAGCACGTAGGGAAAGCGGTGCAGGCAGCAGGTAGGGAAAGCGGTGCAGGCAGCAGGTAGGGAAAGCGGTGCAGGCAGCAGGTAGGGAAAGCGGTGCAGGCAGCACGTAGGGAAAGCGGTGCAGGCAGCAGGTAGGGAAAGCGGTGCAGGCAGCACGTAGGGAAAGCGGTGCAGGCAGCACGTAGGGAAAGCGGTGCAGGCAGCACGTAGGGAAAGCGGTGCAGGCAGCACGTGCAGCTTTGAGGGCACTTGGTAGAAATCCTTAGAGCTGTCCGGGGAGCGCTGGAAGGAACAGCGGTAGGACGGGGAGAGGGCTGAGGTGCTGTGCACAGGCACCTCCTCTGAACGAGAAGCCATAAACTCACCACTTTTCATTTTAATTCGTCACTGGTGTGATTTCAGCTCTTGGGATGCGAGTGAAATCAGCTTGTGCCCAGTATTCGGAATATTTTGGGACTTCGTGGTGCTTACCTGACTACCACTTTGTGAATCTGTAGTTTGTTTCGGTGTTGTCTTCTCACTGTGCCTCCTGTTCCTTTGAAGAGTTGTAGTGAAACTTCATAAGAGGGTTATTTCATGTTTGTTTTGCCAACGATTCCTTCGTATGTTATGGAACAAGGGGCAGAAGCTCTCGAGCACATGGACTTGTTCCAGCCCTCGTGCCTGTTTCTCCAGTGGTGCACAGCGGTTCTGTTCTGTTTCCCACGTCCCCTCACAGCTCGGGCCCGGTTTAGGGGTCTCTGGGCCACCAGCTCCTCTGCCAGGCCACTCCTGCGCTTCCCCCGGCTCGGTCTGCCCGGTGTCTGAAGAAGATGGACTCTGGTCTTTGCAGAGGCCGTTGGTAATGCAGTGGCACTAATAATAGCAGGTATGCGCCCTTGTACGTCACAGATACAGCCTTTAATAACTGGTACCCGTGTTAGAGCAGGGAAATGGAAGTGTTTCCAGCACTCCTGTGTGTCATACTTTTAATTATGATGGGGATCTAAGGAGGAAGCCATTTTATCGTAATGAATGGAGCCGGTCTGTGGCGTGCTGTCTCGCTCGGGCGCTGCGCAGCGCTGCCGTGGCGGTGACTCACGCTCCAGGAGCGCGGCGGATTTGGCAGCAGTGCCCGCTGGTTTGGAGTGTGTTTGAGTAAGCAGGGCCAGCGCAGAGGGGTATTTTAGAATTTAACTGGTCTATGCTTGTGTACTGTGGTTTGCTTAATCCCTTTCAGTAAGGCTCTCGTTGTCGCGGTTGTCCGTGCTCCATAGGAAATACACTGCTCGCTCAGCTGGGGCGGTTCTGGGGCACTGCTGCCCGTCTCTGAAACTGCAGCTCAGACACGGTGCCTTTTGTTTCTGGCCTGATTGCCGAAGCCCCGTGTGTGCGTGTACGTGACTGCGTCTTGGCACAGCTCAGGAGCCTCTGCTGAGTGCGTGGGCCCGGGGAGGCGCTGCAGCGGCTCCTGTCACCTGTCCCACCCACCGACGCGGTGCCGGCGGCTTCGCTGGCCTGCTCCAGGCTGTCCCCAGGCCTTGCACCGGGACAGCCTGTGCTCGGAGGGCATTGTCATCACAGCGTGTCCCCACACAGACTTCACTCCGTGCTGGGAAAGAGAGGGTTCTGGAAAGTGACACAGAACCGACACTGCTCTTGTGTGAAGTGTCCCTGACCAGGATTTATTTATTTGGGTACAGATGAATAACACCAGCTAACTGTTTACAAAATAAACCCGGCTTTGTATTTTGCTTACCTGGCCTTAGAGATCTGGAACAGGGCAAACCAGCACAGCCACCGGTTGGTTGTTGTATGTGGTGGTTACGTGGTGCACCTTACACGTGAACTCTGGATGGCTTCCTGTTACTGCTGGCCAGTAACATCCGTCACCACATCCGCATTTCGTGTGGAGTCTATCGGTGGAGCTGGTCGTAAAAATGAATTTGAAATATTACATACTAGGCCAAAAAAACGTACGCGTTCAACGAAAGTGAAGTTTGCAACATAAAAGATTTTTTCTAAAATATTTTGCTCTCTAGAAAGAATTCCTGAAACACATTGATTTTCTAATAGAAATGTTGGATCTTTTATGTCACAAAAGGAAACCATGAAAAAAACAGGTTCAAAATTACAAATTCAGCATTCGGGTAGGCTGGTTGGAAAATGGGAGATAGTATTTGTGTACTGAACGAGCCTGACAGAAGCAGCAGGTCAGTGAATCCTCTGGGCTGCCACGTCACCTGGCGTTGGTCAGGAAACGGAGCTGATTGAGAGCGCGGTGTGCTGAGCGCCGCCAGCAGCACGCTGCAGCAGGCACTGCGGAGAGGAAACCGGGAACTGAGGATGAAAGGGCATATATATATGTATGTATATATATGCGTACCCAGCTGCCCCTCTCGCACAGTGCCTGTTCTGCCCAGTTCATGTCTGGTGCAGCCAGGTTGGTGCCATCCGGAGGGGATTTTGGGGGGGATCAGGGGACATCTGGAGGGGACTTTTTGGGGAACAGGGGTGTTTGGGGTGCCGGGTTTGCTGTGGAAGGGCTCCTGGGCAGCAGCCGCGGTAAGGAGAAGAGCAGGTCCCGCGCGTCCCGCCGGAGCCGCTGCCGCGGTTCTGAGGGTGCCGCGGTCTGAGGGTGCCGCGGTCTGAGGGTGTTGTGGTGCCGCGGTTCTGAGGGTGCCGCGGTCTGAGGGTGCCGCGGTTCTGAGGGTGTTGTGGTGCCGCGGTTCTGAGGGTGTTGTGGTGCCGCGGTTCTGAGAATGCTGCGGTTCTGAGGGTGCCGCGGTGCCATGGTTCCGAGGATGCCGCGGTGCCGCAGTTCTGAGGATGCCGTGGTTCCGAGGATGCCGCGGTTCTGTGCTTCTCTTTGGGATTAGGAATATTTATCCGTTCTTTCAGTATTTGGGATGCAGTTTAAAACACCACCTTTAAATGGAAGTTCTAATAATTCACTCCATTAGTAATAAACTATAATTAGTTCTAGTGAATGATGTCTAATCCGATAATTTTAGCGTTGACTGTTCCTCCTGTTGCTTTCAGCTCCTAGTTTGCCGTGCCGTGAGCGCAGCAGTAAAGCGTGAGTCGTGCAGCAAAGCCCAGCCTGGCTGTTGTGACGGAGCCGTTGGAACAGAAGCCTGGTGCAGGGATGGGTCTGCAGGGAGGGAAGGGCTTCATCTGCTCTGAAACGCAGAGTCAGCAACACTCTTACTTTAAGCTGTTTTCATCATGATTGTGTAAGGAGAAGAGACTGCGAGTACAGTTAGACAAATTAGCTAATTAGAGCGGTATGTGGGGTTCCTCGTTAACTGCACCCAGAGTCCAGGGTTCTGTCAGACAGATCGGGGTGATCGTGTTTGCGATGCGCAGAATAACAGCGATTTCAGGGACTGCCGTACAAGTGATCTTTGCGTTCTTGTCTTAAATACAACTTTTGCGGTTAAATGTTTGCAAATTCAGAAGAGGGCAACTTTTTGTTTCCGTATATATCACTCTCAAGTGCAAATCCTGTTTAATTTCAGCTCAGATTTTAAGCTACGACCATTCAAACCCCAACTGGTTAAATGTTTTGGTTAACAATAGACGAGAGAAGCCCTTTGTGCCAGGTTGCACAAGTACAGCGAGTTGCCATTGTTGTCAAGTGGAAACCAGGGATTTTAGAGGTGCTTGGGAACCAGGAAGCACTGAAGGACTGAAGTTATACGCAAGTCAAATTTGCTTAATTCTTGCTGAATTTTACACTTGGTATTCTATGTGGGTGCTGAATTTGCGCAGTGGTGGTAATCGCCTCTTTACAGTCCCGTGTTTTGCTTTGCCAGGTGGGTTTATTTTGCCAGTTTCTCAGTTTAAACGGTGTCGTCGGCTTTTCCAACCCGTCAGCCCCAAGCTGGGCTGCATGTTCCCAAACGTGCCGATCGCCCTTTGCGGCGCGGCTGCGGGTGGAGCCCCCGGGTGCCGTGCGGGTGGAGCCCCCGGGTGCCGTGCGGGTGGAGCCCCCGGGTGCCGTGCGGGTCGGAGCCCCCGGGTGCCGTGCGGGTGGAGCCCCCGGGTGCCGTGCGGGTGGAGCCCCCGGGTGCCGTGCGGGTCGGAGCCCCCGGGTGCCGTGCGGGTGGAGCCCCCGGGTGCCGTGCGGGTGGAGCCCCCGGGTGCCGTGCGGGTGGAGCCCCCGGGTGCCGTGCGGGTCGGAGCCCCCGGGTGCCGTGCGGGTGGAGCCCCCGGGTGCCGTGCGGGTGGAGCCCCCGGGTGCCGTGCGGGTGGAGCCCCCGGGTGCCGTGCGGGTCGGAGCCCCCGGGTGCCGTGCGGGTGGAGCCCCCGGGTGCCGTGCCGGTCGGAGCCCCCGGGTGCCGTGCGGGTGGAGCCCCCGGGTGCCGTGCGGGTCGGAGCCCCCGGGTGCCGTGCGGGTCGGAGCCCCCGGGTGCCGTGCCGGTCGGAGCCCCCGGGTGCCGTGCCGGTCGGAGCCCCCGGGTGCCGTGCCGGTCGGAGCCCCCGGGTGCCGTGCCAGGCAACAAGAAACACGAGCAGCCAAAGAACAGAAAATAAAGATCGAACCCACAGGCACCTGCAAGACACGGGATCCAAGGCGGTCATACCAACCTGCTGTGTGTTGTATTACCCAGTTTCTGTGCTGGCATCCAGAGCCACTGCACTGCTCGCGCGAGGGTCCCGCACACGCGAGCGTCCTGCGCACGGCCGCACTGCCCGCTGCTGCTTCAGTGATGTCAAAAACTTGGAAATAACATAGCTTTAGTTTATTTAGAATAAATGTAAATATACGGTGGGCTCTGACGTCATCAGACCGTTCCTGCCATCAGCCCTGCACTGTCCAGGCCCCGATAACTCATGCCCACAGTCGTGTGCTGAAATGCGGTGCCGGGCATTTGCGGTCTGAGAACAGCAAGGACTTTGAGTATTTTACTTTAAGCAGAAACTGAAAGGATTAAAAAAATAGTACAAGTTATTGTCCAGATTGTGTCAGCCAGCTCTGGAATGAAGCGATATCTGGGTTGGAATGTGGCATCTGTTTAATCGGCACACAGAAATAGTACAC
Source organism: Patagioenas fasciata (assembly GCF_037038585.1). NCBI lineage: Eukaryota > Metazoa > Chordata > Aves > Columbiformes > Columbidae > Patagioenas > Patagioenas fasciata. Next base: position 85,399,416 of record NC_092560.1, read on the forward strand.
ACCAGCGTTTAGGTCGGGAAGCTGGGAACATCATGATCAACTGGAAGTGCCAAGGGGCCGTGGGTGGGTGGCGTTGCTGCCCGGCGCGGTGCTCGGCAGGGCCGCGGAACGGGGCCGGTGTAACCACGGCGGAGCAGGACGCGCCTCGGGGCTCCAGCACACCTGCTCGTTCTGCTGCACTTGTGCCCTTTATTTTGGTTTGCATCTTCCCTGATGCTACTCCGGTTCCAGGCGCGGCTGCAGCGGTTTGCGGGTGCTGCCGGTTCCCAGGCCCGGCGCGCCGTGCCGCAGGAGCGCTCGGAGCCGTCTGTCGTGGCTCCGCACGCCGTCGTGGCTCCGCACGCCGTCCTGCCGTCCGGAGAGCGGCCTCAGCGAACCAGGCCAGCAGTCGCGGTTCTGGTCCTACAGCCAGCTTCATTTCTGGGTCCAGGTCACGCGAGCACCACGGGAGGCGCAGGATCCTGCGGTGCCGGGGCAACAAGAAAGCCTGGGATGGGGGGTGACGTGGGCTGCGTTTGGCACCAAATGCTCGTTGGAATGGCTGTAAAAGGGGATTTCAGTGCGTGTACTGCAACTCTGGCATCAGTCCGTCCTTTATCTAAATGACTTTCTTGTGTTTACTTGGTAAAGAGCTGGCTGCAGCTGTTGGTGTGAGTACCTGAGTCGCGGTGTTTCACGGCACCGATGCCGTAACAGAGTGGGGGTGTTTGTGGTGCTGCCTCAACACGTTCATTGACATGGAAGAGAAGTCTTGAGATACACCATGAGCAGTGCGTTTGGAGTAACTAAATGCGTTTTTATCAAACTCTGGCCTTGGGGTTTCCTGCTGGTTCTTGGGAGGTGGGATGGGAGGGAACAGAGGCACCAGGGCAGAAGTGTGCACGGTACCCAGCACAGCTCCCCGTGTTTGCATTAGTTCTGCTTTTCCACAGATCAGTGTGTAAATCAACGAGATGCTTGGACAGATTTGGGGTTCCTGAATAGATAAGGTGTATTTTCGTCCCTGCAAAGATGTAGAAGTGGCTACCTTTGATGTAGAGAGAGGTAGCAGGAAAATAGGGCAGCATTTGAAGTATCGTGATTTTACATCCTTTGTGAAACTGAATAGATCCAGATTTTAAAAATAATGCTAGTTTACTAGCTCAAGCATGCTACTTTCAAATATCATAATTCTAAAGCGGACTTCAGTCCTCCTTTCACTCCACATTGGAATGGGTGGTGAGGAACGCGTGTCGGTTTGTGACGTGGCACCCAAAGCAAACCCAGCGCTTTGCGGGCGTCTGTTCTCCACCAGGCAGGCCGGTCCATCCCCTCACCGACCCGCCGCTCCCCACGAGCAGCTGCGTGCGCCGGCCAGACACGGCCTGCGGCACACGGTCCTTGGAACGGGGGACGGCGTGACGCTTAGAAACTGCTCTGTTTCACAGAACAAATATGTCCCCAAATGCTGAAAATGAATATAGTAACACCCTGTACGTAATTTTTCATCTAATGTATGTGCATAGTCAAGTGTTGCGTAAGGACTCGGTTGTACCAGAGCCTTGCTGGCGAGGAGGGCTGTGCTGCCGCAGGAGGAGCCGAGAGGGGTTCTGAGGCACCGCGGCTGGGAGTGAAGCCCCGCCAGCTCTGCTCTGCTCTGCTCTGCTCTGCTCTGCTCTGCGGGCACGCTGCGGGGGTCCAGCTGCTCCCAGCGCTGGGTTTGCTTTTACTGCTGGCAGCTTGGTCTGGGTAGAAGTGAAGACTTCTAAATTGTCTGGAATTTGCACAGTTCTGCAGGCCAGCTTCCTGTTGTGGCCGTGGGCACAGCCAGGCTGGAGCATCTGCGGATTCCAGACAAAATCAGGTATTTGGTGTGGAGGCAGCTGCTGTCGTGATTTCGAGATCTGTTGGAATCAGGGGAGGATGTGTTTTGGTTCCAGCACGACTGCTTCCAGGACACGCCAGATAGCCCAGGCTCGGCGCTCGCGTTACCTTGCTCTGTGTGTGTGTGTGTGTGTGTGTGTGTGTCTGTGTGTGTATATGTGTGTGTGTGTCTCTGTGTGTCTGTGTGTCTCTGTGTGTCTGTGTGTGTCTGTGTGTGTGTGTCTGTGTGTGTGTGTCTGTGTGTGTGTGTCTGTGTGTCTGTGTGTCTGTGTGTGTCTGTGTGTGTCTGTGTGTGTGTGTGTCTGTGTGTGTGTCTGTGTGTCTGTGTGTCTGTGTGTGTCTGTGTGTGTGTCTGTGTGTGTGTCTGTGTGTGTGTCTGTGTGTGTGTCTGTGTGTGTGTGTGTCTGTGTGTGTGTGTGTCTGTGTGTGTGTCTGTGTGTGTGTCTGTGTGTGTGTCTGTGTGTCTGTGTGTGTGTGTGTCTGTGTGTGTGTGTGTCTGTGTGTGTGTGTGTCTGTGTGTGTGTCTGTGTGTGTGTCTCTGTGTGTGTGTGTCTGTGTGTGTGTCTGTGTGTGTCTGTGTGTGTGTCTGTGTGTGTGTCTGTGTGTCTGTGTGTCTGTGTGTGTCTGTGTGTGTCTGTGTGTGTGTGTGTCTGTGTGTGTGTCTGTGTGTCTGTGTGTCTGTGTGTGTCTGTGTGTGTGTCTGTGTGTGTGTCTGTGTGTGTGTCTGTGTGTGTGTCTGTGTGTGTGTGTGTCTGTGTGTGTGTCTGTGTGTGTGTCTGTGTGTCTGTGTGTGTGTCTGTGTGTCTGTGTGTGTGTGTGTCTGTGTGTGTGTGTGTCTGTGTGTGTGTGTGTCTGTGTGTGTGTCTGTGTGTGTGTCTGTGTGTGTGTCTGTGTGTGTGTGTGTCTGTGTGTGTGTCTGTGTGTGTGTCTGTGTGTGTGTCTGTGTGTCTGTGTCTGTGTCTGTGTCTGTGTGTGTGTCTGTGTCTGTGTGTGTGTCTGTGTCTGTGTGTGTCTGTGTGTGTGTCTGTGTGTCTGTGTGTCTGTGTGTGTCTGTGTGTGTGTGTGTGTCGAGAAACAGTGTGAGGCCGCAGTGTCCCCTCGGCAGCACCCCTGGGCTGCCCCGGACAGACGCACGGACACTCGCAGCGCTGAGGGTCCCCCTGGTGCGAGCTGCCGTGTCCGTGAGCACATCTAGAAGTAGGTGTGTGTTTTCTCCCGAGTAGTTCACATTCGAGTGAAGCTGGAGGTGGAAGGCACTTGGCATTATGTTAATTCTCCAAAGGCAGTAGATGCTACCAGGTTTTTCCAGTAGTTGCTACGAGGAAGATTAATAGTGCAAATTCTGTAATGAAAAACCCATTGGGTGTTTTTACTGAAGTTCTGTGAACTGCAGGCTCCCTGGGCAGGTCCTGGTTTTCTGGGTTCCCAGGGGCACGTGGCACAGTGTGTGTCTGTGGGCCTGCACGCTGTCTTCGTGGTGGAAACAGAGTTCTTGTGATGTTATCATATAAAATATGAATTTTAATATTCAGCTTAATGCTCTGCTATGAGAAATATGTAAACTTGGCCTGGGAGCTGCAGTTTGCACTTCCTGGAATTCTGGGCATAGCGTGGTCTAAATAAGCAGCAGGTTGTTTGGGAATGGCTGGGGCTGATATCTGGTGTCATAAACAGCATCTGCAGAAATCGTTTCCCTGACAGCTGGTTTGTGAAGAACACAGCACGCTTTATGTTGAGAATTCGTATCTTATTGATGAATTCAAGCGTACATTGAGCACAGTGATCAGCTCACAGCGCAAACACATACATGCTCTTTAATTGCTTTATACCTCATGTGTTGCCTTGGACTGCTGAGTGTAACATTTCCAACCTAGATCAACGTGCTGGAATTCATCACATTTGGGTAAGATACTGAAATGATTGATAATGAAGGATTGTCAATATATGGTGTAAATCTGGCTTTCAGATGAGTTAATTCGCTGTGAACTGCGTGTTGGCGCGAGCGTCTGCGCCCTTTGCTGGTTTGATTTAGTGGTTGCTGTTACCGGCAGGGGGGGTTCAAAAGGGTCCCCAACTCATGCAGCTCTGTATTCAGGGTTCGGATGTTGGGTCCCTGCTCTGTCACAGGAGCATGGGAAGTTTTCCTGCAAAAAAGGGGGAGAGAAAACAAGTCAGCAAGGTTTGACATGAACACTTTGATGGCGTGGTGAACAGCAATTCCACACTCTGCTCTTCAATGTATGTGAAGACTGTGCATGGCAGGAGTAGGTTATTGCGTGGTGCTTTGAACGATGCATATGGTGTCAGAGGAAAGAGAGCTTCCTCAGCGCTCACCGCGCACGCCGTGGGCTAAGAAGCCGTTCCGGACTGTCACAGAACACACTCTGCCCAATAGACAGACTATAGCAACGGATAACGAGCGACAGTACGGGGTAGAAACCGCTGGTTACTAAAGTAATGGTACGCAAAGATCTTCATTTCTGTTTCGTTGTGACTGGGCTGATGTTCAACGTTTTTTGCTTTTCTGGTGTAAAATGACTCCTTTTCTGCCTTTATTTGACAGACTCGAGACGACTTCCTGGGCCAGGTGGATGTGCCGCTCAGCCACCTCCCGGTAAGCAGTGGCTCTGTGTGCACCGCGTCCTGGTCCCCGCCAGCCGCGCAGACCTCGCGCTCGCGGGCTTCTCGCCAGGGTCCGGTTGGATGTGGTGCGGGCGAGCGCTCCCGCCACAGCGCTGGAGCTGACGGACAAGCGCTGTGCGCAGCAGGGCCCCGCGGGCCCGGGAGACACGGTTCCTGTGCAGGGACGCGGCCGTCGCTCTCCAGCGTCCGTTGCACTTCTCAGCATCCGGGATTCGTGTCCTGGTTCTTTCTTAAAGCCCTTGTCTGATCCGAGTCAATTCCTGGATGATGTGGCCAACAGACGCATGGTTTCTCACCTACTGTCGCTGGTTATTGTCCTGTTAATCTTCTGGCTTCTTGCTTTTTATGATTTTCCATTATATGAAACACTTGTATTCTCCCTTGGCAAACTCCGGTTCTTCCAGAACTTTTGTTAACACATGTTAAAAAACATATTTTGAGGTCCGCTTTCCAGGGCTCCCGGAGCCGCTTTCTGGGGCTCTGAGCGCCGCTTTCTGGGGTTCCCGGAGCCGCTTTCCGGGGCTCTGAGCGCCACTTTCCGGGGTCCTTGGAGCCACTTTCCGGGGCTCCCGGAGCCGCTTTCCGGGGCTCTTTCCCGCACTTTCGGGGCCGAGGTCGCGCGGGCCGGGCGGGCGCCGGGGTCTGCAGCGCCCCCTGGCGCGCGACAGCGGCAGTAACGGCCGCCGCTCGCGCAGGCCCTGACAGACTAGCGGACTGACGGACTGACCGACTGACGGACTGATCGACTGACGGACTAACGGACTAACGGACTGACCGACTGACGGACTAACGGACTAACGGACTGACCGACTGACGGACTAACACGCCACCGGACCGACAGACTGACGGACGGACGGGCTGACGGCGCCGCCCCCGTCCCCGCGGCGCCCGGGCAGGCCCTGACCCCGTGCCGTGCCTTTGCAGACCGAGGACCCCGCCATGGAGAGGCCGTACACGTTCAAGGATTTCCTGCTCAGACCCAGGAGGTGAGCGGGGCAGCCCTTGTGCTTGAAACGTTCCTTCCCCCAAGATCTGTTTGCAACTGCCCAAGGGTTGTTGGGTGAAACGTGACTCCTTGTCTTGTAGCCACAAATCCCGTGTGAAGGGCTTCTTGAGGCTGAAGATGGCTTATATGCCTAAAAACGGTGGCCAAGAGGATGAAAACAGTGATCAAAGGGATGAATCGGAGGTAAGGCTAAACGCTTCTGGGAGCACCTGTGTGCTGGAGATTCACGTATAGCTGTGCACCAAGCTGTGCACCAAGCTGTGTACCGAGCTGTGTACCAAGCTGTGTACCGAGCTGTGTACCAAGCTGTGCACCAAGCTGTGTACCAGGCTGTGCACCAGGCTGTGCACCAGGCTGTGCACCGAGCTGTGTACCGAGCTGTGCACCAAGCTGTGCACCAGGCTGTGCACCGAGCTGTGTACCGAGCTGTGTACCGAGCTGTGCACCGAGCTGTGCACCGAGCTGTGTACCAAGCTGTGCACCAAGCTGTGTACCAGGCTGTGCACCAGGCTGTGCACCAGGCTGTGCACCGAGCTGTGTACCGAGCTGTGTACCGAGCTGTGCACCGAGCTGTGCACCGAGCTGTGTACCAAGCTGTGCCTCTGCCAGGCGAAGCCCTGGTACAGCGCTGGTAGCAGCTCATTCTCCCCTCCAACACACCCCCCGTTGTCTTTTTACTGCAACCTTGTGTCTTCTCAACCATTTCAAGAATTTCAAAATATTTCAGCTGCCACAATGAATTCTGAAGTCTGTCTGACTCAGTTTGTGAGCAAACAGAAGTGGAGGTAGCGCCAAGGAGAAGAATCCAGAAAGTTACCCAAGTAATTTATAAATATAATGGACTGTATGAGGTACCTCCTCTTCAGAGGCCATTTCCAAATAGGGGTTATAGCATTTTGTTGATTTCCTTGGCAGCGTTGACTTTGCAGAGAGTACAGCTCATGCAAGCACAAGAGGTTTAAAGGCTTCTCAGCACTCTTGTCAGCCGTTTAAAGAATTGGCTGCAATTAGGGGTAGGTGTCAGTGGAATGGTAGCTGGGAAGCAGAAAGGAAAAGCCCGTCGTTATCCTCCATAGCCCGACGGTCACGCCTGGGCAAGTCAGCGCTTGGTTCTCTTTGGCTTTTGGACTGGGAGTCTGCACCCACCCAAGTACGTTTGGGAATCCCCGTCGTAACAAACCAGTGGGAATTTAGGGTTTTTGGCACTGAAATGAAGAGCACGCTGTAACCACAGAGTTTATTCTGTTCCTGTGTGGCTTACACTTAAGTAGTTTTGAACTTCTCTTTGGGAAATGTTCAGTTCCTGCACTTGTACGCTAATGTCAGCAACAACGAAGCAACTTTTCTTTCACTTGACCTTGTTTTTTCCGTTCCCAAGCACGGCTGGGACGTGGTGGATCCCAACGACTCCGCATCGCAGCGTCAGGAGGAGCTGCCGCCCCCTCCGCTGCCTCCCGGCTGGGAAGAGAAGGTGGACAACCTGGGCCGGACTTACTACGTGAACCACAACAACAGGAGCACGCAGTGGCATCGCCCCAGTCTCATGTGAGTGGCGGCGAGCGCGTGTTCGTGGGAGCGCGGAGGTATCGGTCAGGCCAGCGATGTTGTCAAACGAACGTAACCGTTTTGATTTTACACATTCACGGCTGGAAAAGTCTGAAGCGAGCCTCTTACGGGGCGGTTTGTAAAGGCACGCTTCTCTTCGGTAACAGGCAGATCGTGGTTTTGATGCTGTGTTCCGTATCTGACACTATGCTTTATTCAGAGAAGAGTTTTCACAGGTGTGCTAGGGAACTGAGACCCGCAGTCTGGATATCTTCGGTAAAAAGAGACCTCTCCACCCGCAGCAAATGACATCCGCATGGGTATTGTGGGCAATCCTAGGCAATCTGAAGGGGCGGGAGGGAAGTCAGTGCACTCACAGCATACCTTGGAGCACTGCAGACAGGTGGGGCTTTTGTCAGCAGTTTACTGGGGAAGAACAAATTCCGTTCTTCTACAGACTGTTGAAAAGGCAGGGAAAAAATGAACTCTGTTAAGTTTTAATGAAGTTAAAGTGATGAACTTCGAGGAGATCCTGGTTATTATTCAGTGTATAGACTGTGCCCTGGTTGTGCTAATGTGGAGCTCCTGTCCAAGCCTTCATTATGTGCCTCTTATGAATTAGATTGATAAAGCTGGGGCAAGCTTACATTTTAAAAAATACATATAATGGGTGATGTTAAGAATTATACTGAAATAATGTATTGGCTATACATCTTGCATTATTTTTATGTAGCTACTATTTTTACACTACTGCTCATTAGAACAGTAATGGTTATTCTTTCTTGAATATTCATCATCATAGCTAAATTATGCAAATGTGTGTTGTCCTTATTTAAGGCACTATTTGTTCTTCTCGTCTGATGTGTTTATTGTAGTTAGAATCGAATTAATTTTTGTTCTGTATGTTTTGAACTATTTACTGTTGAACTATTTGAGCTATTGACTAAGCAGTGTGTATTTTGGCAAGTAAATCTCATCAGCTACAGTCATTATGATTGGTAATTGTCAATAAGTGTCTATAACAAAGCAGGTTTTATGAACTATTTGATTTAGCACTTCCTTGTAATGTGGTTGTGCTAAACGAAGTAGAGAGGACATGGATTCAGAAATGTTTGACTGCCAGATGCCAAAAAGCAGTGGTCACTAGAAAGCATCATTGTCAGATGGGTGTATAAAATGAAGGCCTCAGGTTCGCTATTCGCCAGGTATCCTCATGGGTACTTTGGAAACAAACGCAGAATTCCTGCAGATGAACTTTACACATGACAGCGGGCTGGGTGAAGAGCGAAGGCTCTAGAAGGGCGCTGTTCAGCCTTTCAATTCTGTGAACGTTTGAAACCGCTGGGAGGGGAAGGTTGAGAGCAGGGTAGATAAGCTCTCGCTTCCAGGCCAGGAACTCGGCTGTGGCCTTGGTCCTGAAGGCAAAACACCGAGTGCTGTCCAGTCCACGTCTGCACTGGTTCACGTCTCACAGCTCTTTAAATGAGCAGCAGTCAAGTGGCTGCATAGAGGTTTTCCTGAACACGACCGTGTTCCAGAGTTAGTCCCTCGTCCCGGGGAGCGGTTCCGGTACAACACCACCCCCGGAGTGCGGAGGCAGCGCTCTGGGTCTCGGGGCCCAGCAGTCTCCGTGGGGAGCTGCCGTCCCCGACTCCCCGCTGCCGCTGAGCGGCCGGTGCCTTCCCGCGCCGCAGGGCCGGCGTTCGCGCTGGCTGTCACCCGAGGAGCGCGCTGGCTGTCACCCGAGGAGCGCGCTGGCTGTCACCCGAGGAGCGCGCTGGCTGTCACCCGAGGAGCGCGCTGGCTGTCACCCAAGGAGCGCGATGGCTGTCACCCGAGGAGCGCAATGGCTGTCACCCGAGGAGCGCGATGGCTGTCACCCGAGGAGCGCAATGGCTGTCACCCGAGGAGCGCGATGGCCTTACCAGGCAAAGGCGCGGTCCTGGTGTCAGAGCTGGCTGCTCGTCGCAGGAGAGGCTGCGGGTGGTGTGTCTGAACCTGCACTTCCATCGCTGCGCAGCCAGTTTCGATATCACACAGCATTTGTGAAGTGCTTCCAGTTGTATTTACTTTGGAGTGAGGGATTAAATGGTCTGCTGTTCATGAAGCCTGACATATGTAAGAGCAATGATCTTTATAAGCAAAAGCATTAGTGATGTTTTGAAAGCAGTGGACGAAGCAGGTGTTTAACATTCATTATTTTCTTGTTCTTTTCCCCTTTGCGTGCTTTCATTTCCCCCTGTGCAGCGACGTGGGGTCCGATTCAGACAACAACATCAGGCAAATAAACCAAGAAGCAGCCCATAGGCGGTTCCGCTCCCGCAGGCACATTAGCGAGGACTTGGAACCGGAGCCCGCGGAGAGCGCGGACGCTCCCGAGGTACGTCGGGGCCGGGCTGCGGGAGCGTGGCTGAGCTCCCGGCTGATGACTTACACTGGTACACTAGTTACTGTGCGACATACACACAATAGAAGTCCTAACCAGAGCTGTACTGTACAGGTCTGTGCACTTGCGGGTGCCTGACAGTGTATGCACAATATTAGATACCATGCGAATGCTGGGAGGAACATTGGTAATTCCAATAACTGCTTGTGTATACATCTCAATAGAAACGCTTTCAATATTCTGCCTTGAATAACAGTGGAATAAGCTGTAAAAAGAAGGGAAACACGCTGGCTGGAGCTGTCACGTGCTTCAGTTTTCGTTAGTGCCTGGATTTGGAGGGCAGAGAAGCTGTTGGGTTTTTCCCCAAATACTTGGGTTTAGTTAGAATTCTGAGACCTTATTAATCAGGTGTTTGGTTAATCTATAGCTAGACTAAATAAATGAAGTTTGGTAGATACTTGTAGGCCTAAGTGAGAGTTTGTGCAAAGCTCTAATTCCACTCAACTTTAAGGAATATTTTATTATGTGAATCGTGGAGAAAATTCTTAGTGCAAAACTAGGTTTGGTTCACTAAATGTTATTTGGAGCAACAGGCAGGTTCCTGAAACTATAGTTGCACTTGTCACCTCTTAATACTTGATTTGTTCTTTATTCTTTAACTTAACTTAGCTTGATAAATTCTTTCTTACAAGTTTTTGTAAGAGTGCAGAATTACAGTTAGAACAAAATTGCAAAAAGAATTTATTGAATGAGAGCTCTTTCTTAGGCATCTTTTCACCTACATAATTTTCTGTGTAGAATCGTAAAGCATTTTGTCATCATCAACACGAAGACAGTTTTGAAGTCAACGTGCAGAACCATTTTCCCCGTGATTACTTTGCACGAGTAGTGTTTGTGTGTCGTAGTGGTTTATTTGAAATGAACGTAGAGGTCTGTTTCATTAAACGTGGAGTCTGGTGGTCACACCTGCGCGGGCCGCAATGAGGTGGTCGTGCAGAAGGCAGAGGGAAGGCGGACTGGTCTGTCTGTAAATCCTCACCGTGGTTTCCTCTCTCCTCAGCCCTGGGAGACCATCTCGGAGGAGGCGAGCGCGGGCGGGGACGCCCTGGGGCTGGCGCTGCCGCCGCCCTCGTCGCCGGTGTCGCGCAGCCCCCAGGAGCTGTCGGAGGAGCTGAGCAGGCGGCTGCAGGTGGCTCCGGACTCCGGCGGGGAGCAGCTCGCGTCTCTGATTGTGCGTAACGCGCCGATCCGTAACGGTCCGAGCCCTTTGCACGGCTGGGTAGGGACTGCTGGGCTCAGGAAGACCTGAGCATACAGTTAAAATTATCTTCCAAAAAATGCATCATGATTTCATCATAGGGCAAACTGCCTCCAGCAACAGAATCCCTTGATTTAGGTTTAATTTTTTCTTCGTGTGAGTTTAACTTCAGCCTTCGCTACTGTTCCACCTTTAGTGAAACAAAGTATGTAATACTAGGGAGTGTAAAGCTCAGAGTTCCCAAAGGAAGGACGGAAACCTGCTAACGCTCTTTCAGTCATCATCCATTCTACTACATGGTAGTTTTTCACTCTTCTAGCTGTGCATGTCTATATTAGAGCATGTGCTTGCTTATATGAGGATTTCATAAACCTCTCATGGTTTACTGGATCGACTGTTGTAAGACTAAGAAAGGACTGGAGCTGAAGTGGGTAGTTGTTAATAAATCCTGCACAGGTTTGTAAATGGCTGCTCCGGTAAAAGTTTCGTCATAAGAGGTTTCTTGAGGTAAAACCAAAGATATGCTCTATATTTGTGCAAAGCACTTGTTTGCCAGACTGGTGACACCACGAGAAGTAAGGATGATGCGCTTGCAAGTGGGCAATGCCGTATGTCTCTGGTTAAGAAAACAATTCTGAGTATCAAACAGAACATCATGCTGTGATTTTTTGTGGTATGTTGTTGTTTCTTTGGGGTTTGGTTTGGTTTTTTTAATTGCTAGTATATGCCACCAATGTACCTTTGGAATTCAAGAGATAAGAAATCATATTTACTCTTGTTCTGATTAAATCTCGATTAGGTGCAAGCTATTTACAAAGAGCCTGTGCAGCTGGTGTCTTATACTGGTTTGAATGTTATCCAGAGGCTAATTAGCAAATTATAGCTCCAGTGGCCAACCATCTGCATGCAGAGTCGCTGGTGCTTCTGGAGATAACTGCACATTTTAGGGCTTTGCTTGGAGGGCAGGATGCTAATCAAATAGTTCTGGTGGCAAGATCAGGGCCTGCTGGCTTTTACATTAACAATAATAAATGGTACAGCTGCAAAGTTATCTTAATTAATAATTCAGTAATTATATTCCTATCTGAACCAGCTCTTTTATGAGCCATTAAATGATAGCATCTTTCTTATCCGTACAATATAAATTATAATCAGACCACACTCGCAGAGCAAGAAATTCTAACTCACACTAGCAGAGATTTTAAATGCTTTTGTGCTGAGTAACGTCAGCAGCCGCTGCTTCCCGGTACTTGCAGTCGTGTTACCCCGGGTTGCACCCGGCTCTGTGCACAGGCCGCCGGGCCAGCAGCGCTGAGAGCGCGGTGCTCAGCACCCGGCTCTGTGCACAGGCCGCCGGGCCAGCAGCGCTGAGAGCGCGGTGCTCAGCACCCGGCTCTGTGCACAGGCCGCCGGGCCAGCAGCGCTGAGAGCGTGGTGCTCAGCACCCGGCTCTGTGCACAGGCCGCCGGGCCAGCAGCGCTGAGAGCGTGGTGCTCAGCACCCGGCTCTGTGCACAGGCCGCCGGGCCAGCAGCGCTGAGAGCGTGGTGCTCAGCACCCAGCTCTGTGCACAGGCCGCCGGGCCAGCAGCGCTGAGAGCGTGGTGCTCAGCACCCGGCTCTGTGCACAGGCCGCTGGGCCAGCAGCGCTGAGAGCGTGGTGCTCAGCACCCGGCTCTGTGCACAGGCCGCTGGGCCAGCAGCGCTGAGAGCGTGGTGCTCAGCACCCAGCTCTGTGCACAGGCCGCCGGGCCAGCAGCGCTGAGAGCGTGGTGCTCAGCACCCGGCTCTGTGCACAGGCCGCCGGGCCAGCAGCGCTGAGAGCGTGGTGCTCAGCACCCGGCTCTGTGCACAGGCCGCTGGGCCAGCAGCACTGAGAGCGTGGTGCTCAGCACATGGTGCTCAGTGTGGAGCTCCAGCATGTCTGTCAGGCAGCTCCTGTCTCTGGACCCTGCTGCCCAAGCGCTGGCTCTGGGGCGGCTCCTTGGTCCGATCCAGCACTTGGGTGAAATAGCTGAATAAAGCCCCGTGTTTTAAGACACCTGAACTTAAAGACTTCTTTTTCTTTTATTTCCCAGCAAAGAGATCCTTCTTCAAGATTAAGATCTTGCAGTGTAACAGACACAGTCGCTGAGCAGTCTCAGTTATCCTTGGTAAGCCAAAGCTAAACTCTGTTTCTGTTGTTTGAACGTTCTCTGGTTCTGACAGTCCCTTTTCTTGGTCAGTCCTGGTCAGATGTAGATCAGTATGGGCAGATGACCATCCCAAATAGTAATGGGCACCCAGCTAATACCGTCACGCTCAGCAACTAAAATGAGGACCTTCCTGAGACTGGAGACGTTTCTGAGACCGAGAGCACGGTCGCGCTAGCGTTAGTGATGTAGCAGACATGGAGTTTACTGGGCTCTGGACATACAGGCAGTGGAGACACAAAATCTTCACCGGGCTTTTTCAGCGGGGCGGCAGACGGCGGTAGCGGCCACAGGGCTCTTGTATCAGTGATCCTTTTGTGTCCTGTAAACTGATTTCACTTGGAATATGTGAATCTGTAGGACATGAAAACGGATTGATGTTTACCTGGTTGCAGTTGAAAGGAGCCTTTTTTCTTAGTCCTCGTACAATAGAACAGAATTGCAGCTGCTGTACTTTTTTAATCTGAGCGCTTTAGGTAAGCAGCAGCTTCTGCAGTTTTATTTGAGTACCTTCTTCAAACACGAAAAGATACAAAGGTTTCTTTTAAATATGTATTAAATATTTCAAAAATATTATTGTTCAAATAATAACTATGCACACCTTTGGTCTGACTGACAGGAAGTTCCACATATTTGGTCCTCCATCCCAAGTATGAGGATTGCAGGGGTGGCGGGCTATAGAGAGAGTACCTAAAGTAAGATTGTGCGAGATACACGTTTGAATAAAACTGTTCAGATCGTCAAAACAATTTAGTATTTTTTTAATTATAGTTTCCTTCCAGCATTTTTTCCCCAGTTTTTCATGAGAAATATATTCCATATGAATCTAGAAACAGCAATTTCGGGTACCTTTGTAACCTTCGGCGATTTGTGTGCAAGCACCGCTCCCGGTGTGCCCCGGCCTGCTCTGCTGCGGGGTTTGCAGCGCCGGTGCCGTGCGGGCTCTGCCTGCGGGAGCGCCGCTCTCTGTCCCGGGGACGCGGCTTCCGCTGCGCGCTGGCAAGCGCCCGCAGTTGGAAAGCGCTGCTCTGGAGCAAGGCTGTTCTCCTCTTAGCCGTACCTCATCCTTACTGAGCTAGTGGTCATTCCTCTTGTAGCAGCTAAATACCGTGCTGCTCGTCACCGGATTAATCCCTGCTGAAAGTTCACAGGATCAGTTCCTTCTTTTTCATCTGGCTTTCAGTGCACACATTGATGACCAGAAAGTATCCGTTGTGGGTTTAAATACCATGTTTATGGGTAAAACATTCGAAATTTCCTTAGGGGAAGATCCCGTTCCATCTAGAACAAACGTCCAGTGGATACAAGAACTCTCGACACTCATTCCCTCTGTGGTTTTTATGCGAGATTCTGTCCTGGTTATCAGTGATTGATGACTCAGTTTCTTTGCTAATATCTTAAACATTATTTCCATCTAATCACTCTCTCTTAATAAATTAGAGTATGATTCCTTACTCATAAAGATCTGAGAGTAATCTGTGACCTTTGTCACTAACTGTTCTGATCTGTGTCATTAATTATCATTCAACAGCAGAGCGGTCCGTCTGGGAGAGCTCGTTCTTCAACGGTCACAGGTGGTGAGGAGCCAACGGTAATGCCGCTCTTTATCAAGCACTGTCTCTGAATGAAGCGTGGGAGGAGGTGTACGATGAGGAACTTCTTTCACAAAGCAGCAGTGTGTTAAATGAAATCCAAACACTGAATCGATAGTTATAGTTTGTTGTTGTTTCAGATTTTGTCAAAATTCCTCAGACTCCAGTTGCACGCAGTACCAGCGTGCTTTAGAGATGCGGGCGTGCCCCTGAGCTTTGGTAAAGCTGTGCGCTAAGGAAGTACCTAATTCTGTAAAAACTGATAGTGAAGGAATCAGGGATTAGAGACATCAAGTTAGTATACAGGTAGCTGTGGTTTTAGCTTGCACCTGTCTTCCCTTGCTCTCCATTAGGCTAACTAATTTTGTTCTTAAAGCTGATCTAGTCTGAGAACCGTGGAGGTACAGCGGTACTCCAGGTGTTTCCAGACCGCCTGCGCGGCCTCGTTGTCCCCGGTGAAGGGCTGGGGAGCATCGGGCCGCTCGTGGAGGGGCAGCGTCCGCGCTGCCTGCCGGCTCTGCCCGCGCCGCTGCGGCAATCCCGCTCTGCCCAGTACGTGGCTGTTCAGGAGAGAAAGAAATCGGTCTCATACTTTGTTTCGGTGCTATTACCTGGGTTCCTCATCTGTTTTCCTCTGGTCTCTGTTTCCTATTGGGTTCCTATTGGGTTGGTTCTCTTAGCGCCAGGAAGCTGCCTGTTTCTAAAGGAACTGGTGTTGCTGGTGAGCTCAGGAACTGCGCTCACTGGTAAGGCAGTTCAGCACTGGGCTTACTCTGTCCTGTGGTGAAGATACGTAGTTTTCATCGTCCTGCTATCAAGGCAGGTATTTTGAAAGAGGGAGGCAATCTAGCATTATAGTCTCCTGGTAAGGTCTCAATATATATTTTAATGCATTGAACCAAGTATCTAGACATAGATACTGAAAAGCACCTTGAATGTGCCAAGACTTTGGCACAAGTATTAATACATGGGCTTCATTGGAGAGCAAAGATACCATCCTGCAGAGTTCAGCAGTTTGCTTCTCTAGCTCTTTGTATTTACATCAGTTACTTGAGAAAAACGCCTGTCCTTCATGTTGTGATTTTCTTGTTTGCTTCAGTGCCAGCCAGGTTACCTGTTCTTCGTCATTTATTCCAGCAAGCGATGGCTTCAGAGAAGAGGGGTCCCAGACTAGGAAGTGACTGAGCTTAGTCAGGATGTACGTAGAGCGTGTGGTCTGAACACCGCCCCTCCCTGGGCATCCCCTGTAAACCTGCACTCAGCTGCAGGCAGAGTCAGCGCTAAACATTCTCTCCGGGCTGTTTTTCTTCAGATAGCTTTTCCGCTTGCGCTGCAGTGCGTGTCTTTGTTTCCTCTGCATGTCCCTGGGGAAAACATCCACTTGGCTTAAGCACCAAGTATCTTCCCCATGGAAGTACCCAAGACAACGTCAGCAACGCACAGTGACATAGTTATTGGGTTGAATAGCGGCGTAACTTGTTTAATGACAGTTAGTGCCTTTGGCAACGTTAATGTTGTCCATATATTTTTGTTAGAACAGTGTCTTTCTTGTGGAACTTGTGGTACATGAAGAAGAGCTTATGTCAAATGAAACCAGAAACTATATTCTTCTGTATGCTCGTTGTGTTTAAGAAAGTTGTGAGTTAACAAGTTCTTTTTTTAAACAAAAGAACGATGAAGTGTTTGTTAGCTATTATGAAATAACGATACAGTATCTCTTGGTTGAACAGCCCTCAGTGGCCTATGTCCATACCACACCAGGCTTGCCCTCAGGCTGGGAGGAGAGGAAGGACGCAAAGGGCCGGACTTACTACGTCAATCACAACAATCGCACCACAACCTGGACGCGGCCCATCATGCAGGTAGGAAGCTGTTAAAGTGCTTCATTTGAATAGCAAACACGTAGTATGTATGGGGTATCGTTCCACTCGAAACTGCTCCTCAGAACTCTGAAATGAGAAAGATAAAATCCCAAGTGTTGTTGTGACAACTCGGGACAATCGTAAAAAACTGCAGTGATTCGGGTTCTTGTGTTACTTCTTTTAGCTGTAGTAAGGGACAGGTTAAGTTGATTGCTACAACGGAAGGAATTTACAAAGAGGTACATGTGAAGTAATAAAAAGAGGCAAACACTGTCTTAGCATTGAATTTGGAAGTTGTGTTGATCTGTTAATAGCACTGTACATTAGTTGCCCTTCCAGTGGAGTTGCAATGAATGTCTTTAAGAAGGTGTATGTAGTATTTCACACCACTAACAAAGAATTCCCCCGTGTCGTGACGCGTCCCGAACGGCGCGGCTGGGTGTGCCCGAGCAGCTGGCGGAGGACGGCATGGTGGGCTCGGCGGCCAGCAGCAACCACCTGAGCGAACCGCAGATCCGGCGGCCCCGCAGCCTGAGCTCGCCCACGGTGACGCTGTCGGCCCCGCTGGAGGTGAGACGAGGCGCGCTTCCCCCGCCGGGTTTGCCCCCGCAGGTTGCTGTTTTCTTTAGCACTTTTCCGTCTGGATCCTTGCATTGTACAATGCTGTTACTTAACTTTTATGGTCATTAAATGGAGTATTTTATATGGGATTATTTGCTTGGGTCAGTAAGACTTGATCTGTGTGCGCGTCTGAAACAGACGTCGTGACTCCTTCCGGTGCTGTGAGTGCGTGAAAGGGGAGATACTTTGTTAGGCTGAAGCATCCCAATTTTAAAGTTGTTCAGGCGTCTGAACTTTCCGTTTCCCAGTGAAATTAAAAACAAATGGGGTAAGTTCAGTTTTTGACCCAAGGCACGGGGCAGAGCAG
Organism: Patagioenas fasciata; assembly: GCF_037038585.1. Classification (NCBI taxonomy): domain Eukaryota; kingdom Metazoa; phylum Chordata; class Aves; order Columbiformes; family Columbidae; genus Patagioenas; species Patagioenas fasciata. Next base: position 85,416,689 of record NC_092560.1, read on the forward strand.
CCGTTTGTGCCTGTGGTCACTTACTTAAAAAAAGTCCAAAATCTGTAGTTGCAAACCTCTGTTTATTGGAGGAGTTTGCTTTAAGTTCCTATTTAACTCTTTCGTCTGAAGTTATTGTTGAGAAATGCATAGAAAAGTGGGTAACACTCCCTCACCTTTGGGATGCTCTTTTGTTGTAAAGTGAGTTGTATTGCACCGTGAAGCACAAAGAAATGCTTTTGTTTTCCCCTTCACAAGCTGAAATATTGACGTGTACAGGGCAGCTGCAGTGAAGTGTGCGATCAAACGGCAGTGCCACGGACATTGTTATTGCAGAGGGAGGTGCTAAACACTGTGTCCTTCACAGCGAAAAGCCCGTGTGCTGCAAGGAGCAGGCTGTAGCTAAGTAAGGTCCAGGAGATCCATCCCAGCACTTGATTCTAGTGTTAGTTACATCTGGAATGGAGACCTGTTTTGCTGCGGTGCCAAGGTTGGACGCTGTTGAGTGCCGTTTGCGAGGTGAATCTCTGGTTGTGCCCAGGGTATGAAGGACTCCCCGGCGCGCAGGACGGTGAAGGACACGCTTTCCAACCCCCAGTCCCCGCAGCCCTCGCCCTACAACTCCCCGAAGCCGCAGCACAAGGTGGCGCAGAGCTTCCTGCCCCCGGGCTGGGAGATGCGCATCGCGCCCAACGGCCGGCCCTTCTTCATCGACCACAACACCAAAACCACCACGTGGGTAAGAGGCGTTCTGGAGGATGGATTTTAAATCAGTTGCTGTCTTCTAAAGGTTTCTGTCTTCGCTTTCCTGCCTATATACCTCTGCATTTATGGTGCCATTTGTCTTGTCCTTAAGGGGGGGCTTTGTCAGCCCAGCTTTTCCTACAGCCGCAGTGGGAACCACCGAACGGTCCGTGCAGCCATGTACAGAGCAAAAGACTCGAGTAGCCAGTTCTAGGACATGACTTGAGTGCTGCCTTTGCTGCTCAGAGAAAGAGAACTTACTTGTTACTGTCCTCTTGGATTTTGGTGCATTTGTGCATCATGCACCATGCAATAGTGGTTTGCATTTTGTATTTGACCCTTTTGATACGTGATGCGTCATTGCATACAAGCACTGTCCTTCAGGCTCCCCAAATCTGGGGGTTAGAGGCACAGAGTGCAATGGAGATGCGGATTGTTGTTTGGTTTGAGACTGTCCGTAGTTGTGTTGTATTTCCCTGTGATTAGCACTGCCTTTTTGTTAACGTAACGTGTGTTCATCCTCCTCAGTTAACGGGATGCATTTCCCGATTTGTTTTATGTCACGAGGATCCCTTTTTCAATAGTTCTGCAACTCGGGTCAACAAGTTGAAGAAATAGAATTACACCAGTTAAAAATGTGGCGGACGACCCAGCAGTTGACATCACCATTGAAATCCGAGTTGCCCTTTAATTGTCAGGCATCGTTCAGGTTCCCAGTGACCACTGCTAACGTGACAGATCTTAAATGGTGGTTTTAATGGTGTTCCCGGTGCACGGGGGTAACTTAACGTGTGTGCAAATCTCTAGGTCTCTTCTGAGACCAGTTTTACTTGCCCCCTTTTGCTTCATTTGGGCATTGGTGTAATAATATAAAAAAGTAAGAAGCTCATTTTCATCCTTTTAGAGCCTTTTTGTGATAGGATGCCTTATTTCTTTTATGTTTTTAAGAGTCAAAAGTGTGCATATGTTTCAAAATGCCGCTATGGGAGTGCTGTGTCCGTAAGAACCGGCTGTGCTCTCGCAGTGTCTGACCAGAGCACACCTCGTGGGTCAGAGTCCTGCGTCGCCCTCTGCCTCTCCTGGCGTCTGAGGATCGTGGCGTGTGCACCCGGAGGAAACGGGGGACACCTCCCCGTACTCGGTGTTCTGTCACTTGGATGGGCTTTGGTGTATATCTCAAAAAGAGGGAAAAGGAATATAAGAGTAACTGTAATGTAGCAAGATTTCTTTTCTAGATAATTGTGTGTTTGACTTAGTGTGTAACTCTAACTTGATCTGTCGGATTTACAGTTGCATATTCTGTTACAGGAGGATCCACGGCTGAAATTTCCAGTGCATTTGAGAACAAAAGCATCTTTGAACCCTAATGATTTAGGCCCTCTTCCTGTAAGTGGTGATGTGTATGTATTTCAATGTATACCTGCTAGTGTGTGATCCGATCTGTTGTTGCTCAGATACTGTACGTGGACACGCACGTTGGTGCCATCAGTTTTCTGGAGGTACTAAGGCCGTGTTTTCTGTAGCACAAAAAGCCTTACTGTGGTGTGTGAATCAGTCAGGCTCTCCGAAAGCAGCCCCTGGTGTTTCTGAAGTTATTGCGTTTTCTTGGCTTGTCTGAAGCTTTGGGCTTTGAAGAAACTGACTTTGTTCTTGTCTCCGTGTGCTTTTAGGTAGTTGCCTGTTGCTGGAGCAGAGCTCTGTTAATGTACCAGCATGGATTGGCATTCAGAAATCTAAATACATTCTGGTTTTCAATGAAGCTTCCATATTCTACAGAGAAAGTTATCATTTTAGTGTCAGCCATGCCCAATACAGAGCTTTGCTTTGGTGTTAAACAACCGCATCCTCGGCGGCAGAGAGTACTCGCTGAACGTGAATGCTTTTTCTAAACTGATTTTTACGCTGCCGTGTTAATTCAGCTCATTGCTTCATACATACTGAGCATACTTTTGAGCTCAGAATTGCCATTGCAATTGTACTGGCGACTCTGGAAACCTTAGTGACAGCGAGCCGCTAAAGGTGGCCAGCACCCCGGTGCTCAGCTCAGCCAGCCTGCCCGGGCCCCAGCACCTGCCCCAGCACCTGCCCCAGCACCTGCCCCAGCACACCGCGCCTCACGTGAGTTCGGTGTTTAGTGGTTACCGTAACGAGCCTTGAATCCGCCTTGTTGTAACTGAGCGGGGCTACAGCTGACTCGGCTGAACCGCAGGCCGGGGCGGGGACAAGTGCTGCCCGTGGTGAGGGGACATAACCCCCGTTGTTGTCCGAAAATCTCACTGCCCTTGGCATGATTAGCAAAAGAATCACCTTGTATTTAAGTCAAGCTAGGCCGTTTGTCAGGCCCAGTGCCTTGAATCACTGGTCAGATCAAGAGCTATGCGAGCTGAATGTATTTATTATTATGCATTTCCTGGTCCCCACACCGCAGTAATGCAGTTTGTCTTTGAGAAAACAGCTGTCGAAGCAGCTGTTCTTCTGCAATTTCTCGGACACCTCGAGCATGCATTAATCTTCAAGGACACGTTGCTAGACCGGACAGCGCTGTGTGTAACAACGGCGTGACGTTTATCCTCCTTTCCATTCTATAGCCATTGGGACCGTGAGAAAGGGGAACGGGTAAAAAGGGGAGAATTGAGGGCTAGGTTAGACATTCTTGTCCCGCCATAATGGGATCCTGGCTTATATATTTACACGAAATAACCTACATGTGTTTTGGAAGTAGAAGCAGAAACTCTCAAATCTAATCAATGATGGACAGTCTGTTCTTTGTGATCCTTTCCTCGTGGTAGGAAATGGGTATAAACGTGATGCAGGAAGCCTTACCAAAGGTGTTCTGTGCTGGGTGCAGTTGCCGGTATCAACAGCCAGTTCTTTGGGTCTCGCGAGATTTTTGTCCTTGGCGTAATGCGTCTGTGCCCGTTTTGTGTTTCTGCTCCAAGGAGCTTATCAGACAGTTTAGTAAGTGTGGATAACTTGCTGCTTCCAGCTGGGTGACACTGGTAATATTTCACTTGTTTTCTCTCTCTGTTTTTCTCTTTCCCAATTCCAGCCCGGTTGGGAGGAACGGATACATTTGGATGGAAGAACATTTTACATAGACCATAGTAAGTAAGCACCAGGTTCTACAGCAAATAGACAAAGGGAGGTAATAAAGATTGAAGTGAAAGCTTTATGATTTTACTCTTCATTTAGGAAGCCAGGTGTTGATATGTGGAGACATTGATACCAGAGACTTAGTGCCCTCATACGGTACTGTATATTCACCGAAAGCTTGCTTTTAATTGGCTCATCAAGCTTTGTCCCTCTCTGACTTGTGAAGCATTAACATTTCTTCTTTGTGGTTTCCTTTGTTCTTGTTGATATTTTGGATTCGTTGTTGCTGTTGTTGATGATCCCATGGCTTATTCACACTTAATAAATTAAAATGTACACTAGGAATAGAAAATAAGATGAGAAAAGATCCTGTAGCCACAGCTCCCCGTGGAGGCCGTGCAGAAATGAGCCCCGGTGCGCGCTCTCCCCTCTGCGTTCAGGAGCCTTGTGGCAGTGCTGGTTCTGATCTTATTTCCTATTGCATGTTAAACTGCACCCAGCCCATTCCTCTGGTTGAGTTCTGTTAGTGGAGTTCTAGTGTAAGTGATGTTTCATTGTAACCTGTCTTACTGCGGTATCCCAGAGCTACTGTGTGAGTTTTGGTGTTGTTTGGAAGCAAAGCAGCCCAGAAAAGTGTCCGTCCTTCCTTTCTTTTTCTAAGACTTGAGCTGGACTTTCTAATGAGATATTTCTGCTGATGGCGTAATCCTCACAGCAACAGCTGGCTCAGGAGCCTTTAGAACAGGGTGCCTGTGCTACACAAAACCTAGAGAATTAAAATCGATAACTATGTGTCAGTATCATGTTTTTCCTTCAGTATCAGTAACACTGACTTCTGTGCTTATCCGTAGTTGCATATATGATACTATTAAATCATTACTAAAAGACTGTCTCTAAAGCAATACGAATTTTTAAATGGCACAAATAGTTTTTTAAAAAAACTTGGAAATAATAATCTCGTCAAGCACAAGATCAACCAACCCCTTTCAAACATCAGTGCAGGATTAGTCTTTATACTTCTAGAATTGTTTTTTGCAACAGGCATCTGGAAACTTAACTGTGGCAAAAGCCTGTGATGGACCCGCTGCCACTGAGGAGCCGTGGGGAACCGTCCTGCCTAAAATGGCTCCAGTGGCTGGGCCCGCCAGCCCCTTTGAAACGCTCTGCATCTGCTCAAGCACGTCTTGAAAGTCAATGCACTGCTGAGGTTGCACATTAATTAGAATTCCCCAAATAGTTTATAATTGCTATAAAACCGAGTGTATTTGTGTCTGAAATTTCTCTCTGGTCCCTTTTTTGATCTCAGGTTTTTTAGCTCTTGAGATCATTTCTCCACAGGTTTGAGGGGTTTTTGAAAACGCGTCCTGTTTCCAGCAGATGCCCCTTTGGTCCCAGCTGCTGCCACAGCACTGGGGTTCAGGCGGCCAGCGGGAGCAGCAGCCGTGCCGGTGCCGGGCGGTGGTGATGGTGCCGGTGCCGTGCGGTGGTGCCGGCGCCGTGCGGTGGTGATGGTGCCAGCGCCGTGCGGTGGTGATGGTGCCGGCGCCGTGCGGTGGTGATGGTGCCGGTGCCGTGCAGTGGTGCCGGCGCCGTGCGGTGGTGATGGTGCCGGTGCCGTGCGGTGATGCCGGCGTCGTGCGGTGGTGATGGTGATGGTGCCATGCGGTGGTGCCGGTGCCGTGCGGTGTTGCCAGTGCTGTGGGCTGTTGCCAGTGCTGTGCCAGCAGAGCGGGTGCAGCTGCGGTGACACCGTGTGCTCCACAGGCGGCACCGCTGCTTGGCCATTTGCCCTGAGCACTCTTGGGAGCAGCTTCTGTGGTTTCTGGAGCCGTCAGTCTGACAGCCTTCCTCCCTAGTGTCAGCAACCGTAAATAGGCTTAAAATAGTGTTGTAATACTAAATGAACTGATAGATCCGATTTCTTGAAATGTGCTCGTGACCCTTTTGGATTTTCTTCAGTCACCACTTAATGAATGTCCCCTTTCAAATCCCAGCCCATTTCAACACTAACTTGGGGTGCTCAAAACGTAAGGTCTTGTCCAACCGTAGGAACATGGCAAACACCAGTGGTTTAATATAAACAGGTTGGGTTCTTTTTTATCTGTAGTAGCTATAAAAACCATTTTATAGAAACTTAGTGTGTTTGTTCCACACCCTGGCAGTTACAACACTTAGAACCTGGACTGCAGTCTTGACCGACGGTCCATGAATGCAAGCGGTGCGTGTGCCGACAGGTGTGTCAGCGCAGGAGTGGATGACTGACACTGCCATCGCAGGGGCACCCCTTTGGTTTTTGGAGCATTGTCTCAGTGTTGCAACATCATCGTGTTGTTGTGGTTCTGTCGTGTGCAGGATCTCGTGAGGAGCCGTTGTCTGCGGGCAGGGACAGTGTCACCGTGCTCCTGCGCGACCCCACGAGCCACCTCCGGCTGCTCTCAGAGAAGAGCGCGATTCTGTCACATGCTCCCAAGATTGTCTTTGCTCAAAACCTAATCATCTCTTACACTCCAGCTGTAGAATTTCCCCTCCCTTAATGGTCCTATAACCTTTTCACTAGGTCTCAAAAGTGTCTAGGACTTTTTAAAGAGATGTTATTTCCTCCAAATTCAAATCCAGGCTGTCTTTCAAAAGTCTTACATTTTGGCTGTCTTGATGGAAAAATTAAAATAGACTTCGTCTGTCATTCGACACAGTTTTTGGGTTCCTTTACCTCTCAGGCATGAATCTGTGTATTTCTGTGTGAGTTGAGTCTGAGACCATGTTCACATAGAACATGTTTGCTCCTACAGACGTGGAAATAAAAGCAGTGTCAATACATTGGAGTCTGTTCTAGTTTTGCATTTTTGAGTGGTTTTGGCCAAGCAGCGTGGTGGGGTTCGGGTGTGGGTGCTGAGTGCAGCCTCTTCCAGCCCTCAAACGGCAGGTTGTGGACGTGGTAGGGAACACGGTTGTAGGGAGAAGAAAACAACACAGATTCACTGTGTGGCAACGGAGAAGTAATGCTGTTATGTCCTTTGTTATTTACAGATAATAAAATCACGCAGTGGGAAGACCCCCGGCTGCAGAACCCGGCCATCACCGGCCCCGTAAGTACGCGGCGGGTGTCCTGAGCCGCTGCTGGCGGCAGGAGGCGCCGGCCCCAGCGGCCTCGGCTCGCTGTCAAGCTCCAGCACACCAAAGGGCTCGACAGCTTTGTGCCGCTCCGTGGGCTCTGAGCGGTCAGGCTCCCAGCCCTCACACTGAGGTGTTTCCAGTGCCGACACCACCTTTTCATTTGGGGTAGATCCTCAGCATTTTTAAGGGGCTCGGGACACAGCAGGTCAACTACCACATGGTGTAATTGCAGTTTTCTTGTTTATTAATAAGATGAATAATAATCACGTGTTTGGAGTGATTTCCCCATTTATCATGCACTTAATGCCTGAGATACTAATATGCAGTATGCTGTCCACATTCTGAATGTTTGTTTTCCCAGAAATGTTAAGCACACCTCAGAAAGACTGTCTGGGAAATTTTAGTTCAAGATAATAAGGGTCAATCATGATCCCATTAAGTAAGTAACAGTTATTTGGATCAAATCTTTTTACAGCCACAAAAGCATTAAAGATTCATCCTAATGCTTTTAATAGTATTTTGGGTGCCACGGCAATAACAAAGAACTACTGAAATTGCATTTTGCATTGCCTTTAAACAGTGGAAGCATGTTGAAAGATTATTTAATGGCTGTAGTAAAATCATGTTATCATCAGACTGATATGATTTAGTAGTTAACAAAAGCATTCGCGTCTCATCATCCGCAAGAGAAAGGGGCGTAGGATGCGTGCGCTCCGGAGTCACCGCGGCAGGAGCCGGGGAGCGGAGCAGCGGCCGCATCCCGAGCGCCCCGGGCCCCGCGGTCGCTGGTGCCCCCGGCTGGAGGGAGCGCTGAGCCGGGCAGCCCGCGCTGGCCTTGGGAAACACTGAGAGACTCCTTCCAAACCCTGGGTGAATTAATGTTGTGTATGGTGTCAAAAATAGAGAATTAAGGTTTCTTAATTCTCAAAACAGTTTCCAAAAAATGGCAGAGAATTAAGGAGTCGTACTTGAAGCAGTTGACTTGTAGAGCACCTGTCACAATGGCGTTGCTGTCCCGCGGCGCTGTGCCCGGTGTCCTGCGCTCCTCGGGTCAAACAGCGGTTGTTGCAGCGTCGTGGCTTTGATGGAGCCCCTTAGGTTTATTTTCAAATGATTTTTGATTTTGTGTCTTTCGAGTAGCGCTGAACCATGCCCAGCCCTTGGAGCGGTGCGAATCCCTATTCTGTGCTAATACTCAGCGTTTCTAGAATTCGGTATTATGTGGCATGCTCTATATTTTTTAATGAGACATATGGATGGCACCGATCCATCCCAAATGTGTGTGTGTTAAAATTGTGTTTGATCTTTCCTGTTCCTAAAAGAAGAAAGGAACCAGGATGAGCAGTTGATAAGCAGAACTGGGTTGAAAGCTTTCGCACCTTTTAGCACAAAATACACACTGGGAAGTGGGGGGATTTTTGCTGCTGTTCTTCATGCATGGCGGGTTTTTATCGGGTGACTTAGGGCACGCGTGGGCAGATAGCACGCCTTTAAATTGGCTGTACATTTAAATGTTGTTGGAATAGCACACTCTCAATGGCTGGAATAACCTGTGTGTGCGATCCTCTCTCCAACAGGCAGTTCCGTATTCCAGGGAGTTCAAACAGAAGTATGACTATTTCCGGAAGAAGTTGAAGAAGCCGGTGAGTGGAGACGTGCGGTTGTGCTGGGAGCGGGCGCGCTGTGGCGGGCGCACAACGGGGCTGAGGCGCAGCCACGGGCCACCCTGCCCTGCCGGAGCACAGCACCGCTTCTCCTGGGCTGTGCTGCTCCCGATGGGGCTGAGGCGCAGCCACGGGCCACCCTGCCCTGCCGGAGCACAGCACCGCTTCTCCTGGGCTGTGCTGCTCCCGATGGGGCTGAGGCGCAGCCACGGGCCACCCTGCCCTGCCGGAGCACAGCACCGCTTCTCCTGGGCTGTGCTGCTCCCGATGGGGCTGAGGCGCAGCCACGGGCCACCCTGCCCTGCCGGAGCACAGCACCGCTTCTCCTGGGCTGTGCTGCTCCTGATGGGGCTGAGGCGCAGCCACGGGCCACCCTGCCCTGCCGGAGCACAGCACCGCTTCTCCTGGGCTGTGCTGCTCCTGATGGGGCTGAGGCGGAACCAGGAAAATGAAGAAAAGTTTGAATGTGATTGATTCATTAACAAAAGCATTTACAAATCTTTAAAGACTCCCATTTTCCTGTATGAATGCAAAATGAAAGTGATGAGGCAGCAAGGAAGTAGCAATGATTCCCGGTTCCCGTTGCAGCCGAGGTTGATCGTTGTGCTGGGGCTGCAGGTGCTTCCGCTGCTCCTGTTCGCGGAAAAGCCGTTTCAGGAGCACCTTTGACGTACAGAGCACCCGCCTTTAGCTCGCATATGATATTGGCTCATAATTAACAGTCAGCAGCCTCGGCAACGCCAGCTCTGATTTGGAGCAGGACTTGCCCATGTCGTTACTTTTCTTGCTGTTTTCGTTGCTCTGTCAAATACCAGAGAAGTCTCTGGACCGCAGCTGGTTCACCGTGTGCTGCCAGCCTGAGACTTGAAGGGCTGCGAAGCAAAAATGGGGAAACTTTATAGATCAGATGCATCCATCGTGTGTTACTGCTGGTCAGTCATTTGCTTGAATGCTTATTTATTGAAACCAAGTGTAATATAATCTCCTTTCACACAGGCTGATATACCAAACAGATTTGAGATGAAGCTGCACAGAAATAACATTTTTGAGGAGTCGTACAGAAGGATCATGTCGGTGAAGAGGCCCGACGTCCTGAAGGCCAGGCTCTGGATCGAATTCGAGTCGGAGAAAGGGCTCGACTACGGCGGGGTGGCCAGAGAGTGGTTTTTCCTCTTGTCCAAGGAGATGTTCAACCCGTATTACGGTCTCTTTGAATATTCAGCAACGTAAGTGTCCATTCAAATATTTCTGTTCCTGAGGGGTGTGCGTTAGATTTTGCACAAGAGGCAAAGTTGCAGCAGCAAGCAGTTAGATGAGTATGTGCTTTCCAAGAACCTTCCACGCTGTCCCCGAGATCCCGTGAAACATTTGGGTTATCGGGACGGGGAGAGGAGCAGGAGGCGCGTTCTGCCCTCCCGTCCGTCCAGAGCCATGGTGCTGATGTGTAACAGCACAAGCAGCTCTCGTCACGGTTCAGCCGTTGCGCAGCAGGGCCTTGCCTAAGCCTGAGGCTGGTTTTGTCCCGTTTCCAAACCTCTGAGCGGTCCGTGAGTACAAACGCGAGCGCATCTCCCAGGTGCCCGTGTTGTGGTGCGCTGGGGTAGTTCACGTGCTGTGCTCAGCCGCAGTCAGGATGGGTCCCCAGTTGCAGGCGGCAGTTTTGCTGTTTGATGCCAGCATCAAGCTCTCTCCTTTGTGTGCTGGGCGCCGCTGAAGCAGATGGCAGAGGCTGCACGGTGCGTCTCAGACAAGACCTTCTGCTGCGGAGGGACACCGGTGGCCGGCGCTGAGCAGCTCAGAGCGCCTGCCTGTTAATGGGGCTTGCACACACACTTGTTTTCAGATACTGAAACTTAGGGGATATAGGTCACTGTAAATATTTTAAAAGTTATTTCATTTTAGGTTCAGAAACTGACGAGCTATTTTGAGAAATAAGACCTAAGAGCATACTGCAAATTGAAACCAGCGCTGTCACACCTGGGTTTGTTAAAGTATCCCAGTCCTTTACCGGCCTTTTCCAGCACCCTGGAGGTTAAGGTACTCCAGAGGTGTTCTCTCGTACCTGCAGCTGAAGGTGCTGGTAGGAACGCGTTCTTTGTCCTGACAGATGGGCCGTGGGGAGGTGACGTTGTTACACTCCTGCAAAGAGAGCAGAAATGGCCCCAAGCTCCGTTCCTTCTGAACATCATCTGAGTACCTGGTTATTTAAAGACGCGGTTACTAGGAGTGTTTTTCTTTCCCCACCAAGGGACAACTACACTCTGCAGATTAACCCTAATTCAGGCCTTTGTAATGAAGATCATCTGTCCTATTTCACCTTCATTGGCCGCGTCGCTGGGCTGGCCGTGTATCACGGGAAGCTGCTGGATGGTGAGTGATCACCCGGGTTGTTGCAGGAGGGGATCACTTCAACGGTGGTTACGCTTTGGGGTGCACTGTTTCTGGGAGAAGGTCTGAGAGGAAGCATTGGAACTGCAGCTCTGGGAGCCGCGTTCCTGATGGAGCGTCTGCTCAACAAACGCATCTCAGATGAGGTTTTGCCCCTTTCAGTCAGCATTGCTGAACGATCGCACCCCAGAGGAAAGCGACGCGGTTCCCCTGCCGCCCTGCAGCCAGCGCTGGGGGTGCCGGCTCCAGCGTACCCGGGTTGATGAGGAAATACTTCTGCCAGACTTGGGAGTCCCACAACAAACAAACAGGCGGACATCAGAAAGCATGTCATTTCTGGCATGTCCTTTGGGAGAAGAACGGCAATCTGAGCTGGGTTAGAGTACCTCGGGCTCAGTCCCTGGCTTTCGTGTCCCTCTGCCCTCAGCGTTAGTGTCTAATGGCACATGGTGATTAACAGCACCATTCTTCTAATTGAAACCCGGGACTTCGTGTGGCGCCGTGTGCAGCTGAGCGGCGGCGCGGGGGCCGGGGAGCTGCCCCCGGCTCGGGCGCGATCCGGGACGCTCTGCCCTCTCTTGCAGGCTTCTTCATCCGGCCCTTCTACAAGATGATGCTGGGCAAGCCCATCACGCTGAAGGACATGGAGTCCGTGGTAAGGGCTCGCGCTCCGCCGTCCCACCCCCCAGCGCCCGAAACCGCGGGTTCACCCTGCTCGGGAATCTGGGATTTTTGGCTCTCGTGCTTGGAAATATTTAGCGATAGTAACATCTCTCTTGTCCTTTCCTTTTTTCCTTGGGTCAGTTTTAAATTACGGACCTAATACATGAGGATGTATTCTGAGAAATTAGAGGGGTCTTTTATTCAGCAAACTTCAAGGCTTTTAGTAACAGCAACGCAGTCAGTTATCGTGTAAGGTATTCTCACTGTAACGGTGTGATACATGCTGGCAAACTGTGGAAAAGAAGGTACGGTTCTGTCAAGAAGGTCCAGGTTCACATTTGAAGTGTGTGTAAACTCTGCAGGACAGCGAGTACTACAACTCCCTCAAGTGGATCCTGGAGAACGACCCCACGGAGCTGGACCTCATGTTCTGCATCGATGAGGAGAACTTCGGACAGGTATGGAAAGGTCGTCCCCCCCACTCTCTGTCTCCCCACTTCGCTCTGTCCCCGCCCCTTCGCTCTCTTTCCCCCAGTTCTCTCTGTCCCCCCCCTTTTCTCTGTCCCCCCCCCATCTCCTCCTTTCTCTCTGTTCCCCCCCTTCGCTCTCTTCCCCCCCTTCTCTCTGTCCCCCCGCTTCTCTCTTCCCCCCCCATATCTCCCCCTTTCTCTCTGTGTGTCCCCCACTTCTCTCTGTCCCCCCTCCTCCTCTCTGTGTCCCCCTTCTCTGTGTCCCCCCTTTCTCTCTGTTCCCCCCTTTCTCTCTGTCCCCCCACTCCTCTCTGTCCCCCCACTCCTCTCTGTCCCCCCCCCTTCTCTGTGTCCCCCCCCCTTCTCTGTGTCCCCCCCCTTCTCTGTGTCCCCCCCTTCTCTGTGTCCCCCTCACTTCTCTCTTCCCCCTCCCCATATCCCCCATCCTCTCCGTCCCCCCCTCCTCTCTGTCCCCCCCCCCCGTGCCCCCCCTTCTCTCTGTGCCCCCCGCCTCCGTCCCCCCCCCCTTCTCTGTGTCCCCCCCACTTCTCTCTTCCCCCCCCCCATCTCCCCCTTTCTCTCCATCCCCCCCTTCTCTCTGTCCCCCCCCCCGTCCCCCCCCTTCTCTGTGTCCCCGCCACTTCTCTCTTCCCCCCCTTCCTCTCTATCTCCCCCTTTCTCTCTGTCCCCTTCCTTTATCTCTGTCCCCCCCCTCCTCTCTGTCCCCCCCCCTCCTCTCTGTCCCCCCCTCTCCTCTCTGTCCCCCCCTCCTCTCTGTCCCCCTCTCCTCTCTGTCCCCCTCTCCTCTCTGTCCCCCCCCTCCTCTCTGTCCCCCCCTCTCCTCTCTGTCCCCCCCCTCCTCTCTGTCCCCCCCTCTCCTCTCTGTCCCCCTCTCCTCTCTGTCCCCCCCCTCCTCTCTGTCCCCCCCTCTCCTCTCTGTCCCCCCCCTCCTCTCTGTCCCCCCCTCTCCTCTCTGTCCCCCTCTCCTCTCTGTCCCCCTCTCCTCTCTGTCCCCCCCCTCCTCTCTGTCCCCCCCTCTCCTCTCTGTCCCCCTCTCCTCTCTGTCCCCCTCTCCTCTCTGTCCCCCCTCTCCTCTCTGTCCCCCCCTCCTCTCTGTCCCCCTCTCCTCTCTGTCCCCCCCCTCCTCTCTGTCCCCCCCTCTCCTCTCTGTCCCCCCCCTCCTCTCTGTCCCCCCCTCCTCTCTGTCCCCCCCTCCTCTCTGTCCCCCTCTCCTCTCTGTCCCCCTCTCCTCTCTGTCCCCCCCCTCCTCTCTGTCCCCCCCTCTCCTCTCTGTCCCCCCCCTCCTCTCTGTCCCCCCCTCCTCTCTGTCCCCCCCTCCTCTCTGTCCCCCCCTCCTCTCTGTCCCCCTCTCCTCTCTGTCCCCCCCCTCCTCTCTGTCCCCCCCTCTCCTCTCTGTCCCCCTCTCCTCTCTGTCCCCCTCTCCTCTCTGTCCCCCCCCTCCTCTCTGTCCCCCCCTCTCCCTGTCCCCCCCTCCTCTCTGTCCCCCTCTCCTCTCTGTCCCCCCCTCCTCTCTGTCCCCCTCTCCTCTCTGTCCCCCCCTCCTCTCTGTCCCCCCCTCCTCTCTGTCCCCCCCTCCTCTCTGTCCCCCCCTTCTCTCTGTCCCCCCCACTTCTCTCGTCCCCCCCCCCATCCCCCCCTTCTCTCTGTCCCCCCCTCCTCCTCTCTATATCCCCCTTCTCTGTGTCCCACCTTTCTCTCTGTTCCCCCCATTTCTCTCTGTCCCCCCCTCCTCTCTGTCCCCCCCATTCTCTCTGTCCCCCCCCTTCTCTCTGTCCCCCCCACTTCTCTCTTTCCCCCCCTCCTCTCTATCTCCCCCTTTCTCTCTGTCCCCCGCCCCTCTGTCCCCCCCTCCTCTCTGTCCCCCCCTCCTCTCTGTCCCCCCCTCCTCTCTGTCCCCCCCTCTCCTCTCTGTCCCCCCCTCCTCTCTGTCCCCCCCCTCCTCTCTGTCCCCCCCCTCCTCTCTGTCCCCCCCCTCCTCTCTGTCCCCCCCCCTCCTCTCTGTCCCCCCCCTCCTCTCTGTCCCCCCCCTCCTCTCTGTCCCCCCCCTCCTCTGTGTCCCCCCCCTCCTCTCTGTCCCCCCCTCCTCTCTGTCCCCCCCTCTCCTCTCTGTCCCCCCCCTCCTCTCTGTCCCCCCCCTCCTCTCTGTCCCCCCCCTCCTCTCTGTCCCCCCCTCTCCTCTCTGTCCCCCCCTCTCCTCTCTGTCCCCCCCTCTCCTCTCTGTCCCCCCCTCTCCTCTCTGTCCCCCCCCTCCTCTCTGTCCCCCTCTCCTCTCTGTCCCCCCCTCTCCTCTCTGTCCCCCCCTCCTCTCTGTCCCCCCCTCTCCTCTCTGTCCCCCCCCTCCTCTCTGTCCCCCCCCCCCCCCCTCTGTCCCCCCCTCTCCTCTCTGTCCCCCCCTCTCCTCTCTGTCCCCCCCTCTCCTCTCTGTCCCCCCCCTCCTCTGTGTCCCCCCCTCTCCTCTCTGTCCCCCCCTCTCCTCTCTGTCCCCCCCTCTCCTCTCTGTCCCCCCCTCTCCTCTCTGTCCCCCCCTCCTCTCTGTCCCCCCCCTCCTCTGTGTCCCCCCCCTCCTCTCTGTCCCCCCCTCCTCTCTGTCCCCCCCTCTCCTCTCTGTCCCCCCCCTCCTCTCTGTCCCCCCCCTCCTCTCTGTCCCCCCCTCTCCTCTCTGTCCCCCCCTCTCCTCTCTGTCCCCCCCCTCCTCTCTGTCCCCCTCTCCTCTCTGTCCCCCCCTCTCCTCTCTGTCCCCCCCTCCTCTCTGTCCCCCCCTCTCCTCTCTGTCCCCCCCCTCCTCTCTGTCCCCCCCCCCCCCCTCTGTCCCCCCCTCTCCTCTCTGTCCCCCCCTCTCCTCTCTGTCCCCCCCTCTCCTCTCTGTCCCCCCCTCTCCTCTCTGTCCCCCCCTCTCCTCTCTGTCCCCCCTCTCCTCTCTGTCCCCCCCTCCTCTCTGTCCCCCCCTCTCCTCTCTGTCCCCCCCTCTCCTCTCTGTCCCCCCCCCTCCTCTCTGTCCCCCCCTCTCCTCTCTGTCCCCCCTCTCCTCTCTGTCCCCCCCTCCTCTCTGTCCCCCCCTCTCCTCTCTGTCCCCCTCTCCTCTCTGTCCCCCCCTCTCCTCTCTGTCCCCCCCCCCTCCTCTCTGTCCCCCCCTCTCCTCTCTGTCCCCCCCCCTCCTCTCTGTCCCCCCCTCTCCTCTCTGTCCCCCCCTCCTCTCTGTCCCCCCCTCTCCTCTCTGTCCCCCCCTCTCCTCTCTGTCCCCCTCTCCTCTCTGTCCCCCCCTTCTCTCTGTCCCCCCCACTTCTCTCGTCCCCCCCCATCCCCCCCTTCTCTCTGTGTCCCCCCCCTTCTCTCTGTCCCCCCTCCTCCTCTCTATATCCCCCTTCTCTGTGTCCCCCCTTTCTCTCTGTTCCCCCCATTTCTCTCTGTCCCCCTCCTCTCTGTCCCCCCCCTCCTCTCTGTCCCCCCCCTCCTCTCTGTCCCACTTTCTGTCCCCCCGCTCCTCTCTGTCCCCCCCTCCTCTCTGTCCCCCCCATTTCTCTCTTCCCCCCTTCTCTCTGTCCCCCCCACTTCTCTCTTCCCCCCCCATCTCCCCCTTTCTCTGTCCCCCCCTTTCTCTGTCCCCCCTACCTCTCTGTCCCCTCCTCCTCTATGCCCCCCCATCCCCCCCCCCGTCCCCCCACCTTCTCTCTGTCCCCCCCACTTCTCTCTTCCCCCCCTCCTCTCTATCTCCCCCCTTCTCTGTGTCCCCTCCCTCCTCTCTGTCTCCCCCCTTCTCTCTTCCCCCCCCCACTTCTCTCTTCCCCCCCCCCATTTCTCTCTTCCCCCCCCCATTTCTCTCTTCCCCCCCCCATCTCCCCCTTTCTCTGTCCCCCCCTTCTCTCTGTCCCCCCCTTCTCTCTGTCCCCCCCTTCTCTCTGTCCCCCCCTTCTCTCTTCCCCCCCTTTCTCTCTTCCCCCCCTTCTCTCTTCCCCCCCTTCTCTCTTCCCCCCCTTTCTCTCTTCCCCCCCTTCTCTCTTCCCCCCCTTCTCTCTTCCCCCCCTTTCTCTCTTCCCCCCCTTCTCTCTTCCCCCCCTTCTCTCTTCCCCCCCCTTCTCTCTTCCCCCCCTTTCTCTCTTCCCCCCCCTTCGCTCTTCCCCCCCTTTCGCTCTTCCCCCCCTTTCGCTCTTCCCCCCCTTCCGCTCTTCCCCCCCCTTCTCTCTTCCCCCCCCTTCTCTCTTCCCCCCCTTCTGCTCTTCCCCCCCTTCTCTCTTCCCCCCCTTCTCTCTTCCCCCCCTTCTCTCTTCCCCCCCTTTCTCTCTTCCCCCCCTTCTCTCTTCCCCCCCCTTCTCTCTTCCCCCCCTTCTGCTCTTCCCCCCCTTTCTCTCTTCCCCCCCTTTCTCTCTTCCCCCCCCTTTCTCTCTTCCCCCCCCTTCTCTCTTCCCCCCCCTTCTCTCTTCCCCCCCTTCTCTCTTCCCCCCCTTCTCTCTTCCCCCCTTCTCTCTTCCCCCCCTTTCGCTCTTCCCCCCCTTCTCTCTTCCCCCCCTTCTCTCTTCCCCCCCTTTCTCTCTTCCCCCCCTTCTCTCTTCCCCCCCTTTCTCTCTTCCCCACCTTCTCTCTTCCCCCCCTTTCTCTCTTCCCCCCCTTTCTCTCTTCCCCCCCTTCTCTCTTCCCCCCCTTTCTCTCTTCCCCCCCTTCTCTCTTCCCCCCCTTTCTCTCTTCCCCTCCTTTCTCTCTGTCCCCCCCCTTCTCTCTTCCCCCCCCTTCTCTCTTCCCCGTCCCATCTCCTCCCTTCTCTCTGTCCCCCCCACTTCTCTCTTCCCCCCCCATCTCCCCCTTTCTCTGTCCCCCCCCGTCTGTCCCCCCCTTCTCTTCCCCCCCCCTTTTCTCTTCCCCCCTCCCCATGTCCCCCCTCCTCTTCGTCCCCCCCTCCTCTTCGTCCCCCCCTCCTCTCTGTCCCCCCCCTCCTGTCCCCCCTTCTCTCTTCCCCCCCTCCTCTCTATCTCCCCCTTTCTCTCTGTCCCCCACCCTCTCTGTCCCCCCCCTTCTTTGTGTCCCACCCCCTCCTCTCTGTCCCCCCCATTTCTCTCTTCCCCCCTTCTCTCTGTCCCCCCCACTTCTCTCTGTCCCCCCCACTTCTCTCTGTCCCCCCCACTTCTCTCTTCCCCCCCCATCTCCCCCTTTCTCTGTCCCCCCCACCTCTCTGTCCCCTCCTCCTCTATGCCCCCCCCATCCCCCCACCTTCTCTGTGTCCCCCCCACTTCTCTCTTCCCCTCCTCCTCTCTATCTCCCCCCTTCTCTGTGTCCCCCCCTTCTCTGTGTCCCCTCCCTTCTCTCTGTCCCCCCCGTCTCCCCCCTTCTCTCTTCCCCCCCCACTTCTCTCTTCCCCCCCCCATCTCCCCCTTCTCTCTGTCCCCCCCTTCTCTCTGTCCCCCCCTTCTCTCTGTCCCCCCCACTTCTCTCTTCCCCCCCCATCTCCCCCTTTCTCTGTCCCCCCCCCCGTCCCCCCCCTTCTCTTCCCCCCCCCTTTTCTCTTCCCCCCCCCTTTTCTCTTCCCCCCTCCCCATGTCCCCCCTCCTCTTCGTCCCCCCCTCCTCTCCGTCCCCCCCTCCTCTCTGTCCCCCCCCTCCTCTCTGTCCCCCCCCTCCTCTCTGTCCCCCCCCTCCTCTCTGTCCCCCCTTCTCTCTTCCCCCCTCTCCTCTCTATCTCCCCATTTCTCTCTGTCCCCCTCCTCTCTGTCCCCCCCCTTCTTTGTGTCCCACCCCCTTCTCTCTTCCCCCCCCATCTCCCCCTTTCTCTGTCCCCCCCCCCTCTGTCCCCCCCCTTCTCTTCCCCCCCCTTTTCTCTTCCCCCCCCCTTTTCTCTTCCCCCCTCCCCATGTCCCCCCTCCTCTTCGTCCCCCCCTCCTCTTCGTCCCCCCCTCCTCTCTGTCCCCCCTTCTCTCTTCCCCCCCCTCCTCTCTGTCCCCCCTTCTCTCTTCCCCCCCCTCCTCTCTATCTCCCCCATTCTCTCTGTCCCCCCCTTCTCTCTTCCCCCCCCCTCTATCTCCCCCTTTCTCTCTGTCCCCCACCCTCTCTGTCCCCCCCCTTTTTTGTGTCCCACCCCCTTCTCTGTGTCCCCCCCACTTCTCTCTTCCCCCCACATCTCCCCCTTCCTCTCTGTCCCCCCCCCCTCCTCTCTGTCCCCCCCTCCTCTCTGTCCCCCCCCTTCTCTCGTCCCCCCCCCCCGTCCCCCCCCTTCTCTCTGTCCCCCCCTCCTCTCTGTCCCCCCCTTCTCTCCTCCCCCCCCTTCTCTCGTCCCCCCCTCCTATCTCCACCTTTCTCTCTGTGTGTGTCCCCCCCCCCTTTCTGTCCCCCTCCCTTCTCTGTGTCTACTCCCCTTCTCTGTCCCCCCCTTCTCTGTGTCCCTTCCCCTCCTCTCTGTCCCCCCCACTTCTCTCTTCCCCCCCATCCCCCCCTTCCTCTCTGTCCCCCCCACTACTCTCTTCACCCCCTCCTCTCTGTCCCCCCGCTTCTCTCGCCCCCACCCCGTTCCCCCCTTCTCTCTACCCCTCCTTCTCTCGTCCCCCCCCCCATCTCCCCCTTTCTCTCTGTGTGTCCCCCCTTCTCTCTGTCCCCCCCTCCTCTCTGTCCCCCCCACTTCTCTTTCCCTCCCCTCCTATCTCCCCCTTTCTCTCTGTCCCCTCCCTCCTCTCTGCCCCCCCCACTCTTAATCATCTCCCCCCTTCTCTCTGTCTTCCCCCTCTATCTCTCCCCCCATCCACCCTCCCACTCTTTGTCCCCCCCTTTATCTCCAACCCCCCATCTATCTCCCCCTCCTCTATCTCCCCCCTCCCCTCTCTCCCCCTCCCCTATCTATCGCCCCCTCCCCTATCTATGTCCCCCTTCCCCCATCTATCTCCCCCCACCCCATCTATCTCCCCCTCCCCTATCTATCTCCCCTTCCCCATCTATCTCCCCACACCCCTATCTCCCCCATCTATCTCCCCCTCCCCTATTTCCCCCATCTATCTCCCCCCACCCATCTCCCCCCACCCCTATCTATGTCCCCCCTCCCCATCTATTTCCCCCCTCCCCTATCTCCCCCACCATCTCCCCATCTCCCCCCTCCCATCTCTCTCTCCCTTTCTTATCTCCCCCTCACCTATCTCCCCCCACCCCACCTATCTCCCCCCACCCCATCTATCTCCCCCCACCCCTATCACCCCCTCCCCATCTATCTCCCCCCACCCCATCTCGCCCCATCTATCTCCCCCCACCCCTATCTATGTCCCCCCTCCCCTATCTATCTCCCCCTCCCCATCTATCTCCCCCTCCCCGTCTATCTCCCCCCACCCCTATCTATCTTCCCCCTCCCCTATCTTCCCCCCCTCCCCTATCTATCTCCCCCCCATCTATCTCCCCCCCTCCCCTATCTATCTCCCCCTCCCCATCTGTCTCCCCCCTCCCCTATCTCCCCCTCCCCTATCTCTCCCCACCCATCTCCCCCCACCCCATCTATGTCCCCCCTCCCCATCTATCTCCCCCCTCCCCTATCTCCCCCCCATCTCCCCCTCCCATCTCTCTCCCCCTTTCCTATCTCCCCCCCTATCTATCTCCCCCCCATCTCCCCCCACCCCATCTATCTCCCCCTCCCCCTATCTCCCCCCACCCCATCTATCACCCCCTCCCCTATCTATCTCCCCCTCCCCATCTATCTCCCCCCATCTCCCCCCTCCCCTATCTCCCCCCACCCCATCTCCCCCCACCCCTATCTATGTCCTCCCTCCCCTATCTATCTCCCCCTCCCCATCTATCTCCCCCCTCCCCTATCTCCCCTTCCCCTATTTCCCCCACCCATCTCCCCCCACCCCTATCTATGTCCCCCCTCCCCATCTATCTCCCCCCTCCCATCTCTCTCCCCCCCTTTCCTATCTCCCCCTCCCCTATCTCCCCCCGCCCTCTGTCTCCCCCCACCCCATCTATCTCCCCCTCCCCTATCTCTCCCCACCCCTATCACCCCCTCCCCTATCTCCCCCTCCCCATCTATCTCCCCCCTCCCTATCTCCCCCCACCCCATCTCCCCCCATCTATCTCCCCCACCCCTATCTATGTCCCCCCTCTCCTATCTATCTCCCCCCCCTTTATTTCCTCCATCTATCTCCCCCCACCCCTATCTATCTCCCCCCTCCCCTATCTCCCCCCTCCCGTATCTCCCCCCTCCCCCCATCTATCTCCCCCCCATCTATCTCCCCCTCCCCCCACCCCATCTCGCCCCCATCTATCTCCCCCCACCCCTATCTATGTCCTCCCTCCCCTATCTATCTCCCCCTCCCCATCTATCTCCCCCCTCCCCATCTATCTCCCCCTCCCCTATTTCCCCCATCTATCTTCCCCCTCCCCTATCTCCCCCCCCTTCCCCCATCTATCTCCCCCCCATCTATCTCGCCCTCCCCATCTATCTCCCCCTCCCCCCACCCCATCTCCCCCCACCCCATCTCGCCCCCATCTATCTCCCCCCCTCCCCTATCTATCTCCCCCTCCCCTATCTATCTCCCCCCACCCCTATCTCCCCCCACCCCTATCTCCCCCTCCCCTATCTCCCCCATCTATCTCTCCCCACCCATCTCCCCCCACCCCATCTCGCCCCCATCTATCTCCCCCCACCCCTATCTATGTTCTCCCTGCCCTATCTATCTCCCCCTCCCCATCTATCTCCCCCCACCCCTATCTATGTTCTCCCTGCCCTATCTATCTCCCCCTCCCCATCTATCTCCCCCCACCCCTATCTATGTCCCCCCACCCCTATCTATGTCCCCCCTCCCCATCTATCTCCCCCCTCCCATCTCTCTCCCCCCCTTTCCTATCTCCCCCTCCCCTATCTCCCCCCGCCATGTCTCCCCCCACCCCATCTATCTCCCCCTCCCCTATCTCCCCCCACCACTATCACCCCCTCCCCTATCTCCCCCTCCCCATCTATCTCCCCCCTCCCTATCTCCCCTCACCCCATCTCCCCCCCATCTATCTCCCCCTCCCCATCTATCTCCCCCCCCTTTATTTCCCCCATCTATCTCCCCCCACCCCTATCTATCTCCCCCTCCCCTCTCTATCTCCCCCTCCCCATCTATCTCCCCCCAGCCCTATCTATGTCCCCCCTCCCCTATCTATCTCCCCCTCCCCATCTATCTCCCCCCTCCCCATCTCCCCCTTCCCCTATCTCCCCCCACCCCTATCTATCTCCCCCCCTCCCCTATTTCCCCTATCTGTGTCCCCCCTCCCCTATCTATCTCCCCCTCCCCATCTATCTCCCCCCTCCTATCTATCTCCCCCTTCCCCTGTCTCCCCCCTCTCCTATCTATCTCCCCCATCTCCTATCTCCCCCTCCTCTATCTCCCCCCTCCCCTATCTGTCTCCCCCCTCCTCTATTTCCCTCATCTATCTCCCCCTTCCCCTATCTCCCCCTTCCCCTATCTCCCCCCTTCCTCCTCTATGTCCCCCATCCCCTATCTACCCCCATCTATCTCCTGCCTTCCCTATCTCCCCCTCCCCTGTCTCCCCCCATGTGTCTCCCCCCTCCCTCCCCTATCTCTCCCCTATGTCCCCCCCATCTCTCTCCCCCCTCCCCTATCTCTCTCCCCCCTCCCCTATCTCTCTCCCCCCCTATCTCTCTCCCCCCTCCCCTATCTCTCTCCCCCTTTCCTATCTCCCCCTTTCCTATCTCCCCCCACCCCTCTCCCCCCCATCTCCCCTCTCTCCCCCCTCTTCTGTCTCCCTGTGTCCCCCCCACCCCGTCTTCCCCCTTCCTCTCCCCGCTTCCCCCTTCCTCTCCCCGCTTTCCCCGCTCCCCTCCTGGCATGATTTGCTCCCTTGCTAATGAATATGAATCAAGAGTCAGTGTTAGGAATGATCACATCATACTTGTCCCTCCTGCTGCCACTGTCAGTGCAGCCTGCGTTGATGTGTCCTTCGCCATTATAGCAGAACCATGTCCTATACCGTGTGAAGTGCTGCTGGGGGACAGTGTGCCCTCAGCTCATGTGCTCTTGTGTTGTGGTTTTTCACACAGACATATCAAGTTGACCTGAAGCCCAATGGGTCGGAAATCATGGTAACAAACGAGAACAAGCGGGAGTACATTGAGTAAGTGTTTCCTGGAACTGCTCCGGCTCCCTCAGACTCGACCCCGCCACGCGCTGCCGTTCGTACCGCAGCACATCAGTAGGACCCCTTACACAAACCCTTTTGTTACGTTGTTCATACCCTCATCCTTCCAAAGTCTGAATTTATACCTTCCATGAGTTCCACGGGCGAGGGGCTGGGGGTGCTGACCAACCACGTGTGGATTTCCTTGTCCCGCGGGCTGCATTGCAGAAACTGGGGAGTCTGTGCACGACTCCGCACGGAGAGCTCTGTGCCTTGTGCTGTCCCCCGACTGGCCGTCGTGGTGGAACAACACCACATTGCTGCTTTTACCATTCCTTTTCATTATTTTGCATGCAATATATTTGCACTCCTAGCTCTTTAATTTTTCACTTGTGTCTTTTTTGCAGTATTAAGATGCAAAATATTAGACACCAAACTTTTTAAATCTCCATCACCTCAGTAGAGTGCAGAAAGGAAAAGCTCTTGGGAACACGTGGTCGGTCAGGTTCACACCCAGATAACTGTTGTGGCTGGTTACCGGATTTTCTGACTTTACAGTCAATACTGGTGTGCGCTCATTTGGAAATTATTAATGCAACAGTTACAATTTTATTCTTGTGTCGTAACATCCAAACGATGAATTCTCACGCGTATGTAGTACTTACGTGATATCACAGATGTCGTGTAGGTAATGAAGCCGCATTGCCTAACAGAATATCTGGTGATTTGTGTGCATTACTTTACTGTGCAGTGCTGATTGCAGCAGCAAAGGACGGCAGATAAACTGACTCACTAGCTGCTCATGTCCTGAGGTGGCTGGCGTTGAAATACAAGCCTTTTCCTTTGATACTGCACCTTTTCATGTATTTAGTTATTTATAGGCAGTCTGTTATATGGAGTTACATCTGTCCTCAAATTTTGTAGACTTCAATGGGAACTGTTAATTACTCAGAGCTCTGAAGAATAGAATGTGTAATTATTTAGGCACCTACTCCCAACAGCCATGACAGCACCCAGAGTGGAGGCTCCAGCTTCCTGGGGCACCTCTCCAGAGCACGCGGGGTGCCCAGCGCCTCAGCGGGCCTTGCACCTCCTGGTTCCGGAGAACACGGAGCACATGCAGCTCGTGTCCCCTGCCAACATGAGAGCGTTCAAACCAGAACCTGGCCCTGGGCACTCATTGTTCCCACCATTTCCATCAGGCACACCAGATACATGTGCACAATTACTCAGCCGCTGCTCAGAGTGGCTGGAGGTGCTGAGGGCGCAGCTGGGAACCTGGAACTCTGAGGGGTAGAAATGTGGGAGCACTGCGGGTTCTGTTGGGAATACTCACGTGTTCTGTTGGTTTCCTGCAGCCTGGTCATCCAGTGGAGGTTCGTCAACAGAGTTCAGAAGCAGATGAACGCGTTTTTGGAGGTAAGGCGCTTTACCTGCTGGCCTTTTTCCCAAAACTATGGTTTTTTAAACACAGACTTGTTACACGAGTGTGTGCGTTAAGGGGTGGGGAGCTCTGCAGAACCGCACTAATTCTGGGATGATTTTATGGTCTCACGGTTTCACCTTGTATAAGAACATATCATCTTGCCCTGATAAGAATGAGGTCATTCTCTTTCAAGTTTAAATTGGGTGATTAGTTTCTAAAGCCAAAAGATCCAGTTAGATAAAACCTAATTTTCCCTGATATGATAATTCTAACTTTGCTTTTCTTTCTCTTAGGGATTCACAGAACTTCTTCCTATTGATCTGATTAAAATTTTTGATGAAAATGAGCTAGAGGTGAGTTTGTTGAATTGAAATCCAGAAACAGCAGATTCATAGTGCTCATCATAAAAAGATGCGTTATGTTCTAGGCTCATCGTAAGTGAATTTGCTGACAAAGATGCTTTGCTTGTAGCTGGAAATGAGAGTTTTCTCCCTCATTACTAAATCTATAGATTACATAAAAGCACCAGAAATGGTCGTCATTCAGCGAGGCGGCTGAGTGCGTGTGAAGATGTAAGGAGCTGTGTGAGCTACCGGCAGCCAGGCTGTGCCGGGGCGCAGACAGCTTCCTGCACAACAGGCCTGCGAGCGCCTCCCGAAGAGCAGCGCTGAGCTTTGCACTGCGTGCCAGTTTGAAGTGCCCAGGGTAAGGCAATCCCGTCTTCAGTTAACTCCCTAACAATTTACTTCCGTGTGCAGTTACTGATGTGTGGCCTTGGCGATGTTGATGTTAACGACTGGAGACAACACACAATCTACAAAAATGGATACTGCCCCAATCATCCCGTTATCCAGTGGTTCTGGAAGGTAATATTGGTTTATCACATATGCTCCTCCGGCTGTTCCGAAAAGTCATAGTTACTGTGTTGTTTTGTGGAGCCCGTTACACATCTGTTACAGTCTGAAACAGACAATGTACTCGGGTTTTGTTTTTAACAACGGTCTCTACAGCCGCGGCAGTGAAAAGGCAGTGACGTGTGTTTGTCAACAGGCCGTTCTACTGATGGATGCGGAGAAGCGGATCCGGTTGCTGCAGTTCGTCACGGGGACGTCCCGCGTGCCTATGAACGGATTTGCTGAACTCTATGGTGAGCTCCCTTCCCGCCTCCTCGCTCCCTGTGCCCCCACAGAACGCCCGTGCCGTGTGAGGAGAGTGAACGCGTGTTTAACCAGCATCCAGTCTTCCAGTGTTAGTGTCCGGGTCACTCCCTGTGCATTATATGCGCTCCATGCAAAGGTAGTCAGATAAACTTAACAAGCTAACTGGACTTGGAACAATAGCCATATTCCTATTTCCTTCAGCGTAGTTTTAATTAAGAGAGTTTTGTACCAGATGACAATCTAGCCTACAATTTATGCACATGTTTAATTTTTAAAATAATACTTAGGTAGTCAATTGATATTTCATGACTTTCGTTTTCAACCAGGTTCAAACGGGCCTCAGCTGTTTACAATAGAGCAATGGGGAAGTCCCGACAAGCTGCCCAGAGCTCACACATGGTAAGTCCTCCAAGCGTGAAGTTATACGGCTTTTCGGGATTGTTGCGCTGCCAGGAAAGGGACAACTGCCTGACACTTCAATGCTATTTGATCGTATTCCAAGTAACCCTTTCAACTCAGGACTTCTAGTAACTCCTTGTGTGTTAGACTGTGTGCTAGAGAAAGAAATAGCTATTTCCCACTTCAGTTTATACTACGTTTGAAGAAATTGCTACCCCTCTATACCGAATGTTAGCTATCATATTTTTGAAGCATTATGGTAGCCTGCAAATTGGGAAAAGCACTGGGCTACTGAACTGACATTCTGACACAACAGAAGCAATGTGAATCCCTTCTGCTGGGAGCCTTTTCCCCGTATCACACACTAAGAGTGTGTTCAGGTGAGGTACCTGCAGCACGATCCGGTGGGAGCGGGCAGGGCACGGCCCGGGAACGCGCTGTGATGGCCGCGGCAGAGTCCCCAGATGTCGCAGACAGGTTGTCACGCCTGTCCCTCCTGCCAAACTCCTCGTGGCTTCCCAGGGCCTTTTGCCTTAGGAAAAATGTAAAAGTTTTGTTAGAAAAAACACACCAAAACAGCCCTACCACGTTCCAGAACCAACCTGTCCTCCTTATGTTTCAATTCCCTGTTAGACTTTGGTTAGATTTTACAGGACCTTTCCCAGACCTTCTTTTGGCTGTTTCGTCTCCCTCCCAGAGGGCAGTGTCTGTGCCACAAATTCACAACATCTTTGCACAACCAGCCTTTTGACACAGACGCTTTCACTCACTAAACAGCCAGTGGGGCTTTTGCTTGGGGTTTTTCCCTTCCCAAATCTAACAAATTCCCCTTCCAGCCAGGCCCTGTTTCTGGAGGCTGAGCTGGCCCGGCAGCGCCGGGCTCGGCGCCACCGTGGGGACCACGAGCACCAGCTCGGTTTGCACAGGATGCTGCAGCCATTGCCCTGAGGACACGAAGATACATCCTCTGCTAGGGCCCCAAATCAGTTAACGCTTCCTTTGTCTTTAAAATTGTGGTTTTCAGTGAATAATTAAACGGTTCTTTTCCTCCTACATTTCAGCTTTAATCGCCTAGATTTACCTCTTTATGAATCTTTTGAAGATCTGCGAGAGAAGCTGCTCATGGCAGTTGAAAATGCTCAAGGATTTGAAGGAGTGGATTAAACCGTCGCCTTTTTCGCCCTTCAAGCAAGTTCCGCCCGCACTTTGGCGCTTGCCGAGGGACCGGGTGGCTCTGGCGGGTTCCCGGAGCAAGGCCTGGGTGCCGCTGCCGCGCTGGGCCCGGCGCCCGCGGGGCTGCCCCCGCCGGGACTCTGATCACATTTCAGCAGGACTTACTCTATTTATGTTGTGCCTCTGTAGGCAAAGCCCTTAATAAATATTTTACCTAATTTCTAATGACAATGAATGGAATTAATCATTTTACAGGTATAGTATTACAACTCATGTTTACTTTCTAATTGATTTAGACATTTTCAGATTTTGTTTCAGTACAATTAAACATCATATACTTGGAAAAATGAGCATTTTTCTTAATTTCATACCAGACTCGCTGCCAGTGTCCTTTCTGCAGAACACATTTGAGCCTCACGTTCCCCAGCCATTAAGCAAGCAGGAGAGCTGTGCTGGAAATGAGCTCTACGTGGGCCATGTGTGGAGAGCAACTCTTCTCATTGAGCACAGAGATAGTTCTGTATCCAGAATTATGGACCGGATGTTGCATTTTTGTATAAATATTAGACTAGTTACCAGTCAGGGGAGAATCATACCATGGCATGCCAAATCCCATGCTCAATAAAGAAATTGCCTCATTATTGCTAATATTTACATGTACTATAAAGCATTTTGGGGTAGGGTTGGCATTAACCATTTTAGGAAAATGTGCTTAACCCTCTCATTACCTTTGTACAGTGATTCTTTTATCCTTTCCTCTTTACTGTTTGCAATGGAGGCATTCTGAATGAAACCTGGCACTGTGTGATTTGGCACTATGGAAAACAGATCTGTTTGTCTCCTATCTGTATGCATTTGCTGATGATATCTAAATAACAACGGGTTTTGGTTTGTTTCTAACTGCACCCACTCTAAAGGCACTTTATGTACCACATGGAAATCATATCTGGTTTTTATCATAAACATCAATGTGATTCTATTCCTTCTCACTGCACATGTCTTTCTGGTGCAATATCTATCAATTGTGAATTTGGCTGCTGCTGATGTATAAAAGAAACAAACAGATGTAGAGCTGAGCCTGCAGACATGTTCTCAGCAATTGTTTGGTGATTTATTTTTTACTTAATCACAAAGATTTATTTAATATACACTGCTATCTAATCAATTTTGTTACCTATGACATGTTGCATGCTTGAACTATACTGTCAGAGTTGCATCTCCTTTGTGACAGATTAAAATTGAAAGATTTGTATCCGATCGGCTGAAGTTAATGATGCCAGCAGCACAGAGCCGCAGCCGTTCAGCGTTCAGCGCGGTCAGTTTAGCCCCAGACTCCTCTCCGACAGGCCTTCCCCAGAGCCCCTGCAGCGCTTCCGAAGCAAGATGCCCCGTGCCAAATCCAACCCCCGGGCCTCGCCGGAGCCCTGAGCGGAAACGTTCCACCGTGCTCACGCACTAACAGGCGTGTGGGCAAGGCTGCTCTGGTACCTGAACACAGGCAAAGATTCCTTTGCTGTTGAGTTTCCTGACATTCCTTGGGCCTTTCACATGTGATGAGAGCCCAAACACGAGGAAAAGGCCTGTATCTGAGAGAGCAAGGTAAATCCAAGTGTTTCCACTCACCTTCAGTGTGTTAAGTTACCTCCAGTTTGCAGCAGGCGAGGAGCAGAGGAAGCGGTGTCGGCTGTGCGGAGTCGCAGAGCAGAGGGACTGTCTCGTGCAGAGCTCTCGTTGCACGAACCGCAGCGCTGTCCCTGGAGCTGAGCTGCACCCTGCACTGTCCGTCCTGCACCCCTCCTGGGTCTCCAGCTGCACTCAAGGCACCGTTCTAGGAGAAAAGGGTAGCTAAGTGTCATTCACCTCCAACATCTACACCACAAAGCAGTGGGACTTGTACCACAGCGCTGTGCCCTTCTTCACACAGCACACTCACCACAAGACAGCCCAACAGCATTGCTAAAGGGCCTGTTCAGCTGCTTATTTTTGCTAATAAATGGCAATCATAAAGGTGGTACTTAAACCTGTACTTGTTTGCTACTAAAAAGCAGGAAAGAGAGGTCCATTACTGGATTGGACATCTTAATTAAAAAAAATAGAAGAAAACTAATGTACATTTTAAAACATGCTTTTGTATTTAAACTTAGAACAACAAAGAAAAACCCTGCAGCCTTCACCCATCTGTTAGGGCACTGCACTAAGTAATGCACATTTGAAATGCGGGGGACGCTTACCAAACTGGAATCTAATGATATGAATGTCACACACCCACCGCCCTGTCCCGCGCACCAGCGGCTGTTTGTCCAGGCTCATTCTCCACTTACACGGTGGGTGTTTTTTCCCTTTTCCAGATGGTTTTCACACACCCCTCGTGCTTTCCCAGCGCGCTGTGTGTAACAACACCCCGGTCACCCCCCAGCCCAGCGTGCCGCGTCTGCTCTGCAGCGGCTGTGCCGGAGCCCCTTGGAGCGCCAGAGCAGAGTGCACCGCTGTGTTCTGTGCTGCTCACCAGTGTCACACTTAAACAACATTATTAACATTTCAAAACATGCACAAGTGTCAAACATTCCAGAGTAAATTCACACTGATTTTTTGGGTCTGTTTTTTGTTAAATCACCTCCTATACTAGATGGCTCTTCGAAATTATGCTAAACTACCTTAAAATTCATTTTAAAAGTACAACTCTCAAATAACGCTCATTTTCACAATTAATGCAGTTTAGCCTGTGCTTAGATTTGATACACTGTGGGGGAAGGATTTCTTTATAGACAAATGTCATTTTTTTCCATTTATTTTCTGAAGAGCAGTGAAAGGAATTGTAGTTTGTTTTCCTGACAGCAAAAGCTCAATGTGACAAAATGAAGTTGTTGTAATGAAATGATGCAACTTAATTAAATATTTAATAAAGAATTTAGAAGCCACAGCAGTTTATACTTGGCCCGCAGCTCTGCTCTGCCCCCCCCGCGCCCGTTCCCTCAGTGATTCACACCAGCCACGGGTTCCAGAGTCCCCGTGATCCTCACTGCATGCATGAACAGTCGCTCATACACCTTTTCAGCTGAATAAAACGTGTTCCTGAGGAAAGCTCCCATTGGCCACTGGTCACTGGTGCACAAGCACCTGCAGAGGGCAACTTGATGAGGATTTGAGCAATTAACACAAGGACAGTGGCTGGCAGTGCTCTCTGGTGTCCGCACACCAAACACAGAACGTGCACCTCACTATTCTACACCAAGAACTGCAATGCTCCATCAGGCTCCCGTGGGCCCTTCCGGAACAACGCGATTCTGCAGGGACCGTGCAAAGCACCACACTCGAACACGTGTCCTGAAAGCCATACCTGAAACAACTGTAAATGTTCTATCGCTCTTATTGCCCATTTTCTGACTTTTCTGTAACCCACAATAATGTACAAACTACAAACAAAATACTTGCAACCAACTAAACTTGTTTAACAACACAAGTCTGCCTGTTGGGAAATTTGGGTTGATCTTCAGTGTTACAATTCTGATGTAGTGCTAAGAACAACGTCCTATTAACAGCAATGGAACTAACGTTGCCTTTTCTGTTCTCAGTGGGAATGCCTGATTTAAATATAAACCAAACCAGCACCAGCAAAGACCCCACAGAAAACCTCACCTCACATTTGCGCCCAAAGAGCCCCTTTCTGAGCACGGTGCGTCCCGGCCGTGGGCAGCGCGGGGGGAGCTGCGGGTGGGCCCGCTGTCAGCGCTCCCCGCAGCATCCAGCCGGGACAAACCGCCTCCTGGCCTCGAAGCAAACCCA
Organism: Patagioenas fasciata; assembly: GCF_037038585.1. NCBI lineage: Eukaryota > Metazoa > Chordata > Aves > Columbiformes > Columbidae > Patagioenas > Patagioenas fasciata. Next base: position 85,446,845 of record NC_092560.1, read on the forward strand.
CCCGAGCCCCACGTCCGCGTGTTCAGACCCCACATCGCCCCGCAAAGGACAAACCCTGCGCTATCCACATTAATTCCCGTTCTTTTTTACGCTTACTGTCATTAACAACCCGTACACCAGATCAAATTAAAGGCCCAGCTGGACAAGATTCCAACAGAACAGGCCAAGAGAGGTGCCAACAGCCGCGCGTCCAGCGAGGGCACTTCCAACAGCAGGCCGCGCAGCTCAGCAGCGCTGCAGGGGTGGCGGGCTCTCTGCACAGCAATCGCCATAGAACTGATACATTTAAACACAGTTTCTTGCATCATGGGCAATTCCAGCATTAGCAGCAGTCTGAGCACAGTGTCTATGGTCATGTTTCCTTGTCCGCAGAATGGCGGGGCAGCCAGACCCTGCACCCAGTGAATGCTAATGCCCAGAAATTCATTCTGTGTACTAGGACACTAATCAGTAGGGATAACACAGCAGAGCAATTGAATTGTGCATGTGAGAATTACAGCTATTGTTGAATACTTAGTTATAACTAACAAGAACTTGGGCATTGAAAAGCTACTGGCAATCATGGCTGAAATACCGTTAAAAACCAGAGCCGAGCTCTGCTCCAGCAAGCTTCTGAGTTCCAAACCCGCCCGAATGACAAGCTCAGTTTTGGGCTTTTCTTCCATTGCACAGTAACTCCACACACGAGCCACTGTCAGTCCACGGACAGGCCCCAGGTTTGCTTGGCAACCCCACAGGACCTGCTCCCGCACAGGACCAGAGACAATCCTCTGAACACCACTGGTGATTACCTCCAGACTGTGACTGAGAGCCTTGTTCCAGCTCCATTTATTCTTGCTCAAACGCACCTGCAGTTTTCACCCCATTTATAGTCTGCCATTTGCTCTGGTTGTTTCATCAGCTTTACAGATGAAACTTGAAAGTCTGAAGTGCAATACAATACAATTAAAAAGAGATACTCGTCACAAACATAAAGAAATCTCTTTTACCCTGACAGCTGTTTCAATGTTATGCTTCTGTCTTATTTTTTCAAATTCAAATATCTTTTTCAGTGGTGTAATAATTTACCACAATGCGTTGCAAATAACCTGGTTGAAACATCTACCATTTGCAGCAAGCTACACTGTGCAACTGCACAAGGTATAAGCACAACTTCATTTTTGCCGTGGGACAAACGCAGAGCCCGTTCTGCCATTGCGGAGCCACTGCTCCGTTTGACACGCGTCCGCCCGCACTCCTGCCCGGCTGCGGACGTGCACGGAGGTTACTGCACAGGCTCCGGACATTTCCTCCAACACTGCAAAGCCCGTTTCACCCTGTGGCTGCCATCGTCACCAGATTGGGGGACGCGACCTCCCTGCAAAACCGGTTCTTAAACACGCGGTAAACTTTGAACCCTGGCCTGAAGTTACAGAATAACAGAGATGGGTGCTAAATCGATGCTCAGCAAATATTAGTTGCACGCAGCAGACAGATGCTTCTCTGCTGTACCTCTACATATTTCAGCGTGATGCAGAACGTATCTTTAGTTTAATAAGGGTTTCTTTACATGGGACAATAACAAAAAACCTATACGCTTGGAAGCAGCTAGATGCAGCATTTTAGAGACCCGAGACTCATTTGACTGTCACAGCAAATTCAAGTTCATCTGCAGGAACAGTTGTCATCAGGTTTTCCCATGGGACAGTTACTAATAAAAAACGCCTTTTCTCTGTTTTGCCTCTCAGGCCAACGTGTACATACACATATACATCTGCCTCACTCTCTTTGTTTGCCCACAGCCACCCGTGCCCCAGGGCCGGAGTCCAGCGACCAGAGCCCGTCCTGCGGTCACCCACCGCGTGTCCTGTTTGCTCTGCTCTCCCTGTCCCATTGGCGGGCAACGGTGGGAGGGGAACGCCACCCAGAAACCAGACAGGGGCTCAGCAAAACCCTTCGCACTGTGACATGTGAATTAGATCCTGAAACACATGGAAAAGCCCACTACAGATCATGAGAAACTCCTGGGCCTGGTTCGTGGAGACTGCCCCCCACACCCCGGCTGCAGCTCCGGAAAAGCCATTACACTGCTCGCAGACACAAACCCCACATCAAGCAGCCTGCCCTCGCCGGGTGCCATGGCACTCTAGGTTTGGGAGGCATGGTTTCTCCATACAAAAGCATTCCAACTCTTTCCCAGTACCATACTTCTTTTTTCCCCGCTAACTTTTACACTTTAGCATAGCCTGTCGGACATGCCGTAAGGTCCACAAGGTACATACACTCCTGAGGTCCGGCTAACAGCACATACGTTCATTCATGAGGTATAGCTAACAAGAAGAAAAAAATCTTTAAGTCTAAAGGGTCACACCAACAGTTTCAACAGGTCAATCCAATGAACTTGTTCAAATGCTCATCCATGGAACACAAGGTCCTCTGGACTGAAAAATTTACCCTTAAAATAGCTGAATTACAGAAATAGAGAAAGAACGGTGATTTTTATTAAAAATTAGGGACTCAGTCCAATACCTGTCACTTCAATAGGTGCTGGATCAGAGAAAAAATAAGCAACACGTATCACCCCTCAGTGCTGTGTGTCGTTTTCTCCTCTCGTCCTCATGCCCCAACACACGAACCACAAACAAACCAACCCACCCACTCACTGCAAACCACACAAACCTTCACGCAAATAAAAAGTATCATTATTATAAATAACACTTTACAAGCACTATTTTTAATTTTAATTCAAACTGTAACATGCCAGGTTTCAAAAATTAAATAAAACTGCAGTTACAGAAACATTTTAGGTTTGAAATTTCTGCTTGAGTTGAAATATCTTGCTTCTGTTTGCTCTCCTGAACTCCAGGGCAAGACCCCTGCTGACCTTTCTGGCACTGCACCAACGGACCGAGGCTGCCACGCTGTGATGGCCGTGGCCAGGACGGCCGGCGACAGGGAACGACCTCCAGCCAGCTGGAGCGCGGCAGACCCGCCTGTCCCCGCAGCGCGGTACCTGCTGGGCTGCCCACGACTCCCAGATTAGCACGGGACTCGATGTTCTGCTGGCGTTTAAGAATTGTCAAACAACTGAATCTTGCTATACCAGCCACTCAGTTTCATTAATTGTCCCAGAGCGTTTGCTCATTTACCTGAACTTAAACCAGCACACTGGCTTACTGCTTACCGAGGGCTGATAAGAACCATTAATATTTAACATTCTCAAGTTCACGTACACGAAGCAGCTCCAACAAGCTATCCACGAGAATATCGTACCCCAAATCACCAGTCACACTGGAAACGCAGGTGCATTTTCCCCACCAGAAGGTACATTTCACAACACTAAAACACAGGTTCCTCTCCGCACCAGGGCACACCCGTTCAGCACATTGTCAGTCTGCTGAGTGCCAGTGTGGCAGTGACAACCCCTGCCGCCCCAGAGGCACCAAAACCAGCCCCGTGCTCCTACAACCCACCAGCCTCCAGCAGCTGGGGCTGAGCCTGCACCGGGCGCTGGAACCGCAGCCGGTTCTGCTGAGAACCAGCCCTGCCAGGCACCCAGAACCGCAGCCCTGTCCAGTGACAGAACCCGCACCGGGCGCTGGAACCGCAGCCCTGTCCCACCCCACGTCCCAGCAGAGCCCCGGGCAGGCCAGTAATGTTTAACAGCTGTGCCGGGCACAGCCGAGCCGGTGCCACCTTCGCACAGCACAGCTGCGCCACGGACACCGGGACAGATCCTCGTGTCAGTGTGGAAACAGCAGCTCGCAGCCAGAGTAACCCAGCTCCCCTGGGGACACCGATCCAGCCCGGCGCATGTGCTGTTCTGCTGTGTCCACTCACAATAGATTTGCTCAGAAGACAAAGCAGTTTTCAGGAGCATTCTAGAACAGCAGGTGAGTTCTGCGTTTCATTTCATTTCATACAGAATCTATCCTGCGAACTTTTTTTTTTACCTTAGTAAGCAGAGAGAATAATTTTTGAATCCCTGAATGAGACTTGAAAGGAAATCATGTGAAATTACTGCAAATTACATCGTTTGAGTCCCCACTTGAACATTAAAATAACTCATTTTTACTTGATCTTTATATGAACTCAAGTCTATCTTCTACTTAATTAAAGTTAATTCATTGAGATCACTATTAATACAACAAGAACGGCATGTGCTGAACTGACTACCAATACAACCAAAAACCAGCCACAGGTTGGAAAGTGTTGTTTCAGTGTCAGTAGAAAGCTTTGGCTTTTAAAATAGACAAGGAAACAATCCCAAACAAAATTCGGGCTTCTTTAGACAAAAGCGATTCCTCTGAGGCTAAACACAGATGTGTAAACGTGCAGAACACAGAGAAAATGGTAGTTCAGGCAGATGCTTTGTGTCCCGAGGAACACCAGCAAGACGCCGCAGCCGTCGGCAGAGGAGACGCGCCGCAGTGCATCACGGGCACTCTCGATGGCCACGGAACACATCCTGCGGGGTTCCTATAGACTAACGCAGCAGACGCCCTGGTCCTAAACCAAAAATTACTGAAACATCTCAGCAGTATCTCCAGATAAAAATCTTCTCAAGATGGATATTTAGAGCAGACACTTACTGCAAACCAAACAGAATTTTCCTCTCTCCTCCCCCATTTTTTTCCTTTAAAAACCCTCTTTCACAAGTGGATCTTCATTTCTCCATGCCAAATAAAAAAAGGGAATTAGTCTGGCTAGCGAACCAATTCCTCTTTCAAACACCAACACCGATGCTGTGAGGTATTAAAGGTGAAGCACAAAAAAAGGAAGCCTCAAATTCATTTTACTTCCAACTGTATTCTGAGCACAACATTGTGTAACTGGGCAAACCAGTGAGGTCATGGCAACAGATTCAAAGCTCCAGTGATCTGAACTGCTATGTGATTGCATAGCCAGCTAATTCCTATTATTTGCATCCAATTGCTAATAGCTTTTCAAAAGCCAGGCGTGCTTTTTAAAGAGCTCGTGCATACAGTCACTAACCTTCCCCTCCCACCCAAGAGATCACAAGAAACTCTTCCCTGTTCCACGGAGCTCAGGCTCCTTCTGCAAACAAGCGCACACTGGTGCAGCCACACACCAACAGTGAATTACAGGAACATGCACAAGGACCAGCCACATTACTCAACGCTTCTGTTTCACAGCAGGTGTTCCACAGTGAGCTGTGGGATATGTTCTTTGTTCTCAGACACCAGCACATGGCAGTTGGTGTGGAGGCCCCAGGACAGCCAGACCTGAACCACTGGGGCAGGGTCGCCTTAGCCCGGGCCACCGCGCTGGCGCTGGGACCCCAGCTCAGCAAAACGTTTCTGGGAGCTCTGTGCGCACTGCTCAGTTAGCGGCTGCAAAGCCCCATTTCCAGCAGCTGATTTGGACAAGGCGCTGCTATTCCATCCTGAGCAACCTCACCCAGAAAGCCCCAGCCCCACTGGGAACACAAACCACAGACCCCATCACACATGCTCAAGCCAAAACATGTAGCCCCCTCCGATCCCAATTAACCACATTGGTTTTTTGCACTACCCTCAGAGACAGCACGAAGGATTGGGGGGGCGGGCAGGGGAGGGCAAGTTTTCTGGTGATTTACTTCTAATCCAGCTCATTTCCCATAGATATCTACTCTATCACAGGCATCAAATCTGACACGCACCACGGGCACAACACCTCCTCTTTTAATTACTGAGTACTGAAACGTGAGTCACCCTGTAACAGCCAAAGACCAGAAGTGCACTCACCTGCCGGGTGTAAGCTCACTCACTCCACCGCAGCCAGGCCAGAAGGGCAGTCTCAAGCAATCCAGAGCTGTACTATCCAGTAAATATAACATCCAGTGCGAGAGGCAAACTGCTCCAGCTTACCAAGAAGCTGTTCTGCAGGCCTCACCACACTGACTTTCACTTACAAACTGAAAAGCCTACAGCACGGCCCCTAAGCCTCCCTCACACCTGATCTCACTAATCTCACTAATTTGCTGTTTGTCCAAGCACCTGTGGAGCTCCCAAACCCTGTTTCTACAGCCTATAAAGTAGACAATTAATTCTTCTTCCAATACTTTTGTTAAATAGTGTTGCAGTTCTCAGTGCTTGGCCAGGAACTGCTACTGCTTCATTTTGCCTGGAGCTCGAGATCCATATTTAGTTCCCTGTTGTTTCTATGTGCAAGTTACCTGCAGCATGTAAACTGCTCATGGTTATCATGGGCCAGTTAACAAACGCCATAGCCATTCAGGCCTCCAACCAAAAACCAGCTTCTGCTTACTGAAAGAAAATACCTTCCATAGCAGTAACAAATACACTTTTCTTGCTTTAGTCCTCTCTCCACTTCAGAAATCTTTTTGAACACACAAAGAGAAGTCAGAACACCTGACGCTCAGCACCTGCACCAACCTGGGCACATAGAGACCAGCTGCACCTGAGGAACCCATTCCCCCTCCGGACACGCAGTTCACAGGAACCTCCGCCCGCACAGACACGCTAGGGAAAGAAACAAACTCCTTTGTCTGAGGTCTTGAAATCACAACTGGTGAAAAGTACCTCAGTTCAGCAGAGCTGTAGCATCCACGACTGGAATGACCAGGATGTTACTAAACATGGGATCTGTATAGAGTTTACATTTGGTAAGGAAAGTGTCTGCAATGTCACGTAAAACAATGACTATTTTTTTCTTTTTTTGCCACTACTCTTTGTCTCCAAACATTGATACTATAGCCATGTTATTTTTGCGTTTAACTGGGGGAACAGGTGCAGAGGAATATAGAAAAGAAAACCAAACCAGCCTACCAAGCTGTATTTAAACAGCCCTGCCATGGCGCCTTGCTGGCTTCTCCTGCGCACGCTGCGCACACAGGCCAGCAGGGCAGGTTTCGGCCGTGCCCCTGGCTGCCCACGGGATGTGAGGGGGGGCCCAGCAATCTCCTGGTAAAACGCAGGAAGGGTGGGAGGCTACAAACACCTTCTGTCCTGTGTAAATGTCCAAGCGGCACACTTGGCTGCGGTTTGCCATGTCCAGGATCAGCGCTGTGCCGGGTTGGGAGGGCCTGGGCTCAGGGGAGCACCGCGCTGGCCTGGGCAGGCTGAGCTCAGCACCCCAATAACCACGTCTGCACAGGGAGCAGGTAAAGAAACCCGTTTTAGCTGCTGGCATCTGCTTACATCAACCTTGCTTAAATTCTATTCAGAACTATTTTGCTGGGGAAACAGAAATTCCATGGACAGTACACTGTCTGTCAGACTTTACACCCCTAACACAAAGATAATGCTCAACCTGAATTCTTTGTGTCGCATGTGTCAGATGCTGAATCGTTACGTGGAATGCCAGGATGATCCAGAACTGATGTAATGAGTCTGATGATTGGGAAACTCAAATCAATTTCATTTACTGAGCCCCAGTAGAAACCAGAAGAGATCATGGTTTCCAGGTTAAATACCTTTGCTCTACTTCATGCTGCTCTAAGTTAATCTTTCTCTAGTAGTCAGGGTGGCCAGAACAGGTAATCTTTAACCACTAGCCATTGACTCACAAGGGTCACAACATTTTGCCTCTCCTGACCTGAACTGTCCCAGCAATGTAAGCCTCACCTTTGTCTGTTGTACTGTGGGATTAATGCTGGTAAATGTGCTTCTTTGAATGTTAGTGACGGCTGATGCCCCTTGAATGCTGTAGTAACCTGGGATAAACAGATAAATACCAGCTTTGCCCACTTGGAGCCCAAGAATTCTTGTAGCCATTTCCTCTTAAAAATCATATGGTCATATCCTGAACTGATGCAAGTCAGCATGGATTAACTGAAATTAACAGGTACAGGGACAAATTCAGTTACACTGTTGATATGGGTCAGTTTTCTCCATAAAAAGATCCAGCCTAGATCTCCGACCCAGGTTTGCCTGCCAGTTTTGAAGCAAGCCGGCCATGCCCACAGCTGGTGCCTTGCAACAGATTTCTCCACAGGTGAAACAGCCAACCCAAACCAGTTTGAGCCTATTGATTATAAGCTCATCAGAGCTGGAGTAAAGCCATGAAGATACAACTCAGGTTCTGCTAAGTGAATGACCATTAGTGCGCCAGGTGTGAGGCTGGAATCTAGGGCAGGAAAATGGGTAAATACTGAGGTTCCAGGTGGCTGCAGAACCAGGGTCTCCCTGGACTGGTGCCTCTGCATTTCCCTTTTAAACCTCTGCACCTTACAGCATCCCATTTTTCAGATCAGAATCTCCTGCTCTAACTCCCTCTCCAACTGAGGCTCTAGTTTCCCATCTCCCTGACGTTAACCTGAGGTTTGTGATAAATGAGCTGCAGGACACGGGGTCTTAGGCCATCCCAGTGAGGAAGAGAAAGCTCTCCCCACTTACTCTACATGCGCACCACGATCCTTCTCTATGTTATTTTCTTTCACATAAAGTTCAGACTGTTCTAAGTATAGGGGAAAGAAAGACAAACAAAAAAAGGAGAACTGATTCAGGTGAGTCTCTTTCACGTCAAGTAAATGGAACATGATTGAAAGTCCTCAGTTTGAACTGAATGGTGAAACTGGCTTTTGAAACCTAGCCTATATAAATAAAGTAATAACTGTGCTTTTAAAGCCCTTTCAAACAGGCTTTCTAAATGAGCTTTGTTGAACATATAATCTATTAATGGTGAAAGTCACCCAGCTGCAACGGTTTATTCTTCCGAAGAGATATATACCACTCACAAACCATTTTGCAATAGAGTAAAACAATCCTCCTAATACACTGAAGAGATCTTCATGCACAGAATATTTAACCCCTTTTTTTTTTTTGCCAAAATTGTTGTTCTTACTTTAAGAATTTCCTCATTAAGGTTTTGCAGAGCCCAAACATAGCTTCTTACTGTTTGTTAGATCCTCCCAGCGTGAAAAGCTTCCTACCATAGCCTGATTTTTGCCCTGTGGTAAGTTATTATTCCTTCAGTTCTGGAGTTATTCTTTTACTTTTCCAGACAGAAAAGACTCCATTCCTCAGCTTTCTATTTCCCCCCTCATATCCCCCACATTTTATGTAAGAAAAATGATAGTAAAGAGCTCCCGTATGGATTAAACGTTGACCTTCGTACAGGGACGCCCTGGTCAACAGGAGCTGCGCACACCAGTGGAGCCGCAGGATCACAGAACGCGTGGGCTGAAGGGACCCGCGGAGGTCAGCGCACCCCGTGCTCCCTCCCAGCGGTGCCCACTTCAAAGCCAGACTGAACTTCAAAGCCAGACCACTGTGCTCGGGGTCATACCTACGTGTTTTCAAGGGAAGCGAAGAGTTTGGACCTCCAATGAGTGTGCAATGCGTATTGCATTATTTGTCCCTGTGTCAACTCCAGTAACATTTAAACAAACCAGTTCCCTTTTTTCAGGAATTTCCAAATAATCTGGCATTTCATGTCAAACAAGTGCGGATGTCGCAATGCGGCTGGGACTGGCGCTGGCTCCGCGCTGGCGGGCCGTCCCTCGCTGCATCACCGAGCGCCACTTCTGCCCCACAAACACAACCCTGGAAACAGCACGAAAGTAGTGGTTCCTCTGGGACTAAAAGCAGCACATTTTAGCCTTTCTCCGCTGGTTTTGGACAATATGTGGCATTTTGCCTTTTTTTATTATTATTATTTGAGGTCTTTTGCCCTCCTTTTTTGATTAAGCAAATTGACAGATACCTTCTGTAGACTTAAAATGCACATCTGTATTTTCAGAAGGGCATATGCAGTTTGCACACAGAACCCTGGTATAATTGTATAGGTAATTTTTAAATAAATACTTTCCCCAAACCTTGTTCTACTACTATGGGCAGACCATGAACTAGCACTACTACTACTACGAGTAATTCCATCATCTGTATCCCGTGTGCACGCACAAGCCCCAAATGTGAAACTCTTCATGAGAAATCAAGCAGTACCAGCATCCGAAAAGCAGTCCCTGCTTCAGGAAGCTTTTCTGAATAGATCAAGGGCAGAAGATAACACCAAGGCTGGGAGCACCACGGAAACGCCCCAACCAGTGGGACTCTGAACAAGAAACCAGCTGTATGTAACTGGGGGTATATTTTTCCCAATGCTACAGGAATTGTCTCGGTAGTAACAACCAGGGCAGATTCGGGTCCCACTGCACAAGTCTACACAAAGAACATACCGACATACGATGCTATCCCGGTCTTTCAGCAGCCAGTGGAAATGTATGTTTTGACCTCAACAATGCTGGTTTGTCTGACGTCTTACGGACCGGCCAGACAGTGATTCACTCCAGAATCTCCCCACCACCTTCCTGCGAAGGTCTTTCCAAGGATGAGAAAGGAGACGGTGCCGGTGCACCCGAGGGCTGCCCAGCCCGCGGAGGGGACCGGTGGCCATGGGCTCTGCTCCTGTCCAGCCCTGCAGTCCGGCAGCACAGATCACTGGCACTTTTATCCTAAAGCGAGTGACGAGGATTGTGCTGTTACAAAATGCTTGATTTCACTGTGTTTCTCCAATACCCCGCCACACAGCACAGAACATGAAAGCTAAAACTCAGGCATGTGCTCTTTTTATCTTCCTGGCTCATTTAATTCTCTGCTTCCCTACTAAAAGTCACCTGTTGCCACCACTAATTTGTGCTTTGTGCTAATGAAAATCTTCTTCTTTAATAAAACTGGAAAGGGTACAGTGAAGCAGTCGGATCATCCACATTAGGCAACCAACACCGCTTTTACAACTAAGGTTATAAAAACGTGTCATTAAATCCCTGAGAATGACAGATTTTGGAGTTCTTTTGTAAGGGAAAAAACTATTCCTGAAGTGCGTATGCAGTGCTGAGGCTGCTGAGAAGCTATAAGCACAGCCTCATTATTGCACAGGACGCACAGGGCAGTGCCTTTGACGTTAATACCTGTGTTACTGGCGTAGCGCAGGCTGGAGACACCTACGCTGTGATTAGAAACAGCAGCCTAGCAAACGGCAGGGGCTGTTCGATTGTGCGGTGGCTCTCTGATGCTGGATGGACACCTCCAGCCACAACCAGTAAAGTGATCTGGTTCATCACTTTCGCTAAGCATTATATTGAAAACTCTGCTTTTTAAATAAAATACTACTGCTCCTTAGGACTGTTCCAAAATATTTGTTCTAAGGAACAGAAGCACGGTAATGGAAGTAAGCAATGAAATGCTAATTAGTTAACTCTCAGGAAGGTTACTGCACGGAAGGTGTGACTTTAATTTACGTTTAGAGAAATCTCAGGTTCCAATCCCAAACCAGCCTTCACAAAAAATGTAAAACTGATCATGCCCTAAATGTGGGTTTATGCAACGCTCCAGCTGTTGATTATCCAGATGAGCTCCTGAAACGCAGGTTTGATTCCTGGGTTTGCCACTGGCATCAGACAGGCTAAACTGAAGCCAGACCTCCTCCTGCTCTCCTTCCTGCGGGAAAGGAAAGCCTAACAAAAACATGCCACAGTCCTCGAGGGTTCTAGAAACTCCTGCGCAGAGAAAACCAGTACATCTGACTTGAAAAATTCCAAAAGATTTGTAAGCCCCGGCAGTGCAGAGTAAGATCAGCACTATGATGTGAGGAACCGAGGAAATCAGCCTCACTGAAGAAGGAAGCAATTAATATGAAGAGAGAGTCAAGACTCTTCGTCTCGGGGTTAATCGGTACAGGCAGCTGAAAGAAACCTGCACTTTGCACGTTTCCCTACCCAGAGATGCGCTCCGAAGGGACACAGAAAACTGAGCTCAGAGCTTTCTTCCGTTATGTAGCCTGTTTGACTAAAGGTGACTCTGGCTCTGGGCAGTGAGGGCCGCCCCCCTCCCCCAGATCAATATTTTAATATGACTTATCAGAAAGAGAATTAATTGTTTACTTTAAAACCTCAGGATCCCATAAAGGGCGAGGGAAAGGTGTCCACTGGAACCAGAGGCTTCCAACCATTGCCGATTGCTGCTGGGAACTCACAAAAGCAAACCAAGACCGCCAAGACCTGAATACAGTGATATTCAGCACAATGTCTTGCAAGAGAACCTCAGATCTGACGAGCCCTAACGACACACCAGAGGGTCATTTGGCAGTTGTGTCAGATGGTAAGTGCCTTCCTCTGCTTGATTCATCTGAGCAAAAGGAAATGCTAACATGTACTAATGCAAATAAAAGAGTGCAGGAGAATTCTGAATAGCAAGCACTTCAGCATACCGTAATATCCACAAATGCCTGTGGCCTGTCTGCGTAATTCAACAGGATTTAATGTCTTGCATTTGGCAATCTCTGCCTGGACTTTTAAAGAGATTGGCTTTTATTCATGTCAGTGGGCAAGCAACCCAATATGTTTATTGTTTCAAACAAGGGGGTGGCGGGGAAGCTGACGGCTCGACCTCACCAGGGCTACAGGGGTGCTTCCAAGTCCAGATGTACAAAGGGACAGGTTCTGTGATCCATCAGGACACTTCTTGAAAAACCCACTTGTTCTTCACATTGATCTTCTCAACTGGAACATTCTAATAATATTCTTCATATAAATGTCTAGCAAAGGAGAAGCAAAAAGTGGATTTTTTTCCCCTGATGTATATATTTGGCTTTCTCCCTGTCCAGTAACTTTCCTGTTCTTTCAGGTTTCTTCCCCCATTGTGGTACCAAAAACTAGTGGCCATTTCTCCTCCTTTCATTACCTCTTGTCTTGGAAATAGCTCTGTTGAACTGCTAGAAACCTCCACGCAGCTGTGGAACTGTAAAGCCACCTGCCTGCAGCTGCACCATCTGCCTGGCTATCCACTTTCACAGACATTTCGCAGGGAAGTCCAGAGGCGCTTCTGCTCTTTGCATCGCCTGCAAGAGTCAGACTTTTTCTCAGAGAGCTTAATTAGAGTAGGATCCTGCACGATCCTTCCTCTCTGCTGCAGAGAGAAGGCTCAGTAAAATGGGTATGAGGAAAGTTAAGGGGAAAACACAGTAACATTGTGATGAATTATAAAGCAAGGTACAGTACTTACATTCCTTTGGCATTAATTTCCCATTATCACCTATAGGCATAGGCATGTTTATTAAAAATAGACTTGCAGACCTCAGGTCTAAAACTGCAAGCTGCATCCTAACTAGACAGAGCTAGTTCTGGGTGTGACTGTGTGTGTGCCGTCAGTAATTCACAGAACGGAGGGCTGTTTTGGTGCTGCAGCTCCTTACCTTCTTCAGGACATGTCTGCTCTGCAGCTGCGCTGGCACAGCGGCCTCATGCGTGGGTGTGCAGACCTGCCCCACAGGTCTGTGTGTGTGTGTGTGTGTGTGTGTGTGTGTGTGTGTGTGTTTTCACATGCGTACCTGTTTCCACTACAGCACATACAGACTCAGAACACAGATAAAACCAGTGAAAGATGAGAAGCATGTGGAAAAGGTTCAGCTCTGCCCAAGCATCTACAGGATTGTTTCCTTGACAAGGATGGGAATGACAGAGCAGTCGTAATAATCACGTTTGAAAACCAAACCTGGCTGCCCTGGCAACCACCAGTGAAGGCTTCTTTCTCTGTTATTACGAGCCAAGGGCCACTCAGAACTCAGCTTGATGAACCAGTTGATGCTTCACCGAGGCTTCACTAGATGTACTTGCAAATCAGTAGCTACACTAGTCCAGACCCCAGTGAGTTTGCATTGACTTATCAACACTGGTTGAACCAGATTACGTTTAGGAAAGAGATCCAGAAAAGACACAAGGTTGGATCAGAAGGTAAGGCTCGCAGAGGAGATACCTTGCTACGCTGCGCAGTGTGCTGGCAGTTCAGATGTATTCAGTCCATGCAGGCAGCCAGGTAGTTTGTGTGTTAGTGTCTCGTCTCTGCTGGCACTTCATCTCTTCAGGCTGTAGAACAGAGTGAGCTGTATTTCCCATACAAATATCTGTATTTGAGAGCCCTGTGCCTCTATCCTTAACCATGTCTAGTTATAGCTCCTTCCACAGCAGCCCTCACCCTGCATCTCAGCTGGAGAGCAGGTGCTTTTCTGGATCATGTCCTTGGGGGGCCGCCAGCCCCATGGCTTCAGCTGGCCTGTGCTGGCTGCCCACACAAAACCTCAGTTGGGGGCACACAGAGGTGCACTTGTCACAAACTGCAGCATGCCCTCATTCAAGCTGGGTTCTGCCTCTCCTGCTTACACAAACCGGCATTTAAAATGGTGATCAACTGGTCTCAACAAGTACAGAAATGTGATTTTCCTCCCTAGCCGTACCATGTTCAGTGTACGTACCTCAGACATTCAGATTTTACAAACGGTGGGTGACAGACACATGTGCCTCTCTCGTTTGTAGCTGGAATGCACAACGGGAGCGCTGACAGCAGACTGAGAATAAAGCAGAGGTGTTTAGGTGTTAATGTGTGAGTGCCACAGGTCACCAGGGCAGCGAATAAGAAACACAAACAATGGGACTGACAGGGAGGTGAAGCCCAGGGTAGAGTGCCCTGAGGATCTGAGTCTGACTTTTGAATGCTAAAATGAAACCAAGTCCAGAACTACTGAAGTCCAGTTTTATTACAAATCGGTAAGAAACGCTGCCAATTATGTAAAAATGGGAATGCATTTACTGAGCTTAAAAAAACCCCAAACAACTCCATCCCCTCCCATGGTGCTTCTAACTAGGCCACACAGCATTCTTTTTTGAGCCAAAAATACAAGTTTTCAGTAGCTCCAGAAACATTTCTGTACTCAGAAATTTCTGAGCCCCAGTGCTGCGTGTCAGCTCCAGCACCCACCGCTCTGCTGCAGAGCTGAGCCCCAGCACTGCTTGTTGGCTCCAGCGCCCACCACTCTGCTGCAGAGTCGAGCCCCAGTGCTGCGTGCAGGCTCCAGCGCCCACTGCTCTGCTGCAGAGCCGAGCCCCAGCGCTGCGTGCAGGCTCCAGCGCCCACTGCTCTGCTGCAGAGCCGAGCCCCAGCGCTGCGTGCGGGCTCCAGCGCCCACTGCTCTGCTGCAGAGCCGAGCCCCAGCGCTGCGTGCGGGCTCCAGCGCCCACTGCTCTGCTGCAGAGCCGAGCCCCAGCGCTGCGTGCGGGCTCCAGCGCCCACTGCTCTGCTGCAGAGCCGAGCCCCAGCGCTGCGTGCGGGCTCCAGCGCCCACTGCTCTGCTGCAGAGCCGAGCCCCAGCACTGCGTGCGGGCTCCAGCGCCCACTGCTCTGCTGCAGAGCCGAGCCCCAGTGCTACGTGCGGGCTCCAGCGCCCACTGCTCTGCTGCAGAGCCGAGCCCCAGCACTGTGTGCGGGCTCCAGCGCCCACTGCTCTGCTGCAGAGCCGAGCCCCAGCAGAGCCGAGCCCCAGCACTGCGTGCGGGCTCCAGCGCCCACTGCTCTGCTGCAGAGCCGAGCCCCAGCGCTGCGTGCGGGCTCCAGCGCCCACTGCTCTGCTGCAGAGCCAAGCCCCAGCGCTGCGTGCGGGCTCCAGCGCCCACTGCTCTGCTGCAGAGCCGAGCCCCAGCGCTGCGTGCGGGCTCCAGCGCCCACTGCTCTGCTGCAGAGCCGAGCCCCAGCGCTGCGTGCGGGCTCCAGCGCCCACTGCTCTGCTGCAGAGCCGAGCCCCAGTGCTGCGTGCGGGCTCCAGTGCCCACTGCTCTGCTGCAGAGCTGTTAACGGGCACAGTCAAATAGGGAAGCGGGACTGGCGCTACAGACCAACCCGCTGTTTGCCAAGCGGGCTAGCTCTAAAATGCTGGTAAAAACAAGTATATGGAAAACAAATATAATCTCTAGCGTCGTGATTTCTCAGATCTAGCATAGCCCTGTCAAAGTCAAGCACTTATTCTGAGCTGTCTCCGTCAATAAAAGAAAGACAAGAGTGATTCAACCCTCCCTCCCCATCTTTGTCTCTTAGGACAGGATTATTTCTTCAAGGTGCCTGTCCACCTCCTCTGGACGCTTAAAGTTACTTAGATTTAGATTACTACAGCTATCTGAGACAAAATATCCATCCCCAAGAAATTCGGAATCCTGCCTCCCACTTCCTCGGTGAGGATCCCGATGCACCACGTACAAATACGCATAACCATGGTCTTTTCTCTGTGCCTTGCAGACCTCTGAAGTCCCGTGCTGAAGTCTGCGATGTGTATATATTACTCCGCTGCTGCCCGAGCTGTGGAGTGTGACAATGGTGTTTGTGTCCTGGCTATCAAACGCCATTATCACACTAAATAGCTACTGGTAGATAAGACATCCATTCAGAAAAGTATGTCAACTGTAGCGATACATCTTCCCATCATGCTGAGGAATAAATAAACTTTTTACATATATACCAGGATGACTCCGCTCTTTCTTTTATAAGCAAACCCACCACAATATGTGGGAAATAGATGCTTTGCTAAATGCACTTCCAGATTGCCATTGTAAAGCACACGAGTCATATTAAGGAATCATCAGTACAATGTCATCACTAGGAATGTGGATTTCGTCAGGGCCGATGGGGTTGTGATCACCTCTGGAAAATCAGGCCAGCCTGGGATTTTCTTTTTGCTGATGGACTGACCGTGACAACAGAACACTGAAGCCAGTTGGCTGATGTACTCAAATTCCAGCTCTTATTCTGGCACCTAATTAAAGCATACGTTTGGAACATTAACTGACTGAGATGCTCATGACATTTTTCAAACACAACACTTTCCAAGATTCTGATAAAAAGCTATTACCACTAACTTGAAACATCATATATTCTAGTTTCAAATGCTTTCAGCTTTGTTCCCTTCTGTGTCACAATGTACATATGATTTGAGCTCCATGCT